>NC_136057.1:1436355617-1436999506 GCF_964261635.1 Lissotriton helveticus
GTAGTTGGCCCACGTGGTCCAGATCTTCCCATGCTTCTGCGGGCAACCCCGAGCCTGAAACACCGCCACTTCCGAGGACATACATTTATCTAATGCGGATTTCCATGCCGCCACCCCCGGGGGAAGGAGGACTTCCACTGTTGAGCAATGGCACGCGTGGCCAATGTAAGTCCTAAAAATAGTAAATGTCTTTTGTATATGTTCCCCCCAATATCATCTGTACTGTGGAGAAGAGGTAGTCAAAGATCTGCTGGGAGGTCCCAGCCTAGCACTCGCCCCAGGCAGGACAGTACTCCCAACCAAAAATGATGTAGTGCAGTACAGCCCCAGACCGTGTGTAAAAAGGATCCGTCTTCCAACTTGCATCTGAGGCAGGTGGAGGATGGATTAGCCCCCATCTTCCAGAGATGGAGGCGGGTGTAGTACACCCGGTGAAGATATTTAAACTGGATCAATCAGTATCTAGAAAACACCGCTGAACCCCTGGGGCTGGCGAGGGCCTCAGTCCAGTCATCGTCTGAGAGGGTCGGTACATCTGCCTCCCACGCTGCCCTCGTTCAGTGTCGGTTTGTCTTGGAATGGGTGGCCAGTGTCTGGTAGAGTTGGCGGATTTTATGTCCTCCCAGATCCCCCATCAGCAGTCTACCCTCCAGTGGGTGAAATTCTGGTAATGTCGTAAGGTTCTTAATCAGAGGAGACAGAGCGTGGCAGAGCTGAAGGTATTTATGGAATTGGGACTTGTGTAGATCAAACTCCTCCTACATCCTTTGGAAGGATTTAAGTGTGGGTCTGAGCATCACATCACCCAGCATCAAGATCCCTATAGTATCCCAACGACGGAATCCGGGCAAGGCCGAGACCGGTCGGAGGCGCGTGCCCCGCCAGAGGGGAGTCTCGCACGTCAGCATACCCCACCAACCCATGGACCTGGAGACGCTTCTCCATATCTGAATAACCATGTGACAGGCCGGGGGAGGGCTTCCAGGGTAGAATTGCTGTACAGGAGATCCAGCAGTGGATATACCTCAAGGAAGAGTTGCTCCTCCACGTAGGCCAGATCGTTTTGCGGGTTATACCACCAATCATTAATTACCAGTAGCAGGGATGCCCAGTAGTACGACTGCACGTCCGCCACTGCAATGCCGCCACAGTAGGTAGATTGGACAGAGGTCGCCAGAGCCACCCGGACCGCCCCGCCGCTCCACAAGAAGCTATTCAGGAGTGCATTTATTTGACAAAACCATGACGGTGGGATAGAATATGGGTAGTTTTGCAGTCTGTAGAGCAAGCGTGGCAAGGACACCATTTTAAAAATCTCCCTTCTGTGTTTTTAACCTGCAAGACTCAATTTCTACTGTGATCTCTGTGCCGCAGTCAATCCAATAGTTTCCCTGATCTATTTCCCACGTCCTATAACCTCTAGAATAGAATAGAATAGAAAAGTGGTGCCAGTGCCCTTTTCAGCATGGTCTCAATATTCAAGCATAGCCTGTGGGTTGAGCCAAGGAGCTGCTCTATATTTTCCTTTTAAATAAACTTGATTTGTATTTTGTACTTTTAACTAAGCAATAGGCACACTACTGACAGTCATTTTGAAAATAGCGCAATGTGAACAAAGCAAGCATCTGTATATACTGAACTTTAAACCTTAGGGATAGGAATATATGAAGGTATTCCCCATGCATTTAGGACGCATGTGTTCCGAACGATGTCTTAGTACGAACTTATCTTTAGGACGCATTTGCTCAGCATGCAAGTTGTTCTAACAACTTACCTTGGTGGGGTACTACATGTTGGAATAGTTTAATTTACTATTCCAACTCCAGTCTGCGCAACAGTAGGGAAGGTGTTGGACTTTATATCCAACACCATTCCACTAATACGCCCCCCTCATTAGCACGTCATTGTTACGACTTGCATGCTGAACAAATGCGGGCTAATTCCGCATTCGTTCTCTTGCTGGCGCTGTGTTGGCACAGCGTGATTCCAGCATCATCCGAAAGGACGTTTCCCCAGGGAGACATCTAGAATAACGATATAATCTGCCCTGTGTCAAAGGTAATGATGGCAGTCAGGCACTTGTCCAGAAATGTGCCTGGGCCACCTAAACTAGATGGCTGTAAACAAATACAGTGAAATGACGAGAAGATGCTCTGTACTAAGGATTCCCTCTTCTAGTGCTTACTTTGTAATAAAATAAGTCCCAGGGTTCTCGTCAGGAGGTCAGTGCAGCTTGCAGCACACATTGCCCCTGCCATGCTGCCAATGATAGTAACAACAGGACTACTAACTATAACACGTCTACAAGTGTGATAATTCGGACTATTTCAAGCATCCAAAGCTATAAGAATGGCTTAGGTTGCGCGTAATAGTCATTTTTAATATATCTTGAATAAATAATTACCTGTTGTGGTCATCTCTAAATTAGCCAGATAGTGCCACCTTGTGGCAGATTGTGCCAAGCTAGAACAACAAATGGGACACTATGGGTCAAGCTATGTGTGGCTAGAAAGCAAACAAACAATGACATGAACTGCGTCACATTTATGTGTCATCACACAAATCTAAAAAACCCATCTGCCCACCCAATGGCGGAGCTTCATCATCTGGGATTTTTTTAGAAAGAAAAAACCCCAAAATATCTCATCCAAGAGCCCCTCTAGTTGTTATCGTGGGACATACAAGGAGGGATCCGCCAGTGATGTGCCATTGCCAGGATGGAAATGGTGGTGCTGGGGGAAGCAAAAAGGTGAATTGCAGTGTAAAAATGAAAAAGTGCAAGTTACAATTAACTATTATAATGCCAAAGAACAGTTTATTAGGCGGTCATTATAATGCCAAGATTAAAATAGTGTAATGGTAGTCAAAATAGATGGTGACTATCCACTGATGTTTCAGGAGGTCGACATGTTTCAGCCAGACGGACGGAAAGTAGTCCAGTGGCTTTCTTCAGGACCAAAAAATATATGTAACACTACTGCAACTAAGTGAAAAAAGATCAATAAACACAGAGACCCTACCATGTGACGGTGTTCCAGACCTGGAAAGGGTGTCTCTGGAGAGTAGTTTGTATCCTGAAAAGTAAAACGAACACAAATATACACAATGACACATACAAAATGGACACAGACATTAGACCATAGAATGTTGAAATCAGAAGCCACATAGATCAGTGCTGTTGTCAGTGCATTATATCAGCAGACTGATATTGGTATCCATATGGTATGCCAATTATGAACTCACCCAGACCAATCTTGGGATCGGACCTCACCTCTCCTGGCACTCGCTCAGGCAATGAGGCCCCGCTCTGATGACATGTAAAAGAAAAGGAAAATATATAGCAAGAAAAACATATTATCCTGACATTCAATTATATTTTATATACAATCATGACCATTGACTGTGCCAAGCGCTGATGTTGACAATTAAGTGCCAGTGCCTAGCACCTGAAACCAACAGCTCAAATTAAGCACTCTCCTCTTGCAACCTATCTATCTATGTCTTCTTTTTTCTCTTGTAATTAATGATATTGCCTGTCCCTTGATCAACGTTTTGTATGCCTCTAATAGTTTGATCCCTGAGATTACAGTTCCGTAATTTTCTGTCAGTGCCAGTAATGACCCCTCCATATATCCTTGCTTTTAATATACTAGGGGTCCAGAATTCAATCGCTGACATCTTTAGCCATCCCCCATACTTCAACCCAAACAGGAGAGGGGTCCAAGATTCCTTTCGCCAGATGTCTGGCCTTGGCAAATTGGCCAATTTGAAAATGCTGCATCATAATATAGTCTACAACAAGCATTTGCAATGCAATAGGTCTCACATTTACACAAGTTTGAGCTATTGACATTGTAAATGACAATGCCTTTTATTTTTGTTTTCCTTTTTAAAACATAAATAAAAGGCTGTGGGCCATATGTAGGAAGCCTAATTGCGAACACAAATGCTGAAATTCGCAGAATTTCAGCATTTGCGATCGCAATTTGGGCAGTGTGCTATGTGGCACACAAAAACTTTCACGCAAAATAAGGAATCGCAAAATTTGCGATTCCTTATTTTGCATTTGCATTTAAGGAATCGCAAATTGCGATTCCTCAAATGAAATGTAGGAAGCACCCAAGTTGTGCGAATTTTGTCTTAAGGAATCGCAAATTACCACCAACTTGAGGTTGGTGGTAATTTGCGATTTCTTTGAAAAATGCATTTTTTTGCATTTTTCAAAGTACCATGTGATGCACATACATGCCCTTAGCGCATGTAGGTGCACCACATGTGCACACATGTTTATTTCAGGGGTGCAAAAGGGTGTCCTATTGACACCCTTGCACCCTTAAAAATGCATTCTCAATTTGCGATTCTCTAATTGAGAATCGCAAATTGAGAATGTCTTCCCATTCATTCCTATGGGCCTTCTAGCCCATAGGAATGAATGAGAAGGTATTCCTTATTAGCGAATCTCAATATGCGATTCGTAAATAAGGAATAAGTGGGATTCGCAAAAAATTGTGCTTATCCTACCTACATTGCGTTTTGCGATTCTCTAATTGTGATTATCTAAAAATCGCTATTTGAGAATTGCAAAACACAAATTACCTACATATGGCCCTTTGTCATTTACAATGCCAATAGCTTAAACTTGCGTAAATGCAAGACCTATTGCATTGCAAATGCTTGTTTTTAATGTTGTTAGACAATTAAAAGAAGTCTTAATACAGCTTTACATTATACATTGAAAATGTGTAGAGGATCACACAGTAGTCAGTTGGAGAAATTCAGGGTACGTCCCGCAGGTGGATGCTATATAGGCAAAAACGTACCCACAAGACTACAACACCCGTATTTGCCAACTTCATTGTGTGAACCTCCAGATGATGAAACGCTGAGCCGCTCAGGTAGTAAGCAGAAATGTAACTTGCAAATTCGCACAGATCTCTTTGTTGAGTGTGCCCCCCGCTGAGATTAGCCCCCACCGAGGAGCCTTCACCAGGCGCTGGAACCGTGAACGTTCAATCTAAGCGGGAGGCCGTCAGCACCGAGTACCGTCCGTGGAGCAAGGCTGCCAGAGAGGCTTTCTTTCAGGCGGAGCGCCCCGACCCCCTCCGTCCCCTCACCTCTGGGCGCTGGTACCCAGCTCAGAACTCTCCATAAGGCCCTCGTGATTAACAACCCTGTGGGTCCGGTCTGAGCGTGAGGGGTTTCAGCACCAAACTCAGTGGTGCGATAAAGCTGTTAAGAGGCATCCAGAGCGGAGCACCCACAGCCTGCAACGGCAGCCCCCCAAACCCCCTCCCCAGGCCCTGCCGGCTCAGTACTGAGTAATGGGCGTTGGGGTGCGGGGTAGACTACTCAAAGCCGGACAGAGGACACGGGAATGTGCATTTTCCAATCCCGTTATTTCTATTTCACTGCGAGAGAGGGTGGCGTTAGTGGTAACTACAGTAAATACAGGAAACATGCGAAAGTGCTGCGGCTGCACCCCAAAAGGAAGGACTACCCCCTCCGGTGCCACATCCTGCAAGCAAAATGGTGGCTGGTTGGGTGGGGTACCTGCATTACCCAAATATTATCATCGGCTCTGACCCTTAAAGTAGACATTTTCTCGAGAATCATTTAAATATGTATTGGTTTTCGTCAACTGCTACCCGACTCATGGTGCCAAAAAACTTGTGCCCACAGAATACACATGCTTCGAGGATCCTGAGGCGCTTTTCATGGCACTACATTTTATGGTTGAGGATTACGTTTTGCAATCAAATTGAATTATATTATTCCCTCGCTCACTTCAATCTGTTCCATCGGATGATCCTCGTCCTGTGCGAAAAGCATAGATACCAGCATCTGACAAACAAAGAGGGAGAGTTAAATGGGAAAATGAATGTCCCTAACCAGCGGCCCAATGCTTTATTGTTTATTATGCAACTCAGGCCGCGTCATTGTTGCTTAATATCTATAAAGAAATACAAACGTAAAATAATTTTAAACTAACGTGTGGCGAGGTCAACAGGTGAACATACACATTTCTCTTTTAGAGCCATCCCACTTGGACGGGCTCGGGTTGACTTGCAGCTGGCGTAAAAGGTGTATTATCTTCTTTATGGGGCCATCTGTTTGGACGCATAAAGAAGATAAGAAACCTTTTACCACAGCAGTAAGTCAAAGAAGCCGTCTGAAAGGGACGGCTCTAAAAGAGAAAAGAGTACGTCACAGGATGCTCCTTTCCAGTGGATGGCCACCGTTTAGCATGAACGCTGATGCAAGCCAATGGAAAAGAGGGGCGGGGCTTAACCCTCGCTAGTGAAACTACCTCTAAAACATTAAATCTTGCAAGCTCGACTGTGCATGTGCGCAGCCGACGCCAGCTCGACCTAAAAAAAAATATAATGGGCACCTGAGTAAAACGTATATTGTTTCACTACTGTAGTTGTGCTTGCCATATATCAAGAATTCCAAGTGCATTGGGGCCCCAACCTCCCGGGCGTCTCTCTTGGTTTCCCTAATTCTGCATCAATCACCAGATTTAGATTTCCACCAAGCACTGGAATGCCTAGGAGGAGCTGAAGCAACAAGAAACTAATCTCTAGGGGTGTGGAAGCTTGAAATTTAAGTAGGACATAGACTGCCTAAAGTTTAGCGTCATTCCTTCCCTCGGCCTGGTCTGTGTCACATATCTCCCTTACATATGATATCGGCACATGATTGTTGGGGGATGAATGGTGCCGACTACTTTACTAGGAAACCCACTCCCCTGGAATTGAAGGTGTAATCCCCATGTGGGTACACCTTGTAGCCATACTTGTCAAGTGCCTTACAATGATTTCCTTAGGTGTGTCTCCTGTACCATGACAACATCTGGGGAGGGCCGTTTAAGGTATTGCATAACAACTCCTCTTTTAAGTTTACTGCCCATGCCATTTTCGTGCCAGGACAAGACCTTTAATGTGATTACTGTCGTCATCTAGGTCTTGTCCCTCCCTTTCCTGGATTATTTCTGGATAGTTTTCTCGTCCCAAACATCTCTATACTGGGTACATATATATGTTTCCCCTCTTTCCAGATTAAACTCTGCTGGTGACTATAGTAGAACTTAATGAAAGCAGTCCCCAACCCTCTCTACTTATCCCTTCACTGAACTCTCCCTTCCCTGTAGCCCTGCATGTTAAGTTCCAAACTACCCCCCCAACTTGCAGAGTTAACATTAATAATTTAATGTTAAAATATAATAATAATTAAATCTAATTTAATGTTAAAATATATAAAAATAGTGCATATTTAGTTTTACATTATTATTTAAATTCAATTTGGGTTATTGAATATGTTATAATTAAATAATCAATATGTACTATTTTTACATTAAATTATATACATATTTATTTTGAATTATTTTAAATAATTAAATTTAACATTATTAACTATGGGATTTTTTTTAATCTGTATCTCCATTATTTTCTATAGGAAGATGTTCCAGTTCCAGTGGTAGGCCATGTGTAGGGATGTATAACGTTACAACGCATACATTTACATCGCGGTACATTACAATGCGGTTTTTACAACGCAAGTCGTTACAACGACTTACGTTGGAGGGCGCTGGACTTAAGAGTAGTGTAATTTACTATTCCAACTCTAGTCTACATACAGTAGGGAAGGTGTTGGATAGTAAATTATACTATTCCTTGTCCTAGAGCCCCATCCAGCGCAAGTTGTTGTAACAACTTGCATTGTGAAAACCGCAATGTACTAGCATCGCAATGTAATCCCCGCGTTTTAAGCGATGTTTCCCATGTGTAGTGCTGGACTTACTACAAAAGTGTAAGGGCCTGATTTAGAGTTTGGCGGTTGGATTACTACATCGCAAATGTGACGGATATCCTGTTCAACTTGTTACAAGTGCAATTGTTTGTAATGCACTTGAAATAAGGTGGACAGGATATCCATCACATTTGTGACAGAGTAACCCCTCCGCCAATCTCTAAATCAGGCCCTAAGTTAGAACAGAAGTGCAATTTGTGAATACCATAAAACAGTAAACTTACTCAAAAGTGTAAACTTACCCAAATGTGTAAGTTACCTTTGTAAATCAGGCCCTCTCAGTCAACCATCACTTTAGCTTTTCTTGCTCAACGAATAGGCTCCAACCATGTACTGGCAAACTCACTGTAGTCAACAGAATAATGTAAACTAGGTTATCAAACTTTGCTGAAAAACCCAGTGGCATAAGCAGGGCACAATCGCCTTAGTCAATAATATCTCCATCGCCCTAGACACCCTGCAGGACATATGCTTTACCCAATTTTCACCTCCAACAACCACGTCAAATACATCCATATCACAGAACTCACATGGACCAATCACACCATCGTCCACTTCAGAATCTCCAGCCCCCACACCACTACCCCCAAGATGAACAACCCCCCCCCCATCAGAGGTGGAACAAAATCTCAGAGACTAGCTGGGCGAACACCCACAACACCTCCAAGCCTGCTACTGCCACCAACCTCCAACAGGGAGTGAAAACTTCAGTGCCTGGATCACCAATTGCGATGACAGCGTCATCCCCATCAAAAGCAGCATCCAGAGAAAATCCTACAAAAAGGCCAGCTAGTACACCCAGGAACCCAGAACTGCGAAACAAGACAGCAAACAGTTGAAGAGGAGATGGCGCACCAGCAAGGACACCTCTGACAGGGCAACCTTCAAGACCTTCCTCAACCTCTACCACCGCCTGCTGAGGCCAACAAATAAGACAGCTCTTGCTGCACACATCAAAACCAGTGCCAACAGCAGCAAGGAATTTTTCAACATTGTTAAGAAATTCTCCAACCCGGATGCCAGCGAAAACAACATCAAACCATCATAGGAGCTGTGCAACAAACTCACCCACTTCTTCCATTACAACATCGCAAACATATACAGAAACCCAACCCACATCTACAGACTTTCTCGCTAGATGCACCACTAAGGTAACCAACATGAACCACACACCATTTCCCAAAACGTGGAAACATGCCAAAGTCAGCCCACAACTCCAAAAAAGCCTCCGTCGACCCCAGTGAACTCAAAAACTACCAGCCAATCTCCCTGCTCCCATTCCCAGTGAAGGTACTGGAAAAGATCATCAATAACCAACTCATGACACACATAGAGCAGAACCAGCTACTTGACGCCTCCAATCCAGCTTTCACAGCAATCTCAGCATCAACGACATGGGAACCCTCCTCGACTGTGGACAAACAGCAGTTTTGACCCTCCTCAACCTCTCGGCAACCGTCAACTCTGTATCCCGCATCACACTAATCGAAAGACTCCACCACATCGGCATCCAAGGGGAGGCGCTCCAATGGATCACCTCCTTCGTCACCATAAGAACCCAGAGGATCCACCTCCCATCTTTCACCTCTGAACCCATGGTGATGACCTGCGGTGTCCCCCAGGGCTCATCCCTCAGCCCCATGCTCTTCAACACATATATAACCCCTCTGGCTAACATAATTTCCTATGCAGACGATACCCAACTCATACTCCTAATCACGGATGACCCCACCACCACCAGACCAACTTCCACAGATGCCTGACAAATGTCGCCAACTGGATGAAGATCAACTCCCTACAGCCGAACACAGACAAGATGGAAGTACTGATCTTTGGCAACAGCAGCAACACATGGAACGACTCCTGGTGGCTATCAGAACTAGGACCTGCACCCACTCCCTCCAACTACACCAGACACCTTGGAATCATAATTGACAATAAACTCACCATGAAATCAGAGATCAGCGCTGTCTCCTACACCTCCTTCCTCACTCTGCGCATGCTACATAAGATCTTTAAGTGGCTACCCCTATACACGAGACACACAGTGACACAAGCCATCATCACCAGTGACTGGACTACGGCAATGCCCTCTATGTAGGAATCGCTGCACACCTCTACAGAGACTTCAGACCATACACAACACTGCAGCCAGACTCATCCTTGGCCTTTTCCGATTAACCCACATCACACCCCACCTCAGGAAACTCAACTAGCTCCCCGTACATAAGAGATACCAAATCAAGCTGCTGACCTACACACACAAGGCTCTACACAACCAAGGACCTGCGTACATTGATCACCACCTCAACTTCCACCAACCGTTGAGAAAACTACACTCCACCTCCCCTTCACTTGCCCATACTCCCGCCTCTACCAAAGCAGAAGTGGAGGACTCTCCTCCCGCTTCACAACAAAGACCCAGATCAGCCTCCCCATGCACCTCCGGACCATCACCTCACTTCCAAAAATCCAAATGGCCCTCAAGATCTGGCAGTTCGAATAAATCTCTGGGACTTGCAAGCGCCTCGATACCCTATCAGGTAATTAGCCACATTTTATATATCCATATTAGTTGTTTGATTGATTGAATATACAAGATAGCACTTTGGATCTCCAGCAAGGCTGCTCAGTGTCTCTCAGGGGATTAAAGCCAGATTTATTATTGCCCAAGATATTATTAGCTTGGACATAGTAATGCCACTGACAAACTGTAGCTTTCGCTTATAGTTTTAACAGTAAAGAGAAAAGAAACCCTCTGAGAAGCCCGCTGAAGCCTAATAAATGTTAAACAGAAAAATATAACAGGCAGGAAAAATGCTCTAATTGTGAATTTGCAATTTTAATGAACCAGTGCATCGCCGTCAGAGCCACTGGAGCTACAATGCTACATTCACTTAATTTCTGACCTTATTTTACAAGCAGAGGGTAGGACATGTGGTTTGATATGAAACTTAAGATAGCCGCAAATGTGCAGATGCCCAGCTCTTCTCATGGGAATAATACAAGAAGACCTTTTGACAGGAATACACCAGGGTACGGTAGCAAGCTGACTTTACTAAATCTGCAGTTTCTTCCTTGTCTATGCCAACTTCAAAAAGAAACTACGCTTACTCGAGAAGCCAGGCTAAGGGTGCAATGTACCATACCATACCATAGCATTTATAAAGCGCTTGGCTACCACCAACTGCTGTGTCCCGTACCGTACTAGACCGAAATACAAGATGGCAGTGCAATCAAAATGCATGTCAATGTGTAATAGTGGAAATGCTTTGGTAGTACTTTAAGCAAATCTAAAAAGGAATTTACAGGTTAGATCAATATTTTTTTGTACCTGAACTGTCGAGGCACGTGTTTTTTTTAGAAGAGAGGCGGCTCATGTTTCTTTCGGTACTGTAAGAAGACGTAAATTAGCAGTTGGTAAGGCCCAAATAAAGAGAACTGTGCATTTGTGAGAATCCTTGATAAACATTGGGAGGGAGCAGTCCCGAGGCACGGTGTGGGGTTAGTAGTTTATTTAGGAGCCATCATCTCCTCTGAGAAGTTACATTTTAACTAAAGTTGGATTATTTCCCATATGGATTATTAGACTTTGGAATTAAAGTAATTTTGTACCATGTTGAAATTGCCTGCTGGGCAGTCTGGCACTCTGCCACTGTAAAATGGGCCAGCATGAAAGGGCCAGTGTGTGGACATTTTTTCTTTTTTTTTAGTCCTGTGGGCTGTGACGGGTTCAAAAAACAGTTCCACACACAGGTCCTTTCAAGCGGGCTCATCTGGCAGTGTCAGAATGCCAAACTGCCTAACAACCCAGGCCAAAACTGATTACGTACCATCTCCCACCAGGTCTTCTGTTGTTTAGTAATGGTATCTTTAGTAAACGGGTCATTGAGCTCTTTCAACAACCCAAGGAGTTCTTTACAGATATTCGTACTTCTCTAGTTCTGATCGGTAATTTGTCATATTTAGCTTTAAATATAGCACTTCATAAATTTTCTGCACTTCATCCACTAATGGTTGAGGTTTGTATTGTGATCCCTTCAACCATGCCATTTCTGCCTTCCTCAAATGAGCCTTATACGTTCTGCAGAAAATCATGTGACAAATAGACCACAAAATCCTGAATCTATGTGCAAACCAGTCAGGCAAACAAATACAAACCACTTCCGGTCTATTTGTTTTAAACTTTATTTTATCATGCCTTTCTATAAATCCAATATCATGTCTTCAAATACGTTTAACAATGCACTCGTATCAAACTGGATTTGCAGTTCTTCTTTGTTAAAAGAGTTGTATGAATTATCTCCATAAAATGAGTGCCACTATTTTTTTTCTTTAATAGAGACTCACAATTTATCTCTTCCAAATTCTCCCTCAATGTATATGTTTTACATTCCCAATTACCCCTTGTTTTAGAGGTTTTGCAGTCTCTCTTAATTGGGTTTCCCATTTTCAAATGGGTATCCTCTATATTAACGAGATGCACGTTTTCCTCCTTGAAAGGGATTTACTAATTCAGCTTCTTGCAGAGTCTTCACAATTTATTCTCCTTCAAAGGGGTTTCCAAGATCTCCTTCTTTAAAGGGGTTTAAAGAGTTACTTTTTTCAAAGTGGTGGCACATTTTTACATTTCAAGCTTGTTTTCCAATTTTTCTCCATAATGTCGGTTTGAATCTGTGATTCCTTAAATTTAATTCCCAATGTATGTTTCTTCAAAGGAGGTTTCACAAATGTACTTTCTTCAAAAGGGTTGTCACTGAATTCTCCTATTTAAAACTACTTTCACAATGCGCCTTTCACTCTGTTTATGTTCTCTCAGAGCAAGACAGATGAATTCACGGCTGAGTTTCTTGCTTCAAAGACAGGATACTGTGTCTGAGCAGAATGAATCTACTGTGGAGGAAACCGAGAGACTCAACAAGGCCACAAGGTGAGAGTGCAATACAGAGATTACCGGTTCCGGTGGAGGCTAAAGTCATGGGCCATTTTATGTGGGTGGGTTGATGGAGATGAACTGGGGATCATGACAACATAATCACGCGAGCGCCCATGTGTCTGTGGCATCAGTGTGCTAACAGCACACCCTCATGCATCATACATCAAGTGCAGTATCTGTCTATAGAAATACAAGGCGTCTTGGGTGGGAAACGGCCATTACAACGAAGCCGTTTCCACGAAATCGTTAACCACGCATGCAGTACAACGCATGCGTGGTTACCACGAAAGCCTTTACCACGCATACCTTTACTACGAGGTTTGTAGTAAAGGTATATGTGGTAAAGGTAAGAAGTAAAAAAAGGGGGGCTTGGGGGGTCTCCCCCCCAAAAAAACTCACCTGAAGTCACGTCAGGTTATGTATTTAATCAGCGTCGTTTAAGAGAAAAAGGAAAATAAACTTCCGCTTTCTCTTAACGACGTATGACGTCACCACGCAAGCAATCGAGGTAAATGTTATGCGTGGTAAACGAATTCCGTTGCAACGGAATTCGTTGTAACGTCATACATTTGTCTTGGGTTTCTGGGCTGGATGAGGTGTAAAGCCAATCCAACAAACAGAGATCTACCTTTAGCAGTCTTACTTTAAAATGGACAATCCCCTCACTTTCCAGGGAATGATTGCAGCGCTTTCTTTACAGTAATTAACCCTAAAAAAACATATTCACGACTGTTATGTGGTTGCACCTTCCATGATCGTTCTCAAATTAATTTTAAAATGTAGCTGGTCTCATACATCCTTACCCCACTGTGCACTTTCTGTACAATAAAAAAAATGGCTCCACCTTTTAATCACAGCCATTGTGGCATATCAGTGGTCTTGCTACTTTGCCCAATCCCGTCACTTTGATCCCATCCATGGACTTCCTTCAAGGGCTGACCCTTGAATAAATTAAAATAAAATAAAATAAAATACAACTACCAAGGGTGCGTCACAGCACTTTCTGGCATGGAGAGCCAGTACCTCTTTTACCCACTGAACTCAATTGGTGCCTCTTTCACCCACTAAGGTAAGTGGCTGTGGAGTGTTTATACTACAGGGGAGGTTAGTAGGTGGAAATAAACTCAGAGGAAGATCCTGTGCTATAGATTCATGAAATGCTATTGACGGATATCTTTCTTCTTTATCATACGCAGGCCCTCATTGGAGGAGGTGATGAGCTGGAGCCGGTCTCTTGAAACTCTGCTCTCCTCCAGCTGTAAGTGGTTCTCTTCTTCCTCTCATGTCAGATTCCCATGTTCCAGTCTGGACTTCCAGGCTCTCACCTGGTCCTCCTTATGCTTCACCTTTCACAGAAAGTACAAGTACTTGTATAGTGAGTGAATGAATGAACTTATTTGGTGCAGCCCTAAATTCTACATCCTCAGGCTACCTTCTGGTTGATTGAAAGGTCAAGTGGAATTCAATAAAGATGTGTAAGATGTTTTGTTGAAAGTGAGTTGGCTGGGCTTGACACAGTTGTCCATGTTTGGCCTATTCCACGACCAGGATCATTAAAAGTCAAAGTATCTGTCCTCTTTTGAGCAGTTTTAGATTGAGCATCCAAAGGACAAATACTTTATTTTACTGTGGACTTTTGGATTACTCCACAGATTTTAAGGTCTCGCTGAGTGAACGTGCATGCGTTCTCAGCGAGACTTAAGTAACGGCTCTCAAAAATGCACCCAAAGACGGATTACCTACAGTGCATGTGTGCGAGCGCGTGCACATCGCACACCATTTGCCTCAATCAATCAATCAATCAAAGCATTTAAATAGCGCACTACTCACCCGGAGGGTCTCAAGGCGCTTGGGGAGGGGGGTCCGCTACTGCTCGAACAGCCAGGTCTTGAGCTGCTTCCTGAAGGCGAGGTGGTCTTGGGTCAGGTGGAGGCGGGTCGGGAGGGAGTTCCAAGTCTTGGCGGCCAGGTAGGAGAAGGACCTTCCTCCTGGGGTGGCTCTTCGGATGCGGGGGACGGCGGCGAAGGCGTGGCTGGTCGATCGAAGCTGGCGTGTGGGAGTGTAGAAGTTGAGGCGGCTGTTGAGGTATCCTGGGCCTTGGTTGTGCAGGGCTTTGTGTGCGTGGGTGAGGAGACGGAAGGTGATTCTCTTGTTGACCGGGAGCCAGTGCAGGTCTCTCAGGTGTCCGGAGATGTGGCTGTGTCGGGGGATGTCGAGGATGAGTCTTGCTGAGGCGTTCTGGATCCGCTGGAGTCTCTTCTGGAGTTTGGCAGTGGTTCCGGCATAGAGGGAGTTTCCGTAGTCCAGTCGACTGGTGACGAGGGCCTGGGTAACCGTCTTCCTGGTCTCGGTGGGGATCCACCGGAAGATCTTACGTAGCATGCGCAGGATGTTGAAGCACGACGAGGAGACGGCGTTGACTTATCTGGTCATGGAGAGGGAGCGGTCCAGGATGAAGCCCAGGTTGCGTGCGTGGTCTGTTGGTTTGGGTGCGCTGCCCAGGGCAGGGGGCCACCTGGAGTCATCCCAGGCGGAGGGCGAGGAGCCCAGGATGAGGACCTCCGTCTTGTCCGAGTTCAGCTTCAGGCGGCTGTTCATCATCCACTTGGCTACGTCTGTCATCCCTTCGTGTAGGTTGGCTCTGGTGGTGGCGGGGTCGTTGGTGAGGGAGAGGATCAGCTGGGTGTCGTCGGCGTAAGAGATGATGTTGAGGTTGTGTTGGCGTGCGATGGCCGCAAGGGGGCTCATGTAGACATTGAAGAGGGTGGGGCTGAGCGAGGAGCCTTGAGGAACGCCGCAGATGACTTCGGTGGCTGCTGATCTGAACGGGGGGAGGCGGACTCTCTGTGTCCTTCCGGCGAGGAAGGAGATGATCCATTCAAGTGCCTTCTCTTGGATTCCGACGTTGCAGAGGCGCTGCACTAGGGTGCGGTGGCAGACCGTGTCGAAAGCCGCGGAGAGGTCCAAGAGGATGGGGGCCGCTGTTTCCCCGTTGTCGAGCAGGGCTCGGATGTCATCAGTGGCTGCGATGAGGGCGGTCTCGGTGCTGTGGTTGGCCCGGAAGCCAGACTGCGAGCGGTCGAGGGATCCATTCGTCTCTAGGAAGGCGGCCAGCTGCTTGTGGACGGTCTTCTCAATGACTTTGGCCGGAAACGGGAGGAGCGAGATGGGGCGGTAGTTTTTGAGTTCGGTGGGGTCCGCTGATGGTTTCTTCAGTAGAGCGCTGAGTTCGGCGTGCTTCCAGCTCTCTGGGAAGGTAGCAGTGTCGAAGGAGGTGTTGATGATGTCCCGCAGGTGGGGTGCGATGACGGCGTCGGCCTTGTTGAAGACGTGGTGCGGGCAGGGGTCGGTTGGAGATCCGGAGTGGATGGAGTTCATCGTGCGTCGGGTTTCTTCGGTGTTGATCGGGGTCCAGGCGTGGAGGGTGGTGGTGGGGGGTGCAGGTACGGTCGTGGGGTGCGTTGGCTGTGTGGTGAAGCTGTTGTGTATGTCTGCGATCTTGTTGTGGAAGTAGGAGGCGAGGGAGTTGCAGAGGTCCTGTGAAGCACTCATGCTGGTTTGCTTGCAGCCAGCATCAGACTTCAAAGGAATCCGCTGCCCCACCCCCGCCATTTCTGGCTTTGCTCGCTGAAGGTTGTCATGCCCAAGATCACACTCGATTAAACAGCCGAGGTAATGCGCCCATAAATTATATTGTCGCTTCCTGCTACTTTGGTGTCACCTCCGCTGTCATCATTGGATCCCAGTCTTTTGCTATCTAGATGTTGTAAAATAGACATGAAAGTTTTAGTAATGTCCCGATTAGGGTCACTTTCATTAAGTCTTACAGAAACTACACTTTATGCATTCCTACGCATTCTGGTCTCGTTTCTTAGAGGTTTATGGTGCTGTTCATTCACACTTGCCAGAGATGCCGAAAGCGCTCTTTTAAGCTCCTTATTTATTATGTTCTAAGAAATGTTTTATTGTGTACTATTACGTGATGCCAATTTCTGTGTGAAGTCCGTGCATTGCAACAAACGCCTAGAGGCGCTGCTGAATTTTGCACAGCCTGCTGGCAGACTCCTGCAGGTTTACCACCACACCCACCTCCACCACCACCACGTCCACCACACACCACCACCATGTCCACCACCACTACCACCACCACCACATCCACCACCATGTCCACCACCACCACGTCCACCACCACCACCTCCACAATCACCACCTCCACCACCACCTCCACCACCACCACACTCACCACATCCACCACCACTACATCCACCACCACCACGTCCACCACCACCACGTCCACCACCACCACACCCACCTCCACCACACCCACCTCCACCACATTCACCACCACCACATCCACCACCACGTCCACCACCACAACGTCCACCAACACCACGTCCACAATCACCACGTCCACCACCACCATGTCCACCACCACTACCACCACCGCCACATCCACCACCACATCCACCACCACGTCCACCACTACGTCTACCACAGCCAACACCACTATGTCCCCCACCACCATGACCACCACCACCACATCCACCACCATGTCCACCACCACCATGTCCCCACCACCACGTCCATCACCACCATGTCCACAACCACCATGTCCACCAACACCACCACCACACCCACCTCAACCTCCACCACCACCACAACATCCACCACCACCACCACACCCAACACCACCACGTCCACCACCACTACATCCACCACCACCACGTCCACCGCCACCACGTCCACCACCACCATCTCCACCACCACCACACCCACCTCCACCACATCCCCCACCATATCCACCACCACGTCCACCACATCCACAATCACCACCTCCTCCACCACCATGTCCACCACCACTACCACCACCACCACATCCACCACCACATCCACCACCACCACCACGTCCACCACCACCATGTCCCCCACGTCCAACACCACTACGTCCACCACATCCACCACCACCACGTCCATCACCACCATGTCCACAACCACCACATCCACCACGTCCACCACCATGTCCACCACCATCACGTCCACCACCACCACCACACCCACCACCACCACATCCACCACCACATCCACCACCACTACATCCACCACCACCATGTCCATAACCACACCCACCACCACCACAACATCCACCACCACATCCACCACCACCACATCCACCACCACCACATCCACCACCACCACATCCACCACCACCACCTCCACCACCACCACGTCCACAATCACCACCTCCACCACATCTACCACCACTACATCCACCACCACTACGTCCACCACCACCACCATGTCCACCACCACCACGTCCACCACCACCACATCACAACCACCACCACACCCACCTCCACCACATCCACCACCACCACCACATCCACCACCACTACCACCACCACATCCACCACCACCATGTCCAACACCGCCATGTCCACCACGTCCAGCACCACCATGTCCACCACATCCACCACCACCACGTCCATCACCACCATGTCCACAACTACCACATTCACCACCACCACCACCACCACAACATCCACCACCACCACAACATCCACCACCACAACGACATCTACCACCACTAAGTCCACCACCACCACGTCCACCACCACCACGCCCACCACCACCACATCCACCACCACCATGTCCACCACCACCACGTCCACCACCATCACCACATCCACCACCACCACATTCACCACATCCACCACCACTACATCCACCACCACTACGTCCACCACCACCACGTCCACCACAACCACCACACCCACCTCCACCACCACCATGTCCACCACCCACCACCACCACCACATCCACCACCATCACATCCCCAACCACCACATCCACCACAACCACATCCAACACCACCACGTCCACCACCACCACATCCACAATCACCACCTCCACCACCATCTCCACTACCACCACTTCCATCACCACCACATCCACCATAGCCATAATTCACAGGGAACAATTCACCTGTAGGACGTCCAACGCCTATATCAAGGACTGCGAGAGTTGTCAATTCTCCATCCAAATCTCCTCAGCCCATTCCCTGACAGGGCTACTGATCTATCGCCCCCCAGGTGCCCCAGGCAATTTTATCAATTCCACTATCGAATCTGTATCACAACTAGCCTCGTCCACCTCCAACTTCCTGATGCTAGGTGACTTAAACCTCCACTTTCTGGACCCCACGGATCGAGTAGCCTCGGACCTTCGACATGATCTAACATCTTTAAAGATCCATCTAGTAAACAACGAGCCTACCCATGAGAAGGGCCACCTATTGGACCCTATCCTCACCAATATAGCAACGATTACCACCAAATCACTTGTGACCCTCCCATGGACGGACCATTTTCTGGTCCCTATCTCCTGGGAAATCTCCACACCGATCCTCCCAACCTCTAAAACCCAGGTTTTCGACCGACAATGGCGCAAACTGTCACCTGAGAAATGGGCTGCCTCTCTTGCAGACTCCATTCCCGAGCTCTCCTCTGACCCCACTATGGCGGACAAACAATTCAGTGATTGGATCACCTCATCCCTAGACACGATGCTTCCGAAAACCATCACCCTTAAACAGTCCAAAAGATTATCCCCCGCTTTATGGTATACTCCAGAGCTTAAAGCTCTGCGCCAAGAGTGTAAGAAAACCGAACGCTCTTGGAGACGGGACAAATCAGAAACCAAAAAAAACATCTACTCTATTTCTCTTCTAACTTATAAAACCGCTATTCGTAAAACCAAAAGCATGTTCTTTCAGGAGAGAATTGAGAAAGCGGGATGCTCCAGTAAGGAAGCATACGTCATCCTTAAAGAGCTTTTAAAACCTCCGGAACTTGGACAGGGACCCCCCTCCGACCCTAAAGCCGACCAAGAGAAATGCCAACAACTGGCTAATTTCTTCCATGACAAAATCCGACTAATTTTGGATTCAATTCCTCCCTCGAGTCCGGGGGAAGAAACCGTTTCGTCACACACGGCATCTCCCACTTGTCTTTCCACGTGGGGACAGGTCACTATAGATGAAGTGAGAAATACCTTCAATTCCATGAAGAGCGGCTCCCCTATGGACCCTGCTCCTTTTCGGATCCTCAAGGAGGTAGCCCCTACAATCATCCCCTCCCTCACTCAGCTGATCAATACCTCACTCCAACAAGGAGTTGTACCCCTGAGTTGGAAGACGGCTGTCGTAAAAGCCCTACTGAAGAAACCTTCTCTCGACCCTGAGAATCTGGCGAACTACAGGCCCATTTCCCTACTCCCAGGAGTCAGCAAGATCGCGGAAAAATTAGTCAATAGGAAACTCTCGCAGTTTCTGGAGGCCAATAACAAACTAAAAAGTTCCCAGACCGGCTTCCGACCAGGGCAGGGCACCGACATCGCCCTCCTGGCAGCGGTAGAGGAGGCCAGAGCACTACTGGATGGGGGAGGATCAGTGGCAGTGATCCTCCTCGACCTTAGTGCGGCGTTCGACACCGTTGACCACCAACTCCTCATCGAAAGATTGGCAAGAGTTGGAGTGGAAGGTACAGCCCTATCCTGGCTTTCATCCTTCCTGGCCCAACGGACCTATCAGATCTGGGAGAAGAACGCCCGCTCCTCCGAAATGCCCCTCCAATGTGGTGTGCCCCAGGGCTCTTCCCTGAGCCCCACATTATTTAATATCTATATGTCCACATTGGAGGAGGTTATCACCCCATTCGGAGTGAGCGTCGTCAGCTATGCTGACGACACACAACTAGTGGTGTCTTTGTCCCACCCTAAACAACAGAAAGCTGATCTCTTCAACTGCCTTACGCAGGTCCACCGATGGATGAATAGATCAGCCCTAAAGCTAAATGGGACAAAAACCGAGGTCCTCATACTTGGTCCAAAAGGAACCTCACTCCCCCTGGACATCTGGCCAGCCTGTCTAGGTCCTCCCCCCGATCCAAAAAAAGAGGTAAAGAGTCTGGGTGTATGGATTGATTCTGATCTCTCATTCACTTCGCAAGCAAAGAAGGTAGCAGGGACCTGCTTTGGTTTCTTAAAATCTCTGAGGAAAGTCCTGCCCCTTCTCCCCCCCAAGTCCCAAAAATTGCTAATCCAAGGTCTCATAATTTCGAGACTAGATTACAGCAATGTGATTTATTTGGGCGCTCCTGAAGCAACCCTTAATAAACTTCAGAGAATTCAGAACACCGCTGCCCGGATTGTTACAAACACCCCTACCAGATCATCTGCTAAACCTGCTCTCAAACTTCTTCACTGGCTCCCCATAAGGGAGCGAGTCAAATTCAAGGCCTTGTGCCTCGTCTACAAAACTTTGCATAACCAAGGCCCCCCAGTTCTCAGCAACTTTGTCACCCCTTACATAACCACTAGATCCCTCCGGTCTACCGCAGAAAACCTCATCAATACTCCAAGATTCAGGAAAGCCCGATCAGGAGGAAGACGCTTTTCGGTACAAGCTGCTCATCTTTGGAATTCACTCCCTCGCGACCTGCGTCTTGAACCTCAATATCTGCGCTTCAGGAAGCAGTTAAAGACGCATCTCTTTCCCTAGCTTTTTTATGCCCCCCCTGTTTGAATTCTCACCCCTCCTCTCTTTTGCTCTCAGCTCCTGATCCTCAGGTCTGCAGAATTAGGATTTTTTAGCGCTGGGATACCTCCGGGTGACTACGCGCTTTATAAAAATAAATAATAATAATAATAATAATAATAATAATCCACCACCACAACATCCACCACCACCACCACGTCCACCACCACTATGTCCACCACCACACCCACCTCCACCACCACCACATCCACCACCCACCATCACCACATCAACCATCACCACATACACCACCACCACATCAACCAACCACCACCACCACCACATCCACCACCACTACGTCCACCACCACCATGTCCACCATCACTATGTCAACTACCACCATGTCCACTACCACCATGTCCAGCACCACCAAGTCCACCACCACCACCACACCCACCACTACCACCACATCCACCACCACTACCACCACCACATCCACCACCACCGCATCCACCACCACCACCACATCTACCACCACCATGTCCACCACATCCACCACCATGTCCACCACCACCATGTCCACCACCAACAATGTCCAACACCAACAATGTCCATCACCACCACGTCCATCACCACCACGTCCATCACCACCATGTCCACAACCACCACTGGCACCACATCCACCACCACCACACCCATGACCACTACCACATCCATCACCATATCCACCATCACCACATCCACCACAACCACATCCACCACCACAACCACCACCACAACATCCACCACCGCTACCATGTCCACCACATCCACCACCACCACATCCACCACAACCATGTCCACCACCACAACCACCACCACAACATCCACCACCACCACATACACCACCACCATGTCCACCACGTCCACCACCACATCCACCACATCCACCATTACTACATCCACCACCCCTACGTCCACCACCACCACGTCCACCACCCCCATTACCATCACCACCACCACACCCATCTCCACCACCACCACCACATCCACCACCACCACATCCACCACCACCCTGTCTACCACCACCACATCCGCCACCAATACATCCACCACCATGTCTTTCACCAATATGTCCACTACCACCATGTCCACTACCACCAAGTCCAGCACCACCAAGTCCACCACCACCACACCCACCACCACATCCACCACCACTACCACCACATCCTCCACCACCACATCCACCTCCACCACGTCCACCACCACCACCATGTCCACCACATCCACCACCACTTCCACTACCACCATCTCCAACACCACCATGTCCACCACCAACAATGTCCACCACCAACAATGTCCATCACCACCACATCCATCATCACCACGTCCATCACCACCATGTCCACAACCACCCCTGGCACCACATCCACCACCACCACGTCCACCACCACCACATCCACCACCACATCCACCACCACCACATCCACCACCACAACCACCACCACCACCACAACATCCACCACCACCACCACATCCACCACCACCATGTCCACTACCACCACGTCCACCACCACACCCACCTCCACCATCACCACCACATCCACCACCACCACATCCACCACTACCACGTCCACCACTACCACTTCAACCACTACCACGTCCACCACTACCATGTCCACCACCACAACCACCACCATGTCCACCACCACCACGTCCACCACCACCACCACCATGTCCACCACCACTACCACAACAACCAACACCACGTCCACCACCACCATGTCCACCACCACCATGTCTACCACCAACACCACAACATCCACCAACACCACCACATCCACCACCACCACATCCACCACCACCACGTCCACCACCACCACGTCCATCACCACCATGTCCACTACCACCACACCCACCGCCACACCCACCTCCACAACCACATACACCACCAACACCACCACATCCACCAACACCACCACATCCACCACCACATCCACCACCACCACATCCACCACCACAACCACCACCACCACCACATCCACCACCACCATGTCCACTACCACCACGTCCACCACCACACCCACAACCACATGCACCACCACCACAACCACCACCACCACATCCACCACCACATCCTCCACCACATCCACCACCGCTTCCACCACCACTACATCCACCACCACCATGTCCACCACCACTACGTCCACTACCACCATGTCCAGCACCACCACATCCACCACAACCACCACCACAGCCACCTCCACCACCACACCCTCACCCCCACACCCACCACCACCACGTCCACCACCACTACCACCACATCCACTACCGTGACATCCACTACCACCACTTCCGCCACCACCACATCCACCACCACCACGTCCACCACCACCACGTCCACCACCACCACGTCCACCACCACCACCACCACCACCACCACAACATCCACCACCACCACAACATCCACCACCACAACGACATCTACCACCACTAAGTCCACCACCACCACGTCCACCACCACCACGCCCACCACCACCACATCCACCACCACCATGTCCACCACCACCACGTCCACCACCATCACCACATCCACCACCACCACATTCACCACATCCACCACCACTACATCCACCACCACTACGTCCACCACCACCACGTCCACCACAACCACCACACCCACCTCCACCACCACCATGTCCACCACCCACCACCACCACCACATCCACCACCATCACATCCCCAACCACCACATCCACCACAACCACATCCAACACCACCACGTCCACCACCACCACATCCACAATCACCACCTCCACCACCATCTCCACTACCACCACTTCCATCACCACCACATCCACCACATCCACCACCACAACATCCACCACCACCACCACGTCCACCACCACTATGTCCACCACCACACCCACCTCCACCACCACCACATCCACCACCCACCATCACCACATCAACCATCACCACATACACCACCACCACATCAACCAACCACCACCACCACCACATCCACCACCACTACGTCCACCACCACCATGTCCACCATCACTATGTCAACTACCACCATGTCCACTACCACCATGTCCAGCACCACCAAGTCCACCACCACCACCACACCCACCACTACCACCACATCCACCACCACTACCACCACCACATCCACCACCACCGCATCCACCACCACCACCACATCTACCACCACCATGTCCACCACATCCACCACCATGTCCACCACCACCATGTCCACCACCAACAATGTCCAACACCAACAATGTCCATCACCACCACGTCCATCACCACCACGTCCATCACCACCATGTCCACAACCACCACTGGCACCACATCCACCACCACCACACCCATGACCACTACCACATCCATCACCATATCCACCATCACCACATCCACCACAACCACATCCACCACCACAACCACCACCACAACATCCACCACCGCTACCATGTCCACCACATCCACCACCACCACATCCACCACAACCATGTCCACCACCACAACCACCACCACAACATCCACCACCACCACATACACCACCACCATGTCCACCACGTCCACCACCACATCCACCACATCCACCATTACTACATCCACCACCCCTACGTCCACCACCACCACGTCCACCACCCCCATTACCATCACCACCACCACACCCATCTCCACCACCACCACCACATCCACCACCACCCTGTCTACCACCACCACATCCGCCACCAATACATCCACCACCATGTCTTTCACCAATATGTCCACTACCACCATGTCCACTACCACCAAGTCCAGCACCACCAAGTCCACCACCACCACACCCACCACCACATCCACCACCACTACCACCACATCCTCCACCACCACATCCACCTCCACCACGTCCACCACCACCACCATGTCCACCACATCCACCACCACTTCCACTACCACCATCTCCAACACCACCATGTCCACCACCAACAATGTCCACCACCAACAATGTCCATCACCACCACATCCATCATCACCACGTCCATCACCACCATGTCCACAACCACCCCTGGCACCACATCCACCACCACCACGTCCACCACCACCACATCCACCACCACATCCACCACCACCACATCCACCACCACAACCACCACCACCACCACAACATCCACCACCACCACCACATCCACCACCACCATGTCCACTACCACCACGTCCACCACCACACCCACCTCCACCATCACCACCACATCCACCACCACCACATCCACCACTACCACGTCCACCACTACCACTTCAACCACTACCACGTCCACCACTACCATGTCCACCACCACAACCACCACCATGTCCACCACCACCACGTCCACCACCACCACCACCATGTCCACCACCACTACCACAACAACCAACACCACGTCCACCACCACCATGTCCACCACCACCATGTCTACCACCAACACCACAACATCCACCAACACCACCACATCCACCACCACCACATCCACCACCACCACGTCCACCACCACCACGTCCATCACCACCATGTCCACTACCACCACACCCACCGCCACACCCACCTCCACAACCACATACACCACCAACACCACCACATCCACCAACACCACCACATCCACCACCACATCCACCACCACCACATCCACCACCACAACCACCACCACCACCACATCCACCACCACCATGTCCACTACCACCACGTCCACCACCACACCCACAACCACATGCACCACCACCACAACCACCACCACCACATCCACCACCACATCCTCCACCACATCCACCACCGCTTCCACCACCACTACATCCACCACCACCATGTCCACCACCACTACGTCCACTACCACCATGTCCAGCACCACCACATCCACCACAACCACCACCACAGCCACCTCCACCACCACACCCTCACCCCCACACCCACCACCACCACGTCCACCACCACTACCACCACATCCACTACCGTGACATCCACTACCACCACTTCCGCCACCACCACATCCACCACCACCACGTCCACCACCACCACGTCCACCACCACCATGTCCACCACATCCACCACCACCAAGTCCACCACATCCACCACTACATTGTCTACCACCACCATGTCCACCACCATCACATCCACCACCACCGTATCCTCCACCACCATCACATCCACCACCACCACATCCACCACCAACACGTCCACCACCACCATGTCCACCACATCCAACACCACCATGTCCACCACCACCATGTCCACCACCACCATGTCCACCACCACCATGTCCATAACCACCACATCCACCACGTCCACCACCACCGCATCCACCACCACAACATCAACCACCACCACATCCACCACCACTACGTCCACCACATCCACTACCACCATGTCCACCACGTCCACCACCACCATGTTCACCACCACCACATCCTCCACCACCACCACATCCATAACCACCATGTCAACAACCACCACATCCACCACCACCACATCCACCACCGCCATGTCCACCACTACCACCACATCCAACACCACCATGTCCACCACCACCATGTCCACCACCACCATGTCCACCACCACCATGTCCACCACCACCATGTCCATAACCACCACATCCACCACGTCCACCACCACCGCGTCCACCAACACAACATCAACCACCACCACATCCACCACCACTACGTCCACCACATCCACTACCACCATGTCCACCACGTCCACCACCACCATGTTCACCACCACCACATCCTCCACCACCACCACATCCATAACCACCATGTCAACAACCACCACATCCACCACCACCACATCCACCACCACCACGTCCACCACTACCAGATCCACCACCACCACGTCCACCGCCACCACGTCCACCACCACCACCATGTCTACCACCACGTCCACCACCACCACATCCACCACCACCGCCACCATGACCACCATGTCCACCACCAACACCACCTCATCTACCACCACATCCACCACCACCACGTCCACCAACACCACGACCACCACCACCAAGCCTACCACCACCATGTCCACAACCACCACGTCCACTACCACCATGTCCACCACCACTACATCCACCACCACTATGTCCATCACCACCATGTCCACCACGTCCACCACCACACCCACATCCACCACCACACCCGCCTCCGCCACCACCATCTCCACCACCACCAAGTCCACCACTACACCCAGCACCACCACCACCACTATCACCACCACCACATCCACCACCACCATGTCCAGCATGTCCACCACCACCATGTCCACCACCACCACCACGTCCATTACCACCATGTCCACAAACACCACGTCCACCACCACATCCACCACTACCACGTCCACCACTACCACTTCAACCACTACCACGTCCACCACTACCACGTCAACCACCACAACCACCACCATGTCCACCACCACCACGTCCACCACCACCACGTCCACCACCACTACCACCACAACCAACACCACGTCCACCACCACCATGTCCACCACCACCATGTCCAACACCACCACATCCACCAACACCACCACATCCACCACCACCACCACCACATCCACCACCACCACGTCCACCACCACCATGTCCATCACCACCATGTCTACTACCACCACACCCACCACCACACCCACATCCACAACCACATCCACCACCACCACCACCACGTCCACCACCACCACAACCACCACATCCACCACCTCTACGTCCACCACCACTATGTCCACTACCACCATCTCCACCACCACCATGTCCACAACCACCACGTCCACCACCACCACCATGTCCACCACCACTACCACCACCACCACGTCCACAACCACCATGTCCACCACCACCATGTCTACCACCAACACCACCACATCCACCACCACCACGTCCACCACCACCATGTCCACCACCACCACCATGTCCACCACCATCACATCCACAACCACCATGTCTACAACCATCACCACCACATCCACCACCAGTACATCCACCACCACTATGTCCACCAACACCATGTCCACCACCACCATATCCACCACCATACCCACCACCACCACGTCCACCACCACCATGTCCACCACATCCACCACCACCTCCACCACCACCATGTCCACAACCACCACCACGGCCACTATCACGTCCACCACGTGGCCACTACCACTTCCACCACCACCACGTCTACCTCCACCACCACCACATCCACCACCACCACATCCACCACCACGTCCACCACCACATCCACCACCACATCCACCACCACGTCCACCACCACGTCCACCACCACCACCACATCCACCACCACCAAGTCCACCTTCACGTCCACCACCACCACGTCCACCACCACCATGTCCACCACCACCATGTCCACCACCACCACGTCCACCACATCCACCACCACCATGTCCACCACCACCACATCCACCACCACGTCCACCACCACCACGTCCACCAACACCACGTCCACCACCACCATGTCCACCTTCACCACATCCTCCACCACTACGTCCACCACCACCATGTCCACCACCACCACGTCCACCACAACCACCATGTCCACCACCAACACCACTATGTCCACCACCACATCCGCCTAAACCACCATGTCCACCACCCCTACGTCCACCACCACCACATCCACCACCACCACCACCATGTCCACCACCACAGTCACCACCACCACCACACCCACCTCCACCACGTCCACCTCCACCATGTCCACCACCACCATGTCCACAACCACCTTGTCCACCACCACCACATCCACCACCACCACGTCCACCACCACCGCGTCCACCACATCCACGCCCACCACTACCATGTCCACCACCAACACCACCACATCCACCACCACACCCACCCCCACCCCCATCACCACATCCACATCCACCACCACGTCCACCACCACGTCCACCACCACGTCCACCACCACATCCACCACCACATCCACCACCACGTCGACCACCACCACCACATCCACCACCACCAAGTCCACTTTCACGTCCACCACCACCACGTCCACCACCACCATGTCCACCACCACCATGTCCACCACCACTACATCCACCACCACCATGTCCACCACCACCACATCCACCACCATGTCCACCACCACCACGTCCACCAACACCACGTCCACCACCACCATGTCCACCTTCACCACATCCACCACCACTACGTCCACCACCACCATGTCCACCACCACCATGTCCACCACAACCACCATGTCCAGCAGCACCACCACTATGTCCACCACCACATCCACCTAAACCACCATGCCCACCACCACCACGTCCACCACCAACACGTCCACCACCACTACCACCACAACCAACACCACGTCCACCACCACCATGTCCACCACCACCATGTCCAACACCACCACATCCACCAACACCACCACATCCACCACCACCACCACCACATCCACCACCACCACGTCCACCACCACCATGTCCATCACCACCATGTCTACTACCACCACACCCACCACCACACCCACATCCACAACCACATCCACCACCACCACCACCACGTCCACCACCACCACAACCACCACATCCACCACCTCTACGTCCACCACCACTATGTCCACTACCACCATCTCCACCACCACCATGTCCACAACCACCACGTCCACCACCATGTCCACCACCACTACCACCACCACCACGTCCACAACCACCATGTCCACCACCACCATGTCTACCACCAACACCACCACATCCACCACCACCACGTCCACCACCACCATGTCCACCACCACCACCATGTCCACCACCATCACATCCACAACCACCATGTCTACAACCATCACCACCACATCCACCACCAGTACATCCACCACCACTACGTCCACCAACACCATGTCCACCACCACCATATCCACCACCATACCCACCACCACCACGTCCACCACCACCATGTCCACCACATCCACCACCACCTCCACCACCACCATGTCCACAACCACCACCACGGCCACTATCACGTCCACCACGTGGCCACTACCACTTCCACCACCACCACGTCTACCTCCACCACCACCACATCCACCACCACCACATCCACCACCACGTCCACCACCACATCCACCACCACATCCACCACCACGTCCACCACCACGTCCACCACCACCACCACATCCACCACCACCAAGTCCACCTTCACGTCCACCACCACCACGTCCACCACCACCATGTCCACCACCACCATGTCCACCACCACCACGTCCACCACATCCACCACCACCATGTCCACCACCACCACATCCACCACCACGTCCACCACCACCACGTCCACCAACACCACGTCCACCACCACCATGTCCACCTTCACCACATCCTCCACCACTACGTCCACCACCACCATGTCCACCACCACCACGTCCACCACAACCACCATGTCCACCACCAACACCACTATGTCCACCACCACATCCGCCTAAACCACCATGTCCACCACCCCCACGTCCACCACCACCACATCCACCACCACCACCACCATGTCCACCACCACAGTCACCACCACCACCACACCCACCTCCACCACGTCCACCTCCACCATGTCCACCACCACCATGTCCACAACCACCTCGTCCACCACCACCACGTCCACCACCACCACGTCCACCACCACCGCGTCCACCACATCCACGCCCACCACTACCATGTCCACCACCAACACCACCACATCCACCACCACACCCACCCCCACCCCCATCACCACATCCACATCCACCACCACGTCCACCACCACGTCCACCACCACGTCCACCACCACATCCACCACCACATCCACCACCACGTCGACCACCACCACCACATCCACCACCACCAAGTCCACTTTCACGTCCACCACCACCACGTCCACCACCACCATGTCCACCACCACTACATCCACCACCACCATGTCCACCACCACCACATCCACCACCATGTCCACCACCACCACGTCCACCAACACCACGTCCACCACCACCATGTCCACCTTCACCACATCCACCACCACTACGTCCACCACCACCATGTCCACCACCACCATGTCCACCACAACCACCATGTCCAGCAGCACCACCACTATGTCCACCACCACATCCACCTAAACCACCATGCCCACCACCACCACGTCCACCACCAACACGTCCACCACCACCACATCCACCACCACCATGTCCACCACCACCACCAGTCACCACTACCACCACACCCACCTCCACCACGTCCACCTCCACCATGTCCAGCACCACCACGTCCACAACCACCTCGTCCACCACCACCACGTCCACCACCACCGCGTCCACCACATCCACCACCACCACCACCATGTCCACCACCATCACCACCACATCCATCACCACACCCACCACCACCTCCATCACCACGTCCACAACCACCACCTCCACAACCGCTCCAAATACCACTCAGTGCCACGTAATTACAGGCCACATAATTACACTGCACTCTATCAATGTATCTATCTATCGCCCTCACTCGATCTATCACCTCATACTTACACTATCTATCTATCTATCTATCTATCTATCTATCTATCCCCCTCACTCTATCTATCTTTCTATCTATCTATCTATCTATCTATCTATCTATCTATCTCTCTATCTATTCATCTATCTATCTATCTATCTATTGCCCTCACTCTATCTATCTATCACCCTCACTCTATCTATCTGTCACCGTCATTCTATCTATCTGTCGCCCTCACTCTATCTACCTATTGCCCTCACTCTATCCCCCTCACTCTATTTATCTATCACCCTCACTCTATCTATCTATCTATCTATCTATCTATCTATCTATCTATCTATCTAACTATCTATCCATCTATCTATCGCCCTCACTCTATCTATCTATCGCCCTCACTCTATCTATCGCCTTCACTCTATCTATCTATCGCCCTCACTCTATCTATCTATCGCTCCTCACTCTATCTATCTATCTATCTATCTATCTATCTATCTATCTATCTATCTATCTATCTATCTATCACCCTCACTCCACCACCACAGTCACCACCACCACCACATTCACCTCCACCACGTCTACCACCACCACATCCAACACCACCTCGTCCACCACACCGCATCCACCACGTCCACCACCACCACCACCATGTCCACCACCAACACCACCACATCCACCACCACACCCATCACCACCTCCACCACCATGTCCACAACCACCACCTCCACCACCGCTTCGAATACCACTCAGTGCCACATAATTACACGCCACATAATTACACTCTACTGAATGCATCACACACTCCACACAATACCACTCAGTGCCACATAATTATATGCTACATAATTACACTGCACTCAATGCAGTATACACTCCACAAAATACCACTCAGTGCCACATAATTATATGCTACATAATTACACTGAGCTCAACGAAACATACACTCCAAATACCACTCAGTGCCACATAATTACACACCACATAATTACACTCTACTGAATACAGCACACACTCCAAACAATACCACTCAGTGCCACATAATTACACGCCACACATTTACACTCTACTGAATACAGCATACACTCCTCATAATACAACTCAGTGCCACATAATTATATGCTACATAATTACACTGCGCTCAACGCAACATACACTCCAAATACCACTAAGTACCACATAATTACACACCACATAATTACACTGCACTCAATGCAACATACACTCCAAATACCACTCAGTGCCACATAATTACACTATCTATCTATCTATCTATCTATCTATCTATCTATCTATCTATCTATCTATCGCCCTCACTCTATCTATCTATCTATCTATCTATCTATCTATCTATCTATCTATCTATCTATCTATCTATCACCCTCACTCTATCTATCTATCTATCTATCTATCTATCTATCTATCTATCTATTTATCTATCTATCTATCTATCTATCTATCACCCTCACTCTATCTATCTATCGCCCTCACTCTATCTATCTATCGCCCTCACACTATCTATCTATCGCCCTCACTCTATCTATCTATCGCCCTCACTCTATCTATCGCCCTCACTCTATCTATCTATCGCCCTCACTCTATCTCTCACCCTCACTTTATCTATCGCCCTCACTCTATCTATCTATCTATCTATCTGTCTATCTATCTATCTATCTATCTATCTATCTATCTATCTATCTATCGCCCCTCACTCTATCAATCTATCTATCTATCGCCCTCACTCTATCTATCGCCTCATAATTACACTATCTATCTATGTATCTATCTATCTATCTATCTATCTATCTATCGCCCTCACTCTATCTATCTATCTATCTATCGCCCTCACTCTATATATCTATTGCCCTCACTCTATCTATCGCCCCTCACTCTATCAATCTATCTATCTATTGCCCTCACTCTATCTATCGCCCTCACTCTATCTATCTATCGCCCTCACTCTATCAATCTATCTATCGCCCTCACTCTATCTATCGCCCTCACTCTATCTATCTATCTATCGCCCTCACTCTATCTATCGCCCTCACTCTGTCTATTGCCCTCACTCTATCGCCCTCACTCTATCTATTACCCTCACTCTATCTATCGCCCTATATCTATCTATCTATCTGTCTATCTATCTATCTATCTATCTATCGCCCCCACTCTATCAATCTATCTATCTATTAAACTCACTCTATCTATCTATCCATCTATTGCCCTCACTCTATCTATCGCCCTCACTCTATATATTGCCCTCACTCTATCTATCGCCCTCACTCTATCTATCTATCTATCTATCTATCTATCTATCTCCCTCACTCTATCTATCTATCGCCCTCACTCTATCTATCTATCGCCCCTCACTCTATCAATCTATCTATCTATCGCCCTCACTCTATCTATCTATCGCCCTCACTCTATCTATTGCCCTCACTCTATCTATCTATCGCCCCTCACTCTATTAATTCCAACTATTTATTCTACCTCACTCTATCTATCGCCCTCACTCTATCTATCTAACTATTGCCCCTCACTTTATCAATCTATCTATCTATCGCCCTCACTCTATCTATCGCCCTCACTCTATCTATTTATCTATCTATCTATCTATCTATCTATCTATCTATCTATCTATCTATTTATCTATCTATCTATCTATCTATCTATCTATCTATCTATTGACCTCACTCTATCTATCTACAGCCCTCACTCTATCTATTGCCCTCACTCTATCTATCTATCGCCCTCACTCTATCTATCTATCACCCTCACTCTATCTATCACCCTCACTCTATCTATCTATCTATCTATCTATCTATCTATCTATCTATCTATCTATCTCTCTATCTATTCATCTATCTATCTATCTATCTATCTATCGCCCTCACTCTATCTATCTATCACCCTCACTCTATCTATCTGTCACCGTCATTCTATCTATCTGTCGCCCTCACTCTATCTACCTATTGCCCTCACTCTATCACCCTCACTCTATTTATCTATCACCCTCACTCTATCTATCTATCTATCTATCTATCTATCTATCTATCTATCTATCTATCTATCTATCTATCTATCTATCTATCTATCTATCTATCAATATATCCATCTATCTATCTATCTTTCTATCTATCCCCCTCATTCTATCTATTGCCCTCACTCTATCTATCTATCTATCTATCTATCTAACTATCTATCCATCTATCTATCGCCCTCACTCTATCTATCTATCGCCCTCACTCTATCTATCGCCTTCACTCTATCTATCTATCGCCCTCACTCTATCTATCTATCGCTCCTCACTCTATCTATCTATCTATCTATCTATCTATCTATCTATCTATCTATCTATCACCCTCACTCCACCACCACAGTCACCACCACCACCACATTCACCTCCACCACGTCCACCACCACCACATCCACCACCACCTCGTCCACCACACCGCATCCACCACGTCCACCACCACCACCACCACCATGTCCACCACCAACACCACCACATCCACCACCACACCCATCACCACCTCCACCACCATGTCCACAACCACCACCTCCACCACCGCTTCGAATACCACTCAGTGCCACATAATTACACGCCACATAATTACACTCTACTGAATGCATCACACACTCCACACAATACCACTCAGTGCCACATAATTATATGCTACATAATTACACTGCACTCAATGCAGTATACACTCCACAAAATACCACTCAGTGCCACATAATTATATGCTACATAATTACACTGAGCTCAACGAAACATACACTCCAAATACCACTCAGTGCCACATAATTACACACCACATAATTACACTCTACTGAATACAGCACACACTCCAAACAATACCACTCAGTGCCACATAATTACACGCCACACAATTACACTCTACTGAATACAGCATACACTCCTCATAATACAACTCAGTGCCACATAATTATATGCTACATAATTACACTGCGCTCAATGCAACATACACTCCAAATACCACTAAGTACCACATAATTACACACCACATAATTACACTGCACTCAATGCAACATACACTCCAAATACCACTCAGTGCCACATAATTACACTATCTATCTATCTATCTATCTATCTATCTATCTATCTATCTATCTATCTATCGATCGCCCTCACTCTATCTATCTATCTATCTATCTATCTATCTATCTATCTATCTATCTATCTATCTATCTATCTATCTATCTATCTATCTATCGCCCTCACTCTATCTATCTATCTATCTATCTATCTATTTATCTATCTATCTATCTATCTATCACCCTCACTCTATCTATCTATCGCCCTCACTCTATCTATCTATCGCCCTCACACTATCTATCTATCGCCCTCACTCTATCTATCTATCGCCCTCACTCTATCTATCGCCCTCACTCTATCTATCTATCGCCCTCACTCTATCTCTCACCCTCACTTTATCTATCGCCCTCACTCTATCTATCTATCTATCTATCTATCTATCTATCTATCTATCTATCTATCTATCTATCTATCTATCTATCGCCCCTCACTCTATCAATCTATCTATCTATCGCCCTCACTCTATCTATCGCCTCATAATTACACTATCTATCTATCTATCTATCTATCTATCTATCTATCTATCTATCTATCTATCTATCTATCGCCCTCACTCTATCTATCTATCTATCTATCTATCTATCTATCGCCCTCACTCTATATATCTATTGCCCTCACTCTATCTATCGCCCCTCACTCTATCAATCTATCTATCTATTGCCCTCACTCTATCTATCGCCCTCACTCTATCTATCTATCGCCCTCACTCTATCAATCTATCTATCGCCCTCACTCTATCTATCGCCCTCACTCTATCTATCTATCTATCGCCCTCACTCTATCTATCGCCCTCACTCTGTCTATTGCCCTCACTCTATCGCCCTCACTCTATCTATCACCCTCACTCTATCTATCGCCCTATATCTATCTATCTATCTATCTATCTATCTATCGCCCCCACTCTATCAATCTATCTATCTATTAAACTCACTCTATCTACCGCCCTCACTCTATCTATCTATCCATCTATTGCCCTCACTCTATCTATCGCCCTCACTCTATATATTGCCCTCACTCTATCTATCGCCCTCACTCTATCTATCTATCTATCTATCTATCTCCCTCACTCTATCTATCTATCGTCCTCACTCTATCTATCTATCGCCCCTCACTCTATCAATCTATCTATCTATCGCCCTCACTCTATCTATCTATCGCCCTCACTCTATCTATTGCCCTCACTCTATCTATCTATCGCCCCTCACTCTATTAATTCCAACTATTTATTCTACCTCACTCTATCTATCGCCCTCACTCTATCTATCTATCTATTGCCCCTCACTTTATCAATCTATCTATCTATCGCCCTCACTCTATCTATCGCCCTCACTCTATCTATCTATCTATCTATCTATCTATCTATCTATCTATCTATCTATCTATCTATCTATCTGTCTATCGACCTCACTCTATCTATCTACAGCCCTCACTCTATCTATTGCCCTCACTCTATCTATCTATCGCCCTCACTCTATCTATCTATCACCCTCACTCTATCTATCACCCTCACTCTATCTATCTATCTATCTATCTATCTATCTATCTATCTATCTATCTATCTATCTATCTATCTATCTATCCATCTATCTATCTATCACCCTCACTCTATCTATCTATCGCCCTCACTCTATCTATCTGTCTATCTATCTATCGCCCTCACTCTAACTATCACACTCACTCTATCTATCGCCATCACTCTATCTATCTATCTATCGATCGCCCTCACTCTATCTGTCCATCTATCTATCGCCCTCACTGTATCTATCTATCTATCTATCTATCTATCTATCTATCTATCTATCTATCTCCCTCACTCTATCACCCTCCCTCTTTCTATCTATCACCCTCCCTCTATCTATCGCCCTCACTCTATCTATCACACTCACTCTATCTATCGCACTCACTCTATCTATCACACTAACCCTATCTATCACATCACCACAGCATCACTCAGCACCACCACAGCATCACTCCGCACCACCACAGCATCACTCAGGGTCACCACAACATCACTATGCGCTACCACAGGATCACTGAACGCCACAGCTTCACTCGTTGCCACCACAACATCACTCAGCGCCACCACAGCATCAATCTGTGCAACTATTCAACAACAATTGGTTCAAATATGTTCTCTCAATGTTTCAAGCTTTATTACAAATGCCACAAAAAGATGTTAATATTTAACTTCTGTTCAAGGATTTTCGTCACAATAAAATACACTGAACATAATCTTCACAAAAGTTATTTACAAAAGTTATTGCCATTATAAATTACAATAACTTTTATTTAAGTATTAATTATTAAAAGAAAAATCAAAGCCTTTGTTATTTGTAATATCAATACATCTAAGTCACGTAAATACAACACATATTGCATAACAAATGCTATAGGTGTCTTATTTGCGAAAGTTATAACTATTGGCATTGTAAATGACAAAGCTATTAATTTCGCTATTTTAAAAACCAACACATAAATAAAAAAATTGTCATTTACAATACCAATAGCTCAAACTTTCCTAATGCGAGACCTATTTCATTGCAAATGCTTGTTTTTACATGCGGCAGAGGGTTATGAAGGTGGAATTGGTTTTGATAGAGAGCCAGAGGAGTGATTTTAGGGTCGAGGAATGGAGTCCTGGGGTTAGTTCTAGCTGGCAGTCTGTTGTTGTGTTTATAAACACCTGAACTGAAATATTCACGACAAGACTCGATGTTGCATAAGATGGTAAGGATGAGATGCAAGGCAGGCGTTGATGCAGAGTAAGAGTGTATCCTGAGGACAGAAGTCAAAATATACCGAACTGGCATATTTAGGGTCGGAGTCAATTTGTATATTGCTGGCAAATCCAAAATAGGAAATAATTTAAAGCAAACTGGAATATTTGGGACAGGAGTCTATCTATGTAAAGCGAGCTGCCATATTCAATATGGGAGTCGATGTAGAGTGAGCAAATATCCAAGACAGGAGTCGATGTAGACTGCTTGGCATATTTAAGACAGAAGCCTATGGAAAATGAGCTGGCAAATCCATAAGGGTGTCAAATGCAGAGTGAGCTGGACTATTTAGGATGGAATACTCATGCACCGTGAGCAGGCATATTCAGGATGAGAGTTGATGTAGAATGAGCAAGCATTTTTAGGATGGAAGCTGATGTCCAATGAGCTGGCATTTCCAAAAGAGAAATCTATGTACAGTTAATTGTCATATTCTGGACAGGAGTCGATGCAGAGTGAGCTGCCATTTTCAAAACAGGATCTGAAGTAGGATGAACTCCATAATAACGGAGCCTATACACAGCGTGCTGGCATATTCACGATGTGCCGCAAGGCAGAGTGACCAGGCACATTCAAGACGGGAGTCGATGTACAGTGACTTAGTACATTTAAGGCGGGAGTCAATGCTCATTCCCAATAGTGTTTGGAATGCGAGAGGACAGTAGGCTCTAGCAGAGAGTCAGGATGCACTGATAGAGACTAGTGCACGGGGAGAGACTTGAATTGGACTGGTGAAATATTGGAATGCACTGGTAAAGAGATAGGTTGAGTTGACAGCTTTAGATTGCACTGAGCAAATGCTAAAATACAGTGATTAGTATATTAGGATCAGAATGATACACCGATACCGAATTAGAATGCACTAATTCATTTTGATTGGAGGCAAATTCGAATACATAGACACAGATTTCGAGTTTGTTGGAGTCCAGGTGCTTTTTATTTCACCATAAAAATAAAGACACTCTAGGGTATGTTATTTATCTGGTGCGATACATAGCCTCTATTACGAGTTTCTAGGGAATAACATGCAGATGTTTTTTGCGCACATCAGAAAATCCCCATGGTACAGTAAATGCCATTACCCTTTCCCCTCAGTTTGGCTAGCCGAAGTTTAATGAAGAGGGAAATATTTAGTGCACCCAGTAATCACCTGATGCAGTAAATTTCACCCAACTCATACTTCCAACCCCTGCACAAAAAGGAGCTTATGTAGGGTTCAGAAAACACTAACCACCACGTAATCAGGGCCGTTCATAGAGAGTTAGAACTCATTGATTATGGTTAGAGTGCAGATATAGAGAAATTGAATCAACTGACTGATTATGAGTGCACTGGTAAAGAGACTGAGTGCAAGGCCAGAAATGTTTAATGCATAGATTAAGGGTTGGATTGCACTGACAGGGTGTCACCACCTTACAGTTGGAATGCACTGGTAGATGGATGTGAGAAAGTGCCCTCTTTCTGCATGGTAGCCCCCACCTTTTACAGAACTGCTGATGTGCTTTGACTGAGTGTGCCCTGGGCTCCTGCTAATCAGGTGCCAAGGGCTTATGCTCTTTCCCTAAACCTGCATTAAAACCAAAACTCAATTGGCATCTGTGAGAAGTTGGCCTGATATATGATGTTTCCAATTCTGGAACCACCTTGTATCAGTCCAAATAACCCCTTATGGTGTCTGGTTGTAAGTCAACCTTGTAGACAAGCTATCTTAATGGTAGCATAGACTAAGCAGCCTTAAAGGCTTAACTCAAGAGGTCGTGTTAAGCGAGCTGTTTTACCAATCACAGTCCTGTAATATCAAATGAAAGAACACCACACAAGTATATATTATAAAAAATATATGTATTTATCACTTAAAATAATCCCCAGTATTCTTTATGAACAAAGGGGCACAAGCGTTAAATCAAAAGCACAGTATAACATACAAAGTTGCACAATTATGGATGAGGGCGAGGGGCCACTCAAACCATATACTAAAAAAATGGTATAAGAGATACCAATCGATCAGTGGTTAGGCCTAGGGCCTAGGGAATCGCTGGGAGCAGTCGGGACAAGCAATGCTGAAGTCGGGAAAAGCCCGCGGGATTCGGGTGCAGCGCTGAAAGCGCCCACATGCACCAATGTTAGTCAATGGTGCGTAAAAGTTACACAAGTAGAGTTTAAGGACACTTCCGCTGAACCTAGAAAGACAAAACTTTAGACACAGGCCCTAGAGATGTGTACCAGTGTGAGAACACCGGCGTTGCAATGTTACCTCACCCACAGGAAGTGGGTGCATAGGGTCGAAGTGGCGTCGGGTTTCGTCACGCAGGTTCTTGGTGCTTGAAGCTGAAGAGGCTGCAGGCGATGGGAAGGAGAAGTGTCCGGTGGGATCCAAGAGTGGATCCAAGTCGAAAAGTACCTGAAAGCAGAGGGGACAGAGTCTGGGTCACTCAGCAGTGACCAGGGTGGAACCAGGACAGAACCAGGCAATGTCGGGCGCAATCAGGTGGTTGTCGAGGAGCTTATCTCTGCTGTCACGTGGGCTCTGGGGCATCTGCGACGTCCAGGAGCGGGTCACGATTTGTCCCACGTAGGCTCTCGCCGTCGGCGCTGTCGGCTTCAAGATTGGAGCAAACAACACTTGGCAAAAGCAATCCACGCGGAACTGGAAGATTGCTTCTCACTCGGACCAGGAGGGTCAGAGTGGGGGCTCCTTTTCAGGGAAGCTGGTGTAAATCTGGAGCAACCAGAATCACAAGTCGTATTTCAAGTTTCGTTGGCACAGGGGCCACAAGCCGGGTGGCAAGTGACCGGGCCAACGCGTTGAGCCAAAAGAAGCAGAAGGGCCCCACGCAGCACTCGTCGAGTGTAGAGGGGCGAACTTCGGTGCAAGAGTGGCTCAGGGTTGGGGCTTCTCAAATCCCGGTGTACAGCTTCGAGGGTCACTCTTGGGCTGCACGGTCAGTGTCTCGTGGTCTTTTCAAAATGGCATGCCCCACGCTTCCGGTCACCTCCACGGGTCTCAGCTCTGCAGGGACTGTGGATCGGGCTGTAAGAAGGCAGGCAAGCTTGATCTCGTCGATCTCTGTCGCTCGAGTTCCGGCGGGAACTGCAACAAAGCAGACGTCGAGGGCTGGATGGTGCCTGTTTGCACAGGGTGGTCACTCCTTGACCACAAGGGAGATTCTTCAGTCTTCTACGTTGAGTAGGATGTCGAAGGGTCCAGAGTTTCGTTTCTTATGTTTCATCAGGATAATCTGAAGTGCATTGGCACTGCTCCCAGTCTTATACTAATCTAGGGGGCTGGATTACCTGCTAGGTCCCCTCCTATGGGTGGGACCCAGGAAGGGGGTGGGTACACCCCTTTCCTTTGATCCAGGCCGCGCTGGGTCGGGGGCTGGAGTGCCCCAGAACCGGTTTGGCCGGATTATGCAAGGGGCAGCCTTGTGCGCCCCAAGCAGTGTCTGGTTTCTTTCAAACCTCCCTGCTACAATCCACTATCTCCTGTCTGGGGGGGGGTGACACCTCCCTGCGACAGGAAACCCTTTGTCCAGGCCTCCTTGGCTGAGTTTCGGTCAGCTACAGGGGGTCAGACTTGTGTCTGTGGCAGAAGCATCCATTTTGTGGATCTGAGGCTCCTTTTAAAATTAACTGCATTTCAGTAAAGTAACATGTCTTCTCCCTTTAGAGGGGTGGAATGCTATCCCCGTCGCCAGGACTGGCGAGGGGATAGTATTCCAAATCGTATGACACCTTACACAACATGTTTTTATAAAGCCAAACCAAAGTTGCTATATAACCGCGAGGATTATAATGCACTTAAGAGTATATGGTATGGCATTATCCCGGAACAGCTTAGGGAGTTGTTCCCGACAGCTGCAGACAGGCTCAGCTCATGCTAGAGCTCCATCTCACATTAAACCACACACTCTGCCTCCAGGATTGATAAGGCCTTCCATAGGAGTGGCTCACAGGTTTATATGTGTCCAGATAGGTTTAGATATAGGCATACTATATCTAAGCAAGGGGTGATTACACCACCTTGCCCCAGCTGAGTGATCAGCCAGTTGTGTCAATTTTAGATAGCCAGCCAGGGGTGGCAAAAGATATGCTGCAGCCCCTGGTAGGCCTTGGATGCACCTATGCCCTGGGCACCTATAGTGCTCTGTACAGGGGCTGATAAAGTGACCCAAGCCAATCTAGTTATGCACCTAGGGTACATGGAATCCATTTTACAGAGAGAGCAGATGGCCTGGGGCCCTGATTAGCAGGGAACCAGGCCAACTAAGTCAAAAACCAGCTAAACACAAGGCAAAAAATCTGGGGGAACCATAGTCGGGTAGCCACCTTCCTACACCCCCCCCCCCCCCCCCAACGAAAGGAGATAAGGCTATCCTTGGCCAGGTAAGCCTATATTGCCTGAGTAGCCATATAAGGAAGTACCTGCACTAGCATGGGTACCCCCTGTCTCATGGTCCACTAAGCAGTCCCTCACCCTTGGGGTATTAGAGGGTCTCCACCATAGGGAATCACTACCTTGGGTGTGTTTATGCAAAGTCAAAGGCTGGTTTGGATATGGAGTATTGAAGCGAGGCTCCACTAATTTAGGGCTCAGCTTCCTCCAATTATCTTCCACCATGTGTGCCTTTTTTTCTTCAACTGAGTTGGCACTGTGCTCTCAGTGTCAGCCTCTGGCTACCTAAAGCTGGAGGCTGGGTCCCTCTGTTTGGTTTGCTGGAGGGACAGTTCAGGTTTGGGCCCTTTGGGTCCCAGGTTTGGCTGTGCCCAACAGAATCCATCTGTGGGAGGTCCCTAACTGTTTTTAAGGGGGCTCCCTCAGGAGTTTTTAAAGTTTTCACCTCACTAGGGCTACTAATCTGTTGATGGGGGTGCTTTATTTGACAGGGGGCCCTCTGGGTCTCACTGTCCTTCTTGTCCTCTGCAGCCCTGGGCTGGCTAAGGCAAGGTAGAGAGGGGCAGGTTACCTGCTCCAGACTGGGTCCCACCTGAGAAGGGTCCACTGACATCAGAGGCTCTGTCAGGCTAGGCCCAACCACCTCTGGGGCAGTTCCTTCATCAGGGGTAAGATCAGATCCCTGAGGAGGCTGATCCTTTCCTAAAGTCTGGTGAGGGGGAGATTTCTCGTCCTCCTCTGTGCTCTCAGTTTGTGTGGAGTTATCCATCATTTCAGGCTTCACAACACACATATCAGTTTGAGTTTGGGCTGTGGCCATCACAGCCCCACCAACCTTTTCAGGAGGGAACTCAGTTTGGGTTTCTGCTGTTATCATAACAGCTTTGCTATTCTGTTCAGGAAGAGCTTCTGCTAAAGATGGGTCTGAGTCTTGCACAGCCCTACCAACCTTTTCCGGAAGGACATCTTGAATTGGGGCTGTAGCCATTACAGCCCCACTAACCTTTCCATTGGAATTTACCATTCTAGAATGGGTTTCCTGTTCAACCTCATCCCAGGCTGAGATTTCCAAATGATTACCAAGTAGGCAGTCTACAGGCAAGTTTGGTGACACTGCCACTCTCTTTGGGCCAGTGACACCTCCCCAGCTGAGACTTACTACTGCCATGGGATGATTTGTTTGGATTCCATCAATGTTTGTTACCTGGTATGTGGCACCTGGTAAAAGTTGCTTAGAGGGGACTATACAGTCAGCCACCATGGTGATGCTAGCCCCTGTGTCTCTAAAGGCTTCAACTTTCAAACCATTGATGATGGGTTCTTGTCTATATTTGCTCAAGGTATTTGGGCAATCAGATAAGTTGGCAAACCCCATGCCAGTCTCATAAACAAGTTCATTTGGGGATGGGGACCTGTATAGGCCAGGGTCCACCTGGGCTCCAAAAGTAAACCCACCCAGATTCCTGGGTGTGCTCCCACTTCCTGGGGGATTACTGCTGACAGTAACAGGAGGTGTTGGAGCTGGCTTTGGAGGTATATTCTCTTTATTGCCATTCTTGGGACAACAGTTGTCTGTTTTGTAATGCCCAACCTGTTTACAGACATGACAATAAGGCTTTTTCTCAGTTGAAGAAGTGTCTTGAGACCCACCCCCATTCTTGGAGTTTTGGGGCCCTGGGGAAGTCTTTTCTTTACTTTTATCCCCACCCTTATCTTGAGGCTTGGTAGACTCCTTCTTCTGGTTACTGTCCTGATTCTTAGGCCTAATCCTGGTTCTGACCCATTTATCTGCCCTCTTTCCCAATTCTTGGGGAGAGGTCAAATCTGAGTCCACCAGGTGCTGGTGTAAGAGCTGGTTCTGACAATTACTTAGGATCTGCTCCCTCATAATCAAATTATACAATCCTGTGAAGTCATGTACTTTGCTGCCATGTAGCCAACCCTCCACAGCCTTAGTAGCACAATCTACAAAATCAGTCCAGTCCTGAGTCTGTGTCTTCTGGGTGTCTCTGAACCTTAACCTGTATTGTTCAGTGGTTAAGCCAAACCCATCTATCAGAACACTCTTCAGGACTTTGTAATTGTTTGCATCCCCATGTCTGACAGTGAGGAGCTTATCTCTCCCTTTCTCAGAAAAGGAGTACCATAAGATTGCAGCCCACTGTTCCTCAGGAACCTGCTGTACCATGCAGGCTCTCTCAAGAGCAGTTATCCACTTGTGGATGTCATCCCCTTCCTTGTAGGGGGCACAATCTTTGTCAGGTTTCTACTATCATAGGACCTGGGTTTCTCTCTAGGAATATTGCTGCCACCAGTGGCATCTAAGCCACACATTTTCTGTTCTCTTGCCAAAGCAAGTCTAGCTTGAGCCAGGGCTACCTCCTCCCTCTCTATCTGGAGTTTGACAGCCCTCATTCTTGCCTCATGCTCTTTCCTCTGAGAGGGAGTCATTCCTCTCTGAGATTCTCTTGAGGCACTAGAAATATGAGAGTCCCCTGCTGGAGATCTCACTCTTCTGTTGCCTGGGAGAATGATGTTATGGGATCTGGGGAGGTGCTGGCCCTCTCCATTCCCAAATAGGTCTAAATTGGCCTGGCTAAGCCTGGCAATAGGTTACCCCTCTGATCCTGATTTTCAGGGTCATCTACATCTGAGTCCTCCTCTCCTTCATCCACTGGAGTGGTCTCATTCTCAGGGGGTTGTACTCCATCTCCTGATTCTAAGGGAGCTGCATTCACCTTATCTAAGTCATCCTGTTATAGAATGGCTATCAGGGTAGGACTGGTGGGACTTCTGCCCCTTTTTAGCCCCCCTTGAAATGCACAAGGCAATCAAGTCTTTGTGGCTAAGTTTGTCATAGCTGGAAGTTGCCTTGGTCAGGTCAACTGTCACAGGCAGAGAGCTTAGAGCTTCACCTGTGCCAGACATGACTCTAGTGTGGTGTAAGTGATGCACCTACCTACACTAAGTGTTTCCCTACTGTACCTTGCTAGTGAGTTGTAGTCAGGGTGTGCTAATCCCTTTTATCTACAACTACTAAGTCCAGTAGAACTTAAATATGCTAAGCTTTTGATTTATATGTACCTAAGGTACTTGATGTGATCTTTCAATTTGATAAAAAGATTGCAATGGTAAAACAACAGCAAGCTCAAATCCGCACCGCTGCGCACCAATGTGAGAAGTTGGCCTGATATATGATGTTTCCAATTCTGTAACCACCTTATATCAGTCCAAATAACCCCTTATGGTGTCTGGTTGTAAGTCAACCTTGTAGACAAACTATCTTAATGGTAGCATAGACTAAGCAGCCTTAAAGGCTTAACTCAAGAGGTCGTGTTAAGCGAGCTGTTTTACCAATCACAGTCCTGTAATATCAAATGAAAGGACACCACACAAGTATATATTATAAAAAATATATGTATTTATTACTTATAATAATCCCCAGTATTCTTTATGAACAAAGGGGCACAAGCGTTAAATCAAAAGCACAGTATAACATACAAAGTTGCACAATTATGGATGAGGGCGAGGGGCCACTCAAACCATATACTAAAAAAATGGTATAAGAGATACCAATCGATCAGTGGTTAGGCCTAGGGCCTAGGGAATCGCTGGGAGCAGTCGGGACAAGCAATGCTGAAGTCGGGAAAAGCCAGCGGGATTCGGTGCAGCGCTGAAAGCGCCCGCATGCACCAATGTTAGTCAATGGTGCGTAAAAGTTACACAAGTAGAGTTTAAGGACACTTCCGCTGAACCTAGAAAGACAAAACTTTAGACACAGGCCCTAGAGGTGTGTACCAGTGTGGGAACACCTGCGTTGCAATGTTACCTCACCCACAGGAAGCGGGTGCATAGGGTCGAAGTGGCGTCGGGTTTCGTCATGCAGGTTCTTGGTGCTTGAAGCTGAAGAGGCTGCAGGCGATGGGAAGGAGAAGTGTCCGGTGGGATCCAAGAGTGGATCCAAGTCGAAAAGTACCTGAAAGCAGAGGGGACAGAGTCTGGGTCACTCAGCAGTGACCAGGGTGGAACCAGGACGGAACCAGGCAATGTCGGGCGCAATCAGGTGGTTGTCGAGGAGCTTCTCTCCATTGTCACGTGGGCTCTGGGGCATCTGCGACGTCCAGGAGCGGGTCACGATTTGTCCCACGTAGGTTCTCGCCGTCGGCGCTATCGGCTTCAAGATTGGAGCAAACAACACTTGGCAAAAGCAATCGACGCGGAACTGGAAGATTGCTTCTCACTCGGACCAGGAGGGTCAGAGTGGGGGCTCCTTTTCAGGGAAGCTGGTGTATATCTGGAGCAACCAGAATCACAAGTCGTATTTCAAGTTTCGTTGGCACAGGGGCCACAAGCCGGCTGGCAAGTGACCGGGCCAACGCGTTGAGCCAAAAGAAGCAGAAGGGCCCCACGCAGCACTCGTCGAGTGTAGAGAGGTGAACTTCGGTGCAAGAGTGGCTCAGGGTTGGGGCTTCTCAAACCCTGGTGTACAGCTTCGAGGGTCACTCGTGGGCTGCATGATCAGCGTCTCGTGGTCTTTTCAAGATGGCGTGCCCCACACTTCCGGTCGCCTCCACGGGTCTCAGCTCTGCAGGGACTGTGGATCGGGCTGTAAGAAGGCAGGCAAGCTTGATCTCGTCGATCTCTGTCGCTCAAGTTCCGGCGGGAACTGCAACAAAGCAGACGTCGAGGGCTGGATGGTGCCTGTTTGCACAGGGTGGTCACTCCTTGACCACAAGGGAGATTCTTCAGTCTTCTACGTTGAGTAGGATGTCGAAGGGTCCAGAGTTTTGTTTCTTATGTTTCATCAGGATAATCTGAAGTGCATTGGCACTGCTCCCAGTCTTATACTAATCTAGGGGGCTGGATTACCTGCAAGGTCCCCTCCTATGGGTGGGACCCAGGAAGGGGGTGGGTACACCCCTTTCCTTTGATCCAGGCCGCGCTGGGTCGGGAGCTGGAGTGCCCCAGAACCGGTTTGGCCGGATTATGCAAGGGGCAGCCTTGTGCGCCCCAAGCAGTGTCTGGTTTCTTTCAAACCTCCCTGCTACAATCCACTATCTCCTGTCTGGGGGGGGGTGTGACACCTCCCTGCGACAGGAAACCCTTTGTCCAGGCCTCCTTGGCTGAGTTTCGGTCAACTACAGGGGGTCAGACTTGTGTCTGTGGCAGAAGCATCCATTTTGTGGATCTGAGGCTCCTTTTAAAATTAACCGCATTTCAGTAAAGTAACATGTCTTCTCCCTCTAGAGGGGTGGAATGCTATCCCCGTCACCAGGACTGGCGAGGGGATAGTATTCCAAATCGTATGACACCTTACAGAACATGTTTTGATAAAGCCAAACCAAAGTTGCTATATAACCGCGAGGATTATAATGCACTTAAGAGTATATGGTATGGCAGTATATGGTAGTGGAGAAGTGTGGCTCACTGGTTAGAGGAGGCAGACCTGGAAGCAGAGGTCAGCCCGGGACCAGGGTTCAATTCCCGGCTTGGCGGGGTCTTGAGTCCTAAAATGTCCATGGACTCGACAATTCTCGCTCCGGTGCCTACTCGATTCACGGGTTCACACTCTGCGACTCTGGGCAATAGCTTGCTTAATCTCCACAACGGCCCCTCGCGGCGGGATGCCTGGCTTTCACCTTGCGGATACCCTGCCGGGGTTATCTCACAGGGAAATACCAGGACGGGTTCCCTAAGCAAGCGCTTAGAAACCGCTCGGTGATTTGCGCTATATAAATTCCTGTACATTTACATTTATATGGCATTATCCCGGAATAGCTTAGGGAGTTGTTCCGGACAGCTGCAGACAGGCTCAGCTCATGATAGAGCTCCATCTCACATTAAACCATGCACTCTGCCTCCAGGATTGATAAGGCCTTCCATAGGAGTGGCTCACAGGTTTATATGTGTCCAGATAGGTTTAGATATAGGCATACTATATCTAAGCAAGGGGTGATTACACCACCTTGCCCGAGCTGAGTGATCAGCCAGTTGTGTCAATTTTAGATAGCCAGCCAGGGGTGGCAAAAGATATGCTGCAGCCCCTGGTAGGCCTTGGATACACCTATGCCCTGGGCACCTATAGTGCTCTGTACAGGGGCTGATAAAGTGACCCAAGCCAATCTAGTTATGCACCTAGGGTACATGGAATCCATTTTACAGAGAGAGCAGATGGCCTGGGGCCCTGATTAGCAGGGAACCAGGCCAACTAAGTCGAAAACCAGCTAAACACAAGGCAAAAAATCTGGGGGAACCATAGTCAGGTAGCCACCTTCCTACAGCATCTCTGGCCACAGGCCAGCCCCTGGTAAATGGTACCACAGGTACCCAGGGCACTGTGACCAGGGAAGACCTCCAAGGGCTGCAGCACTTATTGTGCCACCATTACAGGCTCTGTACCATTACACACACACACACACTGCCTTTGCACACCGCATGTCTTGTAGCAGAACAAAGTGAAGAGTCGACATGGCGCACATCCCTGTGTGCCATGCCTACAACTCACTGCCCTGGCATAGATCAGTCACCGCTCTAGCTGGTTGCCCTATACCAGTGGTGAGGGTATAGGTGCCTGAGCCCTGTACCCCTACAGTGTCTAAGCCCATTCTTACGGAAAAAAAGGAAACCCTATTCTGTCTGTATATATGTTTGGATCACAGGCTGTCTACCACATTTAAATAATATTGATTAGGTACAGAATGTAGAAAAGTCAGCTATACTTCGACCAACATAATTCAGAGAAGTCAGCAACACTTTGAACAACACAATGGATAAAAAAAATAGTATATGTTTTTTTATATATTAATTGTTTTAATGTGTACTGTGTTTATGATGATATATATCGAATACATTTTCCTACTGTTTTTATCCATTGTGCTGCTCAAAGTGTTGCTGACTTCTCTGAATTATGTTGGTCGAAGTATAGCTGACTTTTCTACATTGTGTACCTAATCAATATTATTTAAATGTGGTAGACAGCCTGTGATCCAAACAAATATACGGACGGAATAGGGTTTCCTGGTTTTTTCGTTGGTTTGACCCCATCCCTACTCTGAACACTAGGGTTTCTCCCTCTTTTTCTTACATTTAAGCCCATTCTAAGACATTGTAAGTGCAGTGCTGCCATTAAGAGTATATGGTGCTAGGAGTTTGTCATTACAAACCCCACAGCCCCATAATGGCTGCACTGAAAACTGAGAAGTTTGGTATCAAACCTCTCAGCACATTAAACCCACACTGACACCAGTGTGGGATCTAATGAAAAATGCACACAGAAGGCATCTTAGAGATGCCCCCTGAAACACGACTTACCACTAGTGTCCAGACTGAGTGGCTACTTTCAACTGCCACCACCAGACATGTTTCTGGGCCCCTGGGTAGAGAGCCTGCTGCTCTCGGGGGCCTGAAACAATGCATATTCTGGGACGAGGTGCCAAGCCTCCTCCCCCAGGATGGGCAGGGTTCACGAAGGGGAAGCTTCAAAGGCTTGCTGCCTTTGTGAGCTTCCCCAGGCCACTTGCTACTTTCAGCAACTGGTGCCCACTTATTCTGACCCCACTCTGCGTAGGAGAACCGGCTGGAAAAACAGGTAAGGAAGAGAGGTGTGCCCACCTCTGCCAACTCTACCTCTCAGGTGGGGACGGCGAGGTGAAGCACAACTCTCAGTCCCCGCCAACTTGCAGATGGGGAGACTCAGCCAACCCGTGAAAAGTTTATGCCCCCCTCCCACTGGAGGGTGGCATAATAGGGGGGTGTACCCACGCCATTGGTCCCAACATTTTTACCTACCTGTAACGGGCACCCCTGAACCTTGCTTCCTCAGACAAGAACATGCAAGAAGAAAAGAAGAAGGATCGAACAGCCATGCCGAAGCTGACAAGAGGAGGACGCCCATTGACTTGGCCCCAGCCCTACCGGCCTGTCCCCACCTCAAACCTGCTCCAACGAAATCCTGGTGTGTCCTGTAGCCAGTAACCTCGAGAAACCCAGAGGACATGCCTTCAATCCCCAAGAATCTGTCTCTTGTTCAAACACCAGACTCCAGCTCCGCAAGGATCCGCGAGTTAGCACCACTCTGCACCCGACGCCCACGGCCCGAGTTCGAGTTGCCCAACACCAAGAGGAGGTCTCCCCAGCAATCCTGACCAGAGATCCGGTGACCCCTGACCTGCCTCAAGCCTCCAGCCGACGCCTGCAGCCTCAAACCGGAAGGTCCCCCCAACCGCGACCTGGAATTGGTAAGAAGATCCGGCCGTAAAAGGTACCCCTGCACCTAACGCCCCACGGCCTTGGGTGGCCCAACCGACAGTGTCTTACCAACCCCCAACATCCCAACTTACCTCTCCACTGCAGGCTCGGGGACCTTTGTCCGAGCCTGCAGTGCTTTTGCAAACCGGAGACTCCTTTGAAAGCTACAGTGCTTCCGACGCCAAAACAACACTATGCACCCGGCCGCCCCAGTGCCGCTGAGAATGCAACTTTTGTGCTGGCCTTAACCCCCATTTTCCCTGAGCTTAAGTCCAGGTGCTTTGCTCCCACAACCCAGTGGCCTGCTCGTCAGCAGCCGCCAACCAGATGCCCACTATCCCCCGTTGGATAACATTGGGCCTCAGCACTCTGCACCCGGCTGCCCTAGTGCCACTGAGGGTGTAACAAGAGTGCATCCTTGACCCTGGGGGACCCCTGAGTCTAAACACAAAACACCAACTCCCACAACAAAGTACTTACCTTTAAACCGATAACACTATTTTCCTCCGTATGATAACATTGACTGTTTTTCTATGAAAAGTTTCGAAGTGTGGAGTTGGAAAACCTAAAGAAATTCTTTAAAATTGTACTAACTAAGCAAAATACTTTTACTTAACTGTTTACAGGAAATGTCCCAGTGCAGTATCCTGGCATACTATTCTGTGTAAGAAAAGTAATCTCAAAAGTAACTTACCTGTAATTTCACTAAAAATTCTATACAAAGTATATTTACTGTATCCTGAAAGAATATATGACGTTACAATGCATACACTTACAATGCATGCCTTTACAACGCAGTTTTTACATCACAACATCCTTTACAAGGCATACATTTACATTGCATACCACTACAATGCTTTTTTTATTAAACTACACTTACAACGCATACCATTACATTGCATTTAAGGTAAATGTTGGATAGTGTAGGGGTAAAAATTACTATTCTAACTCCAGAGTGTGTGCCAGTAGGGTAAGTGTTGGATAGTGTAGGGGTAGAAATTACTATTCTAACTCCAGGGGGTGCAACAGTAGGGTAAGTGTTGGATAGTGTAGGGGGTACTATGCCTTGTAATGGTATGCGTTGTAATGACATGTAATGTAATGCCTGCGTTGTAGTGACATGCAATGTAGTGTCATGGGCTGTAGTGACTTGCAATGAAATGGATGCGTTGTAATGACATGCATTGTAAAGGGTGTTGCGGTGTAATCCATTCGTTGTAAATGTAGTGCAATGTAATGGTTGCGTTGTAAAGGTTGTTTCCCATCCTGAAAAGTATTGCATTATCAGTAACACTATTGTGATCAAATCAAAGTACTTTTACCATTGCAATTCAAACTGTGTTACAACTGTATATTTACTGCAAAGTATTTATCACTTACCTGTGCCAGGCTTGCTTGGTTCTAGGAAATAAAATAACTAAAAGAATGTTTTTATACAAAAACAACTGGTCTGAAGTTCAGTCTTTGAGTGTGTGAATTCATTTGCTGACTGAGTGTGTACAGCAAATACTTAAGATTGTCCTCTGATAAAGCCTTGCTGCTCGCCCACACTACCATAAATAGAGAGTAAGGTATTATCTACTTTTACTGCTGCCTACCTTTGGAGTTCCACTGGACTCTGTGCACACTATACCTCACTTTGGTATAGTATATACAGAGCCAGCTTCCTACAATGGGTAGCATAAAATAACTAAAGTGGTTATTTGGAGGATGGCAGAAGTAAGATACTCGCTGTAAACTGGTGAGTGTCCAGCTCCACCAACCTTGCTGTTCCTCACCTCCTTCAGAGGAGAGGAACCCCTGGGTTTCTGGTGGCAGAGGCACTGTCAACCCCATCATGGAAAACCTTTCCGTGGCAGTCCTCATGCAACAGACCCGCAGGCTTCTGAACCTCTGTAGAGTGGCTTATTTAGAGCGGATCTTCGGATGTGAAGACATGTCAGACATGGCAGTCCCAGGCTGGAGAAAGGCAGAAATGCACCTATCACAAAGGTAGAAAATTCCCTGCTCATCAGAGGTATGTCTTTTTTTAGAAACAAAGCCTTGCTGTACAGAGCAGACATGCAGTTTGCTTTGGTAAACTGTGGCATTTGCACTCATCTCAGAATCAAGGTTTAAAAGAAACTGAGAGACTTAGAATACTCTGATCAGGGATTAGAATGTACTGATGCTAGAATGTTCTTATCAATGTTTCAAATTCACTGACTGACTTAAAATATTGTGATCAAGGTTTACAATGATCTCGTAAAGTAGCGTTAGAAACTCTGATGCAGGCTTAGTATGATCTGATATTGTTTGGATTATCTGATCAAGGTTTAGAATGCACAGATAGAGTTAAAATATTCTCGTTGCGGTCAACAATGCACTGATGGAATTAAAATATGCAGCTCACGGTTTAGAATGCACTGATAGTGGACGAAAACTAATCAAGTTTTAGAATGCACTGATAGAGTTGAAACCTCTGATCAGGTTTAAAAAGCAGCCAACGGGGACTCATGGATGAGGCAGACTGGCAGGAAGCATTGGCATCTCCAAGGGATGTAGCAATCCCTTCGAGGGTTAGACTGCTACAACTGAAAATCCTACACAGAACATACTACACACGTACACTACTACATAAATTGGGAACACTGACACACCTCTCTGCCTGAGACAATGCGGCCTCCCGGGGACGTTCATACATACTATCTGGGAATGCCCAAACATCAAGTCGTACTGGGCAGCAATTATGACTACCATGTCACGGGTCACAGGGATAGAAGTCCTCCCAGAACCAAAATGCTGCCTTATTATTATTTGGGAACCATCAGACCTCAATCATTCGGACCAGGGCTGAGTAACACTCGGCTCGACCCTGGCAAAAAGGAATATAGCTCTTAACTGGGGATCTGGGCAGACCCCAACCCTGCAAAAATTGTGCCAAGATATGGACAAAATAATGGTGACTGAGAAAGCGGTATGTGTACATAGGGGATGCCCCAAAAAATGGGCCCGCATATGGGGAAAATGGAACACCTATTGTGGCAATATATGTGAGCCCCCTCAAGAGGACACAATGTCCGATGTTCATGAATAATTAGAAATAATCCCCCAGATGCATCAAAGTTATGTTTTGCGAGTCCTTAATAGCGAATTTTAAGGATTTGCTATTAAAGACTCGCAAAACGGGATGCATGTAGGAATCGCAATGTTATTTGCGATTCCTACTGATTCCTTATTTGCGATTCGCTAATTGCTAATCGCAAATAAGGAATGGCTTTCCCATACATTCCTATGGGCCTAAAGGCCCATAGGAATGAATAGGGAGTCATTCCTTATTTGCGATTAGCAATTAGCGAATCGCAAATGTGCTGCAATTTCAAGGGTGCCAGGGTGTCCAAAGGACACCCTGTTGCACCCCTGAAATGGTAATGTTCACTGGTGTTGCGCACACACATGTCCCAAGGACATGTGTGTGTGTAATATACAACTTAGAAAAATGCACTAAAGTGCATATTTCTAAATTTTTGCTATTTACCACGTAGTTTGAATTTGCGGTAAATAGCGACCCCAGATTGCGAATTCGCAATCTTGGAATGGTTCATGCATTGCATTTAAGGAATCGCAAATTGCGATTCCTTAAATGCAATCGCAATTTGAGAACTCGCAATTATTTGCGAATTCTTAAATTGCGAGTGCATGAACCCTTGATGCATCTCAAATGCCATTTTTGCGGGCGCAAACGGCCGAATTTTGCGATTCGCACCGTTTGCACTCGCAAAAATGCTTGATGCATCTACCTGTAAATGAGAAGACAGTGACGCTGAGCACTATATCCACTTAGAGTTATTCCTTGTTTTTCTAGTAAACTGCAAAAGACACAGGAAATTAGGAAACACCATAACTGTAAGCATGTGTGTAAAGATAATGATGACAAAAAATGATTTGATGTTCCTGTACTGATTGTTATTTGTTGTAAAATAAAAAATATAATAAAAAAAAAAGCAACCAACGATAGAGTTAAAATGCTCCGAGTACGGTATACAATGCACTGATAGTGTTAAAAAAAAACATCAGCTCATGGTTCAGAATGCACTGATAGAGTTAAAATGCTCTGATCATAGTCTAGAAAGCAATTACAGAGTTACAGTACTGGGCTCAAGGCTTAGAATGCACTGATGGAGTTAGGGTTACATGGTAGCGCGTCTGAGTGAGTGAGTGATTGAATAAGTGAGCGAGTGAGTCAGTTCCCTCCTAAAGCACCTTTAGAAATGATACTGTGTCTAGAATTGTTTGTTACAGGCTTACGCCTCATTGATAAAGCGTGCTACATTCCATTGCATTCTCCATGTATCCTAATTCCCCCCCTGGTTCTCCCTTCTAGCTGGTGTGGCCACATTCCGCTCTTTCCTACAGAGCGAATACAGCGATGAGAATCTAGAGTTCTGGTTGGCTTGTGAGGAATACCGCAGCACCTGCATTACCGAGATGGACCACGCTGCTAGGAGGATATTCACAGAATTCATAGGTGTGCAGGCACCGAAAGAGGTGAGCCAGACGCCGGGGTCTAGACATTTAGTCCTCTGCTGTATTATTGACCAGAGTTGTGTCCCAGTGTTTGTGAACCCCTTCAGCGCTCATGACAAAGCCAGCTCGTCATGGGCGTTACCTGCGCTACGCGCATGACGAGCAGGCTTTGTCACGTAACGCGGGGTTTTCAAATTTTCAGCGCGCAGCGGGAAAACCGCTAGCACGCATGCGGTTAAGCAAGATTTGCCCATGAAATTGGCATGGTAAGGAAATTCAGTTAGTTCAAAGATAATGTAGCATGGAGGACAGGAAGTGCCATCAGAAGACCGGAAGTAGCATTTAAGTACCGAGTGTAACTTTTAGAGACAGGGATTATCCTCCCAAGGCAGTAACAAATATTGAGAGATATGGAATGTTATTCAAGGACAAAAAATATTTTTCAGCCAATAAACAAGATTCACGGGCAGGAGGTTGGATTTAGTGATGTACAATAGCATTCGACAATAAGAAATAGCATTCACAGAGTGGAAATTAGCATTCAAAGACAGATAGCAGCATTCCGCCTAAGAAACAAAATACAGAACACAAAATGGCACTGAAAAATAACACAGTAGTCAGGGAAAATAAATAGAATTAAAAAACATGAGAAAAGACAGAATTGAAGACGGGAAGTAGTAATTGGCGAATAGAAATAATTCAGACAAGAATAGTTTTCAGGGGCATAAAGCATGCTTCAAGTGCACGAACTGGCATTCAAGGACGGCCATGAAGTAGCACTGAATGGCATGAACTAATATATTCAGGGGCATTAAATAGCATGGATTAGCAATAAAATATATATAAACAAGAAGCATTTACCCACGGACATGAAACCGATTTGAAGGACAGATTATGGGAAAATGAAAAGACTTTAGGGAACAAAATTCATGGACAACTGGAAATACAATAGCATTTAATAATATAAAATAATATTCAGGGACACTGAGTAGTATTCAGGACATGGCATGGAAGAGCACTCAGACACAAAAAATAGCCTTCAGTGGTAGAAAACAACTCAAAGACAAGAAGCAGCATTGAGAAGTAATAAATAACATTCAGAAATTGAACATAGAATCCGGTGACAGACAAAAACAGCCAGTGGCACAAACTAGCTTTCAAGGAAAGACATATCATTTAGGGGTGGATAACAGCATTGAGAAATGACAGGAAGTGGGATTCAAGGGCAGTATTCAATAAAACAGCCAGAGGCATTGTAAGGCATGGGTGAAGTGGGTAATTGCCCGGGGCCAAACCCTCCCTGGGAAAGTACACTTTCTGTTTACCTCGCTTGCGTTTATTTATGTAGCTCAACCTTCAAGATATAATTCAAAATCGTTAGGAACCATAGGGCTTGAATAGGAAAAACAATAGTAGTAAAATTCAAAGTTGTTCCAAATAGGTGCCCTCCAAATATTTTTTGCCTGGCCCCCAAAATCCTTGAGATGGTACTAAAAACAGCATTTAATGACTTTAAATAGCATTTGGAGGCATGAACTAGACCTCAGGAGTTTGAAACATTTAAGAGCATGAAATAAAATTCAGGCACATGAAACAGCACATCAAAAAGACAATCGACAGCAAAGAGGGACATTATACCGCCTTCGAGCACATGAAAGGGCATTCACGTGTATGACGTAGCATTCATTGACTTACATTATCATTCAAGGTAGGGTGACCAGGCGTCCCCGTTTTGCCAGGACGGTCCCTGTTTTTAAGCAGCTGTCCCAGCAAATTTCAAGAAATTTAGCTCATGTCCCCGTTTTTGGAGAGGGTCGACTGAAAACGGTGGGAGGTGGTTTTTGTGTTTTACAAAGCAGGGATAGTTAGCAGTTGTTTCAAGAAAGCAATTTAATTAGCAGGCAGACTACTGGGATTAAAAATAGCGTTTTATGTATGTTCTTACTGCCTGTTCTGTAATTCTCTACTGGGGCGCGCTCTCATCGCTTGAAGTAAAATTGCAGTCCTTCTATTTTTGTGAAATGTCCCCGTTTTTGGCTTTAAGATTCTGGTCACCCTAATTCAAGGGCAAGAACAGCGGTTAGGAGTAAGATATAGCATTTGGGTGCCTGAATCAGCGTCAAGGGTATGACATGGTATAGAACTATAGATTCGACCTAGCGTTCAGGGGAACATAAGATAGCATTCAAGGATAATTGACAGCGCTGAGAGCATGATTTAGAATACTCGAAGCAGCATTCACAGGTACAAGATAGCACACATCATGTACATGAGATAGCATTGGCAGACATGAAATAGAACTCAGGGACATGACGTAACACTGGGAGCCATGACCTAGCAGCAAAAGGGAAACAACCTTTACAACGCAACCATTACATCGCACTACACTTACAACGCAGGAATTACATCGCAACATCCTTTACAACGCATGACACTGCAACGCAGGAATTACAACCCATGCCATTACAACGCATGACACTACATCGCAGGCATTACAATGCATACCATTACAACGCATAACACTATATCGCATGACACTACAATGCAGGCATTACAACGCATACCATTACAATGCATACCATTGGAGTTAGAATAGTAATTTTTAACCCCTACACTGTCCAACACTTACCTTACTGTTGCACCCCCTGGAGTTAGAATAGTAGTTTTTACGCCTACACTATCCAACACTTACCCTACAGTTGCACCCTCTGGAGTTACAATAGGAATTTTTACCCCTATTCTATCCAACACTTACCCTACTGTTGCACCCTCTGGAGTTACAATAGGAATTTTTACCCCTATACTATCCAATACTTACCTTAAATGCAATGTAATGGTATGCGTTGAAATGGTATGTGTTGTAAAGGTAGTATGCGATGTAGTGGAATGCGTTGTAAAGGTAGTTTTTTGAAATGCGAAGTAATGTCATGCGATGTAATGGAATGCGTTGTAGTGGATGTTGCAATGTACAAACTGCGTTGTAAGTGCATGGGGAAACATCCTTTACAACGCAACTGTTACTCCGCACTACCATTACGACACAACTTTTACAACGCAAGTCATTACAACGACTTGCGCTGGGGGGCGCTCCAGGATAATTTACTATCCAACACCTTCCCTACTATCTACGGGGACTGGAGTTGGAATAGTAAATTAAACTATTCACTATCCAGCGCCCCCCAACGCAAGTCGTTGTAATGACTTGCGTTGTAAAACTTGCGTCGTAATGGCATGCGTTGTAACAGCATGCGTTGTAACGACGTACATCCAAGTGCATGTGTTGTAAATTTATGCGTTGTAACGTCTTACATTCGCAGCAAAATCACACAGCTTTCAGAGAGAGGAAATAGTATTCAATTAAATCAAATAGGATTCGAGGGCAGACAACAGGATCCAGTAGCACAATAAATGCCCTCATTACAAGTTAAGGGTTCAATTCCAATGCCTGGGTAAAGACAAATTTACCAGCTTTGTGATAATTACCAGCAGTTTTTCCCTGATAAATTAGGGAATTAGAGAAAAAGGCAAAACATGCCGAACACTATGGGGTACATTAGGATGGCGGGCGGACTTAGTCCGCCCGCCATCACGCCGTAAAAAAAGACCGCCCTCCATAAGGGCAGGGGTCTCGTGGGTGTCATTAGGATGCGCCCTCCACAGTGGTGGGCGCATCCTGCATTCCTAACATTGTGGCGGGCGTGCGGTGCACTCAGCACCGCACGCCACAATGCCAGGAAGGCATGTTGTGCACTTCCATGCACAACATGTCATGTCAGGCACCGCGTGGTGCCTGCCATGTTGTGCATGGAACTGCAGGGGGGTACCATAAGTACCCCCTATGTGCACCCCCCACCCCCCCCGGAGTCCCAGGGGGCCCGCAACGGGCCCTCCAAGCAGACTCCGCATGCCATGCCGCCACGGAAAGACATGTTCAAGGCCACATAGTAATATGGCTGGCGGTGTCTGTCAGACACCGCCACCATATTGAACCCCTTTCCACCCGGTCGACATGTTGACCGGCGGAAAATCGGTGGATGGTGTTTCCATCCGCTGCGGACCCCCCAGCCATTGTGATATGGCGGGGGTCTTTTCTGCGGTGGCGGCAATCTGCCCGCCATCCTACTGGAGCCCTAAGTGTTAAATACCAATTCTGCATGTTATGCCTCATTTTAAAGTTTAAAACTCAGAACCGGATGTATTTACCACGCATTGGCAAATGCCTCACCAAATCCACCAACTTGTAAAGAGGCCATAGCGTTCAGAGACATGAAATAGCTTCATGGGCCTAGAAATAGCATTTAAGGACGGTGTATAGCATTTAATGACTGGGAAAATATGCACAGACATGAAACAGCGTTCGGGCAATAGCATTTTATTCATGGATATTGAATAGCATTAAAAAATGTCAACGATTATTGAAGGGCATGAAATGGTATTCAGAAGCCTGAAGTAACATGCAAGAGGAGTAGAAAAGCGAATGTGGGATATTTAGAGCATTCAGGGGGGGTTGTAGCATCTATCATGTAGGGGCAAGGAACTAGCAGACAGGGAAGTGAAATAACATTAAGAATCAGGAAACAGTTTGGTCAATTAATAGAATCCGGGAACAGAAAACAGGATTTGGGATATGAAATAGTGATCAAAACATGTAGCAGTATTCAAGGTCACTAGGGCCCTCAATACGAGTGGCCGGTAATTGCTGCAATATTTATCGCACCTGATCAAATTCTTTTCTACTGCTGAGTCGAATTTATCGAGTGCGATACATATCACCCAATTACTCATTTTGGGGTAATAAGATGCATATTTTGATGCGAACTGCACCAAAATCTGTATGTTCTGGTTAATACCACACATTCCCCGCCAAGAAATATTGCCTTGTTTGGCCTACCTAATTGTGTTATATGTGGTAATAGTAATTAGGGCCCTAATTTGCATAATGTTAGTTTCAGTTCTGAAGGCTACTTTGAGTCCCGCATGCGATGTAATGTTTCTGGATACAGTTTCATACTCCTGCCACTATGTCATGTATTGCAATTAACCGGGCTATTCGTAATGAGGGCCCTATTAGCATTTAGGGACAGGAGATAGCATTTGGGTAGGAAACTCTAGACTCCACCATATAGGTGAATTCATAAACAGAAAAAAGCTGTTGAGAACATGAACTGGCCCCTAAGCAGAAGACATTACCTTTTCAGGAACACAAAATAATGGACTGAAAAACAGTTTACAGGAACATGGAATCCTGTTCAGAGATTTGAAACTGCATTCAGAAACATTATATCTAATCAAGGAAACAAAGTGGCATTCAGGAACGGAAAATATCATTGAAGAATACAAAATGGCATTTATACTCACTAGGGCCCTCATTACGATTGGTCCATTTATCTTATCACAATTATGAGTTTTGGGATACATATCTGCAAGCTCAGGCTGGCTGCAGGGGACAAAATATTGTTCAGGGGTATGAAACTGCATTCATAAATATTACATCTTATCAAGACCATGGCATTCATGTACCGAGAATAACACTGAGGAATACAAAACATGATTTATGTATGCTAAGACACTCATTACGAGCAGCCTATTTAATTCCAATATGTAATTAGCACAACTATTCATTTCGTGAGCTATATTGGTAGGTTGAACCGCCTGGTATTTTGTAAAGTATGTGAATTTTGGTGCAGTAAGCATCAAAATCTGCATTTTATTTCCCACAAACTTGCAATTGGGAGTTTTTTGTTATCACACTTGCTAAATTCCAACTGAGCTGAGTTGGATTTTATCACTACCTATAAACGTCACAATAATTACAGGGTCACTCGTAAAAAGGAACTAAGGGCAGGATTACAGGCGGCCTGTAATATGGAGATCCTTGTGAAAATACCTGCATGCAGGGGGGGGGTGAACCCCCACTTTAGCATCTTCAGCGGGGGTGGGGTGCTTTATGGGCCTCTTCTGTCAGCAACTGACGGACAAAGGCTGATAAATACTGCAATAAAAGAATACAGCATCAATAGAAGGGTAAGCAGAGCACAAAAGAGTGAAAGATGGGCAAACAGAAAGGGAGAGGTGGAAGGAATAGTGAACGGAAGGAAGAGTGAAAGGTTGTATGGACGAGTGCGTGATTGGTTGGATGGATGGCAGAGTGGGGGATAGATGGCATAGTGGAAGAACAGTGGATGGGTGGAAGGAAGGGTGAAATGATGTGTGGATGAGTGGGTGGATAAATAAGCAGCAGGTGGTTGAGTGGGTGAAAGGATGAGTGAATGGATAGGTGGATAAATAGGTGAAAGGATGGCAGAGTAAAGGGGTAGATGGATGAGTAAGTGAATGGATATGTGGATGGACAGGTGGAAGAATGGCAGTGTAAAGGGATGGCTTGATAGGTGGATGCACAGGTGAAAGAATGGAAGAGTAAAGGGATAAATGATGAGTGGGTAAAAAAGGCGAGTGAATGGATGGCAAAGTGGATGGGCAAATGGATGGATGGGTGAATGGCAGAGGGGATGAGTGGACGATGGATGGATGGGTGGATGGTTCAATGGATGGATGGATGGAAGGATGGGTGGGATGGGTGGATGGATGGATGGATGGATGGATGGATGGATGGACGGACAGGCGGGTGGGCGGGCAGACAGAGGGATGGTAGATTGGATGGATGGTAGAGTGGGGATAGATGGTAGAGTAGGCGGATGGAAGGTAGAGTGGGGGATGGATGGTAGAGTGGGCGGATGGATGGTAGAGTGGACGGATGGATGGTAGAGTAGGCGGATGGATGGTAGAGTGGGCGGATGGATGGTAGAGTGGGCGGATGGATGGTAGAGTGGGGGAGGGATGGTAGAGTGGGCGGATGGATGGTAGAGTGGGCGGATGAATGGTAGCGTGAGGGAATGGATGGTAGAGTGGTCGGAAGGCTGGTAGAGTGGGGGGATGGATGGTAGAGTGGGGGGATGGATGGTGGAGTGGGCGGATTGATGGCAGAGTAGGCGGATAGATGGTAGAGGGGCGGATGGATGGTAAAGTGGGCGGATGGATGGTAGAGTGGGGGGATGGATGGTGGAGTGGGTGGATCGATGGTAGAGTGGCCGATGGATGGTAGAGTGAGGGGATGGATGGTAAAGTCGGGGATGGATGGTAGAGTGGGGGGATGGATGGTAGAGTGGGGGGATGGATGGTAGAGTGGGGGGATGGATGGTAGAGTGGGGGATGGATGGTAGAGTGGTCGGATGGATGGTAGAGTGGGGGATGGATGGTAGAGTGGGGGATGGATGGTAGAGTGGGGGATGGATGGTAGAGTGAGGGGATGGATGGTACAGTGGGGGATGGATGGTAGAGTGGGCCGATGAATGGTAGAGTGGGCCGATGGATGGTAGAGTGAGGGGATGGATGGTAGAATGGGCCGATGGATGGTAAAGTGGGCGGATGGATTGTAGAGTGAGGGGATGGATGGTAGAGTGGGGGATGGATGGTAGAGTAGGCGGATGACTGGTAGAGCGGGGGGATGGATGGGAGAGAGGGGGATGGATGGTAGAGGGGGGGATGGATGGTAGAGTGGGCAGATGGATGGTAGAGTGGGCGGATGGATGGTAGAGTGGGGGATGGATGGTAGAGTGGTCGGATGGCTGGTAGAGTGGGGGGATGGACGGAAGAGTGGGGGGATGGATGGTAGAGTGGGGGATGGATGGCACAGTGGGTGGATGGATGGTAGAGTGAGGGGATGGATGGTAGAGTGAGGGGATGGATGGTAACGTGGGGGATGGATGGTAGAGTGGGGGATGGATGGTAGAGTGGGGCGATGGATGGTAGAGTGGGGGATGGATGGTAGAGTGGGGGATGGATGGTAGAGTGGGCGGATGGATGGTAGAGTGGGGGATGGATGGTAGAGTGGAGGATGGATGGTAAAGTGGGGGATGGATGGTAGAGTGGGGGATGGATGGTAGAGTGGGCGGATGGATGGTAGAGTGGGGGATGGATGGTAAAGTGGGGGATGGATGGTAGAGTGGGGGATGGATGGTAGAGTGGGGGATGGATGGTAGAGTGGGGGATGGATGGTAGAGTGGGCGGATGGATGGTAGAGTGGGGGATGGATGGTAGAGTGGGGGATGGATGGTAGAGTGGGCGGATGGATGGTAGAGTGGGCGATGGATGGTAGAGTGAGCGGATGGATGGTAGAGTGGAGGATGGATGGTAGAGTGGTCGGATGGATGGTAGAGTGGGGGATGGATGGTAGAGTGGGCGGATGGATGGTAGAGTGGGGGATGGATGGGAGAGTGGGCGGATGGATAGTAGAGTGGGGGATGGATGGTTGAGTAGGTGGATGGATGGTAGAGTGGGGGATGGATGATAAAGTGGGTGCATGGATGGTAGAGTGGGGGGATGGATAGTAGAGTGGGCGGATGGATGGTAGAGTGGGAGATGGATGGTAGAGTGGGGGATGGATGGTAGAGTGGGCGAATGGATGGTAGAGTGGGCGAATGGATGGTAGAGTGGGGGGATGGATAGTAGAGTGGGCCAATGGATGGTAGAGTGGGCGGATGGATGGTAGAGTGAGGGGATGGATGTTAGAGTGGGGGATGGATGTTAGAGTGGGCAGATGGTTGGTAGAGTGGGGGGATGGATGGTAGAGTCGGCGGATGGATGGTAGAGTGGGCGGATGGATGGTAGAGTAGGCATGGATGGTAGAGTGGGCGGATGGATGGTAGAGTGGGCGGATGGATGGAAGAGTGGGCCGATGGATGGAAGAGTGGGCCGATGGATGGTAGAGTGGGCGGATGGATGGTAGAGTGGGCGGATGAATGGTAGAGTGGAGGATGGATGGCAGAGTTGATGAACAGTGGATGGATGAAAGGAATATTTAAAGATGTATTGATGGATAAAATAATTAATGGATGACAAATTGAAAAGGTGAAATAGTGGTAATCAGTGAGTGGATGGAAGGTTGAAAGGATGAATGGACAGATGCTTGGGTGGAAGAGCTGAGGGAGTTATTCTAGTGACTGTTGGGCTCAGTTGCTTCACTTGTGCCAACAAAGGTTTAGTTTCAATTGAGGGTATTTTAAGTGTCTGGCTACTCCCTTGCCTGAATGTGCAGGGATCACGACTACAAGTGGTGTAATGCTTATCACATCCATTATTTCTAGGGGCAATAAAGACTGCGCCAATGGTTACAATTTGGCAGGTCAAACCTATCAGAATTTAACAAAGGAAAAGGTCCAGTTTTTTGCAGTAAGCACCAAACTCTTCATCTTCTGTCTCAAAAAGTCAGAATAGGTGATTAGTAATGCCAGCCAATAAATTCTGAACACCTCGGAGTCAGAGTTTATGAGATGGTATAAATATCACATCCAACATGGGCCCCTTGTAATCAGGCCTTAAACCATCTTTAGGGACTAATTCTCAGTTTGTTGGAGGAGTACGTGATATTTGATTCACCTGATAAGACCCAACACTATGGGGTTCGCAATTAATAGGGTGCGATAAATAGCACCTATTCTAAGCATTTTGGGTATAACATGCAGGTTTTGGTGCCTAATTAATCAAAATCTGCATGTTATGGGAAATCCCCTCTTAAATTCTGCTTACATTTAATGAACTCTGATGTATTTACCGCACCTAGTAATTACCGGGTGTTATAAATACCACCCTACTCTGAATTACGACCCCTGTAGAAACAAGAGTTATATGTGGAAGTTGGACTATACCAACCAACTGGGAATCGGGACCTTAGAGTCACTACTTAGCATTCAGTGGAGAAGAAATAGTATCCAGGAAAAGGACATGGTATTCAGAGGTATGAAATAGCATTCAGGATCAGAAAACAACACCAAGGAACAGTAAATAGCATTCAGGTACAGGAACTGAATTTAGGAACACAAAATAGAATCAGTGACAGAAAATAACATTTAGGGACAGGGAACAGCTTTCAGTGGCACAAAGTATTAGGTTTATCAAAGAGGAAACAGACACTTGTAACACTAAGCCATTGGTTATGTAAATTTTAGAGTGACCTCAAAAACCCTATGCAATTTGGAGTATAGCGGTATATATGGTTCATCCGCCCCGCATATGAGTTAGTGGCCGTTTATCATTGGTTACTCTAAATGAGTGATTTAGCCAGCCTCAACCGGAGGCACCTCTGGCATATAGTGCAGTGTCCAGAGAAGGAAAAAAGGTGGTGTGTCAAAAACAAAAGAAAAACAAAAGAAAAAAGGGAGGTTTGTTAAAATAACTGGAAAATCACCCTAAGTAGTTTTATTGATTGGTGTGATTTCCAGATTGTTAAAAAACTGGTACTACTAAGTTGATCGAGTTACTGGATCACAGTAGTTATTAAAAACACTTATTACATAAACGTCGACATGTTTCTGCTCTGTCGGCCCATAGGGGTCTATAGAGCATTCGTCAGGACTAACAATAAAATAGACAAACAGTGTTTGGATTACTCACACCTTTTGTGTTGCAATACGTTAATAACCTGTATATTTTGCAGGGTATTTACTCCTCTGGTTTCTAAAAAGAAATAGGGAGAGAACATCGAAAAAAAGACACACACATTTACTGGCAAACCTGATTTAGGCTAGTGCGATTAATAGAATAACATTATTATTCATTCAATTCTTGAAGATTCAAGACATTTCATCTCTAAAATGGGGGAGGGTAGTGTAACCGGGTTGAGCTTATCGCGCTGCTGACAGGGTAATGAAAGTACAAAGCCGGCACATTCAGCAAGGGTACGTAACTTCTAGTGCGCGTTAACCTTTTATCTAGCAAGCAATGTGGGTGAGTTGTTTTAAAGAGATGCCGCCTAAGGAGCGCGTGGATTGAACTTATCGCGCTGCCGACAGAATTGTAAGAATACATAGCGGGCACATTCAGCAAGGGTGCGTTTCACTTAGTATATAGCGAGTCTAGCATGTGCGATGTTTTTAAAGAGATGCAGCCTAAGGGAAGCGTGGAAACGCAGGGAGCCTTTTTAGGCGAGATATGCGAATTAGTTACTGAACGCAGCACGTTCTCGTACCTTGTAACAGAGAGTACTTGCTTGCGTCGGGGGGCCCTCAGGACTCAGAGCTGTATTTGGAAAGTATTATTCAGAGACAGAAGATGGCAATCAGCGACACCAAGGAGCATTCAGGGAAACAACGTAGTATTATGGACAATAAATTGACATATAATAGTAAAGGGAAATGAATAGCATTCAGAGGCATGAATCAGAACTCAGGAAACATAAATTGTGTTAATGAAAAATGCAGTCTGATTGCCACAATATTTCCTTCTCCTTCTGTAGATCAATCTGGATTCTCATACTCGGGACTCAATTCTCACCAGCTTGACCCAGCCGACGCTCTGCAGTTTCGACACAGCCCAGAAGCGAGTTTATAGTTTGATGGAAAAGGATTCCTACCCGCGTTTCCTACGATCGGACCTCTACCTCCACTGTATGGAGTAGCAACCGGTGGAGAACACCACTGCAAGTGGTTTAATCACAAACGCTGCCAGCAGTCTTATGACCCATGTCAACCGTTGTCTTCCCACACACTACACAATTTGTTCTTAACAAGTACCAGCCATTTCACCGAGCATGCCACCAGGAATTTTTGTAATACAGCACGTGCAGTCTTACCACATACATCACCAGCGATCTTACAACACCTGCCACCAGCAGACTTACCACGCGCATAACCAGTGGTCTTACCAAGCATAACACCAGCTGCTTTGATCAGCAGGCCACCAGTGGTCCTACTGCACATGTTACCATGGATCTTAAGAAACACTCCACAACAGACATACCACACACTATGGTATAGTACCGGAATATCTGTGGTAGAACAATATAATAGCCAGAATGTCGACTACCAAGACATCATGGCGGTAAGTATATAATGTAAGTATAGATACTGCTCTTAATTCCACGTATATGTACCATGGCAATATATTTATCTTCAAGTTATGTATATGTGGATTGAGGATAGTAAAACTATACTTACCTACAAAAATGTATCTTTACTATATTTTGGTAGTCAAAATTCTGGTTATGATATTTATGTTCCGCAATGTTTTTATGCTTTATATTTTCACATACAATTAGCACTCCACCATTGATCTGATCATAAGCACCCCAGCAGACTAGGTCAGCACATCACCAGCGGTCGAACCAGACAAGCCATCCATAGTCTAATAAAGCCAACCATCAGTGTTCTTGCTGGGTAAACCAACACCTGGCTTACTGTTCACAGCACTAAATGTCACATCACATATGTCACCAACACACTTACTAAGCACACCACCATTTGAATTAAAACACACCTCCAGTGGTCTTCCCATGTACAGCGCCACCAAGCACACACAGCACCTGAAGGTCTTACCACTCATGACCAATGCTCTTACAAAGCAACTCACTAGAGGTCTTACTACACATGTGGCCAGCAGACGTATGCATACGTCGCAAGCCGTTTGACCAAATAGGACACCATGCACTGACTACCTAGCTTAGCAAGCACACCACCAGTTTTAGCACACATGGAACCAGGGATCAGACCACACAAACCACCAGTGGACTTATCAAACAGGCAACCAGTGTTTTTACCAGAAAGACATTTTGCAGTCTTTAAACACACTTCCAGTGGTTTTATAAAGCTAATCTACTTTCAGCTGTTTAAGCCTGCCACCAGTGCTTTTACAACAGCCGCCTCTAGTGGGCTTACCAAAATATTCACCAGTAGTCTTAACAAGCACTTCAGCAGCAGTTTTAACAAGTACATGTTTGCAGTCTGACTAATCACGCCACCAGTACTTTTACCATCCATACCACCACAAGTCTTAGGACACACATTTCTGAGCACCTCTCCTATGGGTCTCACTACCAGCGTACTTGCCGAGTACACCACTAGAGGCCTTATAAAACACACCACCAGCTGCTTATTAAGCATATCGCCAGTAATCGTATCACACATAAAACCAAACGTCTTACCAAGAATGATATCAGTGGTCTTGTGAAGCCTGCCACCATCATTCTTTGGCCCAAATGTTACCAATGATCATAATAAGCACACCTCACTGTTCTTACCAAACACACATCAACAGTAGTCTTACCAACAAACCCATCAATTGTATGTCAACAAGCAAATCCGAGCACTCCAAGACAGTCATAAATGCAGTAATCCTGAGGTAGTAGTCCACTTGACAGGTTCTATGCTGATTTTACTATTTGCCTTTCATTTTGAAAAGTTCAATATTGGATTATTTCTTCTTTGGAATATGACCTGGCAGTGAAAATTACTAATAGCCCTGTGTGAAGATGTTGGGTTACACCTCCTGGTCTCGAATTGAGAAATTGGATTAAAGTGGACTACTACCTCAGGATTACTGTATTTATGACTGTTTTTCAAACATCTGGACTGCTCAGATTTGCTTGTTGACATTACTTTCCTTTCACCATTGGAGGGTATATTAGGGTTGTTTATGGTAATCAACCCTCTTTTCCTTGGAGAAGCACATATACATTGCACTTGTCGACTTTACGGCCCCTAAATATATTGCTGATCGCCCATATTTGTTTCTTTCTTTTACCTGGCCACCATATCATTTTACCCATCAATGGTATGTTAAAGTTGAACACCAGTGGTCTCAGACAGCATGCCTCTCACAGCCCTCATAAATGCTACCAGCTAATTCTCTTACCACACATGACACCCAATTGCCTTATCACACATACCCACGTAGGTACACAACCACACCTAACATGCCACATCCGTCTTTTGAGGAATATCAGCAGAGCTACTACCACACACGCCACCAGTGGTCCTCCCAAGCGTGCTCTACGTAGTATTTGCAAGTATGCCTACAGTGGCCTTACATATCTCATTATTTGAGATCAGCTCAGGGGCGAACATGAAGCTGATCTCACCAGGCACCCCCACATGAGACTGATCATGAGACGAGTCAACGCAAGATAGCATTGTTTCAGGCATGGTGTTCAACACAAGAAGACCATTCTCAACCAATGTGTGTGGTTTCAGGAACTTAGAGAGCAAATAAGGGACAGACCTCTGTGACTGAGCAGAGGTTCTACGTCAGAGTGCATCTGAGACAAATCTCTCCAAATGAGCACTGCTTTAACTCCTTAAAGACCATCTGAGACGGAGCTCACCAACTGAGCACAGCACAAAAGAATGAGATCTCACCCGGAACAACACCTCCAGGGCCATAGTTAGCGCATTATACATATCTTAGTGAGCGTAGAGCCATCTGATTGAGACTGTTCGTTGTTGGGCTGAATATACACAGAAAACCCTCGTCATAGGTTTTTTGCTTGCTTTGGAGTGCACCCTGCGTGTTATCACTGGCTTATACCCAACTCGACCACAGATAGGAGTTTAAAGATGGTGAAATGATTTGTATCCTAGTAAGGTGGGTGGAAGATTCTCTGAAACTCTGAACTGGGGTTTGGTGTCGCACCGTGCGGCACAGCTTAGTTGGAAGATTCAACGCAGTAGTGACACTCGATGTCCAGTCACGGTAAGGCGCAGGATGAAGTCCTGGAGGGAGTAGACATTGATATGACAGCAACATCCAGAGGCCAGTCACAATATGGTATTAACAGTGATCCTGAATGGAGCAAATACAGGTGTAGCAGTGACTACTAGTGGTCAGTGACAGTAAGGCACCGACCGAGGTCCTGGAAGGAAGAGACACCAGTGCAGCAGTGACACCCAGTGGCCAGTTATAGCGTGCTATTGGCAGTAGTACTGAAGGAGGCACAGACAACCATGTCACAGTGACACCCACTGTCCATTTAGATTATGGCATCGTTAAAAATCTTGGAAGAGCACGCGCACACACAAACTCACACATAAACACACGCACATGTGCACACATAACAATGCCACTTGGTTGCCAATCACAGTGTGACACCAAAATACGTTTTGGCAAATAGGATGGGGTAGTTTACAGGGATTTTCTGGCCCTAGGTGAGGCATGTTGTTTACAGCTTTGCCTTCTGTTTGAGAAAGGTACAGACAAAGGCACAGCTACTGTCATTAAAACAGCAAGATGCACAATTCCACTACTGCCAGTAGCAGCACGGCCTGTCTCATCCGCCTCATAGCATACTGCCTTGGTTAAAAATCTGACGTCTATCAACAGCCAACCTAAAGTACAAAAGAACAGCAACACGCTATTTTTTTTGCAAGAACACTTGCGTGGACAAAAGCACACATCACCAAAAAATGAAACTTCAATCCATCGCTCTCCATCTCTTGAGAGGTACCAAGTGACCGTGGCCTAGGCACGCTCTGGGAGAGTCAAACTCCTTTTCAAGTGATCTTGGATGAGGTACATTGGAGGTCCCACTAGGAGGTTCCCATCAGGGGGTTCCTCAGTTCACACTAACTCACTCACTCTGGGACCCACGTTGTACCTCGGCCTCAGCATGTCTATAAAAAGTTATTTTGATAACATTTTTACTACTAATAAAGATTATTTTAGTTTTTCTACTTCTGTCTAAAGTGCAATGTTCTTAACACAGACACACAACAGTCTTTCAACTTAAAAGAATACACCCAATCTTCTTTGTGATTCCAGGTTTAACTTGAGGTTGACAAAATGAACCCATTTCACAGTCCTTAATGGGGAACAACCACCAATGGTCCCTCAAATTGTTAAACTCACATACTGCAGATAAAATAAGTTACCCACCTGTTGTGCTAACCTCTACAGTCCTAGGAGCCTGGGATGATGGTATGAAGAGCTGCAGAAGCACCTTAAGGTGATTACACTGGCCGTCTCTCAGTCACCCCCCTGCTGTCCATGTGGCTTCCCTCTATGCCACACTCACGGGGTCTTTGCTGACCAGTAGGGTCATCTCAGTGGGACTTGAGCTGTGTGGCTGAAGGGTGGGACTTTGTGAATCTGGTGTGTGGTGTGGGGGGGGTGGTGTTCAGATACCACTGTGAATGAGTTGCACCTTTCACTCACGTCAACATCTGAGAGCACCAAAGATGTTGAATTTCTTCATTAAAAAGGAGAATTGAGTTCACCCAATCCTTCAAGTTGGGATGAAGAACATTCCATAAGACTGGAATGAACAAGCCAAATGGGTTGGCTATAGTGTGCCACCTTATGTAAACGCAGGCGTTCACAAATGCTGTTTAAACATTTTGCATTCACAAAAGCTGTTTATCACTTTCAAGCCCGGCCTACTGGCATTGACGAAGCAAGGGAAAAGGTAGAACAAAATATTGCTTTCCTTTTAGAATGCATACAGGAGATAAAAAAAAATTGAGTGTGCATTCAGGTGTAAAATTGTCCCTCATGCATTCCAATGGGAGTACATACTGGAAGGTGGAATGTTACACCACACAGCCAACAACATGAACTAGGACAGTAACCCTCCTCTGGATGGAGCCAAAGCCCACTGGATGTGTATTTTAAAGAACTTATAATAATACTGCTCTGTCAAGCAAGGTCGAGATATAAAAAGGTTTGTAGCGAAAAATATGGAGTTGACCTACTGCTGACAGTTAGAATGCATTGCACATATGTGCAGCATGCACTTCATACCATAAGTCTACCTTTCACTGTTTCTGCAAGATCTCACACTTTAGCTTGCTGTCCTGTGGCAGTCTGTAAACACTGCTCAGATAACTGTTCTTTTTTTGAGGCCAGGGCTCAACCCATCTTTATGTCACCCTACTACCCTAGGACCACTTCTTTCACTTGTGCGGTGCTGCAGGGCTCTTACCTAAGCCCCACTCTTTCAATACATATGTGCCAACACTTGGCTCCCCGGGCTGGGCTTTTGGCCTTCTGATTGTGCTGTACACATACAATATTCAAAGAATTATATGGCTGTCCAATATTTCTGATGCATCACCACGATTTAATAGCTGCATGTCTGCAGTTGCCAGCTGGATGCAAGAAAAGGACTTGAAACTGAATGACGATAAAATGGAAGTCCTCTTATTTGGCAAGTCTTCTACGTCGTTGTCCCCCAACTGGTGGCCTTCTGAATAAGGGGCTAGTGCCGTCTTAAGCCATGGGCTCGCTGGGCAGTTGCACAGGGGCCCCATGCAGACCAGAATTTAACACTCATTTTCAGGTAAACATTCTTATTCCTGTGAGTGGTTGTGTAGGCAGGGCCCAGTGCACTGCTTTTCCCGGGGACCTACAATGCTGTTAAGACTGCCCTGTAAGTTCCTTCCCCTATTCCAGTGAGTTCAGCCAGGAGTCTGAGCTTCCACGGTAAACAATAATCTGTCCTTTGCTCAACGGACAACCACGCTTTCCGCAACAGGCTTTGCCATTCTGAGGACCTGGAGGAAGATCTTTACCCTCCTTCCTGGTCATCAGAAGAACAGTGGTTCAGGCACTAATTACTTCAATGCTAGACTACGGTGACGCCGTTTACCAAGGCAGCGCTTTAAATGGGACAAAATGAGTGCAGGTACTCACCATGTTGAGGCGTGGTCTTGGGGTGGAGTGTGGCGTGGGCTAGGGGCTCACATTTAATGGGATGGAGATTTCCTTGTTATGGATATGTGCATGATGAGAAGAAGCATCCATGGTACCTCTGGAGTATTCCTTTGGTCCTTAGATGTACAAAAGGGTACATTTAATATTACCTTTCAAATTTTACATGTTTTCATGCAAGGCACATGAAAGACATGTTTCACTCATATGTTATGTGCAGTAACGGATGGTGTGGGCTGGGCACTTTAAGAAAAAAACTTTGCAAATTAAACACCATGATCTTATTCTGTTTAACAACAGGTGTTATCCGTTTAACATCATTATAATAGGGTATATTACCCAATGCCCAAAAACTTCAAACCACTTATACCAACCATGTTGTCTTCAGGCATGTTTTTCCACACCATGGTCTTTATATTAGCCAGAGAGATTGTCCCTAGAACTAAAAAAGGATATTTTCAATTAATCGCCTGCACCCCCAACAATGACCTTCTCTTCTTTTGGCATTAAGATGAAACGTAATTACATTCTTACAAAACCACCAGTATCACACCCATGAAATAGTACGGCGATAGGTTTTTTTCATAGCAGTTGTAGAGTCCAGTAAACAGACTCTGGTTTTAGCCTAGCTACTAAGGGATGTTAAATAACAAAATGGGCACTTTTGAGAGGATGCCTGATGATAACTCCTATTAAAAAGGATTACAGTTTGAGATTACAGACTGGAAACCATGCCTGCCATTGAAACCACGCCAGAAAATCCAAGTAGGATTTATGTTAAGGGCCTACCTGCCTGCGGAGTTGTGGACGCATTTACCAACTGGTCTGGTTGTCTGTTTTTTTAAAAATTGATGGTGCTTCTCTGCATTTGTGGCGCTCTTGTCAACACGAATGCACACCTGTCAAGCACCAATGATTTTAACATAACTATCACTTTAAATAAATGCCTCTTAATGCAGTGATATAAACTGATGTAGCAAGGTGAAACGCTTCAGTGTGTTAAAGAATATACTTTTCATTTAATTTTAAAGAGACTTTTTCATATTTTTACATGTTTGTTGGTGAAAGCTTGACCCATGCACTGCTCTTAAAGTCAATCCAGACTCTTGGCTCGGCTCTGACTGGGCTCGCACACCTGTACCTCTTGCAGAGCCACCCCATTCCTACAAGAGAAAATGGCCTCTTCAAAACAAAATACAGTTGTGTTGAGACAGTGCGGAAAAATCAGATCCTCACTTGAGAGACAGAGGGGGCCTTGCACGTACTACAAGTGAACCCTGCAATGTGTGATCCATGGCAGGACTGTGGTAATGCAGAGCTTATCGGCTGGCAGATATATATCAGCTGTGGTGGACACTGCAGACAACACTCACACATGCACACACAAGCACAGAGACAGACATGCACGCACACAAAACATTCAATATTGTTTTTAGGAATGCTTACATTTCCTGATGTCCACTTTGCTAAACTTCGATTTTCACCAGGGCACAAGTCCTAAAAAAAAGGAGTAGGGGGACTCACCTAATTAATAAGTATGCAAGTGGCATCAGGGCGCTTGACATCACAGCGTTTGACATCACGGCACGTGACATCACGGCGTGTGACATCACAGCGTGTGACATCACAGGAAGTGGCATCACAAGAAGGGACGTCAGATCTTAAGCCCTCACATATATGTTTAGCAGGTGTATCATGAGTACATTTCGAGTATACTTGTAAACCTCCTGATTTAGGCAGAAGATTCACACTTTTGTAAGCTTCACATAAACCAATGTTGCCTTTTGTCAGCGTAAAGCTTCCTCTACCCATATTGGTTTAAAAGACAAAAATAGTGATATTTAAATTATTACTACACCTCCTCAGGGGCAATAAGCGCTATATAAATGCTATTTATTTTGTGCAAATACTGGTAAAGATCAACACATCTGACATTCTTCCAGTGCATGTAAAGCTCATAAACAGGGACTGAACAAAGTGAAAAGCTGCCTCTCTTAAGTATGTGTGAAGTGCTAACAAGGCGTGAGCCTTTATTTCCCCTTTGCTGCATTTGCTTCTAGGAGTGAGGCTCCTGCCTGCTGCCAGCCAGGAGACTCAAACAAAAGGAGTTCTGATGGCCCTTCAAATTCGGCCTTTGTTATGGGTTCAGCAGGAGTCTGAAATAAGAAAAAAAAACTGCACGTTGTTCGGGTCGAAAGCAGATAACAGGGTGCAGGCGCTGCTGAAAGTGTCCCGGTGTTTGGAAGAATTCAGCATCTTTTTAAGAGGGGCCCAACTTCTCTGTGAAAAAAAGTGGGTGGACGCCGTCCACCCGCGTGTACCCCCGACTTGTGCCCTGATTTCCACCCTCTCTGCCCTACTGTCACTAGCACCACCTACCACCTCAACCTGGCTACAAACAGGGGCTGGCGTACTCTGCCATACTATCATGTAGTCTTCACTTAGATTTCCCGCGAGTCGCGTGACATGGCTGTCAGCAAGCCCTGCTTACATACCATAGTGTGATTGACTCCGCTGGACCTGATTGGACCCTGTGCCATTAATCACAGTGTGACGCACGCTCCTCCCAAACGGCCCGGCAGCTCTGAATTAATGTATATAAATACGAGCCGCCGCTGAATTATTCAGCAGTAGCACAATACAAGGGTAGAATGGCACTCTATTTTCAGAGTGCTGCATGAAAGCCGGTGGCGTAACGAACCTTGAAGGGGCCCCCCTGCAGGGCACGTGAAGGGCCCCCCTCTGGACTCAATCTAGAGCTCTCTAGCAGAAGTGCGGTGCTGACGGGGCCCCCTGGAGGGTGAGGGCCCCCCTCCCCGCGGGGGCTGCAGGGGCCTGTGTTACGCCCCTGATGAAAGCAGAGATAAAGGGGCATATTATCAAGGGGGTTTATCTCCGCTTTTTGGGCTTTAAAAGCCAAGAAAGCGGAGATAAAATTATCTCCCTATTACCTAGCTCTCGCTAACACCAGTTAGCGACAGCTAGTAGGAGATAGCGACCATCTTGGGCCCCACTTTGCATGTCAGTGATATTTATCACTAATGACATGCAAAGTGGGCGTGCCAAGATGTTAGCGACTGGAAACAGTCGCTAACATCGCTATCTCCTATTACCAACTTTTGGAGATATTCGCGCTAAGCGCGAATATCTCCAAAAGCTAACACCTGCCCTGAGCAGTTCTTAGCCATGTTATCCAATGGGAGGTCGATAACATGGCTAAGAGCATTAGCTCGGTAATGCATGAATATCGCTGACTTTTCAGCGATATTCATGCATTGCGGCCGTTTTTTATCGCATTTGCGATAAACCTTGGTAATACCAAGGTTTATTTGCGATAAAAATCGCCGCAGCTTACCGGTAAATTTTTGTCTCTAACCAAGCAATAGCGATAATTATCGCTATTGCTTGGTAATATGCCCCAAAGTCTTTTCGGTTGTTCAGCAGCACCTACGCTGCTGTACACACATATTCCACTGAGCTTGCCCTGCCGCCCCATGAGAACTGGTCCAGATTTTTCTTTGGCCAAGGAGAAGTTCCGGTTAAGTGGGCCAGGTCCTGCCAGTGATCAGCACTGGGAGCTTCTAAAAGCAGGTGCCGGGACAGGTCCCTATTGGACTCTCCATTTTTGCCTGCAGGGTAGAGGGAAAAAATCTTAACTCTGCATCATTCACTGCTTTTGACGTAACTTCAAAGAGACTCATTTTTCAGTTTTACATAGCGCAAACATTAGCACCACTTACATTTCACAAGGACATATTCATGTTTTGAATTATAGGATGGTCACTGAGCCGACGTGAGGCTCGAACCTGCTTTCTCAGTTTGAAAGGCAGCAACTCTAGCCTTAGCCACAACCTCGCCAACAGCAATGTAAGCATTTGCTCTATTATATACAACAAAGTCATAGTTGTTGCCTATTTATCTTAGGCAATGTACAACCATTGACAAAGCCAGTAGCCTTGGCTTGTGTAGGTGCAATGTTACATGTTGTGTCATATATCTGGATGAATGGACAGTGCAGCAAAATACCAGTGGGACAGAGCCAGGAGTACACATTTTTAACTTAAGTGTTTTAAGCTACGCCCTTAATAACACCGCCCACGCCCCAATGAGAGACCCCTCAGTTTTTCATCCCACTTAAAGCCCTGGTTCCAGTGATTAAGGGCAGAAAATTCAGAAGTGCCAGTGTTCAGTTCCAGTGAGTACCGGTCTATACCTGACTTCCGTATACATTGTCTCCAGATAATCCAAAACGCAGCACCATATCTCACCCTGAGCTGCCTTCTAGAACATTGATGACTGCCTACCTCAGGGAGCTGCGCTGGCTGTTGGTCAAAAAGTGTTCCATCTTTAAACCATTATTCAGCAAGAAACTGAAGATTTGGTTGTTTTGATACTTTACTGTTTTTGATCCGCAATCTTATGTAGTTTGGCTGATCCTAGCGGCAGGAGGCTCACCTTTAACTATCAGTCGCGCTTTACAAAAAGTATTAGCATTCAACATGACATTGGTCGACATGCTTCAATTTATGTTTGTCTCTGTCTCACACAAGGAGTCTCCGCCATCTTGTTTATTCACACGTTGTTGCACACTCTGGCGGCCCTCGCGAGGAAGCACCTGCAGAATGTGCTGCAATTGTTCAGTGCAAGACACATCACAGTGGTGTTGTAAATACGCCACCTAAATCACAAAAACTCCAAGGGAGGATGAGCTGGAGAAGCAGAGTTTACAAGTCATTCATTTTCCTTTCCCTGTGACTCTAGATATATCTAACTGCAAACGCTCTCACTGTTCTGATAAATAAGATTTTTTAGCATGCACGTTTTCAAAGGAGTTTTAATGATTGCCCATTAGAAGGAGGTGCTCTCATTTGCATTTGAAAGGCTGTCTACGCCCGCTCACCCACTGGGCTGTCTAACCTGTAACTGCCTACAAGAAAAAAGACAGCCAGATACTACATTTTATTTTGCATTTCACAACTCTGGCTTTGACACTTGAGCACAGTATATGAACATGTATTTCTTTCAGCCAAGTGCATGTTGCATTGTTGGGCTGTTAGTTTTGCTTCTAACTGTTTCATTATGGGCTCAAAACCAGAGTGTGCAAAGTTGTGTTGGGTAAAATGCCAATATTGACTGGATGTGTTACACATGACGTGGAGCCACTTGTCGACTAGGTTTCAAAACGTGGACAACTCCTTTTCAAAAACTATTTGTTCCACATGTAAAACAAAAAGTATACCCTGCTCACATATTTCATGAGGATACACTCATTCTCTCACATACACAAGACAGGTTGAACACAGGTAGCTAACACACTAAAGAGGGCGTGAAAGACGTTAAAGGACAGTTGTACGATTTTAACAAACATACAAGAAGTACAAAACTCCTGCAAGAAACAGCCATGTACCTTGTGGAATTACTATACATTTATGTACTCACATACGCTGGTGTTTACCTACCCAGTATGTCATGCTTTATCAGTGGATTCCATATCTTGCACTGGGAAGCATTCAAGAGTACTAGTGTTCACTGATTGTACATTTTGCCAGCTATGGTGTAAGAAAACAGGCTTTTTGCAGGTTCACTCTCACTTTTGCCTCCATTTTTACTACTAGGTGCTGGTGTTATGACTCCCAAATGTACGAGCCTGATAATCAGGACTTAGGGCATGTGCTCTGACCCTTAAAATGGAGTATGCTTAATTGGCTTATACCCAATTGGCTTAGGCTAACTTACTTGTCTTTGGTATATGGTACAAGGGGTATCCAAAGGCTGTATTTTAGAGTATCCACTCAGGGACTCCAGTGTTTGTTGTGCCACCCTGAGTGGGATCAAGTAAAACATGGGTCGCAGTCTGTCACTGCAGATTGAAAGCACAGTTTGAACTGCTAACTCTACTTTGCCATTTAAGGTAATGGCTACCCCATTCCTCCCCTTTTAATATATGTAAGTCATCCCTAAGGTATGCCTGTGAAGCCTTTTGGCAGGGTGCTGTATTTTAAAAGAATTGCATATAGCCATGTCTGAACTGGGGTGGCAGAGTGGGCTAAAGAACGGTGATGGATTAAACCCAGATCTTTTGACTGGGTGTGAGTGTTTGATTGATTCAGATGCTCCGTCCATCACCACCCCCTTTTGTACCGTATTTTAAAAGGTGGCACATGTACTTTTACATGATCCAGCAATAAAACCCCTAACTTGTTGATTTTACCATGGAGAGGCTAGTAGCCCTATTGGCAAGTACAGGGTTACAGACTGAGATCTCTGCACTTCTTTTGTTCTAAAGGGTACTACTAAAGTTGGTACTGTGAGGTATCAAATGATTCAGTGCATTAATTCGATTTATAGGTTGAATCAAACTTAATGTTAATGGCGGACAAAGTACAACTTTACAAGCTGCCACTTTGGTTGCGCAAGAATGCTAGTGCCAGTTTACGGTTGCACACGAGGTCTATCCCTGAGACATCTTGCTGTCCAACCTCGGGAGATGTGAAAACAACTCCCACAAAAGGTAACAATAGAGGCCTGTCACTAGAGTAGGTGTCACCTCCTCCTGGCAGGTAGCTGCACGGGTGTTGGCCTAAAAGGCAAACTTAAAAAGAAAAAGTTGTCTTTGAAGGGCAAATGGTGAACACTTGGGAGAGGGGCTGACCTATTGTTTAGGAGACAGGTAAACAGACTGACAAGCAGCCAGGAGAGGGAAAACCCGTTGCCAAACCAGTTGCTCAGGGGCTTGCAGTCCCCTTGGCAGCCACACATCTGGGTTGGGCTAGGGAGCTCTAAACACAGAGAGAAGGGTCCTGGCTTGTTGGGAGTGGGCAGAATTCTGAGACAGCCAGATCCCACCATTGGGAGAGAGGAAACCTAGTAGCCCACTGGCTACTGATGGCGTCCACTCCAGGGCATTCTCTGGGCATAAAAAGGCACCCAGAACTCAGATCCCGTTAGACTGGAGAAGAGGATCAAAGAAGGACTGCCCTGCTGCACCAAGGACTTGATGAAGAGAGACTACAACGATGTGGACTGCACCTGCTGAACATAGCAGCAAGCAAAGGAGAAGGGACTGTGCATGCTGGGTCTGGCTCATGGAGAAGTTGTTTCCTGAGCCCAGCCAAAGCAAGAGATCCAAATGTCAGGTGGCTGACCTTCTGTTGGCATCACACGGCCACAACAGCTGAAGGAACTTGCTGGGGCAAGTTGGCAGCTCAGATCTTTGCATCACTGCCACTCGCCCCCGTGCAGCATCAGAGACTAGGACCCAGCCACGGTCCGTGCAGGTAACAGCGATGGGGCTGAATAAGGGGGGATTTCGAGGGATGATGCAGAAAAAAATCCAAATAATTAATTTTCCCCCTGCATCGTCCCTTGAAATCCCCCCTTACAAGGGCCCACCGCTGTTACCTGCACGGACTGCGGCTCCTAGGGCCCAACGCTCAAAGTTGCACCTGATTCTGCTGGACCCAGGAAAGTCATTGGTGTACAGCTTGGTCGTCCAGAAGAGAAGTTATCGCCCATGGAAGGATTTGGCTGTAACCGCAATACCATGGCAACTGAACTTCTACCAGGAATGAGAGGACTTCATGTGGCATTGACAACTGTGGCCAGGACATCTCACTCCACTCGTGGGCTGAGTAGAAGCCACAGAAAGACCTCCGTCCACAGCATTGTATCCACAGAATCCTTGAGCATCTTCAGCACCCTGTATCTCTTGCATCAGGAGCACTTCCATAAAACCTATAGCAAGAGGATAAAAGTGACTGAAGACTGCTTCTTCCACCAAGGTAACTGTTCCTGGGGGCCTTGCTGGTCCTCTTGACTGCCTCCCTGCCAGAGTTGGTCACCTAAAGTAACTGGAAGTAATCCCATTGATACTTACCTACATTTTTCCTGGGGGAAAAAAGTATGTAATGCTCATTGAATTTGTCAATGCTTGTTTGGGGTTCAGTGTAAAAGTGAATATTTACTATACCTTGTAAAATCTGTATCTCAGGAACTCTCCAATGGATCTTCTTGTTCTGGTATCTAAAATATATTTTAAAAAATCAATTTTTTTATAAATTGGTGTATAATTCCTTTAGTGTGTCATGTATTTATCCATCAATTGTTTTGGCGCTGTTTTAATGCTTAACACATTGTGTAAGCTTGACTTCTCAGAGATACAGCTACCCAGGGTTGAGGTAAATATTTCACGAAAGAAACCTACTGGTTCTAAAGGGGTTGGTAAGTGTATTACACAGTGAGGTTGCATAACCACACCATATATTACACCCTATTTCCTCACATATGGCTTCTCTTGTCGAGGTGATGTCACTAATATAGACATTTACGTTCTCCCTTTATTAAATTGTCAGACCTACATTAAAGTTGCACGTGGGTGAACTAAAAATATGTTCTACTGGTGTCTCCCTACCACAACATTAAAAACAGGAGGGCCAAGCAACAGACCCTACTTCTCTTTTCCATCAACATATTTCAGTGCTCAAATATGCCCCTATGGGGATGTATGACGTTACAACGCATACTTTTACAACGCCTACCTTTACAACGCATTTTTACACCGCAACATCCATTACAACGCACACCATTACAACGCATGCCATTACAACGAATTCTTTGAAACTACCTTTACAACGCATTCCACTACAACGCATACTACATTTACAACACATACCATTACAACGCATTACATTGCATTGCATGTAAGGTAAGTGTTGGATAGTGTAGGGGTAAAAATTACTATTCTAACTCCAGGGGGTGCAACAGTAGGGTAAGTGTTGGATAGTGTAAGGGTACTATGTGTTGTAATGTTATGCGTTGTAATGGTATGCGTTGTAATGACTGCGTTGTAATGGCATGCGTTGTAGTGGTGTGCGTTGTAGTGGTGTGCGTTGTAGTGTCATGCGTTGTAATGACTGCGTTGTAAATGCATGCGTTGTAATGGATGTTGCGTTGTAAAAGTTTCGTTGTAATGGTAGTGCGTTGTAAAAGTTGCGTTGTAAAGGTTGTATACCGCCCCTATGGGCTTAGCTGTCTTCCCCCGGAATACAGGTTTCTTGAATCAAATATTGTAACATAATCCCTGCTTCATAGAGCATGTTCACCCGCTTCAGAAGGGGGCAGGCGATGGGACGAATTTCCTGAGGTCCCACCCCTTGACGAGGTCTCTCAACAAATTGTTGGTGAGTATGTCCACATGTGCAGTATGTTTTGCATGGCGAGTCATGATTCTCCCAGCCGTTGCTATGAAACAGGCAATGTCCAAAATGCCAAGCCACACTTGCAACTTATTGGGTGTGGACAATAGATGTGCCTAGGCCTTGAGGATGCAAACCGGGTGCCCAACACTAAAGCATCTCCTACCTTGATACCAGTGTCAAGAGGGCAGTGGAAGAGAGGCGCTGATGGCCAGTTCCCATAATTCACCATGGACCCATCCGTGTTGAAGCCTGTATGTTAAAAAAACTGCTCTGAGAAGGTTGTGGAGAACAGCACTTAGCTTAGCCTGGACCTTCGCCCCACTGCAAATATCAATGACTGCCACTTTATTTATAACTTTTACATGAAAAAGTACTTTGGATTGCTTCACTTTAGCACCTTAGATTATACCACTGCACTAAATTCCCTTTACTAAAAATTAGCGAACCACACCTTTTCTGCAGTGACAATTTTATTAATGACTAAAGTTGTCTGGTTTCTTCTAAAAGCCATTTTTTATAAAAGTATTTATTTAGTGTTTTATAGAGCGCAAACGTGACCCGTTAGGGTATCAGAGCGCTTTACAGAGATAAACAATCTATTTACAAAGATTAGGAACAGGCGATCATGAGTACACTTGGGGGTGAAAGTACAAACGTCAGCAGGAGCAGCGGAAGACTGCACAACACAAGCCTCTGCCCATTAAAGTGACAGTGAAGAGCAAAATTAAGCAAAATGATAAGCATCGTCCATGATACAAGAATCATGTAGGTTACATCTATGGAATCAAGATAGGCTTAAACAGGTAGTATTCAAGTAAAGAGCAAAAGAGCATCATTATGGAGTAACATTAAGGTTTGTTAAACTATACACAATATAGGTTGTTGTACAGAGAACATCCTGTACAATTTCAAGGTGCTCTCAAATGTAAAGATCATTGAAAAGGAGGCACAGTGAGGAAAAGTAATTTACTAGGGTAACACTGTATGCTCTAGCGCGGATGCTGGGATTGGAACCAGGTTTCGTTAACAGGCATTGTGCAGTTCAGATACTGGATATATATCGTGTTCTTTCCCCGTTCAGCCCTGTTGGCGATTTTATCACTGACTCAAAAGGCAAATCAGTTGTCTTGTGCCTCCTATACAAGGACTTTATTGTTGCTATAGATTAAGCTACATTATGGTCTGTTAAACTATATACATGAGAAGTTTGTGTACTGTGTGCATCCTGAACTGGTTTATTTCAAGGTGCACTCAGATGCGATGATCAAAAGTAATTGCCCAGGGCCACACCATTTGGTTAAGCTGGGAAGCTGCGATAGAAACCAGGGTCTTTGTGTTAGGGCCCTACTACTAACTGTACCCTTGATCCAGTATAAGCTTCTGATTGGCCTGGACTGGTAATGTGTGTGCATTCAAGATTTCATTTTTTTATGAGATGGGGCAACTTCATTGGAAACACCCCTCTTAATAGAACAGATACACCTTGGGCAGAGACTGTGCAAGTTTCCCTCTTTTAGAAGACAGGAAGGGCAAAGGTAGCATCAGCACAAGCTTTTCCCATCACAGGACAGGTACAAATGAGGCAGCAGCAGTGTAAGCTTCACTCCCTCACAGAAAAGGGACAGGAAGGCAGTAGCAAAGCAAGCTTCCCTCTCTCACAGAAGGCAGAAAGTGCAGTGTTCCATTTCCCGCAGAACAGATCCAGCAGGGCAGAGTTGTACGAGCTTTCATCGCCCACAGAACATGTACACTTAAGGTGTGAGTGGTATGTAGCTTAAAGACAGATCTCTAGAATGAGTGCCAGACCTGCCAACTCACACGGTGCCACCGTGTGACACACAATATCTGCTCCCATCACACTGTCTCCCACTGAGGAGCTGATATCACACGGTGGCAGCAGGAAAAAAGAGCTGAAAACCACTGTAAACAGTAGTTTTCAGACCGTTTTGGGGGTCTTTGAACTGCCGAGATCAATTTTAGAGTGTGAAAACACTCCAGGCCATCGACACCAACGTCAGAAACCTTTTTTTTGTTGGGAGGAGGGGGCTTGGGGGCAGCGTGGGGTTCAAAAGTGCCTCATAGGTATTTCTCTGCACGAAGTCCCGCCCCTCGCCCCCTCCTCATAGGGTGAGATTGGTCTTCAAGTTGGCAGGTATGGAGTGCTTAACTCATTCAGAAGAATGTATAGGAGAATGAGTGAGAAAATATACGTATTCTCTGTCAACATTCTCATTTAGGTGTTCCGCGTCAGCAGTCTGAAAATTCAGCGGTCGTCACTCAATGACCTAGTGTTTGTGTTAATTCCTTCATTTTGCATGTATTGAGAAATTGCAGTATCCTAGTAGGGCAGCATTATTTGCGGCAGCCTCACCACGACACAGCTTAAGTCAGACAGGCACACAGCGGCCAACCTCTTCAAAAAGGTTTTGAATGCGTGCGCATCAGGCTCTGTGTAATCCCATCCTTGGTACTGCAGCTGTACGAAGAGTTGAGGCCGGCTACTTGTCGTATGTCTAATAATGAAGTAAGGCTCTTATTATCGATGTGCTAAGGATGCTGCACAGAGTGCCTTTCAAGAGGAGGTGGGAGTGCGGCGTGCAGGGTTTCCCTTGAGAAGGAAAGAGCTGAATCATCAGTGTAGTCAGTGTATCATGGGGCTAGGGTGACCAACCATCCGTAAATTTCATGGACAGTCCGTAATTAGGACCTCACATCCGTTGTCCGTCAGGATCCCTCTTACGGATGCATTTTGTCTGTAATTTTGGCCATCACAGGGAGCAGCACTGCTCCCCTGCAAGAAGCTGTAGCCCCTTGATGGGGGCGCCCCGAACTCCTCCTAGAGCACAAGAGCAGCCCCACCCGCTCATTGTCATTCAGTATGCCGCTGATTGCCACATACAGAATGACAATGAGCCAGTCTGTGCTGTTAAAGCATGTGGCGGCCCCCTCCTGCCTCAGGGTACAGCAGGGCTTTCTGTTAGATGGATAAAAGGTAAAACGCCCATGCTGCGACGTGAGAAAACAGTTTATATAAGGAAGCCTGTGAAACAAGTAAAAAAGAACAGGTTATAGTTCTTTTACTGTTTCATCATTTTAGAACTGACACATTTTCAATATAATATTCAAGGAAGCCATGGTTGCTGCTTTTTTTTATTTTAAGCAACTTACAACCATTGACAAAGCCAATAGTCCTGGCTTTTTGTTGGTGTAATGATACTTGCTGTATTATATATCTGGATGCAATGACAGAAACAACATAATACCAGTCGGTGGTTACGTGTTTTAAAACACCTAGGCTAAAAATCTCTGTGCTTAGCATAGTGATGCTAAGCACAGATTTTTAGCCTAGGTGTTTTAAAACACGTACTGAATTACATCGAACACCCCCCTTTGAAGAGACCCCACCGTTTTTTTACACCACTTAAAGCCCTGGAAACAACACCATGTCACAGTCACCTTACGTCCTGGCACTGTGCATCATGCATGACTCATGGCTTCTACGTTTTCAGATTGCCCATGTGCAGGGACATAGTAAACTCTCCCCCACCCCACCCCACCCCTTGCTTTAGGAACTACAGCAAGGTGAAGTTCTTGATGGGCTTCTTCTGTCTGCAGCTCTGCCGACAAAGGCTCAGCTCAATGTGAAAAGGTGGGTGAGTAAATAAGTGAAGGAATGTGTGACGGCTTGATGGATTAGTGAATGGATGAACGAAAGGGTGAATGGATAGATATTAAAAGAAAGGATGGATGGATGAGTGAATGAGTGGAAGTATGGATGAGAGAAAAGGTAAATAGATGGATGTATGGGTGGAAGGGTAGATGGATGGGTAAAGGGTGGATGGGTGGGTGAAAGGATGGATGGATGAGTGAAAGGGTAGATGAGGGGCGAGTGAATGGGTGGATGAATGAGTGAAAGGATGGATGGATTGATGAATTGATAAGTGAAAGGGTGAATGGATGGACAGATGAGTGAAAGGATGGATGTAAGAATTGATGAGTGAGTGAAAGGGGGGTAGATGGACAAAAGGATGGATAGATGAGTGAAGAAGTGAAAGGGTGGATGGATGAGAGAACGGATGGATGGATGAGTGAAAGAATGGATCAGTAATAGGTTCAATGGATTGATTCATGAATGGATGAGTAGATGGGTGGGTGGAAGGATGGATGGATAAGTGAAAGGGAGAGGAGATGGAGAGAGAAAGGGAGGATGAATGACTTAAAGGGTGAATGGGTGGAAGGATGAGTGACTGGGTGAATTGATGAGTAAGTGAAAGGATGGCTGGATGGGTGAAATGGTAAATGTCTGGATAGATGAGTGAATAGATGGATGGGTGGAAGAGTGGATGGATGACTGTACGGATGGATGGGGTGAAAGGGTGGATGGATGAATAATGGATGAGTAAAAGGGTGGATGGAGGGATGGATGAGTGAAATGATGGCTGGAAGGATACATGTTGAGTAGGTTTGCAAATGGTTGAATTTGTTTGGAGGGGCGTGGCTTGGACGCCGATGGCGGAGGTCGCCTAGCGTCTCAGCTCTGCGGCCGGGCTCCTTGTTATCCTGACACGGAGGGTCCCTGGTGACACCAGTACCCCTCCAGCACACTCCGGAAGACCCGCTTACCCCCCCACAACCTTGGTGGCCCGCGGGGACCCCTGGGCGGGGAGTAAAGTCAAGGGGCGACGGCGGCGAAGAGGAGCCCAAGTTGGCGCCGACGCTGAATTGTGGGCGACCGAGGCCCCCGAGAAACGCGTTAGCCCTGCCGCATCAGGCGTTCCCCACCCCCGCCGACACAGCGACAATCGCCTGTTATCCCGGGGTCCTCCAGGCCGGGGGCCCGAGGCTGTGATCAGAGGAGCGGCGGAGACGTGGGGGAGGGGCGCCGAGACCCGACAGCAGCCGGGAGAAGGTTGGAACTTGCGCCGGCGGGGGCAATGTGTGCGCCTGACCCGGAGCTCGCCGAGTGACGCTGGCGGACCGGCTGTAGCCATAGCGGGACCCCCCTGAGCCCCTGGCTGACCTACCTGCGAGGCAACAAGCCCCATGACGAGGCACTGAGGAGCGGCGGACGGAGGAGAGGAGGTGCCGACGGAGGGCCCATTGGTGAGGCCGCCTTTCCTAACGGGACGCTGCGCGAGGGGGACTGTGGAGCACTGCTGGCCTGGGGGAGACGCTGGAGGATGCTGCCCGCCGTAATCGCGGGAGGGAGTCCTACACACGAACGCTGCACAGGGGTGAGGATGCAGTGGCCCTGCGGGGACCTTCAGGGGGCCTGAGGCCCAGGGATACAACCCCGGCCCACTGGGGGGTGGCGTTTCTGCTGCTGCCCTCCCCCCGGTCTCCTGTGCGATAGCACACACGTGCTTTCTGATCGGACGGTGACCGAGCACAGCCGCGATCAGCGCCCCGAGGACTTGCGCCGCCCTGCCCATCGCCCGCCGGCCTACTGACTGGACTGGTGGCCGCACAGGGGGGAGCGACTCCGGCACGAGTTCGATCGGCCCCGACTCAGAGGCGCCTGGCAGCCGTGCACCTCCAACCATGGGGAAACCGAAAGGCCCGAAGGGGGGTGCCCAGGCGGCATCGGACGCAGAGCCGCCAGACAACGAGGAACGATCTCGTGTGGACAACCCGGGGGACTCCCCTATTCAAACGCAGCTGGACAAGATCCTGCAGGCGATCACGGAGACCAGATCAGCTTTGAGAGGGGACATTGCGCAGGTGGCGACGGGATTGGGTCTACTACGAGCGGATCATGGCAAGCTCTCTGACCGAGTGAAGGAAGTTGAGGGGTCGGTGAGACAACTAGAGCCGGCGCAGAAGGTTCTGGACGCATCAATGAAGGACGCCTTGGCCCGCATAGAAGCGCTTGAAAAGCGGGCGGAGGATGCGGAAGGGAGGAACAGGAGGAATAACATTCGTGTAGTTGGCCTTCCCGAAAAAATCGAAGGCGGGGACATGGTGGAGTACCTGAAGAACTGGCTGCGGGCAACTGTGGTACCGGAAGGCTTGTCCCCTTTCTACACTTTGGAGCGGGCGCACAGAGTACCTGCCCGACCCCCGCTACAGGGCCGACCTCCCCGTCCGGTGGTGGCGCGGCTGCTCCATTTCCGAGACAGAGACCTTCTGCTTCAAGCTGCCAGACAGAATGGTCCTTATCAGGTGGACAACAGCCGAGTGAACATTTTCCCGGACTACACCTATGAAACGCAAAGGCGTCGGTCATCCTTTCTAGCCGTCAAACGAGAACTACGAAATGAGGGCATCGAATACTCCCTACTGTTCCCGGCACGACTTCGTATCATCGTGGATGGCACCACCAAGTTCTTTGACACCCCGGATGAGGTATGCGGTTGGTTGGAACTGTACAGAGCGGGCAAGGATGGTTTCGGGGCTTCATCTCAATCCACGATGGATGTTGCACCACCGAGGAGATCGAAGAGGTTCCGACACCGAAGAGGTAGGACTACTGGGCCATCCACGCTGGAGACTGCGGCAGAACGACGTGGAGCGTTGGAAATGGTTTCTTCCATTTCTGGCCCATCGACGGAGCGCGGTGCAGCTCCTTCAGATCCGGGAGAGAGTGGGGGCCAATCGGACACGGAGGGCTCCGGGACGGACAGCGTGAGACTTCCGGTGGTTACCCCCGAGACAGCTGAAGGACTACTGGATGAACAATAAAGATATGGGGTGAGGAGGCTCTGGATGGGGGGCTGCGGGGATGAGGATATACGCGGGGGGCGAGGGGGCTCAGGAGAACGAATGGTGCAGTCAATGGTTACGGGAGGGGGTTGTGGGGACTCCCTTAGGCACATTTTGATACTGTGGAGCTCGGCCGCGCTGCGACCTGCGGAGGGGTCCCGCGTCGGCGCTAGGCCCCCCACACTGCCCTTAAGGCACGCCTACGGTGACTACCGGAAGGATAGAGGGAAGGGAGGTCTTGGACCTTATAGTTTGGATGGGGACTAGACGTTGCAATTTGGAACCTGTTCTGGGGAGGGTGGTTGGGGGTTCATGTTTACAAGTTGAGTTACAATCAGTGAGGGGGGGACTCGTCATCGGGGAGGTTGTTGTTGAGCATATACCATTGGCTGTGCAGTGCGCGGAGAGACTGATGAATGCGATATGGGACAATGGCTGATTTCTCAAACCTGAAATGCGTCACCTGGAACGTACGGGGCCTGCACACCATGTCCAGGCGTCACAAGGTCCATGCTTATTTAGTGCGTAGGGGAGTACAGATCGCACTGCTGCAGGAAACGCATCTCAATAAAAACGAGGGACTTGCGCTACAGCGTAGATGGCGGGGACAGGTATACTGCACTTCATACTCGGCTTATGCGAGGGGCGCGCTGATCTGGATTAGGGCGGGAGTACCCTTGCAGGTAGTTGATCACACCATAGACCCAGAAGGGAGGTATGTCGCGTTAGCAGGGAAACTTGGGGGCAGGGATTTGAGCGTCTGCTGCATTTATGCGCCCAATACGGACCAGCTCGCCTTTTTTAATGCATTGTCCGGCTCTCTGGCTCGTTACTTGTCGGGACCTGTCCTGATGGGTGGGGACTTTAACTCGGTGCTCGACGTTGACTTAGATAGATCACATCCTCCTCTTCCGGACTCCCCGGCCCACAGAGTGGCAAGGGGTAGACTGACTTGGCAGACTGGGTGGGGACTAACGGATATATGGCGGGCCCATAACCCGGATACTCGAGATTACTCACACTTTTCGGGGATGCATGAATTGCATGTGAGGTTGGACAGCTTCCTAGGGTCTAGGGAGGTGGCCACAACGGCGGTGCGATCTGAATATTTAACGAGAACGATCTCTGACCACAACCCGCTGTTGATAGACCTTAGATGGATTCAGGGGGTCCCTTGTGTGCCTTCCTGGAAATTGCGGCCGGAGTTGCTAGAGGATCAGGTATTTCGCGGAGACCTGGAAGATAAGATAGCAAGCTATTTTGCAGTTAACGAGGGTACGACGACGGAGCGAGCCACGGAGTGGGATGCCTTTAAGGTTGTGGTGAGAGGTTATTGCATAACGCAAAAGGTAGGAGTGCGCCGCGTACTTCTGGAAGACCTAGCCAGAGCTGACCGGGTCCTCCGTGACCTTGAGCTTTCCCGCCCTGGCCGCCCGGAGCTTCAGCAGCAGGCCCTAGCGGCTAAGGAGGCAGTGGCGGTGGAGGTTGAGCGACTACGTAGCTATGACTATAAGACCTACCTGTCTAGATCGCTGGCGGAAGGCGACAAATCGAGTGCGTTGTTAGCTTGGCTCGCTAACCCTTCTAGGAGCTCTTCGCCCACCGTGGCGATGAGGTCGGACGGGAATGGGGAGGTTTACACTCCACCTGAAATCCTTCATTGCTTCCGAAGTTACTACGAGCGGCTGTATCGTAGTCGGTTACAGCCGGACACTTCCCCGACGGATGCTTTCTTGAGGGACCTGCCTATCCCCACTCTTGAATCAGTCCAGGCGGAGGCCCTGGGACGTGATGTGGAGCTAGGCGAGATCAAGGGTGCGATCAAGAGAATGGCGCGTAACAAAACACCGGGCCTAGACGGTCTGCCGGTGGAATTTTATTCCACATACTCGGATATCCTAGCCCCAAAGCTCCTACAGGTTTACAAGGAGGCGAAGACCTTGGGTAGATTGCCGGGCTAGTTACGGGAAGCACTGGTGTTTCCTCTTCTGAAACCGGGTCGTGAAGGCACGGACCCGGCCTCTTATAGACCACTATCCATGCTCACGGTAGATTACAAGATCTTGAGTAGCATCCTAGCCGAGCGGTTACTGGAACACATGTGCTCCCTGGTACACGCCGACCAAGCAGGCTTCATCCCCAAACGCAACACGACCATGAACATCCGACGGCTTTTCAGACTGTTAGAGATGGAGCACGAGAATGCTCCCAACCCTATGATTCTCTCGATAGACCTGGAAAAGGCCTTCGACAGCCTGGAATGGGTCTACCTACACAGAGTTCTCGAGAGATTTGGATTAGGAGAGGGATTCCTGAAGTGGACCGAAGTACTGTATACCGCGGCGGTGGCCAGAGTGAAATCGGGCCGGCTGGTGTCCCAACAGTACCCGGTGGAAAGAGGCACGAGGCAGGGTTGCTCGTTGTCCCCTTTGCTGTTCGCTCTAGCTGTGGAACCGCTGGCTATCTCGATTCGCACGGGAGCCTACTATAGGGGACTGCAGACTCCGCTGGGCCCCCAATACATTTCCCTATACGCTGATGACCTGTTGCTCTTCCTCGAAGACGCTGATGCGGCCCTGACGGGAGCAGATTCGGTGCTCACGTCCTTTGGGGAGTTGTCGGGACTTCGGGTAAATTGGGCTAAGACCTGCCTGTTTCCGGTGCGCCGAGATGGCCTCCAGCCGGATACTCACAGAGTAATCAGATGGGAACCGGCCTGCTTTAAGTACCTAGGGGTGCATATTTATCATCGCCCGATCGACATCCTGGAGGGTAATATCTTCAGGGGCATCCGAGCGCTCAAAGGCAGCATGGCCTTTTGGTCTGCCCTGCCCCTGTCGCTGGCGGGGCGCGTTGCTCTCTTAAAAATGGTGGCGCTGCCCCGATTGCTGTATTATTTTCGAACGCTCCCGGTGTGGATCCCCAGATCTGTTTTTCGGGGCCTGGACTCTATGATAATATCGTTCCTATGGGGGGCAGGCCGCCGTAGAGTGGCGCTCGGAACTTTGATGCGGCCGAGGGCGGAAGGAGGATGGGCGGCTCCGGACTTTGAGACGTATTATTTAGCGGCCCAATTACAGTTCTACACCCAAGAAATCGCGCGTGAATTCCGAGGCCCGGAAGAGCTGAGGGGCAGTGGCACACCCAGGCATGTTTTATCGTATATAGCGCTGCAACAAACATTGGAGCTGAAACACCTCACTCAGGAGGACCGAACCGTACGCTCCTGCTGGAACCGTGCACATCGCAAGCTCGGTGGCTCGCGACCCTATGCCCCGGAGATCCCGTTGGGAATGCTTACTGCATTACCCCACGGCGGAGACTGGTCTCGTCTCCGTGTTTGGGAAGACATGGGGATACAGACGATGGGCGACCTTTACGAGGATGGGGGGCTGCTGCCCTTCCAGACCCTTTTGGATCGCTACGACATCCCTAGAGGCGATTTCTTGATCCACGCGGCACTCACAAGAGCGATTCAGGCTCACTGGAGGACCGGTCGCGAGGAACCGCAGCTGTCGACGACGTGTCAATATGTAATGATGTCTGCGGGGACGGTTAAGGCGGTATCGTGCCTCTACTCAAGAATGGTGGAGGGGAGGTTGGCCCCCTTGACGACCCTTAAATCCAGATGGGAAACAGACATAGGTAGGGAAATTCCAGAGGCCACTTGGTCCCAGCTGCTGCGGAGGACCTGGAAGGGGACGAGAAATGCACGCTTCCAGTTGGTCCACTTCTATGTGCTGCATAGAGCCTATCTGACCCCGGTGAAACTACAGCAGTATTTTGGTCTGGAGACGGCGACCTGCCCCAGATGTAGAGCGCCCGGTGCGGACCTTCTGCATATGCTATGGTCCTGCTCTGAGCTGACCTCCTTTTGGTCAATAGTGGGTGACACGTTGACCGCGGTAACTGGTAGATCGCTACGGGTGGACGTGGCGGTAGGACTTTTACACTGGTTTCCGCCTACCCCCAAGACTAAACTCACCAGTAAATTCATTGATTTGGGCTTGCTGTTAGCCAAACGCGAAATTACCAGACACTGGAAGGCGCGAGTTGGTCCGTCGGGCGATAAATGGCGCAATGAAATGCTTAAATGGGCGGGGAGTGAAAGCACACTAAGATTCCAGCAGGCGAAGCGAAGACAGGATGAGCGGGCATTAGAGGCGGCGCAGGCTTGGGAAACGTTAGTGCAGACCCTGCGCGACCATGGCGCACATGCTGACACAGACAGTGCGGAGGGAGACGGCCTAGATCCCACTGTAGCGCCGTAATAACTTAGCGCGGCGATACCGCAGCAGACTCACGGCCACTTTATCCTCAGTCGACCACACACAGCTTGACTTACCGATGACGAGTGGGGGGGGGGTTTGGTTGAAGGAAGTGGGATGTCTCTGTTCCTATGCAGCATTGAACCGATGAGTACTGTTGGACAATCCCATCTTCCTCTAGGGGGACGGGCGAGTGGAGGGAGGTTGGGGGGCCAGTTTTGGGGTAGTTGATTAAAAGCAGATGTGAATTGCTTTAATACCTGTGCTTTGTTCTGCGACTGGAGAGGACCACGCTCTAAGAGACTAACTTACGCCGCCTGACCTCCGGGTTGTGGGCTAAATGGCCGTGTATAGAGAACAAGTGGTTCCCACCCACACTAGATTGCGAGTTGATACAGGTGGCAACGTTGTACTTCCTTATATTTCCTGCAATAAAAATATATTTACAAAAAAAAAATGGTTGAATTTGTTTGGATATAAATGGGCAGACAGATGGAAGGACAGAATGAATGGTAAAAGACTGAATCTATACTACTATTATAAAGAGAGAACTGTGTCCTTTGAGCCAGGTAAACTCAAAAAGTACACCACCAATCGCAACACCCAATACAGCGTTGGAAAGGGGTGGTCCAGTAGATGGACATAGGCTATAAAAAATAAAACGTTATTTAAAAAATAAACAATAAAAAAAGGTAGTCCCTAAGAAGTAGCACCGGCCGTGTGTGCTAACAACGTGTGTGCTGACATCATCGGAGGACAGGATCGCGAGGAGGAGCGGACAACAGCGCGGGGTGGAGCGGAAAACTTAGCCAGACTGGAGGGAATGAGGTGCGTGAACCGCAGGGAAGAGCGGTGAAGTAAGGCGGACTGGAGTGGAATGGAGGACAACAGCGCATGGAGGAGCGGAGAACGTAGCAAGACTGCAGCGCCATGAGGTATGTGAAATGCGGGGAGGAGCGGTGAAGTACGCGGGGAGGAGCGGTAAGTGAGGCGGAATGGAGCGGGATAGCGGACTGCAGCGGGGCGTGTAGACTGGTTTGGTGTAGTGGGGGGCGGTAAAGTGAGGCGGACTGGAGCGGGATAGCAAAATAAATGATAGGTTTTAAACGGCTTTCACATTTGGTGCAGACATTTAAGTGAGAGTAGTGGGGGGCGGTGAAGTGAGGCGGACTGGAGCGGGGGCCTGGGTTTGTGCGACTGGGAGCAAGCGCTGAGGTAAGGTGCATGCAAGCCTGAAATGCTGCCCCCAGCCCCCTTCTGCCCCGGGCAACGCTGGGACAGGCTGCTAGTGATAGATAAAAGAATGATTACACCTTGTACCACCCATTATCTTAAGTAACATTTCCTATACGTTGACTTTCATGTTTATATGAGTCATTGTCTCTATATAATGTGTGTGTGATGTAACGCACATCGACACCCTGCCCTACATACTTGAGATGAGTAACACTATAAAAGAAATTAAATACACACAAGAGACGGTCTAAGTGTAGATGAGGGGCACCATTGGAGGCTGGTAGCAAGGATGGACTGGCCGAACTGGGCATCAGGTGTTTCCCTGGGAGGCTGGAAATGGGGGGAGCGGTTTTGTTACTGTGGGCTGGCACTGCAAAGTTCCTTGTATATCCAGTAGTTTTCAATCAACAATAAAAGCGCCCTCAAATATTCAGGTGTGGTTCGCCATTGCCTGGTGACTAATATACCTGCTGGAGCGAGATGCGAGTTTTGAATCATCTAAGGTAGCAAGCTGTTGGCATACTGAAAAACCGTGAAGTGCACATTTGTCTCAACCTAATATAAACTTATTTTAACTTGTACTTAAGTGGTTGCCTATTTACTTACTTATATACTATTACTCGACCTCTTCTGACGCGTCTGTAAAACGTACCTTTTGTCCCGAAGTTTTGTCTTGAATTTAGACCTCTTGTCCTGAATTTTTGTCCTGAATTTTGCCCCTTTGTCCTGAATTTTTACACTCACCGTCCTGAATTTGCACCCATTCCAGTTGGTCACCCTAAATGGGGCCAGTAGCAAGAAAGGGAATGACCCTCTCCCCAAGCTGTTTGAATTATAAAATACAGCAATTACCATTATTCAGAGGGCTCCTCGGGCCTCTGGGCCCCGGGCACCACCGGAAGCTATGCCCCTCGGCCCAGTGAGCACGAAAAGGGCATTTTAGAAAAAGCCACTGGCACAATGAATTTAGAGGTATCCAAAACAGGTCCAGGGCGGTTGGATCCTTGCCCGTTTTTCTGGAAGTTCCCATAAAACATGTTTAACCACAAGTAATCTAAAATAAAATATTTGCATAGCAAGTGGTTATCTGACATGCATCCTGCTCTCCTGGGTCTATGTTGGACACCGTGATAGTGTAAGAACTTGGACAAAGCGTGGAAGGACCTGCAACATGAAGTGTAATAGGCGCCAAAGGAGTCCTACTTCAAACAGGGGCCGGCGCAATCGGCCAGTACCTGTGTGTATGAGGTGAGGTGCCCCAGCCCACCCCTCCCTTCAGGACACAGAGCCGCACGGAAAGACACCTGAAATCGAACACAGAAACGGAAAATAAAGCAGGGTAAGCCACATCAGAACACGCCCCCATGTCTCCGTGACAGGGTGCCGGCAGAGCTCATCTCCCTTAAGACCCTTGACACCAACCCAAGCCGTGTCAGCACACCTCCCCGCCCTTCCTTTAGGGGGTGTCAGAACACACCCATCTTGCTCTCTCCACACCCAGGGTATGCAGCAGTGCAGAACACACCTCCCTTGCCCCCCTACACCGCGCTGTCTGGCATCTGGCGTGTCAACCTCGCCCTACTGCACGACACGCCCCCCCCCCTACATTTTGCAGTTGTAAACCACACATGCGTCCTTCCTCCCCCTTGACGCCAAGACACGCAGTGACAAAATATATCCGATCCCCTCCCTGACAGCGCGTGCAGTGCCAGGACGGGCCGCTGCCTCTGCCTTCGCCACAAGACACGCCATGACTGAGAGAACACAGTGCCTTTGTCTCCATGCCCCCGGCGCCTGCAATGCAGACACTCCCACTCCCACTCCCACTCCCCACAGTGCAGACAGTGCAAGAGCACGCTCGTATTTTCCCCTCTACTGCGGCGCAAGCAGTGCAAGGTCACAGCTTTCGTTCGGCTGGTGTATTCGGTTTTCTGTCTCCCCCCTGCCGCCTTCACTCTGGTGCGGTGTGAGGCCTAGCACCCTTGGTCACACTTCTTGCAGTACACCCCCACTCTCCCTTTATCTAAGGCCCGCGCGTGAACACGGAGCCTCAGAACACGCCATCGGTTCTCCACTCTTATGACATCATCCTGTGACAGAAAACAACCCTTCATTCTCCATTAGTACAGCGCCTTCCGCGCGCACCCTTTGCCTCTGCCCCTTCATTACAATGTATTGATTACCTGAGCACATCTGTCTCTCCTGTTACCGTGGTGCAATGCGAGCCAAGCATCCTCCGGGCACCCCGGGGCCTTAGGTGCCAAAGCGCCCCCGCCCCGCCCTCTTTCACTCCAGGGCCCTACAGTGCCAGAAGATATGCCTTCCCTTCTCTCCTGCCTCCAGTGTCAGCGACAACCCACCCCTCACTGACTGTCCCTTCATCCTTACCCGCTGCATGAATGCAGAGCCAGAACCCAGGGCCTCTCCTTCCTTCGCCGCAAACCATACGGCCCGTACACGAAAACCCTTTCTCACCGACCGAGGACCTTTATTTTCCATTCACGGGGCTGCCTGATGACACATCCAATTCGTCCTGTACCCTACTGCCTCCTGGAGTGCCGGGACACCTCTCCCCTGTTCTCACGTCACCCTGTACTAGCATACTTCCCAAGTCCCTTTGCCGTATATGCTCTAGGCTGGTGAAAGCCGGACCTTAAATGCAATACTGGGGAAATGCTCATACACCCATATCTCCCACTTAGTCCTGAAATTGAATATCGACCAATCTCCTACTGACCCGCCTTTCTCCCTTGGGCGGTCGATACCATGGGCGATCACCGGTTCTTGCGAGGCAAGAGTGATACGGTTAATGTTGCTTCTAGTGTGCTGAGATGCCTCCCGTGTATCACTGTGTTTTTCTCTGGGTCTTTCGCCCCCATGCGTTGTTTTAGGAGTCTTTTATTGAAGTTCCTTCCCATGTTCCATAACATACAAAATCCAATAACGCAGAATTTGAGGTTTTGTGGCCGCCCACGGCTCACGTAGTGGGCCACCTAAAAGGGCAGCCACCTAAGTGCCACTTAGGCACACAAACACCCCTCTAGTTCTTGGGACCATGGAGAGGAGTCCCACAGCCCGACGCACGGGAGCACAATATGGGTGCCAGTGCCAAATCCCAGGAGTCTTTATGGCAGGTCCCTGGAGGAAAATCATCGGCACACCACTAGTCCTTAGGGCAGTTGTAAGCCTGAACAACCGGGGGCTTGCCTTGCAACGCTCTGCCCGGAAAAGGGCGTGAGTAAGATGGTGGACCAGTGGTCTACAGGATCCAAGGGAGGGGATCCCATCATAACTGGTAGCACTGATTGGGGTGGCCACAGGGCAATTTGGCTCGTCAGGCGGGCAGGGCAGTGTAGGTCATTCACCGCTGCCTGCCTAGGATCGCCCGTAAGTTAACCCACCATGTTGCATACTTTTATGTGGAATAAACCTACAGGAAACTTTTCCCAACGAAAAATTGTGTTGTGTAATTATTTATTCCATTGTGCATGCTAAGTTTTGCAAAGGTGGGGAGTGTTGCCTATATAGGCACCATGCTCTATGTTTGTGTGTCTCAGAGGTGGTATATAGTTGGATTTATATAGCGCCTATTGCCTCCATAGCGCCTCAGTGATATTGAAGATGTGGCTGTTTGTGGACAGTAAAGGACTTTCAATAGGTGAACCTGAGCTGCAAATGGCATAAAATACATTTCACTCAAGAAGCATGTGCCAATATAAACCACAACTAACATGGACCCAACCAAGACTCCCTGTGGGGAAATATGATTTCCCCACAATGGCACATTATAAAGTGCTTTCGTGCGAGAGAGAGGTATGTTTTGAACAATTCATTATACTGAGGTACTGGGTTTTTCAGAACCGGTACTTAACCGGTAACCCAGCGGTGCCAGGGAGCACACCCAAGGACCTCGAGTTCTTTCCTGATTCAGACCACAGAAACTCAGAGTCTTCTAGGTGAAGTCAAGGATCGATTTTATTGGCTGCAACCAAGGTAACAAGCGTCCTAGAAGTACAACACACAGGAAGTATGTTCTCAGGAGACTGCCGCAATTCACAAATACAGGCTTCTTCTTTTATACAAAATATTGTGCTTTAGGCAAACATTCTTTACATTTTACTATACTATAGAAAAGTTTCCATCACAAAGGAAAAGCAGAGTCATGATGACAAGGCCATAGTTCAGTTTGTACAACCCATAATAAATTACTCGGCAAGGCCCAACATTTTCATCAGATATCGCTGGACCCCTTATAAAACCGGGCACCTCCCCATCATAAAGCAAGTGAGAGAAAAGAGCAGGGACAGGTGTGAGCGAGATTCGGCAGGGTGTGTGTGCGATGAATGGGTTTATGGCCTGTTGAGCCTTGATGCTATCTTGTTCGGCCACTGGGAGAGGAACTGACCAAACAGGTTCGGCCTGGGGCAATGGTTCCTACTTGCCCAGGTCAGAGAAAAGTCAATCAAGGTGTACGTGTCCTTTTGAATCGTATTCAGCTGTATTATAAGCCTATGTAAAGGGCAACTCACAAAATGGCTGCTGTATCCAAAATGGAAGCCAAGGGTTCAGAAAGAAATTGACGATTTCGAGGTGAAATCGTCACTCGAAATTGACGAAAATGTTTGTACATAGTGTACTAGCCATTCTCGGTCTTTTGACATAAAAATCGTCATGCTACGACGAAGTTTAATTCTCGAGTCCAGAATTTTTCAGAACTACAATCCCTCCTTTTGCCCTTACATAGGCAATTAATCTATCCTCATGTTAATCTGAGTCCAGATCTATATTCCTAAAGTCATTGAGATGTTGCTGTAACATCATCCTAGTACTTAGTTCGTCTCTTGATACAGGTTTCCTTACACATGATGTAACACAGAGGCCACGTATTGCATGAGCACACTGTACGCTCAGACAGAACAGGAAAAGAATGGCTAAGACCATCCCAATGACCATCAGAATTTTCCATCCCCAGCCGGATATCAGTTCCCAGAACCACCCCATTAATCCCATTAATGACCAATCTCCTTTATCTACATGAATAGATTCGGAAATCTTATGCAGTTTAGAGATGGCCTGGTACTCTGTTGGAGCGTTATCTGGGATGAAAACACAGCAACTCGATTGGATCAATCTACATACCCCACCTCGGTCTGCAAGTATGACATCTAACGCGACCCTGTTCTGAAGGGTCATAAGACGATCCGACTGGAGCTCAGCAGTCAAGTTACTAAGGGCACCGGCAGTTTCAATCACGGTGGACTCAACTACCCTTGTCAATTGCCTTATGTTCCTGCTGTTAGCCATGGATCCCCAGAACGGCAGAAAACCCTTTGCAAAGTCCCCAAATTCTTGACCTGCAGTGTCTTCTTTACTCAAGACACCTCTAACTACCCTTGTCTATGGTAATCTGCCGCTGCTGTGTAGGTGGGAGGTAACAGGAATGAAACAAAACATGAGCCCGAAAAGTCAGGGGGCAACCATGTATAGGCTCTATCATGACAGATGAAATATGTACCCTTAGCTGCTAAGAACGCAGGGGAAGTCTGAGACCCAAAAACATAAGTTTCTGTACAGACACTCTTCCCTAACTGAGCTCTGGGATTCTTGCCAGTACCTTGCAGACACAGGTGACCCTGATGGGGTACAATCCAGATCGGGGACGATCCCTTAGCTTGCTGTTTCTCGCTCAGAGTAGCTTCATATCCGGTCACGTTCCAATTTATATATGCAAATATCTCATCGTCCGGGGTATTTTCATAAGAGATTTCTCCCTTAATCATGTCGACTATACCCTTAACCAAAGCACTATTCTTGGGATTGTCTTTTACAGAACGTAGGGGGTGGACTTCACGTGCGTATATGAACATTGTTCTGTATGCCCACACAGAACCATTATGGCTGAAGGGTAGAACCAGATCAGGGATACCTTTATCTGTTGTGTGAGGCATAAGACCACACACCCAACAGTTAGTCGTGTTCATTACTAGTTGGTGTTGGTGCAACAGCTGAACAAAGGAGTTATTAATGAACTCTAACCTTCAATTGGATTCATGGTCAGGAAGAGGGTGGAAAGAATGAGAGGAAACAGTAGGAGGAGGTATGGGCGATGCAGTGGGTGCAAATGTTACACAAAAAGAGAATAAAACATAACTTATTAAACATATCATCATACTGAATAACATACAAATGCACAATATCAAAAAGCTTTTCCTTGTCATGGTTTCACAGATCCTGGTTTTAAAGTTCACTCTTTTGGCAGGTCTCTTCATCTCGGGAAACTCCATCCTCTCTAAAGTGCTGCCCACGATGGGAGGTTGATTCTATGTGGCAGAGGGAGGAATCATGGTCAGGAGAGCAGTGATGTCGGGGACAACAGGGAACTGAGGGACCACGATCTTATTCACCTCATGCAGATCAATCACAAAGCGGTAGACATTGGGGTGATCATCTGGGGAACCCAATGGTGCCCTTTATAGGATGGGCAGAATAGGGCTATTGCAAACATTCACAGATGTCTCCTCAACATCCCCAGATGCAATAAAATCCTGTAAAATCTGCAGCAGCGCCGGTTTTCCTGTCTTTGGTATCTTGTACTGAGGAAGACGAGTCAGAACAGCATTGTCTTTAACTCTGATGGAGCCGGAGGTATCAGCAATAGCCCTACGTCCGTGTCACCTGTAGCCCATAATGTCATCGGCACCTCCTTAAACTCAGCGGGAAGGGGCTCATGCTTTGACAAACATCGCTTGGCATTTACCACATTGGGTCCTATTGTCATATAAACGCCATCTGGAGAGCACGAAATAGTTGCATGTAACTTCTTCACCAAGTCCAAACCCATTAAATTCTCTCCGCAATTAGATGTCAATAAGAAGGGCGAATCTACGGCTAAAGGACCGATGGTTAGGACCAGTGGCTCAGAGATGGGGCTCACAACCGGTATGCCTGGGAAGCCTACCAAAAACGATATTTTGGCCAGACAGGGCTGCCCCGGGGACCAGTGAACGAGAAACAGAACTATTCATTGCGCCTTTGTCCACCAAGAATTTCTTCGCTGAACCCTGCAGATAAGCAGTAACATAGGGTCCACTGAACTGATCTCTCAACCTGCCCTTAGCTGTCCCAGCCGTGGGTAAGTCCTGCCACTTCGTCCAAATCATAATCATCATGGTAATACTGTCTCCCCCTCGGATCATCAAAATAGTTCTGCTCAGACCAACCTGGCTGCTCCTCACCTCCCCGGCCTCCGCCATAGCCACCTGTTCCCCGGCCTTGTCCTCTGGATCCCCATCCTCTTGGAGCCTCAACCCTTTGCAACAGCGTCGGACACCCACTACGCCAATGCCCCTCCTCCTCACAATACACGTATTGGTTCGGCCCCACGGGCGTAGTATTCCTGCTAGTGTGGAGCAGCTGCCAGACAAATACCCCGTCCTCTACTGTTGCCCCAGGACGCCTGTTGCATCAACACGTTCATCTTCAACTCCTTATTTTTCTTCTCTACCTTCTCCTTCTCTTCGTTCTGTCGGTGCTCGTAATACTGTGTCAAACGTAATATTACCGATGGGGGGAGGTAGTCCAAGTGCTCCCCGAAGCCTGCAACTGAGTCGCGATCTCAGGAAGCGGTTCGTAACAAATCTGTTAACAAACAGCCGGACGCCTCCCTCCATCGACAAATCCTGTCCACTAAAATCCCAAAACACCCCTTCAAACCTAGTAAAGAAGTCGGATACACTTTCATCTTTCTTCTGGCGACAGGCTGTTGACCTATCCTAATCTACCCTTCTAGGTGGGATCAAGTGCATATACGTGATAATAAGGCATGGCAAGGCTAGTATCTCAGACTTTGGCTTTATGCCACACTTCCTCTCTTTTCCCATCCCCAATCTCGTCTCAAGTGCCACCCAACTCCACTACGTGGTCCTGCATGTGCACCTGCGGCCAAATATCAACCGGCACCAGTAAACCGAAAAACATCTCACTATCGGCCAGCATCATCACTGTCGGCGATGCAGCCTCTGTCAACTCTTTGTAATAGGCAGTCAAATTTTTCCTAGGGTCGGGCAACTGGGTCTTAAGAGACAAAACCTCACTCCTTTTCCAAGGAGTATAAACCCACTGTTTCTGGAAACAGGCCTCTACTTGCTCCCTGATGACTTGGTCCTGCCCATTTCGAAGCTCCGGTATTTCAGGGTTGTAGATGGGATGTACTTCCCTCATCGGAAACTGAGACACTGCAATTGGGCTCTTTTGATTCAACCTGCCTCGGTATCCAGTCAACATGGTAACTTTACTAAAAACGTAATTAGGGGCCATTCCAGCTGCATACACACTGTCCCGAATCTAATAAATAATGTGGGGGAAACACCATTAAAACACTGCTCCCATAGCCCATTCAGTGTAGCCAACATATGCTTGAGGGTGTGCTGTTGCACGAACGGCTCATAATCTTTCAATACATTCCACACATCCTCCACAGTGTAAATTGGACCCTGGGCCCACTGAGTGGCCTGGTCAGCCACCATCTTCTTCTCTGCATCACCGCTTTCAAACTGAATTAACACTTGCCCCATTCTTTCCTTAACGGCCTCCCGATCTCCATCATCCAGACCCCACACCTGTGTCCCAGCATACAAGGGCGAGGAAAGGGAGTGAGGGGAGGACACACTCGTAGATGTTACGGGAACTGAGGACACTAATGTCTGTGTGGTGGGTGTAAGCCAGGGAGGGAGGGAAGAGCCAGGGGCAACGGGCACAGCGGATTAGCCTATAATTGCTGCAGTCTTGGCGATGGAGCTGAACAGCAAATGAGGTATGCTCCATCTGAAACGCCTGAGTCAGGGGCAGGGGAACCGGAGGCAGGAGCATGGGAAGCGAGGTGCTGGGTTGGCGGAGCTGCTGCATATTCCCTTTGAGGGGCATTAGGAGGAGGTGGCGGCACATCTAACAGATCCTCCACAAAGGATCACCTTCTTCGCCTGTGACATAAGACTTATTACATTGCAATCTAAACTTCCGGTCAGCACCCTCTAAATCCTTTTCTATTTTCTCTCTCTCGTACGCCATAGCCTTTTGGCGTTACTGTCGACGTCTTCCCCCTCCGGGCCTCCTTCTCTGCTCTTATCCGCCTTTGTTTAGCTTCCTTTTGCCATATCTGAAGATAGTCAAACATTGATAGTCTGCTTCTTTTTGCAAACAATGTATCCTGCAAGAAATTCAATGTCTGTTCATGAAAAGTGCCTGTCAAAGGCCACTGTAACTTGGCGTTGTCCCTCGTATATATATTTGTGCCTTAATGTACTAAACATAATAGGGCCATTCTTCACATACATGTCGAAGTTCGGGGTGCCTTCTGGAGGCGCAGGCTGCCTCTCTTCCAATCGAGCATCAGCAGAACAACAAGGGCACCTCAAACAGCAAAGCTTGCTAAAACAGGACATCTTCAAGAATAAAGAGAAACAAATTCGCTACTTGTACCCAGCAAGTGACTTACCAATTCCTTCCCAGAGGTCCGTCTTTGGACCGCACTGAACACTCAAAAACCGGTCCGCAGACTGCACCAATTCTTCAAATCAGCATCACAAGTCTCAAACACTAGTCAAACACCAGGCGTTTTCAAGAAAAAGCTGAATTACCAAGTCACCTGGCAGAGGGTCCACAGACACCCTGTATCCCCAAAGCTGTCTGCAGACCTATCAAGTTCACAAACAAACCAAGAAATGGTCTCCAGACCATATCCAAATTATTCAAGACAGCGCCATATTTACCAAGAATCAAGACAAACGCACCTGGTGCACACAGGTTGAACAAAGTTATTCTCCACTGCCGACTCTTCGGACCAAACAGCCAATTCCAAGGGTTTTGCCTTTCAGGACCCCAGCCGGGATGACCACTAGACGAGGCACCGCCCGATCAGACAGACGGGGCAGCTGCGAGAACTAAGCTCGGTCGTGTGGGGATCCCCGATCCGGCCGTCCGACCTGGCGCGACCCCGTCCTCCACACCCGGATACGGGCGTGGATGGAACACCCGATGGAGTCCCTGTTTGGGCGCCAAATAAAGCAAGAGGCCCGATTAGGGTCACCATGGTCACTCACGACCACCTCTCTGCCTTCCCAACAAAGGAAGAGTCGGTCAAACAGTAGAGAATACAACAACTTCGTTTATTACTAATGCGTTGCAACGGAGCCCAGTCTGACCAGTCTTCTGAGATGATTGCCGAGGGACTGCCCCCGTCCACACGGTGACAAAAAATATACATTTCCAACACCTCTAGAGTCCCACCCAAACTGGAATTTTTTCCAGCTCAGGCCATGGTAAATAAAGAAGGCAAACAAGGATGAGCCATGGCACAGGGCTGGGTACATGCTATCCCGACCCCAAGGCAGCTCAGCAAGTGTCTACCATTTTAAGATGTGGGAACAGGTCTATCTAAAAGCAAATGTATGCAACAAAAGATAGTACATTCATTAATGCAGCGAAGCTTCAAACTTGAGAAGTACAAGCTGGAGGCGCAGGGGCAGCCTTTCTGCTGGGGCAAGCCTTATGAGACAGAAGCTTGATCTTAGTTACAGAACAAGATGGGGCTAATAACGATGGCGCCATGAATGCTAACTTAACACGGAATAGAGTTTGAGCATAGCAAAAGGGAGCATTTCAATTCTGTGCATTACAGAAATAACATTTTAAATCTAACATCGCATGTGACATCATAGGACATAACATCTGAGGAAGTGGCATCACAAGCCATAACTTTACAGGAAGTGACATCTCAAGAAGTGACATCAGATCTTAAGACTTCACACATCTGTTAAGCGGGTCTATCATGAGTGCATTTGAGGTCTATCATGAGTACATTTGTATGTCTTCTCCAGTCCTGGTGCATGCAAATGAATTTCACCACACAGGAGCTGTGGTTAAGCATCATGAGTATACAAACAAACACTCCTGATTTATGCAGAAGACTCACGCTTTTGTATGTTCGACATAAAATATTGTTGCCTTTTTTCAGCGTAATTCTTCCTTTATCCAAGGATTGAACAAGCTAACTCTGCCTACCCCAGCCTACCCCATTAGATGCAATATTCCATATGCAGCACTTATCCATGTAGAGGGTATTGCTTTAGCTGCCTGCACTCTCCAGAGGTGAGACCGCATTCCTATGCAAAGTACGCTTACTCAGCGATACCCACCACTTAATGTGTCTCTGGTAGATACCTGCACTAATTTTTTAGGAGACTGGGGATACTTTTTCACCAGCAGACCTTGACCCAAAACAGGGTAGAAAGACAGAAAGGAGAAAAAGAGATAATAAAGCAATGCTTCAGTTAGAAAACAGGATAAAAAAGAATCAAAGCAGCTGTATTCTGCACTACCTGAAGTCTCGCCAATAAGGAGTCATTAGTGGCCATAAGCAGGACATTTCATCACAAAAGGGTATAGTAGCTTCACGGAAGAGAAAATCAACTTTTTCCCTATTTGGGTAAACGAGACAGAGTCCAAAGTAGGGACTTCATAGAACTACTATCAGAAAATAAGGGAAGACCATTCTTATGGAAGAGGAAGTGTCACACACATATTTGTAAACACAACAGTGATGGACAGAATGTGGATCAATGTCACACATTCACCCCAGTCCAAAGATCTGGGCCCAAATCCATCGTTTTTCCACTCCACACCACCCTGGGTTAGACAATGGCGATATGCAAATCAGCGCTGACCCTGTGCCCCATGGGAACAGTCCAGTCCGAACTACAAAAGCCATGTCCTTCCCAGAACGGAAACAAGCATCCGAGGACCGGCCCGGTTTCGAGGTAACACCTCTCATCAGCCCGGCTAGCTTGATTCCAGTGGTGTGGAGTGCCTGGGACTCACGTCTGAGCATACCCAGTACACTTAGAGCGGTAATTGCAAACACAACAGTGATGGACAGAATGTGGATCAATGTCACACATTCACCCCAGTCCAAAGATCTGGGCCCAAATCCATCGTTTTTCCACTCCACACCACCCTGGGTTAGACAATGGCGATATGCAAATCAGCGCTGACCCTGTGCCCCATGGGAACAGTCCAGTCCGAACTACAAAAGCCATGTCCTTCCCAGAACGGAAACAAGCATCCGAGGACCGGCCCGGTTTCGAGGTAACACCTCTCATCAGCCCGGCTAGCTTGATTCCAGTGGTGTGGAGTGCCTGGGACTCACGTCTGAGCATCCCCAGTACACTTAGAGCGGTAATTGCAAACACAACAGTGATGGACAGAATGTGGATCAATGTCACACATTCACCCCAGTCCAAAGATCTGGGCCCAAATCCATCGTTTTTCCACTCCACACCACCCTGGGTTAGACAATGGCGATATGCAAATCAGCGCTGACCCTGTGCCCCATGGGAACAGTCCAGTCCGAACTACAAAAGCCATGTCCTTCCCAGAACGGAAACAAGCATCCGAGGACCGGCCCGGTTTCGAGGTAACACCTCTCATCAGCCCGGCTAGCTTGATTCCAGTGGTGTGGAGTGCCTGGGACTCACGTCTGAGCATCCCCAGTACACTTAGAGCGGTAATTGCAAACACAACAGTGATGGACAGAATGTGGATCAATGTCACACATTCACCCCAGTCCAAAGATCTGGGCCCAAATCCATCGTTTTTCCACTCCACACCACCCTGGGTTAGACAATGGCGATATGCAAATCAGCGCTGACCCTGTGCCCCATGGGAACAGTCCAGTCCGAACTACAAAAGCCATGTCCTTCCCAGAACGGAAACAAGCATCCGAGGACCGGCCCGGTTTCGAGGTAACACCTCTCATCAGCCCGGCTAGCTTGATTCCAGTGGTGTGGAGTGCCTGGGACTCACGTCTGAGCATCCCCAGTACACTTAGAGCGGTAATTGCAAACACAACAGTGATGGACAGAATGTGGATCAATGTCACACATTCACCCCAGTCCAAAGATCTGGGCCCAAATCCATCGTTTTTCCACTCCACACCACCCTGGGTTAGACAATGGCGATATGCAAATCAGCGCTGACCCTGTGCCCCATGGGAACAGTCCAGTCCGAACTACAAAAGCCATGTCCTTCCCAGAACGGAAACAAGCATCCGAGGACCGGCCCGGTTTCGAGGTAACACCTCTCATCAGCCCGGCTAGCTTGATTCCAGTGGTGTGGAGTGCCTGGGACTCACGTCTGAGCATCCCCAGTACACTTAGAGCGGTAATTGCAAACACAACAGTGATGGACAGAATGTGGATCAATGTCACACATTCACCCCAGTCCAAAGATCTGGGCCCAAATCCATCGTTTTTCCACTCCACACCACCCTGGGTTAGACAATGGCGATATGCAAATCAGCGCTGACCCTGTGCCCCATGGGAACAGTCCAGTCCGAACTACAAAAGCCATGTCCTTCCCAGAACGGAAACAAGCATCCGAGGACCGGCCCGGTTTCGAGGTAACACCTCTCATCAGCCCGGCTAGCTTGATTCCAGTGGTGTGGAGTGCCTGGGACTCACGTCTGAGCATCCCCAGTACACTTAGAGCGGTAATTGCAAACACAACAGTGATGGACAGAATGTGGATCAATGTCACACATTCACCCCAGTCCAAAGATCTGGGCCCAAATCCATCGTTTTTCCACTCCACACCACCCTGGGTTAGACAATGGCGATATGCAAATCAGCGCTGACCCTGTGCCCCATGGGAACAGTCCAGTCCGAACTACAAAAGCCATGTCCTTCCCAGAACGGAAACAAGCATCCGAGGACCGGCCCGGTTTCGAGGTAACACCTCTCATCAGCCCGGCTAGCTTGATTCCAGTGGTGTGGAGTGCCTGGGACTCACGTCTGAGCATCCCCAGTACACTTAGAGCGGTAATTGCAAACACAACAGTGATGGACAGAATGTGGATCAATGTCACACATTCACCCCAGTCCAAAGATCTGGGCCCAAATCCATCGTTTTTCCACTCCACACCACCCTGGGTTAGACAATGGCGATATGCAAATCAGCGCTGACCCTGTGCCCCATGGGAACAGTCCAGTCCGAACTACAAAAGCCATGTCCTTCCCAGAACGGAAACAAGCATCCGAGGACCGGCCCGGTTTCGAGGTAACACCTCTCATCAGCCCGGCTAGCTTGATTCCAGTGGTGTGGAGTGCCTGGGACTCACGTCTGAGCATCCCCAGTACACTTAGAGCGGTAATTGCAAACACAACAGTGATGGACAGAATGTGGATCAATGTCACACATTCACCCCAGTCCAAAGATCTGGGCCCAAATCCATCGTTTTTCCACTCCACACCACCCTGGGTTAGACAATGGCGATATGCAAATCAGCGCTGACCCTGTGCCCCATGGGAACAGTCCAGTCCGAACTACAAAAGCCATGTCCTTCCCAGAACGGAAACAAGCATCCGAGGACCGGCCCGGTTTCGAGGTAACACCTCTCATCAGCCCGGCTAGCTTGATTCCAGTGGTGTGGAGTGCCTGGGACTCACGTCTGAGCATCCCCAGTACACTTAGAGCGGTAATTGCAAACACAACAGTGATGGACAGAATGTGGATCAATGTCACACATTCACCCCAGTCCAAAGATCTGGGCTCAAATCCATCGTTTTTCCACTCCACACCACCCTGGGTTAGACAATGGCGATATGCAAATCAGCGCTGACCCTGTGCCCCATGGGAACAGTCCAGTCCGAACTACAAAAGCCATGTCCTTCCCAGAACGGAAACAAGCATCCGAGGACCGGCCCGGTTTCGAGGTAACACCTCTCATCAGCCCGGCTAGCTTGATTCCAGTGGTGTGGAGTGCCTGGGACTCACGTCTGAGCATCCCCAGTACACTTAGAGCGGTAATTGCAAACACAACAGTGATGGACAGAATGTGGATCAATGTCACACATTCACCCCAGTCCAAAGATCTGGGCCCAAATCCATCGTTTTTCCACTCCACACCACCCTGGGTTAGACAATGGCGATATCCAAATCAGCGCTGACCCTGTGCCCAATGGGAACAGTCCAGTCCGAACTACAAAATCCATGTCCTTCCCAGAACGGAAACAAGCATCCGAGGACCGGCCCGGTTTTGAGGTAACACCTCTCATCAGCCCGGCTAGCTTGATTCCAGTGGTGTGGAGTGCCTGGGACTCACGTCTGAGCATCCCCAGTACACTTAGAGCGGTAATTGCAAACACAACAGTGATGGACAGAATGTGGATCAATGTCACACATTCACCCCAGTCCAAAGATCTGGGCCCAAATCCATCGTTTTTCCACTCCACACCACCCTGGGTTAGACAATGGCGATATGCAAATCAGCGCTGACCCTGTGCCCCATGGGAACAGTCCAGTCCGAACTACAAAAGCCATGTCCTTCCCAGAACGGAAACAAGCATCCGAGGACCGGCCCGGTTTCGAGGTAACACCTCTCATCAGCCCGGCTAGCTTGATTCCAGTGGTGTGGAGTGCCTGGGACTCACGTCTGAGCATCCCCAGTACACTTAGAGCGGTAATTGCAAACACAACAGTGATGGACAGAATGTGGATCAATGTCACACATTCACCCCAGTCCAAAGATCTGGGCCCAAATCCATCGTTTTTCCACTCCACACCACCCTGGGTTAGACAATGGCGATATGCAAATCAGCGCTGACCCTGTGCCCCATGGGAACAGTCCAGTCCGAACAACAAAAGCCATGTCCTTCCCAGAACGGAAACAAGCATCCGAGGACCGGCCCGGTTTCGAGGTAACACCTCTCATCAGCCCGGCTAGCTTGATTCCAGTGGTGTGGAGTGCCTGGGACTCACGTCTGAGCATCCCCAGTACACTTAGAGCGGTAATTGCAAACACAACAGTGATGGACAGAATGTGGATCAATGTCACACATTCACCCCAGTCCAAAGATCTGGGCCCAAATCCATCGTTTTTCCACTCCACACCACCCTGGGTTAGACAATGGCGATATGCAAATCAGCGCTGACCCTGTGCCCCATGGGAACAGTCCAGTCCGAACTACAAAAGCCATGTCCTTCCCAGAACGGAAACAAGCATCCGAGGACCGGCCCGGTTTCGAGGTAACACCTCTCATCAGCCCGGCTAGCTTGATTCCAGTGGTGTGGAGTGCCTGGGACTCACGTCTGAGCATCCCCAGTACACTTAGAGCGGTAATTGCAAACACAACAGTGATGGACAGAATGTGGATCAATGTCACACATTCACCCCAGTCCAAAGATCTGGGCCCAAATCCATCGTTTTTCCACTCCACACCACCCTGGGTTAGACAATGGCGATATGCAAATCAGCGCTGACCCTGTGCCCCATGGGAACAGTCCAGTCCGAACTACAAAAGCCATGTCCTTCCCAGAACGGAAACAAGCATCCGAGGACCGGCCCGGTTTCGAGGTAACACCTCTCATCAGCCCGGCTAGCTTGATTCCAGTGGTGTGGAGTGCCTGGGACTCACGTCTGAGCATCCCCAGTACACTTAGAGCGGTAATTGCAAACACAACAGTGATGGACAGAATGTGGATCAATGTCACACATTCACCCCAGTCCAAAGATCTGGGCCCAAATCCATCGTTTTTCCACTCCACACCACCCTGGGTTAGACAATGGCGATATGCAAATCAGCGCTGACCCTGTGCCCCATGGGAACAGTCCAGTCCGAACTACAAAAGCCATGTCCTTCCCAGAACGGAAACAAGCATCCGAGGACCGGCCCGGTTTCGAGGTAACACCTCTCATCAGCCCGGCTAGCTTGATTCCAGTGGTGTGGAGTGCCTGGGACTCACGTCTGAGCATCCCCAGTACACTTAGAGCGGTAATTGCAAACACAACAGTGATGGACAGAATGTGGATCAATGTCACACATTCACCCCAGTCCAAAGATCTGGGCCCAAATCCATCGTTTTTCCACTCCACACCACCCTGGGTTAGACAATGGCGATATGCAAATCAGCGCTGACCCTGTGCCCCATGGGAACAGTCCAGTCCGAACTACAAAAGCCATGTCCTTCCCAGAACGGAAACAAGCATCCGAGGACCGGCCCGGTTTCGAGGTAACACCTCTCATCAGCCCGGCTAGCTTGATTCCAGTGGTGTGGAGTGCCTGGGACTCACGTCTGAGCATCCCCAGTACACTTAGAGCGGTAATTGCAAACACAACAGTGATGGACAGAATGTGGATCAATGTCACACATTCACCCCAGTCCAAAGATCTGGGCCCAAATCCATCGTTTTTCCACTCCACACCACCCTGGGTTAGACAATGGCGATATGCAAATCAGCGCTGACCCTGTGCCCCATGGGAACAGTCCAGTCCGAACTACAAAAGCCATGTCCTTCCCAGAACGGAAACAAGCATCCGAGGACCGGCCCGGTTTCGAGGTAACACCTCTCATCAGCCCGGCTAGCTTGATTCCAGTGGTGTGGAGTGCCTGGGACTCACGTCTGAGCATGCTTGATTCCGGTCTGGGAAAGATATGGCTGTTGTAGTTCGGACTGGACTGTTCCCATGGGGCAACAGGGTCAGAGCTGATTTGCATAAAGCCATTATCTGACCCAGGGTGGTGTGGAGTGCAAAAAAACGATGGACTTGGGCCCAGATCTTTTGACTGGGGGAGTGTGTGACATTGATCCACATTCAGTCCATCACTTGTTGTTTTTTGCAATTGCCGCCCTAAGTGCGCTGGGGATGCCCAGACGTGGGTCCCAGGCACTCCACACCTCTTGGAGTCAAGCTAGCCGGGCTGAAGAGAGGTGTTACCTCGAAACCGGTCCGGTCCTCGGATGCTTGATTCCGGTCTGGGAAAGATATGGCTGTTGTAGTTCGGACTGGACTGTTCCCATGGGGCAACAGGGTCAGAGCTGATTTGCATAAAGCCATTATCTGACCCAGGGTGGTGTGGAGTGCAAAAAAACGATGGATTTGGGCCCAGATCTTTTGACTGGGGGAGTGTGTGACATTGATCCACATTCAGTCCATCACTTGTTGTTTTTTGCAATTGCCGCCCTAAGTGCGCTGGGGATGCCCAGACGTGGGTCCCAGGCACTCCACACCACTTGGAGTCAAGCTAGCCGGGCTGAAGAGAGGTGTTACCTCGAAACCGGTCCGGTCCTCGGATGCTTGATTCCGGTCTGGGAAAGATATGGCTGTTGTAGTTCGGACTGGACTGTTCCCATGGGGCAACAGGGTCAGAGCTGATTTGCATAAAGCCATTATCTGACCCAGGGTGGTGTGGAGTGCAAAAAAACGATGGATTTGGGCCCAGATCTTTTGACTGGGGGAGTGTGTGACATTGATCCACATTCAGTCCATCACTTGTTGTTTTTTGCAATTGCCGCCCTAAGTGCGCTGGGGATGCCCAGACGTGGGTCCCAGGCACTCCACACCACTTGGAGTCAAGCTAGCCGGGCTGAAGAGAGGTGTTACCTCGAAACCGGTCTGGTCCTCGGATGCTTGATTCCGGTCTGGGAAAGATATGGCTGTTGTAGTTCGGACTGGACTGTTCCCATGGGGCAACAGGGTCAGAGCTGATTTGCATAAAGCCATTATCTGACCCAGGGTGGTGTGGAGTGCAAAAAAACGATGGATTTGGGCCCAGATCTTTTGACTGGGGGAGTGTGTGACATTGATCCACATTCAGTCCATCACTTGTTGTTTTTTGCAATTGCCGCCCTAAGTGCGCTGGGGATGCCCAGACGTGGGTCCCAGGCACTCCACACCACTTGGAGTCAAGCTAGCCGGGCTGAAGAGAGGTGTTACCTCGAAACCGGTCCGGTCCTCGGATGCTTGATTCCGGTCTGGGAAAGATATGGCTGTTGTAGTTCGGACTGGACTGTTCCCATGGGGCAACAGGGTCAGAGCTGATTTGCATAAAGCCATTATCTGACCCAGGGTGGTGTGGAGTGCAAAAAAACGATGGATTTGGGCCCAGATCTTTTGACTGGGGGAGTGTGTGACATTGATCCACATTCAGTCCATCACTTGTTGTTTTTTGCAATTGCCGCCCTAAGTGCGCTGGGGATGCCCAGACGTGGGTCCCAGGCACTCCACACCACTTGGAGTCAAGCTAGCCGGGCTGAAGAGAGGTGTTACCTCGAAACCGGTCCGGTCCTCGGATGCTTGATTCCGGTCTGGGAAAGATATGGCTGTTGTAGTTCGGACTGGACTGTTCCCATGGGGCAACAGGGTCAGAGCTGATTTGCATAAAGCCATTATCTGACCCAGGGTGGTGTGGAGTGCAAAAAAACGATGGATTTGGGCCCAGATCTTTTGACTGGGGGAGTGTGTGACATTGATCCACATTCAGTCCATCACTTGTTGTTTTTTGCAATTGCCGCCCTAAGTGCGCTGGGGATGCCCAGACGTGGGTCCCAGGCACTCCACACCACTTGGAGTCAAGCTAGCCGGGCTGAAGAGAGGTGTTACCTCGAAACCGGTCCGGTCCTCGGATGCTTGATTCCGGTCTGGGAAAGATATGGCTGTTGTAGTTCGGACTGGACTGTTCCCATGGGGCAACAGGGTCAGAGCTGATTTGCATAAAGCCATTATCTGACCCAGGGTGGTGTGGAGTGCAAAAAAACGATGGATTTGGGCCCAGATCTTTTGACTGGGGGAGTGTGTGACATTGATCCACATTCAGTCCATCACTTGTTGTTTTTTGCAATTGCCGCCCTAAGTGCGCTGGGGATGCCCAGACGTGGGTCCCAGGCACTCCACACCACTTGGAGTCAAGCTAGCCGGGCTGAAGAGAGGTGTTACCTCGAAACCGGTCCGGTCCTCGGATGCTTGATTCCGGTCTGGGAAAGATATGGCTGTTGTAGTTCGGACTGGACTGTTCCCATGGGGCAACAGGGTCAGAGCTGATTTGCATAAAGCCATTATCTGACCCAGGGTGGTGTGGAGTGCAAAAAAACGATGGATTTGGGCCCAGATCTTTTGACTGGGGGAGTGTGTGACATTGATCCACATTCAGTCCATCACTTGTTGTTTTTTGCAATTGCCGCCCTAAGTGCGCTGGGGATGCCCAGACGTGGGTCCCAGGCACTCCACACCACTTGGAGTCAAGCTAGCCGGGCTGAAGAGAGGTGTTACCTCGAAACCGGTCCGGTCCTCGGATGCTTGATTCCGGTCTGGGAAAGATATGGCTGTTGTAGTTCGGACTGGACTGTTCCCATGGGGCAACAGGGTCAGAGCTGATTTGCATAAAGCCATTATCTGACCCAGGGTGGTGTGGAGTGCAAAAAAACGATGGATTTGGGCCCAGATCTTTTGACTGGGGGAGTGTGTGACATTGATCCACATTCAGTCCATCACTTGTTGTTTTTTGCAATTGCCGCCCTAAGTGCGCTGGGGATGCCCAGACGTGGGTCCCAGGCACTCCACACCACTTGGAGTCAAGCTAGCCGGGCTGAAGAGAGGTGTTACCTCGAAACCGGTCCGGTCCTCGGATGCTTGATTCCGGTCTGGGAAAGATATGGCTGTTGTAGTTCGGACTGGACTGTTCCCATGGGGCAACAGGGTCAGAGCTGATTTGCATAAAGCCATTATCTGACCCAGGGTGGTGTGGAGTGCAAAAAAACGATGGATTTGGGCCCAGATCTTTTGACTGGGGGAGTGTGTGACATTGATCCACATTCAGTCCATCACTTGTTGTTTTTTGCAATTGCCGCCCTAAGTGCGCTGGGGATGCCCAGACGTGGGTCCCAGGCACTCCACACCACTTGGAGTCAAGCTAGCCGGGCTGAAGAGAGGTGTTACCTCGAAACCGGTCCGGTCCTCGGATGCTTGATTCCGGTCTGGGAAAGATATGGCTGTTGTAGTTCGGACTGGACTGTTCCCATGGGGCAACAGGGTCAGAGCTGATTTGCATAAAGCCATTATCTGACCCAGGGTGGTGTGGAGTGCAAAAAAATGATGGATTTGGGCCCAGATCTTTTGACTGGGGGAGTGTGTGACATTGATCCACATTCAGTCCATCACTTGTTGTTTTTTGCAATTGCCGCCCTAAGTGCGCTGGGGATGCCCAGACGTGGGTCCCAGGCACTCCACACCACTTGGAGTCAAGCTAGCCGGGCTGAAGAGAGGTGTTACCTCGAAACCGGTCCGGTCCTCGGATGCTTGATTCCGGTCTGGGAAAGATATGGCTGTTGTAGTTCGGACTGGACTGTTCCCATGGGGCAACAGGGTCAGAGCTGATTTGCATAAAGCCATTATCTGACCCAGGGTGGTGTGGGGTGCAAAAAAACGATGGATTTGGGCCCAGATCTTTTGACTGGGGGAGTGTGTGACATTGATCCACATTCAGTCCATCACTTGTTGTTTTTTGCAATTGCCGCCCTAAGTGCGCTGGGGATGCCCAGACGTGGGTCCCAGGCACTCCACACCACTTGGAGTCAAGCTAGCCGGGCTGAAGAGAGGTGTTACCTCGAAACCGGTCCGGTCCTCGGATGCTTGATTCCGGTCTGGGAAAGATATGGCTGTTGTAGTTCGGACTGGACTGTTCCCATGGGGCAACAGGGTCAGAGCTGATTTGCATAAAGCCATTATCTGACCCAGGGTGGTGTGGAGTGCAAAAAAACGATGGATTTGGGCCCAGATCTTTTGACTGGGGGAGTGTGTGACATTGATCCACATTCAGTCCATCACTTGTTGTTTTTTGCAATTGCCGCCCTAAGTGCGCTGGGGATGCCCAGACGTGGGTCCCAGGCACTCCACACCACTTGGAGTCAAGCTAGCCGGGCTGAAGAGAGGTGTTACCTCGAAACCGGTCCGGTCCTCGGATGCTTGATTCCGGTCTGGGAAAGATATGGCTGTTGTAGTTCGGACTGGACTGTTCCCATGGGGCAACAGGGTCAGAGCTGATTTGCATAAAGCCATTATCTGACCCAGGGTGGTGTGGAGTGCAAAAAAACGATGGATTTGGGCCCAGATCTTTTGACTGGGGGAGTGTGTGACATTGATCCACATTCAGTCCATCACTTGTTGTTTTTTGCAATTGCCGCCCTAAGTGCGCTGGGGATGCCCAGACGTGGGTCCCAGGCACTCCACACCACTTGGAGTCAAGCTAGCCGGGCTGAAGAGAGGTGTTACCTCGAAACCGGTCCGGTCCTCGGATGCTTGATTCCGGTCTGGGAAAGATATGGCTGTTGTAGTTCGGACTGGACTGTTCCCATGGGGCAACAGGGTCAGAGCTGATTTGCATAAAGCCATTATCTGACCCAGGGTGGTGTGGAGTGCAAAAAAACGATGGATTTGGGCCCAGATCTTTTGACTGGGGGAGTGTGTGACATTGATCCACATTCAGTCCATCACTTGTTGTTTTTTGCAATTGCCGCCCTAAGTGCGCTGGGGATGCCCAGACGTGGGTCCCAGGCACTCCACACCACTTGGAGTCAAGCTAGCCGGGCTGAAGAGAGGTGTTACCTCGAAACCGGTCCGGTCCTCGGATGCTTGATTCCGGTCTGGGAAAGATATGGCTGTTGTAGTTCGGACTGGACTGTTCCCATGGGGCAACAGGGTCAGAGCTGATTTGCATAAAGCCATTATCTGACCCAGGGTGGTGTGGAGTGCAAAAAAACGATGGATTTGGGCCCAGATCTTTTGACTGGGGGAGTGTGTGACATTGATCCACATTCAGTCCATCACTTGTTGTTTTTTGCAATTGCCGCCCTAAGTGCGCTGGGGATGCCCAGACGTGGGTCCCAGGCACTCCACACCACTTGGAGTCAAGCTAGCCGGGCTGAAGAGAGGTGTTACCTCGAAACCGGTCCGGTCCTCGGATGCTTGATTCCGGTCTGGGAAAGATATGGCTGTTGTAGTTCGGACTGGACTGTTCCCATGGGGCAACAGGGTCAGAGCTGATTTGCATAAAGCCATTATCTGACCCAGGGTGGTGTGGAGTGCAAAAAAACGATGGATTTGGGCCCAGATCTTTTGACTGGGGGAGTGTGTGACATTGATCCACATTCAGTCCATCACTTGTTGTTTTTTGCAATTGCCGCCCTAAGTGCGCTGGGGATGCCCAGACGTGGGTCCCAGGCACTCCACACCACTTGGAGTCAAGCTAGCCGGGCTGAAGAGAGGTGTTACCTCGAAACCGGTCCGGTCCTCGGATGCTTGATTCCGGTCTGGGAAAGATATGGCTGTTGTAGTTCGGACTGGACTGTTCCCATGGGGCAACAGGGTCAGAGCTGATTTGCATAAAGCCATTATCTGACCCAGGGTGGTGTGGAGTGCAAAAAAACGATGGATTTGGGCCCAGATCTTTTGACTGGGGGAGTGTGTGACATTGATCCACATTCAGTCCATCACTTGTTGTTTTTTGCAATTGCCGCCCTAAGTGCGCTGGGGATGCCCAGACGTGGGTCCCAGGCACTCCACACCACTTGGAGTCAAGCTAGCCGGGCTGAAGAGAGGTGTTACCTCGAAACCGGTCCGGTCCTCGGATGCTTGATTCCGGTCTGGGAAAGATATGGCTGTTGTAGTTCGGACTGGACTGTTCCCATGGGGCAACAGGGTCAGAGCTGATTTGCATAAAGCCATTATCTGACCCAGGGTGGTGTGGAGTGCAAAAAAACGATGGATTTGGGCCCAGATCTTTTGACTGGGGGAGTGTGTGACATTGATCCACATTCAGTCCATCACTTGTTGTTTTTTGCAATTGCCGCCCTAAGTGCGCTGGGGATGCCCAGACGTGGGTCCCAGGCACTCCACACCACTTGGAGTCAAGCTAGCCGGGCTGAAGAGAGGTGTTACCTCGAAACCGGTCCGGTCCTCGGATGCTTGATTCCGGTCTGGGAAAGATATGGCTGTTGTAGTTCGGACTGGACTGTTCCCATGGGGCAACAGGGTCAGAGCTGATTTGCATAAAGCCATTATCTGACCCAGGGTGGTGTGGAGTGCAAAAAAACGATGGATTTGGGCCCAGATCTTTTGACTGGGGGAGTGTGTGACATTGATCCACATTCAGTCCATCACTTGTTGTTTTTTGCAATTGCCGCCCTAAGTGCGCTGGGGATGCCCAGACGTGGGTCCCAGGCACTCCACACCACTTGGAGTCAAGCTAGCCGGGCTGAAGAGAGGTGTTACCTCGAAACCGGTCCGGTCCTCGGATGCTTGATTCCGGTCTGGGAAAGATATGGCTGTTGTAGTTCGGACTGGACTGTTCCCATGGGGCAACAGGGTCAGAGCTGATTTGCATAAAGCCATTATCTGACCCAGGGTGGTGTGGAGTGCAAAAAAACGATGGATTTGGGCCCAGATCTTTTGACTGGGGGAGTGTGTGACATTGATCCACATTCAGTCCATCACTTGGTGGTTTTTTGCAATTGCCGCCCTAAGTGCGCTGGGGATGCCCAGACGTGGGTCCCAGGCACTCCACACCACTTGGAGTCAAGCTAGCCGGGCTGAAGAGAGGTGTTACCTCGAAACCGGTCCGGTCCTCGGATGCTTGATTCCGGTCTGGGAAAGATATGGCTGTTGTAGTTCGGACTGGACTGTTCCCATGGGGCAACAGGGTCAGAGCTGATTTGCATAAAGCCATTATCTGACCCAGGGTGGTGTGGAGTGCAAAAAAACGATGGATTTGGGCCCAGATCTTTTGACTGGGGGAGTGTGTGACATTGATCCACATTCAGTCCATCACTTGTTGTTTTTTGCAATTGCCGCCCTAAGTGCGCTGGGGATGCCCAGACGTGGGTCCCAGGCACTCCACACCACTTGGAGTCAAGCTAGCCGGGCTGAAGAGAGGTGTTACCTCGAAACCGGTCCGGTCCTCGGATGCTTGATTCCGGTCTGGGAAAGATATGGCTGTTGTAGTTCGGACTGGACTGTTCCCATGGGGCAACAGGGTCAGAGCTGATTTGCATAAAGCCATTATCTGACCCAGGGTGGTGTGGAGTGCAAAAAAACGATGGATTTGGGCCCAGATCTTTTGACTGGGGGAGTGTGTGACATTGATCCACATTCAGTCCATCACTTGTTGTTTTTTGCAATTGCCGCCCTAAGTGCGCTGGGGATGCCCAGACGTGGGTCCCAGGCACTCCACACCACTTGGAGTCAAGCTAGCCGGGCTGAAGAGAGGTGTTACCTCGAAACCGGTCCGGTCCTCGGATGCTTGATTCCGGTCTGGGAAAGATATGGCTGTTGTAGTTCGGACTGGACTGTTCCCATGGGGCAACAGGGTCAGAGCTGATTTGCATAAAGCCATTATCTGACCCAGGGTGGTGTGGAGTGCAAAAAAACGATGGATTTGGGCCCAGATCTTTTGACTGGGGGAGTGTGTGACATTGATCCACATTCAGTCCATCACTTGTTGTTTTTTGCAATTGCCGCCCTAAGTGCGCTGGGGATGCCCAGACGTGGGTCCCAGGCACTCCACACCACTTGGAGTCAAGCTAGCCGGGCTGAAGAGAGGTGTTACCTCGAAACCGGTCCGGTCCTCGGATGCTTGATTCCGGTCTGGGAAAGATATGGCTGTTGTAGTTCGGACTGGACTGTTCCCATGGGGCAACAGGGTCAGAGCTGATTTGCATAAAGCCATTATCTGACCCAGGGTGGTGTGGAGTGCAAAAAAACGATGGATTTGGGCCCAGATCTTTTGACTGGGGGAGTGTGTGACATTGATCCACATTCAGTCCATCACTTGTTGTTTTTTGCAATTGCCGCCCTAAGTGCGCTGGGGATGCCCAGACGTGGGTCCCAGGCACTCCACACCACTTGGAGTCAAGCTAGCCGGGCTGAAGAGAGGTGTTACCTCGAAACCGGTCCGGTCCTCGGATGCTTGATTCCGGTCTGGGAAAGATATGGCTGTTGTAGTTCGGACTGGACTGTTCCCATGGGGCAACAGGGTCAGAGCTGATTTGCATAAAGCCATTATCTGACCCAGGGTGGTGTGGAGTGCAAAAAAACGATGGATTTGGGCCCAGATCTTTTGACTGGGGGAGTGTGTGACATTGATCCACATTCAGTCCATCACTTGTTGTTTTTTGCAATTGCCGCCCTAAGTGCGCTGGGGATGCCCAGACGTGGGTCCCAGGCACTCCACACCACTTGGAGTCAAGCTAGCCGGGCTGAAGAGAGGTGTTACCTCGAAACCGGTCCGGTCCTCGGATGCTTGATTCCGGTCTGGGAAAGATATGGCTGTTGTAGTTCGGACTGGACTGTTCCCATGGGGCAACAGGGTCAGAGCTGATTTGCATAAAGCCATTATCTGACCCAGGGTGGTGTGGAGTGCAAAAAAACGATGGATTTGGGCCCAGATCTTTTGACTGGGGGAGTGTGTGACATTGATCCACATTCAGTCCATCACTTGTTGTTTTTTGCAATTGCCGCCCTAAGTGCGCTGGGGATGCCCAGACGTGGGTCCCAGGCACTCCACACCACTTGGAGTCAAGCTAGCCGGGCTGAAGAGAGGTGTTACCTCGAAACCGGTCCGGTCCTCGGATGCTTGATTCCGGTCTGGGAAAGATATGGCTGTTGTAGTTCGGACTGGACTGTTCCCATGGGGCAACAGGGTCAGAGCTGATTTGCATAAAGCCATTATCTGACCCAGGGTGGTGTGGAGTGCAAAAAAACGATGGATTTGGGCCCAGATCTTTTGACTGGGGGAGTGTGTGACATTGATCCACATTCAGTCCATCACTTGTTGTTTTTTGCAATTGACACACATATTTGTGTCATGCTTCATCATTGGCAACCTCTCCCCTCTCTGGTAGGACCCTGCCACCAGGGCAGACGCAACCTCCTGACGAGCCCTGACAGGAGAGAGTCCTTATATAAAAACTACTGGACAAAGGCAGGGTGCAGGTCAATTAAAAATACCTTGTGGTTCCCTAGTACATCACCTTTAATATAGGGGACCTCAGGTATATCTAAAAACTGAGTTGAGGCAGTATTTTCAAGGGCATTGGCTCACCTGTCTCTCTCAGATGGCATGTTTCTGCCCTAATGCTTAGCCTTAACAGGTTTGGGTCACTCTTCAGGGCTGTGGATGCCTAACTTACTAAGGCGGCCTAGTCTCCGAGCTACCTATAATGATAACTAAAGAAACACAGGTAAGTCATACTTGAGTGTGGATTAAGGTATAATAACCCTAGAGTTTAGGGGATACCTGCATCCTGGTCTGGGAGGGTAACAATGTCCTTTATAGTCACACGTACATCAAATGGCTCATCTTGCACTTCCACCTGAGCGAGACTGCTCCCAGTCGCTGGCATTACCACAGTCAAGACAGTGAAAACTAGGGCCTGAAACAGGGTTTTCTTTGCAACAGTTGGCAGCCAGCTGAAGACTTTCAGCAGTACCTGCATAATAGAAAAGCATGTGCCGCAAAATGTAGAGACGTGATCTTTCAAGGCATGTGCCTAGTCTAATTTTAGTCCTGAATTTTTCACACTCAGCTTGTGAGAGGATGCTGTCCCAAGTTTAGGAGGCCACCACTCAGGGAACCAAAAATCCTGAGCTTTTACAAACAGTAATATTTCTGTCTTATCACTATTCAGTTGCAGACAGTTTTATTTTTTTATTTTATTTATTGCATTTTGATATACAGAACACAAAAGACAAGCAATACGCCCACAGTCCAGTCAAGTACATCGTGCTGAGCTCATTCACACAATCATACAGTGCATTGTAAAAATAAGGACATATCCATATACATTACTTTAGCCAGGTCAACACTTGTAAACATGTTATTGTGTACATATGTTGATGAGGAACTAATGCGACCTAACACCGTACATTCGATTATACCCACATGTCACTCTCCACACTTGGATCAACGAAGTAGCTTTCTGCCTTGTCAGAAGCCACCCCCTCAGGCTCTCCTGTCTCTTTTCCAATTAGATAATGCTGAAACAGGCTCCAAAAGCTTTTTCGGATGGTTTTGAGGAGGTAGCAATTTGTGTATACCTCAGGCTGGGTGTTACAATACAACATATCCGTCGACCAATCCTATATTTTTGGAGGAGGGCCTTTAGCCCACCGCATGGCTACCCGCCTCTTGGCCAGTAACAGGCCAATCGTGACCAGTCGCCGCACACTTTTGGCAGTTCTTTTATCATACCCCAAAAGAGCAACAAACGGGTCTGGGTCCATTGGTAGTCCAGTTATATTGTGAAGGGTCCGGAATACCCGATTCCAAAACTCCTGAATTTTGGGGCAGGAGCATACAACGTACAGGAACCCGGCCTCTGGCTCCGCACAATGAGCGCGGATGCAGAATCTCTTGAACCATATCTAAATAGTCTGGCTGGAGTGCAATACACCCTATTCAAATATTTGAAATAAATTAGGCGATGTCTGACATTCAGCGATACTAGCCTAGTCATCTTGCAGCAGTAGCTCCAACCATCATCCTCTATTATGTGTCCCAAATCCTTTTGCCAGTCTAGGTGAGCCCTAAGCGGTGATCTGCGTCTGTGATCTTGCACCAAACTGTAAATGCTAGAGACCAGTTTATAAGGGGAGGAGATTAGATAACAGTTGGAGACAGTTTGCTGTCATCAGTGCAGCAATTCTCATACAGTCCAGAAAACAAAGCTTAACTCCATCATAATCTTGTCCAAACGAGATAACCAGCTGGGTGTCATCTGCATATGAGATGACATAAAAGCTGCAGAATTTAACAATCTGGGCAAGGGGGGGCTATGTAAATGTTAAGCAACGTTGGACCCTTTATTATTCCATCAATAAGGGCAAGGGGGCAAGGGGGGGCTATGTAAATATTAAGCAATGTTAGACCCTTTAAAGAAGACGTGATGGTCAAACACATCATGGGGTGCGCCACACAGCACTTTCTCAGCGACTATCAGTAAACACAGTCTAGAAGGGGGACTGCAAGTGACTGTGGGCTGCACAGGAAAAAGCATTACAGGCGTGCTTTGTCTATTTAACCCACACTGCTCAGTGTGCTCAGGCTGCGTTACGGCCGGGGTGCAGTCCTCAGACTAAGCAAGCTAAGCGTGCGGTAATCAGGTCTCTTCAACAGCATGCCATGGTTTTCTGCCAGCATGCCCAAGTGAAGGCTAGTTGCTCCCTGGGGGCTCACCTGTTACTTTTCACGATACCAGCTACAGTCCGCCTGCACGGGCCAGGCTGTTGAGCAGCGGGTGAGGTCCAGGGCGCGACAAGGACCCTGCCTCAGCCTCTCATGAATCTGTGCGGCACTGGCCATGCTAAGGAGTCACTGGTAGATGCTGCAGCTGGCCTCCCGCCGAGAAACGAGGTATAAACTTATGAGCAGACAGCAGCGCACCTGGACTCTCGACTCTGAGATTCAAGTCCTGCCGCTTCTGTTCTGACCAACCTCACTTCCTTCTCCTGTGTTCCAGGATGTGAAGGAGGCAGAGGTCACATCCTGATAGTCCCCCCCACAGAGACAGCCAGTAGCAACCACTTTCTTGAGCAGACCCCGCACCGGGTCTCGGTAATTCAGCAGTGTCAGTTGTCTGAAGTCAATGACAGCCGCCAGGGGCAGGAATGCAGCCGCAGATTTGTAACATTGTAGCAGTGCACTCTCAGCCAGAGCTGAGCTGCACTTGCAGACAAGATCTTTAACTGTTTATTGACTGAGCCACTAGCTGCTGGCAAGTATGCGGGGAGCAGCAGAGGCGGCGCACAGGTGTCACAGGCACTGGCGCGCGAGCACCCTGGTGTAGCTAGTTTCAGAGTGGCATTAAAAATGCGGGACAATGCATTTCAGTGCATTGATGCGGAACACCACACTGAAATGCGTTAAGAGACACACCTGATGCGTGATACTTGGCAGGCCTGAAAATAACACCGGTACAAATTCAGCATATTTGTGTGGGACCCTACTTTTGGCAAGGTGGTGTCCACCCTGTGAAAATAGTGTGTGGACGCTGTCCAATTCTGTGTACCCCCAACTTGCTTTACTTCCTCTACACCCATATTACCAGCAGCCCCCCCCCACGAACTGCCACTGCTCGGTCACATCACTGACCACATTTTTGGGTCCACAGGAAATCAAAGGCGATTATTTCACTGCAGTGTGTTTTAATACTGACCAGAATGTATATATGGATTAGGTTTTATACATTCCCTGTGTTAGAATCAGAATTATTTCAAATGTGTGTGGGTGGGGATAGCAGTAGTATCACCTAAAAGGAGATTCGTTTGCAATTCTGATGTCATTAACTATTGATGTGGAGACAGATGTATGCTCCGGCCTTCTAGTGACAGAGTAGACTTAACAAGCCTTTACCGTAGAACTGATTCTGGTATATCACAACGAGCAATTTGAAAACGTTAGCTAGCCCTCATTCTTTTGTAGACATTATCTTTGGTTACTACTGGCAACCGTGGCTATGTACTTCCAGAAATGGAAGACGACGGTGCTCCTGTGTTAATTTTTCAGTGTAACAAAACTTTGCGACGACGGCTTATATATCTCTAGATGACTATGCCGCGGTTCGACTCGTAACTGCGTATAACAGCGCTGTCATTTCCTCGCTGGTAAAGAGCGAAAACAGACTTCTATTGTCTCACTCTGCCTCGTCAGCCATTTTGAGGCGAGGCTGCGGCGCATTGGGGTTGGGGTGCAGTCTGGAGAAGAACGCATGCTCAGTTCGACCCAGGCTCGCCGCATAGCCAGAGCAAGGCGTCGAATGAAAGGGCGCGCGCCGGGAGCAGGGGGAAGGGAGCCAGTGACGCATTCTCCCGCCTCCGCCCGTCCCGCGCGCCTGCGCAGCGAGCCAGCGCGGCGTTAGGCTAGGGAAACAATCGAAAAAGGGCGCGCGCGCCAGAAGGGCGAGGTTCCGGGTGGGCTGAGTTGAGCCTCGCTCTGGCGCCGGTGACGTCACATCATATAAAAAGAGAGGCGCGGCGCGCACCAGTTCTGCAGACCGCGCGCTTAGACCAAGAAGAAGCAGCAGCTCCCAACACCGCTGCGACCGCCTGCGCCACCCACCCGTGATATTATACAGCGAGCCCATCAACAATCATGAGGGAGATCGTGCACCTGCAGGCAGGACAGTGCGGCAACCAGATCGGGGCCAAGGTGAGCGGGTGAAGCCTACTAGTAATAAGGACCCGAGGAGGATGCCGGGGGCGAGCAGGTGGCACCGTTTAGTAAGGGGGCGGGCACAGTGCTGAACAAATGTGATTAAATTGTCAGTGGTTCAAGGGGGTCGCTAGATTTACTTAAATAAAAGCCAGCCGTTTAAAAGTACTGTTTTTTTTGTGGGGGGGAGGGGGCGTCTGCCTTGCACATGGTCTGCGATGACCGGTAGTTTAAAATGGCGATCGTCGGGAGTGGAAGACTCGACCCCGCCCCTAAAGATAGAGGGAAAGCGGCGCCATTTCTGGGTGGGGATGTACGTGTAATGTTGCATCACTTCCATCTATGAACTTGCCCAACATTTAGCTACGTGGAACAGTTGTCTGAAATATCAGCAGTAATTAAAGCATCGACCGCCTAAGTTACTCGTGTATGTGGCGCGGATTCGTTTTCAACAGTCTGTATGATAAACCTCACGCCACCGGACGTGACGAGCTTCATAGCATCCTTTCTCAAGCATGTCGATCATTTTGGGTCGATTGCTTTTTTTCCCCACGGGAAAGCGTTTCTTTTATGTTAATAATTATAATAAGACCAGTCATTCAGATATCCGTGCACTTTAAATAGATAACAGCCTACCCGAATTAACTAATCTAGCGTTAGACTTGCATTCAGCAGGTGTGGGTGATATATCTTCCTTGATTTAAAAAAAAAAAATCAATCCAGTCTTGGATGATCGGTTATTCAACACAAAATAACATCTTCTAAATGTCGCCATGTCCTCTTTGTAGTGGCACTGTCAAAACTCTTCTAGCTGGTTAAGTCCGGTGATGAAGCGGTGACGTTGAGAGCCCAGTGTAGAAGGGACTTGTTAATTTCCTTCTCTCTGTAGGAAGTGCACGCGCACAATAAACGTTGCTGGGTAATGTCTCCCGAGTGCAAAGATGACCTCATGGTTCTAGTGCAGCAGGCTTCTTGTAAAGAAGGGGCAAGGTATACAACATGTTTCCTATTAGTCACTACTAGTCCATCACCAACATATATAACCTGCATTCACGAGGGCATCTCGAGCACGAGAAAAAGTGCGACTCGAAGATTCAAACATGGTATGGTATGGTACACATGATTGGGGGGATGCTGAAACCACGTAACGGAATGTGGGTAGTACGTACACCTGTCGGACCAAAAATCATGACATCTCAACCACAGCGCATATAACGTACCGGTAAACCACCAGTCCATAGTTGAACGACTAGGCATCGTCGAAAGTGTCAAAGGAGAACATAATCTTATTTATCTGAAAATTAAGAAGAGCGACCATGAGCCATCGGAGCGCTGTACAGAGTAGCAAAGTAAAGGTGTAAATAGTGAACCATGTACATATGATAGGCAGAAAGAGGAGTTAAACAGCCGGCAGCATGGTGATATAGAGTAACCAAAAAGCAATTTCGAATAGGAAACCCTGGCAGTGAAGACAGGCCTATTGCAGGTATTTTAAAGGAGCAGCCGTTTTCGTTCTTTTATTGAACGGGGTGGCAAGGTTGTATCTATTTCAGGAGGGTTTCTTGGATGGCTGCATGTTTACCGCATAGGATCCAAAACACAAGGCGTGTTTTATTGCTCTCTTGTGCTTAAGAGAACCGAGAGCCGGTCAGAGGCTCTTGTTCCCACCCGCTGACAGCGCGCTCTTCCCCTGCAGGCAGGGAGCGGCGCTGCACGGCCTTCGTGGCGCAGAGCTGAATCACGGCTCTAAAATGGAGTCCGGATCTCCAGGCTGCAGTACCGCCGCCGCCCGGAGGGGGCGCTCCGGTATTGGCTGCATCGCAGCTGCGTGCCAAGATGGAGATTTCTGCACTGATTCGCGTTGTATCGGATAGTTCTCTGGGGCTTCTTGGTGTGCGGATTAACTGCCTCCATGTTATGTTGTATGGCGGCCACGCTTGTGTGAATCAAACAGCTTTCTTCTGCATGGTCAAACACGGATGCTTCCCCAGCGTAATCATTCGAGAACCACTTTTGATGGGGTATAAACGTTTTAGCCCCGCTCCTGGATAGAATAAACGGGGTTTAGTGAGTAATGTAGTCGCGTTTTGTCATTGTATCGCGCATCGGACTGTGACTGTTCCTGAAGTACAATCTAATAAAACATCGTTACTAGTTGGACTGGTTACATGTCGACAGGCGTTACATTTCGATGTGAATCTACCCCATAATATCTCGTGCAGGATTAAAATCGAACGCACGAGGTCCCATCCCACAATATCCGAAACTGGTCATTCTTGAGCGTTCAAGGCCTGTGGTGTGGGGCTTTTTGGTAAAAATGGTGTATGTCATATTTCAGGACACACCCTGAGATCTTAAGGCACCGAATAGGCACGAGGAAGTCTCAAACTGTTGGGCTAGCAGTTAAATGGTAACATTAATTCAGTTGAAAATTGAGAGGCGCCGGTATAAGATGCTATTTTGAATATATGGGTGTTATTTTAGTGGCCGCTGTGCATGTTGGCAGATTGAAACGGGGCCCAATACTAATTAATATTGGTGATTTCTTTACAGTTTTGGGAAGTAATCAGCGATGAGCATGGCATCGACCCCACAGGTACCTACCACGGAGACAGTGATCTTCAGCTGGAAAGGATAAACGTGTACTACAATGAAGCATCAGGTATGTTTCCATGCAACGTCTGATCACTCGTGATGTGGCGCCATGGTCTCTGACGTTAGGTGAACTCATGTGATTTGTTTATAATCCTTGCTTTCTAACTTCCACAGGTGGTAAATATGTACCCAGGGCCATCCTCGTCGATCTGGAGCCAGGCACTATGGACTCTGTGCGGTCGGGACCATTTGGACAGATCTTCAGACCAGATAACTTTGTCTTCGGTAAGGATTTGGATTTTTTTGTAATTGAGTGTATAGTTCAAAGGCAGAGTTCGCAACATTCCCACATGTTCACGGCCCAGCAATCCTGTACTCCGAAACGGAGCTAATTGGTACCTACAGAGTATTTCGCTTTATGCGTAGTGGCCCGGCAGCTGTGGGGTTTGAAGATGCTCCTGGCATTGGCTGTCCCATGAAGCATGGTCGCAGTTTCCAGTAATAAACCGTGTTATTTAAGGGTGGCATTTGCATGCACTTTTTAATCAACGCACGGAGTTCGTCTATTAAAATTGTTCTTGGTAAGTGTATTCAGCTCCAGAAAGTAGCCCATCTTGCACAGATGGAGCATCTAAAGAATAGGACTTGCCTACTGCTTGAGCGATCCTACCTAGTATTTGTGGCTACATGTACTTTAGAATGGTGATGAGGCGTGGTGTTTAAAACCTTTTCAGATATGATTCTTAGATTTTGAGAATAATCCTGAGCTGCTGATGGTGTGCTAGTAAATCCATAAAATAGGACTGCCGTAGTGACCACCTTACGGTTACTTACACTGATCCTCCCTGCATCAGGAAGGGTTTCGAACAGCAAGAAGCTGTCAATTCGGAATTCTCTACGTCAGAGCTCTAATCCCCCTGGCACATATATACTACGTGCCGTTTCCCCACTGCCACATGACATCTCGTTAGTATGAAGTGTTTTGCCCATAACGCCACTTTTCACCGGATGTCATTTTGAGTACCTCCTGTAATATGAAGCATATGATATAAAGATGTGTCCATACTATTATCTGGTTTCAGATCTCACATTGGGTAACTTAAGGCTAGTCTTTTTCAGTTTACTATTTTGGTCGATTAAACGGAAAATGCTTCAAAGACCTGGTCCTGTTGAAAAACTTGAGGCATGTGTAGCTGTAGATACGCATGCTTAGCCTGCGTCTGTCATCTAGTGTTGGGCACAGATGTGTGAAGTTGTTGTTCGAATCTTTATGGGTGATTAGGTGCAGCGACTCCTTGCTTGCGTTGTTAGTTATTCCAAAATACCTTTTCGCCACAGAAGAAAATATCAAATGGTAAAAAGGCAACACTAAGTATGAATTGGTACCTATCACCACTCATCCTAGTGGCTCCCCCACATGGGCACAACGACCATTGTTCAACCTACTACTAGAACTCTCAGAAGTTCCACCCCAGTTAGTCCAACTGGCAGGACCCAACTCATACCGGGCAGTGGTTGGATACCCCGATCCTTTAGTAAGACACCACTTTGTTGCATTCCCAAACCACAAAGGAAAGACCTGTTCTAAATCCGCCCTGGAAACATGCATTGGTTGCAGGAATGTACATTAACGCATATCTCACTAGGTTAGACCTCTCTTGTTCTCCATCCTCACCTGCCAAGTAAAACAAATGTAAAAATCAGTAGTATCGAGGCTCATGCGCATTGCGAGCAAAGGGAGCCGTTGCACCTTGTGACGCCATTGTGAACTTGCACCTAACCTAAATGGTGCAATTATGCGGCATGTGAATCTGTTCTCCTTGCCTAGCGCATTATGGTGAGCTAAACTGGATCTATCAACCTCGTATGCTAGGTGCTATGAATCCACTAGGCTAGCTAGTCAAACACACGTCCAAATATTGATTGTAAATGTTATTGTTTTGGAAACATTGATTCTCGTACTTCTGTTTTTAAGGCATTAAATTTGCTTATTACTTAACCTGGGTTTCTTTGTCGTGTGTAGGTCAGAGTGGTGCTGGCAACAACTGGGCTAAAGGTCACTACACAGAGGGTGCTGAACTTGTGGACTCTGTCATGGATGTAGTGCGAAAGGAGTCTGAGAGCTGCGACTGCCTCCAGGGCTTCCAGCTGACCCACTCCTTGGGTGGTGGCACCGGCTCTGGCATGGGCACGCTGCTCATCAGCAAGATCCGCGAAGAGTACCCCGACAGGATCATGAACACCTTCAGCGTGGTGCCCTCTCCGAAGGTCTCGGACACAGTGGTGGAGCCCTACAACGCCACCCTGTCTGTCCACCAGCTGGTCGAGAACACAGACGAGACCTTCTGCATTGACAACGAGGCTCTGTACGACATCTGCTTCAGGACCCTTAAGCTGACCACCCCCACATACGGAGACCTGAACCACCTGGTCTCCGCCACCATGAGCGGTGTCACCACCTGCCTGCGCTTCCCCGGCCAGCTCAATGCTGACCTCCGCAAGCTGGCTGTCAACATGGTGCCCTTTCCCCGTCTGCATTTCTTCATGCCCGGCTTTGCCCCCCTCACCAGCCGCGGCAGTCAGCAGTACCGTGCCCTGACAGTGCCAGAGCTGACACAGCAGATGTTTGATTCAAAGAACATGATGGCAGCCTGCGACCCTCGCCACGGCCGCTACCTCACCGTGGCCGCCATCTTCCGAGGCCGCATGTCCATGAAAGAAGTGGACGAGCAGATGCTCAATGTTCAGAATAAGAACAGCAGCTACTTCGTGGAGTGGATTCCAAACAACGTGAAGACCGCAGTGTGCGACATCCCGCCCCGCGGCCTTAAGATGGCTGCCACCTTCATCGGCAACAGCACAGCCATCCAGGAGCTCTTCAAGCGCATCTCCGAGCAGTTCACCGCCATGTTCCGCCGCAAGGCTTTCCTCCACTGGTACACCGGCGAGGGCATGGACGAGATGGAGTTCACCGAGGCGGAGAGCAACATGAACGACCTGGTGTCAGAGTACCAGCAGTACCAAGACGCCACTGCAGAAGAGGGCGAGTTCGAGGAGGAGGCGGAGGAAGAAGTGGCATAAATCTCTCCACACTAATAACAATGGACCATACTGCCAACACTGGCATGAACTTTAACGCTGGGCCAACTAGCATCCTGCTGGTGACTGGTCGGCTCTCGTTCAGGGATGCTGGCTTTGTGTAATATGGTTATTGCTGCACTGCATTTGTCATTTCCTGTTTGTGGGTGCCCGGTCTAGTCGTCCAGACTAGTGCTCGGCCTTTTAGCATGAGTTGACCACACCCTTCTCCCCCTCCCCCTCCCCATGTTGCGTTTTGCAGTCTGCCGGGCTTCGGTCTTCTCACCATTGTTTGGTCGGATACTGGAAGCAGCTTGGGACCGCGTCGGTCCTGAGTTATTCTTTAGGGGAGTTCTTTGAGATGCGGGTTTCTGTTTACAATCAATAGTCAAGTGAGCAGGCTCCTAGTCAACACATCCTGGGTGGAGTGCTGGAGAGGAACCCCATTTTTGTTTTGTTTCCATGTAGCTTGTCTCCAGGCTGCTTGCTAACCTTTCCTGTCCCTTCCCTGTCACTCCTGTTTCGTTCTTTCACTCGTTTCTGTTGTCTGGCTCAAGTCCCAGCGTTCTTTTTCACTGTTTCAGAGCGTCTGTCCTGTATGGTGTGGTAGTAGGAGCTGAGAAAGCAGTCACTTGTGAATCATGGTGTCACGATTGAACCTCACATGCGAAGAAGCCTGTTGAACCAGGGGTGGGGTTGGGTGAACAATTGAGATCGTAAGTACTTAAGACGCCTCCATGTGACCACAATTAAAATGAGATCAAGTGCTATTCCTGGTGTCTGACTCTTTTTCTGCATGGGGGGCTGGTGGAGGGGTTTATAAAGTTACGTAATTTCGTAGTTTAAGAAATTAATTTTGTGGTGTCAAAGTGGATTTTCTTGTGGGCTTTTGGAAACGCAACTAAAATGTGCATACTCGCCCGGGGGTAAGTTAACAATCGGCTAGTCTTGAACGATTCTTTTGGATTGAAACCAATTGACTGGAGACCGCAGAAGCTTGGGGGGGGGGGTGTAAGTCCGTTAGGACGTAACTGATTGGCTTACATTTTGGGATTGTTGGCATTGCTAATGGCCGAGCGAACAGCGAAGGGCCACTGTTTTTTTTTTTTACCCCTTTTTTTGATTAGAGCGGATTTTAATTTTGTAACTTATCCGCCATTTGAGCCTTCAAGGTGAACGTGTTAATCTGAAGAGTGCACCAGGCATTCTTTATATTTCTGGAGACTAGAAGCATGTTACCTTTTACGCTGAAACGGCGTTGCTCTTCCTAGCAGTCCAGAGCCGAACATCTAAACAGGCGTGTCTACAACCTGTGGGCCTCCTTGCACCCAAATACACGCCGATTTCCCTTGTAGAGCCAACATGGGGGCGGGTTTTACAGCAATAGCTATCAACATCAGCGGCAATGGCAGACACTGGCAGCTGAGCCAGAAAACGCTGGTCATGGTGACTGCAGGGTTTTATCGTTGCATCCTTGAGATCGGACGCCTTTCCAATCCCAGAAGTGCAAAAATGTGCGTTTAATGGGGTGGGAGTAACCCCACAGCCCCTCTTCAGGTTGTACATACGAGTGAGTTCTAGTCTTATGTCGCCTTCGGGCACTGCCCTGAAATCAACCTTCCGGTTTCCCCATGGCCACTTACGAACAGTTCCTCCATACACCATCCTGGCATTGACCTCCGCAAACTCACCTGGTATCCTCCCACTGCCAAATTATAAATAGCCAACCGTTAGACTTCCACCGAGGTGTGACGTGTTACTGAGCGTGACAGTGACTTCTTGCGTGACCTACGAACAATTGAGCGTGACAGTGACTTCTTGCGTGACCTACGAACAACTAAGTTGCTGCGATGTGTTGAATTGCTGGGGTGCTGGTTATTCTTCCTCGGGCAGCCCGTCCATAGTTGGGTGCAGTGTGTAGGCTAACGGACTGGTGGGGGCAGCCCTGTTCGAATGCTCGCGTAGACAATCTGCCTGCTGTGTACATGATATTTCGTGGCACAGTCCGTGTTTTTCGCGGCAAGCTAGTCGAACCGTTTGATGCGATTTGATACAGTATCGAAATCTGAGAACACCCGCCCACGCTCGATGGGGCAGATATTAGTTGATCCCGTGGTAGTCAATGGCGGATACTGTAGCTGATCCCATGGCGGTCAATGGCGAATACTGTAGCAGATTCTATGGAGGGGGATACTGCGTAGCGGATATTTGGGGGGCGCAGGTCCCGCTGGTTAGTTGTTAAAAAGTAGCCTCCGTTTGTACCTGCGAGTCACCAGACTCCTTTATTCCCGGACGGTGTATCTCAATTCGCTGTTACCCTAATGTCGAGCCACAATAGGGTCGGGCTGTGACGGGAAATGGGGCTGGGCATTACATTTTAGCCTAAATAAGTGCCCTACTTGCTAGTTCCGTTAGTTTTAAACCTTGAAACCTGTAAAGGTTCAATTGCTAGGAATGGGGGCAATTATCTGTGCATGCAATGTTTCTTTTAATATCTGGGGAAATACAGAAATTCGGCCCAGCATACTGTGAAACAGCCCGGAGATCGATCAACTACCGGGCCGGTCTGATGGCTCAATCAGACCAGTCCTTCAGGCACTACCAGATTGCCCAATAGATCATAGTGGGGGCCAATCGGCTGGGGGCCTCACCCGCTTTTGAACTGAACTGGGGGTGTGCGCGTTCTGAGGCCGAGGTAGCCACACCAATGTGCTGGACCCTTGCTCTTAGGCCCTAGGTTATAGACTCTGTGTTGCACCTATTCGACGATCAAAGGCGCTTTTAAACCCGACGCGGGTAGGGAACGCGTTTTAAGAGTAGGAAACCACCGCGGATGTCTGCTCAAAGACTTCACGTGTTCCCTAAATCGGGCCACTGGAATTGAGAGGGATGGCCAGCTCGTTTACTTTAAACCTGTATCGAGAAAATGCAAGTTTTGTTGCGAAATATGGTACGATCTGTGATAGTATTACGTGAGTAGTTTGAAGACGAGAAATGGTACGTCACGCCTAAACCGTTTCAATCTGGTTGCCTTCACACGATACGTACACGTTCGAGGTGATGCCACTTTGCCCATCTATTTCTCGAGCTAACGAGTACGTTCTGGGCTCTGCTCGGCTGGTTATGTAGGGCTGCTAGGGGGCGCTTAAGCCACCCTTAAAACATGCTACGGAAAAGCAGCATCCACCAGCTGAGGTGGGCAGGTCCGTCCTGCTTGCGGCGTGTAATAAACCATCTTCCGGTCTATGGCTTCTGAGAGTGATTGAGCCTCCCCCTGAGGGAATCTGCGGCCCCGAACAGGAGTCTGTGAAAGGATTTCGTAGTTGTGCACTTCAGGCATTCTTGAAAACAAAGTACTCATTGGGGTCCCCCGGTTCAAGAGTATCCATCCTACTCTGAACCATACCGCCTGCCTGATAGTCTTGAGCAATACAACAAACATTTAATGCGTTACGAGGCAGTAACAAAGGCTGCGCTATACCAATATCCGTTTTAACGCCAGCGTGGGGTGAACCCAACTGGTAGTGAATGCACTGTCATAGGACACGGACCACGAGGCCAGATGTACAGCAATACAGACCGCACCCCATAACAAACGCAGGACCAAATGACCGAACTCTTATTATTCATTTGGTGGAAAGTCCCTGGGCCTTTCCCAACAGTTACTCAGGTCCACACCGCGCCAAGAAGCCACATAAATGCCAAACTGCTGAACCGTTGTGGAGAGTATTGGGCAACACTGCGACAATCCAGCTACTTAAGCTGCATATAACCGTATACTGCCCCCCCTCTGGTATGCGTTTTAAAAAAACTTCAAATATTTTTCACATGCGATGCTACAAGTACAGGAGGATTTACACTAACAGCATGGTACTTGCTGCTTCTTTGAACCGTACCAGGTTTATTAAACCGGCTCAGTTGTGTAGTCGGCATAAACGCCCGTCTGATGTACACCACCCGGTGGTTCTGGGCAAATCACTTAATCTCTCCGTGGATAACAGACTGTCAGTCTGTAATGTAACTGGTGCTCATGTAACAGCCGGAGGCATCCGTGTGACCTAATACGTGACTCCTGTACCTTAAGTAACTACAGGTTCCCACTCTGTCCCAGAGTTGATTTAATCATTGATGAAAGTGGTACACAGACTGTCAACAAAAGAAGGGCAATTAAAGACCCCTAGACGTTCCCTACCATATAGTGAAAAAGCTAGGAGGGTACATATGTTAAACGTTTCTTAGGGATATGTATCCTGACGTAGGCCATCGACCATGAGAGTGGCGACCTACAGCAGAAACGCATTGATACAGCAGATAGGGTATTTGGGCAAATAGGGTAATGGTGTTTACGTTTGCCCATATACCCTGATAAGGAACTTTTTAATCCTGCCAAGTGGGATCCATAGTAGAGACTGGATACCTACTTGCGCAGTTTTAATGTTTTCTCTGCATGAGGGATCCCTATGGTAGGATTTCTTACTTTTCTATATTCTGTCTACTCGGTTCTCCTCCCTGGATGTTGGCCTGCACCAGGTAGTGGCCCTATCAGGAAGGATGCCGCTCATTCTGTGGGTGAGGGCAGTATTTGCACCCTTTTTGGATTTCCAAATTGGGTCCTTCATTTTGTGTAGGTGAAGAAATGTTTTTCCTACTGTCCTAAAATAAGACTTTGAAATAGGAGCGGATAGGTTGGCACATGTCCTAGAGAGTAACGTACATAGAAAACGTGTTCCTGTATTGCCTTTTGAGCAGTGAGTAGTATAGCTCATATAAACCACTGATACCTTTGGGTCGCATTCTCGCTATATAACCGCCTCCTCCCCCGGTTTCACTTACATAGTCGTTGTGACTACTACAGGTGCAGTGATGTGTCCAGGGAGAGCAGCACAACCGGTCTTTGAAGTCCAGCTGTCTTGTTTATGGGTGGTAGATTAGGCCAATAAATCTAATAGTTCAAATAAAGTACAATATAAGTATCTTGTTGGAGGAAATGTGCTTTTGTCCACTCAAGCTGCCATTAGTACACAGTTATGGCACTACAGTGTAGGGAAAAAAAGCTAGTGCGCACCTGCATGTTGCTGGCAGTCTCACTAAATGTGATGAGTCCTAACATATGATGGCCTCGAACCTCAAGAACTTGTCACCTGTTTCTGTAAAGCCAGTTATGAACCTGTCTTGTGATGGTAGGGCTTGAATATGTCTGGAGAACGTAGTTACTGCTGCTTCATTTTGCTGCAGTTTCCTTTTAGGGGCCTGCGGCGGAGAGAATCCGTATTCTCTGACTGGGCGTACAGTTCTCACTTGTTGAACCTACATTGGGACGTGCCTTTTGGACAGAATATGCCCGGTCTAGGCAGTGTAGTGTTGTCATGGGATTAACTCTGTTGAACTAGAAAATTTCCCAAGCCATATTTGGATAAATCATTAGTGTGTAGCACCACCCTCATGAGTTACCTTGTTCATGAATCACTGGGACTCGGTACAATCTCATCTGGAACATGCCTAGACTCCCATGAATACATTTTTTAGCTTCAGTCCTTTCCCATGATGCAACCATTTGTAAACCAAATACGTTTAACTATTGAAACCCCAGCAATAATGGACTATTGTTGCTTCCTGTGTTATAAGCAACCGTATTTGAAATGGGTCACTGTCTGTTTAGTCTGGCATGGCAAATTAAATCAAGTCTGGTGTAGGCTGTTACAAAGTGAAGGCCCACATCTGCTCTGAATATGGTAAATGCTAGTTATTTCACTCAAACATGGTTGGTCCACAGGATGGCACTAGACGTTGCATCAGCCAATCCTAACTAGTATAGCAGTTTTAGGTGAAGTGGAACTTTCCCCAAGATAGTCCAGGATACAAATGTTAATCTAGCTATAGTCTTGAATATTTGGGGGACTTATCAACATTTTAGGATTGTAAATCCAAGTTAGGATCTCTGGCATATCGGTGTATGCCTTCAGCGGTCAGTTGAAGGCTGTAGCATGACATGATTCAACCAATGTTTTTATGATGTGACTTCCCGATCAGCAAAGCAAGTTGGCCTCATGACCGATTTGGTGAGGTCTTGCTGTGACATCTTGTGAATCCAATGTGTCTGGGTGATCCGAGGTTGCCTGTTTTGCAAAATAATTTGGATTTGTCATCTATTGAAATATAGAGATGCTTCTGGGGCTCAAATTTATATTCGCCCAATGCAAGCAGTGTGTGGTCAAAATGATCAAAATGTAGGTTTGAAGCCTTGGCATGCATCCCTCTAGGAGACTATTTGGTAAACTGGGGGAGGTTTACCTTGGTGGGGTATTACAAATTATTTGAGGAGGTGGACGATGCAGCACTTATCACGCATACTCTGTAGGTAAAAGCAGCTCTAAATCTAAATAACAGGAGCTCTAATCTGGAGAGAACTTTTTAATCTCCTTCAAAACCAGTATGTGTTCGAGAAGTCACTGCCACCATACGTGCACCCATGCAGTTTTATATAGCCCTTTTTACATTCACGGTTTCCTTCTAGTTCTACTTCTATGGTGCACTGTCACAGTTTTTCCTTTTAAACTCATCCTAGCAGGTCCACGGGGCATGCTGGTGATGGGCATTGGGCTATACTTCGTTGAAGGGCAGAGAATAAAGAGTATTACTTTAATTTGAGTGCCTCTGTCACACCAATGGCTCTGGTCCCACCAAGGTATGTCCATCTGCTTTTCGCCTACTGCGTCTTTATCCTTTCACATGGTCATGGGACTTCAGGTCAACCTTGCTGCGGTCTGACTCACCCCGTCCCTACATTTTATCTGGCCCTGGCCTGTGCCATGCTTGCCAGTACCTCCAAATCCATCAGAATATACCCCTCCCATACAGGCCATATGAAAACCCTTTCTGATATCTCCTCAATGTCACCAGCTTCTGCTTGACTACGGAGCTTTCCAGCCCCTCCACAAACTACTAGAATGGCCCAGAAAAGATTTTCTGCATTGGAGGGGGAGTCCCCCGCACCAGAGCTGCTCACTTCGGCTCAATCATGAACTCACTGCTGTCTGAGGGTCTGCCTGGACGGAGGGGGCTGTGGTGACACACATCCGCCCAGCTCCACACCACCATCAGATGTGGGCCAAATCACTGTCTGGGAGCGCACCAGCTTACTTAGCCAATGGTTCTGGCACTAACCCCTAGAGGTGATCCAGTCCTGGACCAACCCCTGGCCATTCTTACAAGGGGGTCTCCTTTGCGCTTGTCTGCCTTGCGCACACAAAGCGGTCTGCCCCTTCAGGGCTGGCTGGGCCTGCCTCCAGATAGTGCCCAATGTTTTTGAGCTGCCCGCAGCTTTCATGTCTTCCAGCTGCTCCTGGAACACTTCAACAGGACTGCTACCAAGCCCAGTGGGGTTCTTGCTGCTCTGCTACCTGGAGCATTACAACTGCTGGAGAGATCAGGATATTAACGGATTAGGAAGCACCAGCGGGAGCTTGGGCAGACCTGACTAGTTTGCTATGCGTCCTAGCCACGGCCCACCCTCTCTCACAGAGGCTTTCTCACCGTAGCCTAGCAATAGACACAAACTAATGCCCTTTGCAGTAAGATAATGTGTGCCCGGTCTCAGTTGAGACTTGTCTTTCTTTTAGCTGCACCTGCTTGTAGATTTCCATTAAGGGCGGCACATTCTTGGTTCAGAACCTACATAATGAATCTGTTTCCTGAAGTCAGTCCCTCTGCAGCAATCCCAAGAGGCTGGTCAGACTGGACTCTGCTCGAGTGTACCTGAATAAAATATACTTGGTTTGTAATCTGTCTGACTTCATTTGTATGGAAGGCTGAGAGGTGGTCACGAGTGACCCGGGTGGCCCTAATCGGGTCACTTCTTTCACATTGGGAAACAGCGAGTGACCACTCCACCTCATGGATTCTGAGACAGCGAGTCCCCCTAGCAGCCCAACAGCAACAAGATGCAAGACCTTCCTGTCTTTCTTTGTGCTGATGCCCTTTTAGCAGCCTAGTGCATGCATGATTGTTTTTGTGCAGGAAGGGGGACCTTCCTGCACAAAAACAATCCTGAGTCTTTTTCCTCTCTGTGTCGTAGAATAAACATAGGAAGAGGGGAAAAAATGAGAAATAATTATTTCTCCTCATTACGCCTCTCCTGGGAGACATATTTCGTGGGATGATTATACCACCCCAGATGTTCCAAATGTCCCTCAGGATGACTTATACCCCTCAAGGTCTTCCCCACCGGAAGACACAATAGGGTTTAATGCAGTGGTTCCCAAACTTTTTTGACCCGTGGCCCCCTTGACATATTGGCCATTGGCCGCGGCTCCCCGTTTTACTTTTTTGGCAGGTGGAGGGGGTTGTACGCCCAGCCTCGGGGTACTTCAATTTTTCTCCCTAAAAATAGTTGGGATGAAGCCAATGAAGGTTTTATACTCATAGATGTAACAAAAACATATATATCAGTTTTTAAATATAACATTTTTGTTGCTTAAGTAAGTCAGAAACAATACTCTGGGGTCTGCATATGTATTTTTTTAAACTATTTTTTATTTTAAATAATTGCATCTAGCTAAAGATGTGGCACAACCTTGTTCAAAGGTGGCATGGAAAAAAAATAAGATGCTACCCTAAATATTTGCTTTCCACTGATCACTTTCTCTTTCTCGAAAAATATACCAGAAAAACTAAGTTAACTCCTATTTTCCTTGCTTAAACTGGTGTTGTTGCAAATGTCTTGTGATCTGCCTTACATCTTGGCTACAGGAATTCGCAGTAGGCCTCGTGATTTCAGAAATCAGCTGTAAAAATGTATTTATGTTGAGAAGTTCACATGTGACTGGAGATGTCACCAGTTAACTGTAATTAGGAAGTTAAGAGGCTGGGCTTTATAAAGGGATTGCAGGAAGTTATATATTTTGAAGATTTATGGTGACTAAAGGACATTTAAGGCAATTAAGCCGAGCACAGGAGTAATACAACCCTTGCACCTTGAAGTGAAAATTGGGATGGGCTGCAGGAGTCTTTCGTGCACAGGTGTTTGCAAAGGTGAGCAAGTGATACTCACTGCTGCTGTCCTAGCGCTACTCTAATTCTGTGATGAAAATCCTTGGGGCGGCGCTATCTTGCACCCGCTCCAGTCCCCTCGTCTTCCCTGCTTCTTGCTAATGATGCCTCCATGAATTGCTAGGTTGAAAATTACTAAAAACAGGCACAGCCCTTTTGAAAACAAGCCCAAAGAAGCTCAAGCCCGACAATACCAAAAAGCCTTAGCACAGGTAGTATGCACTGGCAATGTACAGACACATTTCAGAAATACCTTCTGTACACTGCGTGACCAATTAGCATGAATGTATGCTGCTAGAATACAGTAACCTACACAGGCCGTCTGTACACAGATGTTTAGGGCACAGGGTTATGGTGTGCAGAACACATGTATTCATGTTACAGGTCTATGCAAAGAGATTACTGCGTTCACGTATTTTGTGCACTTTATGCATGTGGGAGAGCATAGTCACTGGATGACCAAATAATAGCAACCGTAGTCTAAAATGATAAAAATATTTTCGGCTAAAAATGTCATCACTCTCCCCCGTATAAAGTCTACATAGGGTCGGTGACAAAAATATAGACATTCCCACCCCCTTCTCCTGGCAACTTGTATTGACGTCTGGCACCTGTTGGTTGATGGTAGAGATTGCAGGCCTGTTCTATGCTCAAGGTACGAGATCTACACATGTTCCATGCAAGAAAAGCGGTGAATATTAACAATCAGGGCAATTGGAAAACATCGCACATGTGTAAAGATATAACACAAACGTCTATAGAGAACACGATGATGCACAAAATGCCGGTCACACAGAATGAGCAATGATATTTTATAATCAAAACGGAAATGACCACAAATCCATGTGTTTTGCAGGTCACATCTCAAGCATACACTCGTACTCCAACATGCACACGTTCAGCACATAAATTATGCAACATTTCGTGAAGACTTAGCTTCACTCATTAACTGTGTGCATGTAGCATGCAAATTCTGGAATACTCCGTGAACATGAGGCCGTAGACATGGACATGCATAAGCTGATGTGTACAACGAATGCTGCATGTGCACCCACCATATATGCTTGGAGCACTGGGTTCCTCTTGTTTTCCAAACAAGTGACCCAGTAGCTATGTCCACGAGTCTGCCCTTCGCCCTCCGGGACAGCACAGACCGGGGTATCTGACTGCGCCCTCCCCCTCCTGGGAGCAAATGTTTCCTGAACCCGTCCCATCCCCCAGTAAAAGCGCATACTCGAGCTCGGCCTCTCTCTAGCCACGGGAGCAGTATAAAGGAGCACTGTCAATCTGCCTGACGGATGAAATGATTCGCTGCGTGCAGACTGAAGGTATGAATGCAGGCACCGACCACTAACACAAGCTTGCACTCCTAACGAACGAAAGACTGCACAGTTGTAGAGTGAGTGGATGCATGGTTAGGCGAGCCCTTAAACTGGACTGGATGACCAGGCAACCCACCCTAGTCTACAAAACTCACCAACAGCGTTTGCGGCTCCCCTGCCTTGTTTTCACGGTGCACCGGGGCGCCGCGGCGCACAGATTGGGAACTGCTGGTTTAATGAATTAATTCACAGGGCTGCACAATATCCTGGGGTAGACATACAGACCCTGTTGAGGAAAACCTCCTAATGGATACCTTTGATAACGCACAAAGGTCCTCATCCATTTTACTGATGCTTAAAGGAGTGATCGAGCATGCTCCTGAAGTCTTCTAGGACCCAGTCAGAACTCTGGTCATTAACCCTCGTATAGATAAAAAATATAAAGCTGCCCCCTCTGACCCAGCATATATTTAAGGTCCAGTACCATTAGAATCACTTGTAGTTTCCAATGCACGCAAGAGAGAACTCTCAAACATCAGGGGAGGCTGCACCACCAGATAAGGCGTCTAAGCTACTTGACGCATCAGGGAAAAGAACAGGGTCTCAAGCAGCAAACGTTGCGTATTGCCAATACACAGGCATCATTAGCCAGATATGACTGCACATTATGATGAGCTAGAGTCATTAATGAGGCACCTCCCTGGCAGGTACAAGGATAGAGCAAACAAGCCTATCCAAGAGGGGAAAAACATCACAAACACCTATTTGGTGTGCACTCTGCAGCAGATACTGCCTCTAGGGCAGCTAACACCAGCGTTTTATTACGCAGACACGCCTTGCTACGTATAGAAGGGTTCAAACCTGAGGTACAAAGTGCCATTCTTAATCAACCCGTTGATGAGCAATACCTACTTGGACCCAACGTAGATGTATCACTAGAGAAAATTAAAAAGGATACAGGCCGCCAAATGTATGGGAGACCTGCAGTCGCAGGCTCCCAGACGTTCGTTTCGTCACTCATACTATCGAGGTGCCTCCAGGGGGATATACTTCAGACACAGCTTCTACCTCGTACAAAGCCCCTACACAGTCCACTTACAGCAAGGGCTACCAAAGGGGTGTTACAGGGGTAACGATAACCACAGCAGAGGTAAGAATAACACCTCGCATTCTGCCTCTACCCCTGCCCATTGACTCCCTTCCCCTCCTGTCGGGGGAAGACTCAAACAATACCTGCCAGCCTGGGAAAACATCACATCAGACAGGTGGGTGCTCCAAATAGTTCAATCAGGTTATTGTCTGGAACTAACATCTACCCCCCCAAACATACCACCCAAGCAGCGCCCAATGTCACCGGAACATTTAACATTGCTCAGACAGGAGGTAATATCCCTCCTGCAGAAAAATACAATAGAAAGTTACATAGCACCAGAAAAACAAAGGAGTATACTCCCTATATTTCCTAATATCAAAGAAGGAAGGATCTCTAATACCCATCCTAGACCTCAGACCTCTAAACATTTACATAGTCTGATCATTTTCATATGGTCACACTCCAACAAGTCCTTCCACTGCTGGTACTAAACTACTTCCTTGTCACTCTAGATCTCAAGGACGCCTACTTCCATATTCCCATCCACACAGCGCACAGAAAATATCTGATTTGTGCTAGACGGGCAGCACTACCAGTTCAAAGTGCTCCCATTCGGAGTCACAACAGTGCCAAGGGTGTTTACCAAATGCCCAGCAGTAGTAGCAGCACACTTAAGACAACATATTCATGTCTTCCCATATCTAGATGACTGGCTTATAAAAGCCAGTTCATACAGCCAGTGTGTGCAGCACACTCGCGCTACTATTCAACTGCTTCACGACTTGGGATTCACAGTAAATCACACCAAATTGCATCTGCAACCCTCGCACATACAACAGAATCTCGGCGCTACAATAAACACCCAACTAACACTAGCTTATCCCTCTCCAGCCAGGATAACAAGTGTACAAACTCTCCTAACAAAATTCAAACCGTAACACTCGCTACCAGCGCGAGTGTTCATGCAGCTCATAGGGATGATGGCATCTTGGTAGTACCTCATGCAAGACTGCAAATGCGTTCACTTCAAGAGTGCCTAGCATGCCAATGGAACCAGGTCCAAAGTCAATTAACAGACCTAGTGTTGGTAGACAGTCGTACACATCGCTCACTGGCTGGGGAGCTCACCTACTGCATCACACCATGCAAGCCAGGTGGACACTGCAACAAAAGCTTACTCCACATCAACCACTTAGAGTTGCTAGCTGAGTTTGAAATGCTTTTAGGACTAGAAACACAAGTGTCAGGCAAAGCTGTCTTAGTCTGCACAGACAATATGACCGCTATGTACTACATAAACAAACAAGGGGGGGGGGGGCACACTCTCTCTGTTAGCATAGCAGATATGGAGATGGGCTATACCACTAAAGATCGTCCTCTTAGCCCAACACGTCCCAGGAGTGCGAAACACTATGGCAGATCTGCTAAGTCGACAAACACAGCAGATCCACGAGTGGGAACTTCATCTACAAGTTCTTCATCCGTTCTTTCAATTGTGGTGACAACCTCAAATAGATCTCTTTGCCACCCACGAATATGCAAAATGCCCAAACTTTGCCGCCAGATACCCACACCCATTGTCCAAAGGTAATGCGATATGGATGAATTGGTCAGAACTATTTGCGTACGCTTTTCCTCCTCTCCCACTACTTCCATTAGTGGTACGCAAACTACAGCAACATTCCCTAATGCTCATCCTAGTCGCTCCAACTTGGGCCAGGCAACCGTGGTACACCACGCTGTTGCAAATGTCGGTGGTACCACACCCAAAACTAAACTTATCTCCGCGCCTATTAACACAGAACCATGGAGAGAGCAGACACCCGGACCCGACTCCGCTCAACCTAGCAATCTGGCTCCTGAGGTCATAGAGTTTGGTTACCTCAACCTTCCCCCAGAATGTATGAACGTTATCAAAGGAGCTAGACACCCTACTACTAGAGCATGTTATGCTGCTAAGTGGAAACGGTTTGTCATACACTGCCAAAACAACCAAATTAAGCCTTTAGACGTGTCTATTCAGCACATCATAGGATATCTATTACACCTTGAAAAGTGTAACCTAGCCTATACATCTATTGGGCTACACCTTTTTATTTTTTTATTTTATTCAAAGTTTTATATAGCGCGAACAAGATCCTTACAGATATCAGAGCGCTTCACAATGACAGGGTAGGGGCAGTAGGAATGAACAGAGATAATGGAAGCAGTATAATAGTCACTGACATGGTAGGATAATAATAACAAACATAAAACATATCAATATACAAACAGGTAAACAAGTAATATAAGACGGCACCAGTCATTGATCCCACTACAGAGGTGTTCAGGCTTTGCTAACGTGCTGTTGCATGTTGAGCTTGGCGTCGAGTGTGATGCCTAGGGATTTCGCCGAATCCACGATGGTAGGTTGGACATTGAGTGCTGTTAGATTATTGAGCCAGGTTTGGGTGGTGGAAATTTTCGCCGGGGGTGAGATGAGTAGGAACTCAGTTTTCAGAGCATTTAGTTTGAGGTGATTATCGGCCAGCCAAGATTGAATGTTAATAAGTGTGGAGTTCAGATGTTTGATATCTTCCGGGGATTGTAGCTTTAGGTAAAGTTGTGTGTCGTCGGCGTACATATGGAATTGGACATTGGAAGCTTGGAGCAAGGTGGCGAGCGGTTCCATGACGAGGTTGAACAATGTGGGGGAGAGGGAGGATCCTTGTGGGACACCTAGATCTGCAGGCACAGGTGTAGATAGCACATTGTCGATCTTGAACTTCTGAGACCGGTTGTGAAGGAAGGACGAAAACCATTTGAGAACAGTTCCCGTAGACCCATTCTAGTGCTTAGCAGCTCCAGCAAGTTCTCATGTTTGACCGTGTCAAATGCTGAAGAGAGGTCAAGAAGGATGAGGAGGCAGGACTCATTGCGATCAAGAATTTGGAGGGCGTCATCAATTATGTGTGTCATAGCTGTTTCCGTGCTATGTTTCGCTCGGAAGCCTGATTGATGAGGGTTGAGGAGGTCAAATTGATCAATGTGTTTTGTTAGTTGGAGTTGGACACATTTCTCCAGCAGTTTGGCCAGGGTGGGGATGTTGGTGATGGGTCGGTAATTGTTTAGGTCAGACGGATCAGCTGTAGGTTTCTTGAGTATAGGCGTGACTTGCCCCACCTTGAGGGAGTCTGGAATTAGGCCTTGTTGTAGGGAGCTATTGATGATTTTGGTCCAGAGAGGGAGGAGCAAGGGGATGAAGTCTTTTACAGCATTAGCAGGTAGGGGGTCTGTGAGGTGATTAGAGGGCTTCAAGGTGCAGAGCAGTTTGTGTATTGCTTCTTCCGAGTAGGTATCGAAGTACAGCCAGGATGCCTTGTTTTTAGGTTGATTGTTAGACATTCTAGTGTGGTTGGGGAATCGGCTTACATCCATGATGAGGTCATTTCGTATGTTGTCAGACTTTAGCTTAAAGAAAGCGGAGAAGGCTTCACAGTGTGGGGTGTCGCTTGTTGTGCTGTTTGATTGTAAGGGTTGTGTCTTTGTATTGCAGCATACTTACAAAATAGACAACATCTATCTCTTTTTAGAGTACCAGCTATTAAAGCTTTCATTGAAGGACTCCAAAGAATAATTCCTCCCAGGACGCCACCTGCACCAGTGTGGAACTTAAACGTGGTTCTCACAAGATTAATGGGACTTCCTTTTGAACCATTACATAAATGTGAATTGCAATTCCTAACCTGGAAAGTAGCTTTCGTAGTAGCCATTACTTCTCTCAGAAGGGTTAGTGAACTACAAGCATTTACCGTTCTAGAACCCTTTCTGCAAATGCATCATAACAAAGTGGTTCTTTGTACTAACCCTAAGTTCCTTCCTAAAGTCATTTCACCATTCCATCAAATGCCTGTATTTTTCTCGCAGCCTCAAACAGTCGCAGAAAGAGCTCTACATACCGTAGATGTCAAGAGAGCATTACTATACTATATCGAAAGGACACCAGGTTTTCGTAAAACAAAACAGCTTTTTGTGTCTTTCTCACCACCACATAAAGGCAATCCCATATCAAAATCAGGGATCGCTAGGTGGATTGTTAAATACATACAAATGTGTTATCACAAAGCCAAACGTGCATTAACAATTCCTCCAAAAGGGGGGCGTAGCTTGCCGGCGTCGATGGCGGACGCCTGACTTTAGAGCTCCGAACCATTGCCCGAAATATCCTGATATTATCCTGATTTGTGCGAGCCTCAGGAGCTGGAAATTGTGTCCCCACCGACCTGAACACCTACGGTACCCCGCTAACGCGCAATCCCTCAGGCTTTACTACTGCAGCCCTCAAACCCGGCGGGAAAGTTGCGATCGGTGGGCACTGAAGCCGCAACTCTGGAGTGCACGCAGGCTGCCCTGCGTCACCTGACGTGCGGCTCTTCGGCGCAGACCGCGCCCGGCGAACGACCCAGCCTCAAGGAGCAGCCCCGGAGACCACTGCGGAGCGAGCGGAGGAAGGCGGTAACACGTCCCTACACCCAGCCTATCTTTTGGGGACGCTGCGTGGCTGCATACCGCTGATAGATACAGGGGTGCGTGGCGCTTCCCTGTGCATACCGAGGGCACCCATCGAACCTGCCCCCCTTCCACCCCCCCTCCCACCGGACGCTTGAAAAATGATGCTTCTACGTCCGATCTTTGTATCCAACACTGCTGGCCCGACCCCTAAGGGGCTGCGGCGCCCCGTGGGCATTGACCAGCAGAGAAGCCAAGCGGTGGTCGGAGGCGCCCTGCTGGGGGGGGCATAGCTGGGTGAATGCTGCTCCTCTGACCTCGGAGGATCCGCTCGCCCCCTGCTCCGGGGCTTCGAGGCGACGCTTGGGGAACATCGAAACGCGAGGAGCAGCCATTTTGGCGTCCTGCACTACTGAGGCCTGAGACGCTGTCGCAGCCAGAGCTCGTTCTGAATCAGACTCGCTGTGTTGCGCTGCGGACTTGCTTGACCCTTGGGCCTGCCACCTGGTGTTCCTCCTAGAGAGCGGTGCCTTCTCACTGTCCTACTGTGGACCCCTACACGGAGATGGGTAAGGGCGATAAATCGCAGACCAAGCTCCCCTTTGAGAGCCGCCGCGCCAAATCTACAGATACTGCGGACCCCGACGGCGCGGCTATGTCCAAAAACACTGACAGCACTATATACTCAGATATAAAAGACCTACTGGTCACAATAGAAAAGGGCCTCCAGGACAGTATCACATCTATTGGCACCAAGTCGGAAGATTTGGATGCCCGCTCGCGTTGATCCAACATACGGATCACAGGGATTGCGGAGACGACCCAGACTGGAAAAATGGAACTCTTTGTCGAAAAACTTCTCCGCTTGCTGCTGGGGGACGACGCTTTTTCGCCAATGTTCATTGTCGAGAGAGCGTACCGCACACTGGCCCCGCAGCCCCGTCTGGGGTTCCCCCCCAAGACCCATCATTGCGAAATTTCTCAATTATAGAGACCGAGACACGGCCCTGCGGCTTGCCAGAGAGAAGGGGTCCTTACAATACGAGGGCTCAGCGATTTCCATCTATCCTGACTTCACAGCTAAAGTGCAGGAAGAACGTAAGCGCTTCGCCCCATACAAAAAACAACTGAAAGACCTGGGGCTGGATTATGCCATGCTGTACCCAGCGAAGCTGAGGATTAACCGACAGGGCCACTCACACTTTTTTACGGACCCCAAAGACCTGCAGAAATCTTTAAAGGTATGGACTAAGGAACATCAGAAGGTCCCTGGCACCCAGGCGGAGAACGGCAGCAACGACAGCCTACTGGATGAGCAGGAGTAAGAGAGTGGGCTGTTTGGCTGCCCAATACTCGGAGCAGGACACACTTTTTGACACTCTGTTGCCACCGTTAGTGGCTACCCGAACCAGCTGGAACTCCGTTCTCTGCCCCGGACCGGGGGTGCCCACTGCACTGGTCGGATGACCGTATGGACACAACCGCATGGTGAGACCATTCCAAACTGTATGGGGGTAACATACTGTTGTATGGCGGCTTTGAACTGTATATGATAACTGCGCGCACGGAGTTGGTGGTGGGGGTAGATTACGTAACTATTAGCTGGAGCCTCCCCGCGGGTGCGACCCGCTATCTAAAAAGTTTGGTATGATTAAGCAGCCCTGAGGTTCGTCATGAATACAATGCAGGGCGATGGGGCTAGGGGCGGTCTTACACTGGTAACCTCTTTGTGTTGCTGTCTTCTCCTCAGGCAACCTCGGCCCCAGCGCTGTTTGCATTCCTTGCTCCCTCGGGAGCCTTCTGTTTGCGGGATTGCTCTCCTAGCTTTGGGGTAATCATGTTAGGCCAAGTTGGGGTTGGTCAACTGTGGGAGGGGGGTGGAGGGAGTCGGGGGTGAGTTGTTTCAGCCACTCAAGGTAAAAGACACTTAGCTCCTTCTTACACAGTACACATGAGGCACACACATGCGAAATCTATCATGATGCCCTTTAACCACTGCCTTAATGGCGGAAGACGCGAATAGCACAGCTCGCACGCCCCTTCCCAGGCTTAAGATTCTAACGTGGAACGTGCGAGGGCTCAACGATCACAGGAAGATTAGAAATGTACTGAGCTACTTACAATGTCATGTTGACGTAGCACTGCTCCAGGAGACTCGCCTCCCGAATAACAGCGGGATGTTAAGGTATAGAGGTCTAGAGGGGAACACAGCTACTGCGGGTTTCACAACTCACGCCAGGGGGGTGATGACCTGGCTCAATCCAAAATCCACACTGACACAGCAGACCCTGACGTCTGATCCCGAGGGTAGATACGTCATTTCTAGGTGCTCTGGCCTTGGACTGTCCTTCATAGTCATTAACACTTACGGCCCCAATTTTGACTCCCCAGAGTTTTATCGGGAAATGGAGGCCAGGGCACGCCACCATGACCCGACTCTGCTGCTCTGGGGGGGAGATATGAATCTTACGCTTAACCCGATCCTAGACAGGTCGTCGGGGCCGCATCGCAAACCGTCTGCGGCCGCAGCGGCACTACAGAGAGCCATCACTTGCCTGGGCCTTGAGGATGTATGGAGGTCCCGATTCCCACACCAGGGAGGCTACACCCACTATTCTGCTTACCACGACATCCACACCAGAATAGACTACTTGCTGCTTCCCTCGGGCAGGCTGGGTGCGGTTAGAGACTGCAGGGTACTACCCAGGACACTGTCTGATCACTCTCCTGTGCTCTTGGAACTGCAGGCACCTGGCAGATCCATCCCCCCTTTCACGTGGCGGTTCCCGCCATATTCGCTGCTTGACCCGGGGTTTAGAGGGGAACTGGCGGAGGCCATTGATACTTTCTTCGAGAGTAATGTAGGCTCAGTGGAAAGCTTTCAGACTGTCTGGGGAAACTTTTAAAGTATATATACGGGGGGTAGCTATGACAAAGCACTCCGGGATACTTAAATCCATCAGGCAGAGACTGCCTGACCTGGAGGAGCAGCTGGGGGACTTGGAGAGGAGACAGAGAGACCAGGCAGACGGGCCGGAGATAGTTGACATCAATAGACTACTGGCTGAATACCACGAGGAAGCGGACAGGGAAGTGAAATACATGGGAAAATACGCCACGGCCAGGACCTATAGTGAGCGAGACGGCCCAGGACCCTTGCTGGCCAGTATTATTGGAGGGACTAGGAAACGACACTCCGTTATAGAAATCCAATCACCTACCGGCGACCTCCTCTCTGATCCCGTTGCTGTCGCGTGTGCCTTTAAAGATGACTACTCTGACCTATATACCTCTCGGGGTGGTAACCTTGATGAGGACATAGAAGACTACCATGGCCATATAGATATTCCTACTCTGTCGAACTCTGATAGAGAATTCCTTATGCAACCGATTGATAGGGAGGAGATCACGGATGCCCTGTCTGCGATGAAATCGGGCAGCGCCCCTGGCGCAGACGGCTTAACGGCCGCCTTCTATAAAGCCTTCAAGGACCAGCTTATCCCACACCTATCAGCCCTCTTTGATGACATCTGTGTGGAGGGCAGTATGCCAGACTCCATGAGGGAAGCCCTCCTGTTTGCAATACTGAAGCCGGGCAAGTCCCGGGAGCATTGCAGCTCATACCGTACCCTATCCTTGCTAAATGTAGACACAAAGTTGTTTGCCAAGGTTTTGGCTACTCGACTAGCCTTACTTGCACCTTCCTTAGTTGCCCTGAACAGGCGGGTTTTATCCCGAGCAGGAACTTGACATACAACATTCGAACTGTACTAGGGGTACTACAACACGTTCGACAGGATAGGAAGGCACTGGCGGTTTCCTCGACATGGAAAAAGCCTTTGAGTCTGTTGAATGGTCGTTCATGGGTAAAGTACTGACTAAGATGGGCCTGGGACAACCTTTTATGCAAATGATAGGAGCACTATACGCCCGTCCTCAAGCTAGGCTCCGACTAAATGACCACGTGACTGACTCATTTCCTATTACAAGGGGTACTAGGCAGGGGTGCCCACTCTCGCCGCTGTTATACTCCCTAGTAGCGGAACCATTAGCCTGCGCCCTGCGGGAATATCATGGTGCTAGGGGTGTGAGTTTTCCCACTTATCGGATAGTGGTGTCTATGTATGCAGACGATACCTTGCTCTATGTCCGAGACCCTAATAGTAATCTGTCGCCTGTCCTTAGGGAGGTTGTCCGATACGGAGCCCTATCTGGCCTAAAAGTCAACTGGTCCAAATCACTAGCATTCCCCTTGACCCCAAGTACACAACTAACCACCATGGAATACCCACTCCAATGGACGACTGACACGGTCAGGTATCTGGGGGTGCAACTACACGTAGATCCCGAGACCATGTTTAGGGCAAACTATGGCACGGCGTTTAGCAAACTGGAGGATGACATGGATGTGAAGTACCGAAAAATATTTACCACCACCCAATTACAGTACAGTAAACCCAATTACCAATAATCAGTCGGTTGGCAGTGTAGAAGGTCCAAGCATTTATTATAACAAACAAAACTCTGTCAGAGGAGCTCCTTGCGACCTCACCCCACGAGGTCCGCCAAGAAGACTGTTGGCAGCTTGTCAGTACATCACATATATACAGTTGCATTGGCATCAAAATAACCCAACATGGAAAAATACAAATTGGTACAGGCTGGCACAGACAGAAAAAGGAAAGTCCATATATGGCACACAATGCGCTCCTGGTTTCGCTCATCCTAGATTTAGCAAGGTCGAACGGGTGACTCCCTTCTGCCGTCTTGAGACAGCCCGCCCAGCACCCCTCCCGGAATGTGCTTATCGGTCTTCTCTTCTGCTACCTACGACCTTGGCAGGCCTAACGAGCTGAAACAGCGGATTTAGCAACAGTTGGGATATTTCTCAGGAGGGAAACTCGAGTGCAAGACAGGAATGGGGCCTAGTTAATGCAATGCTTTTAGCGAGGCCACAATAGGGCGTTCACGCGTGTATTGGTGCAAGGCTATTATGGTGAATACTATAATGTTAATGTGTACGTATATCGAACTAAAGTATTTAGTGACATCAGGCTAATCCTAACATATCGATTATAGGTATTGCATAATGAGAAAATCGATTCCGGTACCTCAGATGCTTGGTGTAAACTCCCCCTCTCCCTGCTGGGACGGATAGCCATTATGAAGATGGTTGTACCCCCGAGATTCCTCTTTCTGTTTTCTACTATCCCGATGGTTCTCCCGAGAGTGTTCTTCCAGAGGCTGCAACAACTATTGACGAAACTTGCATGGGCGGGGGGCCAACCTCGAGCTAAATGGTCACTAATCACTTTACCCTACTCTATGGGGGGACTTGGCGCTCCTGACCTCGAACTGTACTACAGGGTAGCGCAGGCTGCACACTTGCACACTTGGGTACATGGGAATCGGGAGATACCGCACGTTACACTGGAAACCTTGTTCGCCAAACCTCTCACACTCCCACATACGATTTTTGAATCCACGGACCGTAGGACTGGCATACTTGACTCAATTACTTCTACTAATCATGCATGGTCCAGACTCTTGCACATCCAGGCTGGTGCGCTGCTGTATTCTCCCATTATGCCCATTGACTGGGTGCGGTGGTTGCCCCCTCTTTGTGAGAGGGGGGTGGTGGCTGCCATGCTGGACCTTAACATCAAGACAGCTGGAGATCTATTTGTTGAGGGTACAGCTAGGACCTGGGGCCAAGTGACCACAGACTTACCATCTCCTACCCTGTTACAGAAATTCCAATTCTATAGAGTCAGACATGCGCTCTCTGAGCTTCTAGGAGGAGACATGGCGGAGCCTCCAGAAGTGCGGGAGCTCACATACGTACTTAAAGCTTCCTCTCTCCAGAAACTGCAATCTAATCTGTATTCACTATCGCAGGCACATAGGGAACACACATATACTAAATCGCGGCTGGCATGGCAGTCTGATCTGCACATGACAATAGACGACGGCATGTGGAAGTATTGTTGCACTGCCACCACGACGCTCTCATTGAACGGCCTGCATCGGCTTATACATTTCAAATTTATAAATAGAATTTACTACACTCCTTCCAGACTACATAGATACGGCCTGAGGGCCACGGCTGAATGTGATAGATGCCATGCCCTGATGCGGGGTTCCTCCATCTAGCTTGGTTGTGCCCTGAAGTGTGCGCTTTTTGGAATTAGATCTTCACTGAAATAAGCGCAGCAGTAGACTTGGAAATACTTCCAGACCCGGGGATGGCCCTGTTGGGATACACGAAGACACTGCCTGTGACAATTTGGAGTCAGGGATATATACACAGCAAGAACTGCCAATCACGCGGCATGCTCCGCCTCGATCAGCCAAGATAATGTCCAAAACCATACGATTTTGAAGCGCCACGAGTCTCTGGTTGCCTGAAGCTCCACAGTGAGGTTCGTTAGGATGTCAGTTGTTATGTTAATGACATTTTCCACTATTCTGGACAATCTCCTTATTTCCCTGCTATTGAATATGGGGCCCCAAAAGGGTGTTAAACCCTTGCTAAAATCCGTGAACTGCTGCAGCAAAGAGGTGTCTGTCTGATCGACTTCGGTCATATCGAGTTGCCTGCGCTGTCTATCGAGGAATGCAGTGGGGGTGGTGCTTACAGGGAGTGGGAGTGATCGTGCTGGGTATAGCTGATGCGTCTTATGGTAATCAGATGGTGCTATGTACACTGGTGGGAAGAGGAAAGATAAGTAGCAAGGTCCTGCCCAATTGCGTGGCAACCAAGTATATGCATGCTCTCCACAAACAAAATACACATTAGGTGGCGTTTCTTCAGACGAAAAGTATAATTGCAGATACTATCTCCCATCTGTATCCGGCCCACCCCATGCACACAAAATGCAGCAGAAGCATTCAAAATAGGAATGGGTACAGTACGATCTCTTGTAACATTACGTTCAATAAACAGCTGAAAGTATTGTGAAGCATTGAAATCCCTGAAATCAGAAAGTTCATCCTGCAACCAAGTCTTATTCATAGTTACCAAGTACAGCTGGATACAAGCTTGTGGGTCTATTGCTCCCCGCCCCCCATTTCCTGTCTGGTTGAAACCATAGTGTGCTCGAACATAGTCTAGAATGAAATTATGTTCATTAACATCGAAATCCCTGCGATGCTCGCCCCAGTGTCGGTATATTGCTAAAAACAATTTGTACCAAGCCTCACAGCTGCCCAGATAGGATAAAGGTCGTGAGAGAAATAGATCATGATTGTGCACCACAGACGGTAGAAGCCCACAAACCCAGCAATCAGTAGTGTTGGTGACACTGTGTGTTTGATGAAGCATTTCAACAAATACATTTTTAGCATATTTCTGGCGATGTCTTTCTTTGTGAGGTGCCAAAGTAAACAGAAAATGCTCAAAGGGTGCAGCAGTGGATGGCAACAATTTCTGCAAAGGATATGCATGTTCTAAATATATGAACAAGCCCATTAACACTGCTACAATAACAGCTATAACCACTACGAATGATACCTTGACCTTCGTGGTCCACGTGGAAAACATTGGCTCATAAAAGGGTACGTATCGTGGGGCAATCGGGAATTCTTCTTCTAAAACAATACGACCAAAAGGGTACATTCCTAGCTAAAAGTCCAAAGTAGGCCTAGCAGTCCGTCCTGCCAGAGGGTTCTTCTTCCTGTGTCCGTCAGAGTCTCACAGGTGGACTCCTATCGTTCATCCCAGACAAAACCAACCAGTAGTGCTCCAGTTTACCTCCGTTGCACAACCTAGGCCCTTGATGCAGATGTGAGTCTTCTTTCTGAGCAGAGCACAATGATCAGAGTTCCAGCTCTCAACGTGTTCAGTCCAGTGTCTCGCTCAGCCCCTCAGACCAAAAGAACTAGCAAACCCTGTCTTATGCAATTCAGTCTTTCCCTATCTCCTGAGGATGGGGTCTGAGGTGCCGTGTTTTGGCTTTCTTGGCCGTAGGTTGTATCGCACATTACCCAGCACTTCCTGATCCGGAAAAAGGATGCCAGGTCCTTCACGCACATGAGAACTTTCACTTGCCGGAGTACTGATAGCAGGATTCAAAGCTTTTGCAGACTTAGTAGGGACCAAGTCATCTGGTCTCGACTTCTCCTCCCCTAGCCTCGGTTCAATCTCGCAGGCGTCTGAAAAGGGTACAAGTGCAGCGGCTCTCTCTGTTTCCTGCGTCAGAATTCCCCCTGGGCATGGCTGATCAAAAGGAAGCGGAAGAGGCAGTTTCTTTAGATGGGAGACATGTATCCAATGCTTTCTCCCATCTACTTTAACCGCCGTCCTGGTGGCCAGGAGTATTTGGTGTGGCCCGGACCACCTTGGAGCCAAACTGGTATCACGCTCAAATTTCTTCACCAATACCCATTGGCCGGGTTGCAGTCGATGACCGGGGCCCTCTGGCAGCGGCTGCAGTACAGAAGCTACCTGCTGATGAACAGAACGAAGGTCTTTAGTCAGAGCATAAAGGTAATCAATCAACATAGGATATTCAATATGTGCAAAAGAACGTGGTCTGGGTACCCCCCATACATTAGCAGGCCTACCAAATATTGTCTCATACGGGGAGAGGCCAGAACGAGAATGTGGGGTAACGCGTAATGACATGAGAGCTAAAGGCAAGGTGTCAGGCCATTTTAACCCAGTGCTTTCCTGTATTTTTGCCATTTTGAGCTTAAGGATGCCGATATATTTTTCCACGAGCCCTGCTGATTGCGGATGTCGGGCAGCGTGGAACTTCTGTTTAATGTGTATACCTCACAGATATGCTTGACAAGGGCCCCATGGAAGTGCCCCCCATTGTCCGACCAGATCAAACGGGGCAATCCAAAGCGGGGCACAAACTCCTTTAAGAGGGCTTTTGCTGTGGCCATTGCAGTATTCTCTTTGGTGGGATAGGCTTCAACCCATTTGCTAAAAGCACATACCACCACCAGAACGTATTTCAAATTATTGACGCGCTCCATATGGATGTAATCCATTTGGAGCACTTCAAAAGGCAATGAGGGAGGTGCAAAATTCCCGCTCAAGACACTTTCCCCTTTCCCTGGATTGTGTTGTAAACAGACCATACAGTATTGGACCAACCGGACAGCCGTCCTTTGAATATTAGGGTTGTTCTAAACTGGGTCCAGGAGCCCGCAGATACCTTTCGCTCCCGTGTGTGCCGGTCCGTGTGCCATAGTCACAACAGCCTGTACTAGTGCATTAGGCAATAGCCATCTCTGTTTTTCAGTCAAATCAATCCAGCAATTATTTTCATCCAACCTTCCTACCTCCGTTTCCCATCTCTCTAATTCTGCGGGAGTGGCTTCCTTCTGCAACACTCTCACACTTTCCATAGTATTATCAAACAATTCAGCGTCCTCCACCCATCTTGCAGAGGTATTTACGAACATAGTTGACATCGGGGTTTGTGCTGTCTGCTTGGCCACCTGGTCTGCGAAAGCATTTCCCTCCCCCACTTCATCCACTATTGCTTTGTGTGCACTGCACTTGATGATGGCTACCTTCTTGGGTAAGGTGAGGGCATGCAACAGTCGTACAACCAAGGGACCATTCTGAATTTTCTGGCCATGGGAAGTAAGGAAACCCCGCTCCCTCCACAGCCGCCCAAAGCTATGGGCCACGCCAAAGGCGTATTGGCTGTCCGTGTAAATGTTGACTTCGAGTCCCTCACTCAACTCACAGGCTCGCAACAAGGCCATGAGTTCAGCAGCCTGGGCTGACTGGTGAGGTACTCGTAACGTCTCAACAATCGTTTTCAAAGTTGTGATTGCATATGCAGCTGTTGTTGTTCCATCTGCTAGCTTAAAACAAGACCCATCCACAAATAACTCCCCTTGAGGGTCATCTAGAGGGGTGTCAGTAAGGTCAACTCTGCCTTTGGTTTCTTCTTCGGTACGATAAATGCAGTCATGGAGATCTGTATCATGTTCACTCATAGGGAGTGGTAACAACGTGGCAGGGTTCAATGTTGCACATCGAGTGATCGTAATGTGTGGTGCGAACAATGTCAATTCATATCCGGTGAGACGTGCACTTGTAAGGTGTTGCGTTTTGGTTTTATTTAGCAATGTGTCCACAGCATGCGGTACCATCACGGTCAAATTAGAATTCAAGACGAGTCCTTCCGACTGCCGGATTGCCACTGCGACAGCCGCTGTGGCCCTCAGACAGCTAGGAAGTGCTCTTGCAACATTATCCAATGTGGCTGACAAGTAAGCGCACGGTCTTTGCTTACCACCAAAGTCCTGCGTTAACACTGACAATGAACAACCGTCGACCTCGTGTACATATAGTACAAAAGGTTTACGATAGTCAGGAGTGCCCAAAACAGGAGCAGAACACAAAGCAGTTTTGAGAGAGTCAAAAGAATGCTGACATTCATCCGTCCAGGGTAGGGGTTCATGCACATCTTTCGTAGTCAAGTGCAACAAAGATTTAGCAAGAAGGGAAAAATTAGGTATCCATTGGCGACAGTAAGAGGTGATGCCAAGAAAAGCGCGCACCTCACGCTGCGTGCAAGGAACAGACATGTTAGAAATGGTCGTGATGCGTTCAGGTGTTAGTCGTCTACCCTCCTTCGATAGTAGATGACCGAGGTAGGTCACCTCCTCTCGACAGTATTGGAATTTTGATAAGGATACCTTGTTCCCCTTAGCGGCCAGATGATGCAATAATTTAACCGTGGCCGCCTTACAACTCTCTTCCGTGTCGGAGGCAATGAGCAGATCGTCCACATATTGCAACAGTACATTGCCACTCTGCAGATCCAGATCATCCAGCAAAGCCTTAAGGGCTTGGCTATATATGCTCGGACTTTCAGTATAACCTTGAGGTGCGCGACAGAAGCAGAAGCTTCGACCAGATAACAAGAATCCGAAGATCTGTCTGCTATCAGGATGGATGGGAATGCTGAAGAAAGCATTTTTCAGGTCAATGACCGAAAAATATTGGGCAGTTGGTGGGATCATTGTAAGAATCGTAGTGATGTCGGTCACCACGGGATACTGTGGCACCACTATTTTGTTAACAGCTCTCAGATCAATCACAAAACGATAAGCAGCACCCTGCTCACTATCATCAGAGTTCCTTTTCAAAATGGGGAGGATCGGGCTATTGCAAATATTGGCAGCCGTTTCTTCTACCACTCCTTTATCGACCAGGTCCTGAATAATGCGCAGCAAAGCTCGTTCTCCTGCTGGTGCTATTTTATACTGCGGGATGCGTGGTAATTTTGCGCCTTGTTTCAACGTAATGTGAACCGGAGGAATATCCAGCTTACCCACATCCGCATCCCCTATTGCCCAAAGTGTGGCGGGAATGCCATCGAACTCAGACGGAAGGCGTTCACCTTTAGCGAAACATTGTTTCACGTGATCAGCATAGGGTCGGATCGTTAGATAAACCCCGTCCGCAGAACAATGAATTGTTGCATTTAATTTCTTTAGCATATCTAATCCTAACAAATTTTCCCCGCAATGTGAGGTCAGTAGTAGAGGAGTGTCAATGGTGGCTGGACCGATCGTGAAAGGGAGAGGTCTAGAGATGGGGCTGACAACTGGGACTCCCGAGAATCCCACTGAAACATTATTTTGCCCGGACAGAGCCGCCCCTGGAACCAATGATCGAGCAACTGAACTATTCATTGCTCCTGTGTCAATTAGGAAATTCTCAGAGGTCCCCAACACTTCCCCTTTTACATAAGGTCCCCTTTGATTGACCGGAATCGACACTTGGCCCCTACTCTGTCCTTGGCTGTCCTATGCTGTCGCGTATGCGTCTGGATCCTCATATTCATAACCTTCGTGATAGTACTGTCTGCTTTGGGGACAATCAAAATGGTTCTTTTCCGACTTGCCTGGTCTTTCTTCTTTGTGCATATCACTTCGGTCGGGACCGCCTCGTCCTCGCCCTCGGACTGCTCCGTTCTGGGCAAGCAAAAACGGACACTGTGCTTTCCAGTGTCCCTCCTCCTTACAATTAGAACACTGGTTCAAACCTATTGTCGGGCTCCTCCCGCACCCCTGCCTGTTCCCGCCCCTCTGGACATAGTTCCTCGGCCTCCTCTCCCCCCTCCTTGTCCCCGCACTACTTGCTGCAACAATACTCGAGTCTTAAGATCTTTAGTTTTCTTTTCCACCTTTTCTTTATTTTCGTTCTCTCTATGTTCATAGTACTGGGCCATGCTTAGGATTACAGACGGGGTAGAGGTAGTCCATGTACTTTCTGCTGCTTCTAATCGTGCAGAAATCTCTGGGGCCAAGTTCGTAACGAATCTGTTAACAAACAATCTAGTTCCACCGTCAGTTGCCAAATCTTGCCCACTAAAATCAATAAAAACTTCCTCGAACCTTGTGAAGAAATCGGACAGACTTTCCTCCTCCTTCTGCCGACAAGCGGACAATTTATCCCAATCAACCTTTCTAGGCGGAATCAGAGTATGCATAAAAGCTATTATTTTTGCTGGTAGAGACGTTATTTCAGCCCTCGGTTTGTCCCCAGGTTTGCGATCCTGGTCCCAGCCTCTCAACTCCTCCCATGTCCCCCCTAGCTCAGCATGATTAGAGTCATGCACCTGCTGCCATATGTCAACAGGTACAAGTAACCCAAAGAACAACTCAACATCTGCTATGGTCATTACAGCAGAGGCAGCTGCCTCAGTCAATTCTTTGTAGAAGGCGGTAGGATTCTTTCGGGGGTCAGGTAGTTGGGATTTCAGTGCTAGGACCTCACTTCTTTTCCATGGAGTGTAAACCCATTGTTCCTGGAACCTAGCTGCTATCCCTGCCCGTGTGATTGCCTGATTACCATCTCGCTGTTCAGGGACCTCGGGATGATAAATGGGATGAACTTCTCGCATGGGATGCTGAGTAGTCCACTGTGGACTCTTCAAAAACAGTCTCCTTCGGTATTGAACCAGGGTATCTATATTCTTAAGTACCTCATTCGGTGTTAGACTGAATTTATGGGCCCAGTCCCGGATATTATACAATATCTGAGGGGCAGTCCCGTCCCTGAAACTGACTTCCCAGGACCAAATGAGTGAATTAGCCATCTGGAATAGTACGTGTTGCTGCATGACCGGATCTCCATATGTCGGTCACAGTGTACGCATCGCTCCTTATCCATCTAACAGCCTGATCTTCTAGCACCTCTTTCTCCCCATATCCCACGGATGATCTAGTGAATAGTCGTTTGCCGTCCATTCCCCCAGCTGCCCCCCTCGGAGTTTGGTCCGACTCGCCGGGCGCGGCACCGACCGAGGGAGAAACCCACTCGGGAGTTGGGGGACTTAGTTGTATATGAGGGGGTGCTAGTGCCTGCATGGAATCGGGGACAAGCGTGGCCAGGTTCCCCCCATGAGGAGGAGGAACACCGGCATTTCGCCCGGGGGTAATAGCGCCCTGCTCCTCTGGGGCTGATGCCCGTGACCTGGCTTCGGGCTGGACAGGTATGGCGGGATATACGCGCTGTGGGGCGTACGGCGGAGGAGGCCTCGCATCCAGCAGCTCCTCTACCTCATCTTCCGTTCCTTCTCGAGTTACATAGCTTTTGTCCACTTGTAACCTAAATTGTCTATCTGCAATTGCAATATTTCTCTCTATTTTGTTTTTGTCATGGGCGATAGCTTTCTGTGTTATAGTCTGTCCTTGCTCTATCTTGAGGAGCTTCTCTGATCGAATGCGCCTCCTTTTTGCTTCTTTCTGCCATTTGTTAAGAGTGTCGAACATAGACTGTCGACTTCGTTTAACAAAAAGGCGCTCTTGTAAATATTGAAGCTTCTTTTCATCAAAAGACCCAGTTTTTGGCCACTGCAATTCGACGTTATCCTTAGTGTACTTGTGCCATAAAGAGTTAAAAATAAGGGGGCCAATACCATGCTTGCAATTCATATCATGGCTGGGTGTCCCCTCTGGGGGAGCTGGCTGACTCTCGTCCAGCCTTACATCATCGCTGCGGACACAACTAAAACATAATTTGCTAAGACACGGCATGTCCCTTTCCTTTGTTTTATTTCGGCTGGAAAGAAATCAAGTTTTAGTACAAAAATAACAGAACCAACTGCCAATCAATCACAGCGCTTTCATTCTCATGGCCATGTTTTTCATTCAAAACCCGCTCATGTCTTGCATTGTACAGCTTTAAAAGGACATAACACGAAAACACGAAAACACAAAACGTACCAAAATCCCACAAATAAATGCAATCAAAAGGTGGAGCCCGTCGACTCCCACCTATGGAGAACTCTTCTGCTACTAATCAAAATGCTGCAAAGAACGTGTTCAACAACAGTCTCGTTTTTTGAACCACAGACCGGCCTACAGGCCATCCGACAGTATTCATGGTTCACCTCCCGAACTATTCTGGCTGAGCCCGCGTTTAAGCGCCGCTCCAGATTTGTCCGGGTGCTACCCAATCTCAACCATCGGCTTTCCCGAGAACAGTCCGGCCGAGCGAGAACCGCAGTTCCCCTGAGGCGTGCAATCCTTATCTCCAGTATTTCTTACACAAAAGACACCAGGAGCGTCCGCACGTGCAATCTCACCATTTCCCCCGTCGGACCCCCTTTCCAGAGTCTCCTCGTACCAAATGCTAATTCAGAGTTTCTCCGTGACCACAGGTCACCAAATGCTAAGTACCAATATCCAGATCTGCAGACGTAGTTCAACATATACCGAGACACAACACTCACCTGGTGCACGCAGGGCTGATTGAACGTTCTCCACTGCCAACTCTCGATAAGATCAACATGGCTGGTTCTCGGGTCACGCCCGAAGGACTCCGGCGTGGGGCTATTAGCAGCTGAGGTCCTCTGGATCGGGAGGGCGGAGCAAACCCCAAATTCTTGTCGGTTTAGTCTGAAACCCCCCCGATCGAGGGTACCCCTTTTCAATGTCCCTCCGACCGTCTGTGCATACACAGGGACAGCCCCAACGCGGAGTCCCGGCGGAGTCGCCAACTGAAGTACCGAAAAATATTTACCACCACCCAATTACAGTACAGTAAACCCAATTACCAATAATCAGTCGGTTGGCAGTGTAGAAGGTCCAAGCATTTATTATAACAAACAAAACTCTGTCAGAGGAGCTCCTTGCGACCTCACCCCCTGAGGCCTGCCAAGAAGACTGTTGGCAGCTTGTCAGTACATCACATATATACAGTTGCATTGGCATCAAAATAACCCAACATGGAAAAATACAAATTGGTACAGGCTGGCACAGACAGAAAAAGAAAAGTCCATATATGGCACACAATGCGCTCCTGGTTTCGCTCATCCTAGATTTAGCAAGGTCGAACGGGTGACTCCCTTCTGCCGTCTTGAGACAGCCCGCCCAGCACCCCTCCCGGAATGTGCTTATCGGTCTTCTCTTCTGCTACCTACGACCTTGGCAGGCCTAACGAGCTGAAACAGCGGATTTAGCAACAGTTGGGATATTTCTCAGGAGGGAAACTCGAGTGCAAGACAGGAATGGGGCCTAGTTAATGCAATGCTTTTAGTGAGGCCACAATAGGGCGTTCACGCGTGTATTGGTGCAAGGCTATTATGGTGAATACTATAATGTTAATGTGTACGTATATCGAACTAAAGTATTTAGTGACATCAGGCTAATCCTAACATATCGATTATAGGTATTGCATAATGAGAAAATCGATTCCGGTACCTCAGATGCTTGGTGTAAACTCCCCCTCTCCCTGCTGGGACGGATAGCCATTATGAAGATGGTTGTACCCCGAGATTCCTCTTTCTGTTTTCTACTATCCCGATGGTTCTCCAGAGAGTGTTCTTTCAGAGGCTGCAACAACTATTGACGAAACTTGCATGGGCGGGGGGCCAACCTCGAGCTAAATGGTCACTAATCACTTTACCCTACTCTATGGGGGGACTTGGCGCTCCTGACCTCGAACTGTACTACAGGGTAGCGCAGGCTGCACACTTGCACACTTGGGTACATGGGAATGGGGAGATACCGCACGTTACACTGGAAACCTTGTTCGCCAAACCTCTCACACTCCCACATACGATTTTTGAATCCACGGACCGTAGGACTGGCATACTTGACTCAATTACTTCCACTAATCATGCATGGTCCAGACTCTTGCACATCCAGGCTGGTGCGCTGCTGTATTCTCCCATTATGCCCATTGACTGGGTGCGGTGGTTGCCCCCTCTTTGTGAGAGGGGGGTGGTGGCTGCCATGCTGGACCTTAACATCAAGACAGCTGGAGATCTATTTGTTGAGGGTACAGCTAGGACCTGGGGCCAAGTGACCACAGACTTACCATCTCCTACCCTGTTACAGAAATTCCAATTCTATAGCGTCAGACATGCGCTCTCTGAGCTTCTAGGAGGAGACATGGCGGAGCCTCCAGAAGTGCGGGAGCTCACATACGTACTTAAAGCTTCCTTTCCCCAGAAACTGCAATCTAATCTGTATTCACTATCGCAGGCACATAGGGAACACACATATACTAAATCGAGGCTGGCATGGCAGTCGGATCTGCACATGACAATAGACGACGGCATGTGGAAGTATTGTTGCACTGCCACCAAGACGCTCTCATTGAACGGCCGGCATCGGCTTATACATTTCAAATTTATAAATAGAATTTACTACACTCCTTCCAGACTACATAGATACGGCCTGAGGGCCACGGCTGAATGTGATAGATGCCATGCCCTGATGCGGGGTTCCTCCATCTAGCTTGGTTGTGCCCTGAAGTGTGCGCTTTTTGGAATAAGATCTTCACTGAAATAAGCGCAGCAGTAGACTTGGAAATACTTCCAGACCCTGGGATGGCCCTGTTGGGATACACGAAGCCACTGCCTGTGTCAATCCGACGGCTGGTGGGCATGGGACTGTTAATAGCGCATAAAGTGATTGCGTGTTCCTGGATGAGGGGACCTGTTCCGGCCCCTACACGATGGGCACGCGAGATGATATACTGCTGTACGCAATCTGAAATCTACTGGGGACTCTACCAAACGTATCTATCACGCCGAGGGGGGGAGACTGCGACTACTGAAACGGTCTAGCTGTTGGGCTGGTGCTGACCTGGAATTGCTTTATTCTTTCAGGCCCTCACTTATGGATCCTGTATGAGACAGTGAGGCTTCCGATTATAATCTGCCTTATTTTCTGCAATTGCTGTGATGTGGAATCTGAGCGCCGCCTGCCCTGCTTACTGGGTTGTTGGCTAAACGGCTGTGTACTCTATCTATTGTAGTAGGAAAGCTGATGAAGGTTACGCGGATGTCTCCTTACCTTGAGGGGTGGGGGAGGGGGTTTTCGATGTTCATTCCCGGGGTCACTGTTTGATTCCTCTATGCAACTTGCAAAATAAACTAATTAAAAAAAAAAAAAAATCCTCCAAAAGCCTATTCTACAAGGAAAATAGGGGCTTCAATGGCATTCTTAGGGAACATTCCCCTAGATGATATATGCAAAGCAGCTACATGGTCTACACCGCACACATTCATAAAGCATTACTGTGTAGATGTGCAAACTAAACAACAAGCCACTGTGGGCCAGGCAGTACTAAAAACTCTGTTTCAAACAACTGCAACAGATACTGGTGGTCGCCGCTAGGTGTGGGTACTGCTATACAATCTATGCACAGTGTGTAATCTGCAGCTCATATGCCTCGAACGGAAAATGCTACTTACCAGTATGCATCTGTTCTTGGCATTTAGAGCTGCAGAGTTACACACGCCCACCCGCCTCCCCGGCTACCTTTATCCGTTCCAGTATTTTCTTATTTAGATACAAATCACATGGACATCACTACCCTAATGGCGAAAAACAATCTGGGGATGAAGCCGATGCCCATGCGCAGTATCATCCAAAGGAGGAGTCACCTATCCTGTGACTTCCAAAGACTTTTCTACAACAAAACAAACTGCAAACATCCGGGCCCAACACTAGGTGGCCATCTATGCACAGTGTGTAACTCTGCAGCTCTACATGCCAAGAACAGATGCATACTGGTAAGTAGCATTTTCCTTTTCATTTGTGTCTCTCTTGCATCACTTTGCGTGGTGCAAGAGCGACACAAAGGGTCTCATAAATATGCCCCTTGTGTGTGATCCAGCACACATTTCAAATCTAGAAATGTCTCATCATTTTGAGCCCTTGAAAGGGGTATGAAAGTTATATACAATGCTACAATACAATACCAGTTTACTTGTTATTCACCACACCTCATCCTACTCTCTTGTTTGTAATCTGGTTTTAGCCAGACTCGACAGACATAATGCTGTTCCATGTCCAGCACCTCCAGTTGAATGTTCTCAATATAGTCTTATGCTTTCTGGAGTATGCTATATCAAATCCCGAACACAAAATAATAATAAAATGGAAGTCTCATGTGTACAGCAGGGGCCATATTACACAAGTGCCCTGGGGTCACAAGGGGCACGGGCACCTACTTTGTGGCCCTGGGGGCAGCAAATTCATTGCAATCCTGTTCATGTTTGCGCCCAGCGCGCCTGTTTAAAGGTGTGCTGTGGCGCAAACATGAACAGTGAGCCTGAAATATAATAGGTGAATATATAGGTCTGGAGGGCAGGATATTCCTCTTTTGGACCCTGCACATCACCAAAAAGGGTTAGGGCAAGAAAATCCTACATTTGCAGGTGGTACAAGATCAGGAGAATTGATCTGTTCAACGTTTGCCACGGTTAGGACAGGTTGCATGCGGCGCAGGCGGGAGTCTTGGGGGGTGTGGGGGGTGGAGAGTCACATGTGGGCTCTTACACACCCCCGAAGTGGGGGGGGGGGGGGGTGTGTACGGAACACAGGTCAAAAATAAGTGTGCAGTACCTTGGTGAGTGAGGAGCGAGTGCAGGGGAGGGGGTTGGGCAGATAAAGAGAACATGGGGAAATGGCAAGACAGTAAGGATTCGATCAGGGAAGGATGGAGCAAAGTATGACGTTGGGGAATGGAAGTTGGTGAGATTTGAGTGGCAGCGTAATGTATGGGGGATTGTGCCTTAGTTGCAAAGTTGATGTTAAAGTTTAATAAAGTTAATATGTGCTACCCTGTCATAATAAATGGCCTTTCATGCTATACTTGGGTCAGGATTGTTTTTATTGTAGCATGAGGTGGGTGCCTGAGATTGTTGCCCGCATTTGAAAAGAAACCTGTGTGGAGACGAATGGGGTGCTACCTGCAGAAGTGGGTCTGATTTCTAATTGACTTTCTTTTACTAGCATCTGTTTTACTCACTTACTGAATTTAAAGCCATGTCTGAGCAGTTTAAACTCCGCATGATTGCAGGGCACTGCAGCAATGAATGCCCCTCAAAAATCCCCCAAATATGTGTCTGCTAGGGCAAGTTAGAGGGTCATTACAGGCTATCTGTACTTGTACATTCAGTGCTTGGCATTGTTGCTGGGGATGGCATAAGTTTGTGGTGTATGCTATTGGAAATTTGACTGAAAACAGTGAACTAGGTGGAAAGGTGGTATGAATATTGGTTGGCACCAACTAGCTGAGCTGTAGCACCATGTACCACATCACAGTCAGGATTCCCTCTGACTAACGTCAGAAGAGCTACTTGCCCGTTACTTTGAACACAGTCCTTACCTCTCAGGGTTTGGCGTCTACCCCGTCATGTGTACACAAGCCTTCTGTATCAGGATTTGATGTCTACCCTCTCACAAGTGCGCACTGTCCTCCCGTCTCAGGGTTCGCAGTCCACCATCCCACACGTATGAAAATTCCTCTCCTCTCAGGGTTTGACAGGTAGTGTTTAATTTGAGCCAGTGGTTTCTGGCGCTCCACTCCGCACTTAATGGACCACACTGGCAATTAGGACAGTCTGCCACATGGTGCCGCTGTTTGTCCAGTTTAGAGACGAACACAACAACGTTGTTTCTAAATTCAACACACATGACTAGTACCTACTCCAACACCATTCTTATAGCTTTGGGGGCTGGAATTGTCACACGTGTAGAAGTGTTAGGGTTTGTAGTCGTGTTGTTCAGCCGGAGCCCATGCAGGTAAGAGCGGAGGGGTCGGGGGGGGTGCGAGGTTTTTGACATGACGACATGGGAAAATGAATTATTTATTTATTTTTCCCTCATGGTCATCTGTCGAATCCACCCCAACCCGGCCGCATAGCCCCATCCCTCATACCTGCATGGGCCATGGCTGGTGTTGTTACTTTAGCTGACAACCCTGACAGCGGAAATGGGCAGTGCAAGCAGAAGTGGTCTCTTGACGAGGGCCCTGGCACTTACTTTGTACAGATTATGCACTGGTTTGACGACTACCCTCTCTCACACAGTGCTCCTGTCTTTCCTCAATAGTTACTAATGGCTCTTTGCAGAACTTGAATGCATACTGGGCTAAGGTGCTTTGCTAAGCATTCTATGAAATTGGCATAATTCAAAATAAATTGACTAAACATTGTCCCGAAGCACCCTCTCTAATCTGGGGATTAAGTTTTGGCTCCTCACTTCAGCTGGTCTCGGTGTGTAGGCTGCTCTTTTCCCATCCTCACGCCCTCTTGGTGGTATTCCAGCTTCATTAAGGCTTGATCGAGTCCTACAATGCTTATTATACATCCCTAAATACCAATGTGTTCTACTGAGTCCCTTCCTTGTGCTTCAGCAGGGAGAAGTCCCTACCTAGTTCTGTGAGGCCCCTGGGTGTCTTTTTCCTCTCCCTGCTACTGTTCACCCTCTCAGTCCTTTTCTTTTCTGTGTTCTCCATTTCATCCTTATGTTCTCAACCCTTTCTGTTTTTACCTCAAAGCTCAACTTCATTCTCTTTGACCGCTCCATTTCTACCCACAGTTTCGCTCTCTGCACTCAAATCATCCCTCCCCCTTAATCTGTTACCATACTGTACACCACCTGGGACGGGCGTGGCTGTGCAGTGTAGTGCAATGGCCGTTAGTCAGGTCCGCCACATCTCTCCTCCCCACATATCCGTTACATCAATCCAGCCCCCGAGGACAGCATAAGATGGTTAAAGACCCACTGTTCTTGTTGAAACAGAAACCGAGGCTGGGAGGCTCCTGTGGCCGAAGTTCTCGCTGCAGCCAGTCGCAGCCCACATGGGAGATGCAGCCGGGCAGTGGAGTGATCGCTGTAGTCGAGGACGTGCCGGTGCACAGTGGAAAACGTCTTGACATGGGCCCTGGCTCTAGGCCTACATACCTGCGTCTTGAATCGCCGGAGCTCCTGGGGGAGGATCGACGGCGGGGCTCATATTGGCGGTGCTGAGACAGGCGGCGGGCCACGACCGGAAGCGCAACCCCTGACCATCGTGGGCTCTGGCGCAGTTCCAAGGGCGGTGAGGTGCAAAGATCGACCGTCGGGGACCTGAAGACTGGGCCTTTGCTCCGGTACACTGAAAGCGGTACGAGTCCCACAATCACCTACGTACTTCTTAGGAGGGGGTGATGCCGTGGCGGGCGTCAGTGGGGAGGTGCTATGGTGGCCCTGGCTGGTCTGGACTTGGAGGGAGTCCTGAACAACTCGTACACCAGCTCGGGAGGCCGCCCCCTCCCCTGCATTCGTAGCATCACACATCCTGCATCAGTATATTGCTCTAGTACCTGCGTGCTGGGGCCCCCGGAAACTGACCATTTATCTCACGTCCGATCTGGCCTGAAGAGCTAAATGACCTGAGAGGCAGAGGCGGACCTGGAGCGTGGGTCTTGCGTGCCGGTGGCTCCATCTTCCTGCGTTTGGGCAGCATCCTCCCGTCCATACCTCATCGGCCCACAGTACTTGTGATGCAGGGGACTAATGGTGATACGCCCCCCTGTAGGTTCGCCTGTACAGAGGGGGGGATCCGAGCTGTTGCACGTCGCCACGGCAGACCAGCACTGGGCCTAATTTGGAGAAAGCAAATTTGTCCGGAACAAAGGGTCCTAAAGTAGTCCAGCACATCTAATTGGACCGCTATACACTCTGCAAAGCATCGCTTCAGGATCAGAAGGCCAGGGATAAAATGGGGGGAGGATTGGAAGAGGATCCCCCCGAACCGACACTTAAAGACGTCATGGAGCCCATATCAGGGGTCCGATCATCTCTGGAGCAAGAATGGACACAATCTCCTCAGAAGTTACGCTCATCAGGGTAGGCCTCACTAAAATTAATGAAAAGGTCAAGCAACTGGAGATCACAACAACAAGCTTGGTAGAGGATACTTCGCAGCTTCAAAACGAGATTCGTGACCTACAGGTTTTCACGAAATTCACTGAAAGCAAGCTGGATGACTACGAAGGGCGCACCCGCCGTAACAACATACGAATCTTAGGGGTGCTTGAGCGGGCGGAGGGGTAGACGCCGGATCTTTTTGTGGAAGACCTCATTCTTACCCACCTACACCCAAAGGACTGTCCAAATTATTTGTAATCGAGAGGACGCACAGGGTCCCTGGGGGATGACCGAAGCCCAGGGCTCCCCCACTGCGCTCCTGGCGCAGGTACTGGACTTTTGTGACAGAGACGTGATCTTACAAAATGCCAGAGTGGTCCCACCGCTCCGATATGAGAACGCCGAAATATCCTTTTTCCCCGGACTTTATGCAGGCTGTACAGAAACTGCAAAGATCTTTCCTAGCTATCAAAATGATGCTGCGTGAAAAAGGTGTGAAGTATGCCATGCTGTTCCCGGCTTGGCTTCGTGTGGAGGATAAAGGCAGGGCATGGTTCTTCGACAATCCGGAGACTGGCAGAATGGTTTGAGTGGTCGCGGGGAACTAAGGAACATAACTCCAGTTGAGAGAACAAGGGACCCTGCCCATGTGGAAAGCAGGACTCCATTCCAGGGCGCAGCAGGATCCCCACGTCTCTCTGAACTCTCCCCGCGCTGGCGAGAGACACGGGTACTGCGCAGCAAAGACTGTTGCTGACTCGTTGGGTCCTCATATGTTTAATAGGGATATGACTCCTGGGGCTTGGCCCCTCTCATGGAGCTGCAAGATGTTGATTGACTAGGGAGGGAAGGAGTGACGACGCACTAAATTACCCCCATGTTTCCACTTTTAGTTCATCAGTTGGACGACAGGCACTCTGCATCGTTGTATTTATGGGCAGTTCAAGGCCCAGGGTGCAGGGGAGCAGGGAGGGGGGTTGTTGGGTTTGGGAAATTGAGATTGGTTTTGTTTTTGTTGAATCCGCACAAAAAGATTGTGTTCTACAAGAGGAATCTTTAACCTACACACGTTTCAATGAGCGCACGGGGGATAGAAGCATTAAAGTTCTGAGCTGGAACTTCAATGGGCTAGGGGACATGGTTAAGCGGTGTGTGGTTTTACGATATATTAGGAGGTATGCCCCGGACGTAATCCTCCAAGAAACACACTTGGTGGGAAATTCCTGCAAGGCACTGAACAGGTGGGGTTACAAACTGGTGGCCCACGCAGGCTTCACTAATGGTTCAAGGGGAGTGAGAATAATGACAAGAAACTCCTTTCCCCTTATCGTCCACTCTACATGGTCGGATGACCTGGGAAGATATATTGGAATCACAGGGCAGTGGGAGAGACGTACGCTAACATGCATGTCTGTCTATATACCGCCAGGTCTTCAGAACCGTACGTTCAAGAACTTGAGTGCTATATTACTTTCACTTCCGAAGGGTCTGCTGGTGATGGGAGGGGACTTCAATTCTGTTGTCTCCGGCACACTGGACCAGTACCCCACGCGGAACACTGGGGCATCAGCCGATGGCTGCCAAACTTCCTAGTGGCCCTTGGTCTAATGGATGTGTGGAGAGCATACCACCCAGATAGTGTCCAACACACGTTTCACTTTGGGGCACACAATAGCCTTTCCCGTACCGACTACCTTATCGTCCCCGCATCCCACATCGCACATATCCAAGAAACCAGACACATGGCGAGAGCCATCTCTGACCACTCCCCGTTATGTGCTTTCCTGGTACTGGGTCAGGGAAGAGTGGGTAGGATAGCCCCTATAAATCCATGGTATCTCCACGATCCAGGTGTGCGCAAAGCCCTGCTTCAAGCCATTGACCATTACGTCCAAGAAAATGAGGGAACAGTTGACTCCCCCAGACACTGGAAGGCATTTAAATTGGTAATACAAGGGCAGGCACTCTCCCTGATAGCTGGAACACGTAAGGAGAAAATTAAGGAATTAGTTGAGGCTGAAAGCGAAGTCCTCAGACTGGAGGAGGAACTGGGAGAGAAGGTAACAGGAACAGCTACAATCCTTGCAATTCAAAAGGGATGAGTATAAAGCGATAGCCACTGACAGGGCAAAATCATTGGGGAGGAAGACAGCAGGCAGAGTATATGACTAGGAGATAACGCAGGGAAACTCATAGCATGGTTGGATAAAAAAAGAGTTGGTGTCCAGTTTGGTGCCAGAGTTGATAGATAAGGATGGCCAATCCATTACAGATCCCCAGATTATTGCTAACATGTATGCTACTTGCTTTAGCAACATCTATTGCACCCACACATCCTGTAACGAAGATGATTCTCAGTCCCTTCTCAGGGACATTGCACTTCCTTCCCTATCGCCTGAAGACCTGGAACTATTAGAAAGCGACTTTACCAATGACGAAATTGCACTGTCGATTAGGAGTCTCCAGTCAGGCAAGGTGCTAGGTCCTTCCTATCGAGCTCTACAAACTAGGGCCGGACAAACTAGCCCCACACCTGCGGAACATGTTTGCAGCCAGCAAGAAGCGAGCAGGGGACACTCCCGCTAGATCAGAGGGTAACCACACTAATTACCATTCACAAGGAGGGCAAACCTAAGACGGACTGTGCCTTGTATAGGCCTATCTCCCTCCTAAATGTAGAACCTAAAATCCTGGCCAAACTCCTTGCCAACCGTCTCGTCAAAATGATCAGCGGATTGATGCACCCAGATCAGTTGGGCTTCATGCCACAGCGCAATACTGCGCTGAAGCTACAAAGAGTGCATGGTGTGATGGGAAGACTGGCCATGATACAAGAACAGGCGATCATAGTCTCACTAGACGCATCCATGTCTTTCAACACCATCGAATGGCCATACCTCTTTGCCATTCTAGCAAAGATGGGGTTTGGGCCTGGGTTTATTCACTGGATTAAGCTCCTCTACTCGGAGCCCCTGGCACAGGTTTTAGAGAACAACAAAAAATCTGAAGTGTTTGCACTGGGTCGGGGGACCCGCCAGGGCTGTCCACTGTCCCCCTCCTCTTTGCCCTTGCCCTGGAACCCCTGTCGGCATGGGTTCGTAGAGATCCAGTTATACATGGCCTGCGATGGGCAGCAACATGGGAACACTGCATCTCATTATATGCGGATAATATTCTTCTGTTCATAGCCACCCCAAAAGCGTCGTTGGTCGCGGTGTTTGATATTTTTGCAAGCTTCGGCAGATTTTGTGGATACTCCATCAATTGGAGTAAATCTATTGTATACGTCCTTAGTGGGGACCCGCCCGCTGTACCCCAGGACTGCCCCACACAAATTACCATGGTGGGCTTTAAATATCTGGGGATTTTCATAACGTCGGACCAAAAACTCTGCTACGACCGCAACCTGCTCCCACCACTACAAAGACTAAAGCAAGATATAATAGCCTGGAAAGCGCTCCATCTCTCACTGTTGGGCAAGGTGGCGCTTTTCAAGATGATGTCCCTGCCTCATTTCGTTTATGTGCTACAAAAATACCCTGACCCGGTACCTATACGTTACTTCAGGGAAATAGAGGGCCTGCAGAGGGACATGCTGTGGGGAGGGAAACCTCGTATAGCACTGACCAAACCCACCCATAACTGGTATGACGGGGCATCAGTCTTCCTGACCGTAGGAAATACTACTGGGCGACTCACCTTGCGGCGATTTATCATGGCACATATCGCCGCATAGACGACCAGGGCTATACCATGAACCGGTGGCTCCTCCCTGGAGGGAATTACAACAGAGCCCTTTATTCTACACCCCAACGATTCTCCCTCACTGGGATGACCAGACACTCAGTACAGGTCTGACATGCAGCAACTAAAAGCTTGGGAGGGGAGTGGAAGTTGACGTTAGCAACACCCCTCTGGGACTCAGGCGCTAGGGGATCTGTGGAAGTCAAAAGGGTTTTGATAAATGGGATCTCGAAAATCAGAGACATGTGGGTGAAGGGTGACATGGTGACATTTGCCTCCCTGCAACAGAAACACAAGCTCACTAACCCAGAATACTTTCATTACCTCCAAGTCCGCCATGCACTACTGTCTGACCTAACTAAAGGTTCCTCCTCTCCCCCCCAGAATCCTCACCCCTTGAAGAAAGGCTGCTTGATGGACACTTATAGGAGAAAGCAATCACCCTGACCTATAAGAAACTGATAAATAACACTGCAGACCCCTTCCAGAGCACCAGGACAAAGTGGGAAAGGGATAGTCTTGAAGTGGATGACGAGGAGTGGCAGGAGTCACTGGCCTCCCCAAGGTAAGTTGCAATCTTGGCCAGACTGCGGCTCGTCCAGCTCAAAATACGGCACAGGGTGTACATCGCTGGACCATGCCTGGTCCGCATGAGGAGGGCAGCAGGGGGAATTGCAGATGATAGTGTGGTCATGAGGGCATGTTTATGCATATACTGTGAGATTGCGATCATATTCAGGTGTACTGGCACCAAATACATGCTGTCCTTAGCAAAGTGTTCGAACTTGTCATCCACCCTGAAGCGAAGAGAAGTCTTTTGAATGTGTGGAAACCCACAGACCTGAGCAGTAAGGGTAAGATCTGGGTCACACTAGGCCTCAGGTAGCAAAGAGGAACATCGCTCAGCTGTGGGGAGCTGCAAGCCCACCCACCATAGCAGAATGGAGGAAAAACATGGACTGGTGTATGTTCTGAGAAAAAACTGTGTATCTGGCGAGGGGCTGCCCCAAAAAGTGGCCTCAAATCTGGGATGCTTGGAACGCCTACCTGGGGAATATATGTAGCCCTCCAAGCAATTCTCTTCCGGATGAGTTGCCCTCACCGTAAATGCTGTAACCCACGCTACATCATTGCTCTGTCCTTGTTGCTAATGTGATTAATAGTGTATTATTGAATGAATTCCTCTTGCCTGTAAATTGTCATGCTGATTCATGTTTAATAAAAATAATTATTTAAAAAACTATACACCATCCAGCCAAGAACAGTATATGCGAGCACGGCTCCGGGGTGGGGGGGGGGGGGGGGGGAGACTTGCAAAAGAAATTAGGGGAGTGGCATGTAAATTAAATTGCAGCTGACACAGGTCAGGTTGCTGCCTCCCGTGAACCCTGGTGCCACTGCACTGGCTGCTCAACCGACTGCAACGCTCCCGGCTACTCTAGTACCGAGTCCAGACACTCATCACAACCTGCTATTCAAGTACACAAACTCTCCTGCAGTTCCACAAGTGCACCACTGTTGTGCAAGGGTAGGAATGTGCATTACAGGGCATATTTACAAGAAACTGGTGGAGCACGGTGTTACGCCAAAATTGGTAATGCTCTCCTTGTGAGAAGTTGGTCTGGTATATGATGTTCACTATTCTAGTGAGCACCTTGCACCAGTCCAAACAACCCTTATGGTGATGGTTGTAAAGTCAACCTTATAGACCAGCTAGCCTAGTGGTAGCATGGACAAAAGCAGTCTTAGGCTAAACTCAAGAGGGCATGTGAAGCCAGCTGTTGTACCATATGCAAACCTTTTAATACCAAATGAAAGGACACCACACAGATTATATATTCAAAATATATATGTATTTATTTCTAAACAACCCCCTGTACTCTTTATGAGCACAGAAGCACAAGCGTATAACAAGGAACTTAATATAACATGCAATAAGTTGCACAATATGGATAGGCCCTGGTGGCCCGTTAAACCATATACTACAATAGTGGCATAAGAACCACGTCACAAACAATGGTAAGGCCTAGGGCCTTGGGAATCGCTGGGGCTACACTGGACTAACAGTAGTTAGGGAGCAGGAGGCCCACAGGATGCGGGTGCAGTGTCTAAATGCATACGCGTGCACCAATAGAAGTCAATGGGTGCGTAAAGTTAGAAAGTTAAAGAGTTAGGAGTCTTCCGACTGGACTAGAACTAAACCACTTGAAACTAGGAAACTAGGAGAGTAAACCTACACAGGAGCACCGGAGTACTCGCGTTACCTCACCCACAGGAAGCGGGTGCATAGGTGTCAAAGTGCGTCGGGTTTTGTCGTGGAGTTCTATGGAGCCTTGGAGAAAAGATGCTGCAGGCGACCAGGAGAGAAGAGTCCGGTTGGATCCAAGTGTGGATCGAAGATTTAGAGTACCTGAAAGCAGAGAGGACAGAGTTTGGGTCACTAGCCAGTGACCAGGAAGGAACAAGGCGATGTCGGGTTGCAATCAGGTGATGTCGTGAAGCTTGTCTCCGCTGCCACGTGGACCAGGAGGTGTTGACGACAACCAGGAGCTGGGCACGGACTGTCCCACAAAGGTTCTCACTGATGGCGGTGTCGGTTCTCGATTTGGAATCAACAGGCCTTGGCAAATGCAAACCATGCAGGAATCGAAGTTGGCTTCTGGATCAGACCAGCAAGGTTTGATGGGCTGCTCCTTTTCAGGGGAGCAAGGGCCAGTCTGGAGCAACCAGACCAGCATTGGAAAATCAAAGGTTCGTCGTCACAGAGGCCACTAGCAAACGGGCAAGTGACCGGACAGATGCGTCAAGCAGGTAAATGCAAAAGAGCCCCAAGCAGCACTCGGTGAGTGTGGAGAGGTGATCTTCGGTGCAAAGGATGCTCGGGGCTGGGGCTTCTCAATCCTCAATGCACAACTTCGAATGTGCCTCAAAAGTTGCACGGAAAGCAATTCGCTGGCTTTCCAAGATGGCCGGTCCCACGTCTCTCGTCGCCTCCACGGGTCTCAGCTTTGCTGTGGCTGTGGATCGGGCTGTTGGATGTCTGGAAGTCCGGTTCTTGTCAGGCTCTGTCGTTTGAGCTCCGGCGGGAGCAACAACAAAGCAAACCGTTGAGCGCTTGATGGTGCCTGTTTGCACAGGGTGGTCACTCCTTGACCACAAGGGAGATTCTTCAGTCTTCTACATTGAGTAGTATGTCGAAGGGTCCAGAGTTTCGTATCAGAGTTTCAATCAGGATTATCTAAAGTCTAAGGACACAGCTCCTACCTTTATTCCAAATCAAGGGTCTGGATTACCTGCTAGGTCCCTCCTGTGGGTGGGACCCAGGAAGGGGGTGGTTACACCCCTTTCCCTTTGTCCTGTTTTGCGCCAGAGCTGGGGCTGGAGTGCCCCAGGACCGGTTTGAACTGGACACCTTGTGTGCCCCAGGCAGTGTCTCATTTCATTCAGCCCGCCCTGCCCCAATCTACTATCTCCTGTCTGGGGTGGTGCTAGCACCTCCCTATGACAAGAAACCTATTGTCCAGGCCTCCCTCGCTGGAAGGGCTCCCAGCAGTAGGAGGTCAGACTTGTGTCTGTGGCAGCAGCATCCATTTTGTGATGCTGAGACTCTGGTTTACTTTAACCTAGATTAATGGAAGTAACATGTCTTCTCCCTCTAGAAGGGTGGAATGCTACCCCCGTCGCCAGAACTGGCGAGGGGGTAGTATTCCAAAGCGTATGACACCTTACACGACATGTTTTGATAAAGCCAAACCAAAGTTAGCAATAACCGCGAGGATTATAATGCACTTAAGAGTATATGGTATGGCAATATCCTGGAACAGCTATAAGGACATGGTTCCGAAAGCTGCAGACAGGCTCAGCTCATGCTAGAGCACCATCTCACATAAAACCAAGCACTCTGCCTTCAGGATTGCTAAGGCCTGCCATAGGAGTGACTTATAGGTGTATATGTGTCCAGATATAAGGTTAGACATAGGTAATATATATCTAAGCACGGGGTGATTACACGACCTTGCCCCAGCTGAGTGATCAGCCAGTTGTGTCAGTTCGGATGGCCAGCCAGGGGTGGCAAAAGTTATGCTGCAGCCCCTGGTAGGCCTTGGGTGCATCTATGCCCTGGGTACCTATAGTAAACTGTACAGGGACTCATAAGAGTGACCCAAATCCCAATTGGTGATGTACCTAAAGTACATGGTGTGAAATTTAGAGAGAGAACAGCAGGGCTGTGGGTGTGATTAGCAGGCCCACAGCCACATTAAGTCGAAAACCAGTGAAGCAAAAAGCAAAAAATGGGGTGACCATAGGATAGCAGACCCTACTCTCCTACACTCCTCGGTTTCAAAATGCAGGCATGCGCCATATTCACAAGAATGGAGCGCACATCTGCATTACCCTAGCGCTGGTGCTAAAAAACCTGCCCAGGACCAGTGCTGGCACCCTAGCACCATTTTGCTAGGGTGCCTGTGCTGCAGGGGCAATTGTTTTTGTGCAGGAAGGGGCACCTTCCTGCACATAAACAATCTTTACAGATGATTTGCTCTATCTATGTGTGCTGCAGAATACAGCACATGTGGAAAGAGCAAAATACAAGGAGTAATACAACATTTCTCCTCTTATCACCTGCTTAAGGCCAGGTATTTCCTGGTGGTATTTTTGGTGCTCCCCCTTACCTGGAAAATATGGGACAGCGCCAAAAAACCATGAGTGTTGTGGAGGAACGCCCACTGCAACACCCATTGCACGCCCCTTTCGAGCTAAGTGCTGCATGAATAGGGGCATAATTAACAAGGCGGTGTTAAGCAACGTTAAGAAAAAGTGACATTCTGGTGGCATTAACTCCTTGTAAATAAGCCCCTATGTTTCGGGTAATGTCTCACACGTGTATTTCCTGCCTGAACAGGATGTCCGTGCAGTGGTCTGGTGAAATATTAGTTCCCCGTTCTCGTCTTGTAATTTGTCTGAATTGTACAAGACCTTCCACTTTTTTGCTTTTAGGCCTGCAAATTGAAAGGTTGTCACTTCTTGACATTGCCACCTATAGCCATACACTGGACTTTCTATTGTTTTGACATAACTGACAATTTAAATTAATTCCTTTTAGATGTACGTGTCTTTGGTGATTCACAGGAAGCAGCCGTTTTCCTATTTTGATACATGGTAAACAGCCTTGAACAGATCATGTCCCTAGTTACAAATCATTTTCCAATGGAAAGTTTTGCCCAGGTGGAGTGGGATCATGCAACAGAACACATCTCTGCTCGGCTAGTTTGGAAAAAGGGCAGAACAAGCTGTTTTCCTACTGGCGATCCACTAGACTGCTGGGCAGATTGGGGATGTATGGAAACCCAGCCCTCTCAAGTTTCCCAGGTCTGTGGGTGTGCAGCTCATCCAGTTCAGATTTTGTTTTGCATTCTGGAACGTGCGTTAAAAAAAATGGTTCAAACTGGACTGCAAATCCTGGAATGCAATGCGAAAACCAGGACTGGATGAGCTACGTGTGCCGCTCTGTGGTACCCTACCACTCCTCCTCAAACCCTTCCAAGTGCCTCCCCACAAACCCCACCCAAATGTAGACCAGCTGCATGGCAGGGGTTCTCTTGGGCTGTTGCCAGGGCCTGAGTAAGAATTAAAAAACAGCCCAGGCAAAACCGTTCAAACCATCCCCGCCCCCTTCCTCACCTCTCTCTCTTTCCCCCCTAGCCCTTATATGGATCTTTCTTCTCTGCTTTCTCTCCATAGGCCTAGCAACCATGAGGCATGGAAGATGTATGCTCATGCAGATTTTGGTTTTGAAATAGGGGGACACTGGGGACAATATCCGGCCTCCCAGAATTGTAGTTGTCCAGGAAAGCAGATCTTGCAGAAGAAGACTAGAAAAATATTGGCCTCGACATCTAGGAGAGTAATCAACTGGTAATTTAACAGGTCTTTCACGCTTTATATGGAAACTGATTTTTATCAGTGGCAGACCCTGTGTCTGAAGCCATGCTGCACATTGTCTAAGTCTGAAGCACAGTGGCAGGTCCTCCACTAAGGTGTAGGAGCGTTGCCCAGCTGACTTTCAGTAGTGTAAAAAAGGAAAAATAAAATTATAATAACACAATGTTATTAGCTTTTTTCCCTGCAGAAGCAGTTTTGCTGGGTGGGGCGGGACTGGGCTGCTCTGCTCACAGAGCAGAGGGGAGGAGCAGTGAGTGCACTCTGTCAGTGCACATGACGGTTTGGCCGGCCGTCTTGGGCCAGCCAAACAGTCATGTGACCGTTGCATGTTTTCCACCAGCTGTAATGCACAGCCTGGGTGGAGAACATGCACAGGCTAAGCGCAGAACCACGGCGCTCAGACCAATCACTACACTACTGACAGCAGAATCGTAATTGGCTTAGGGGAGCCTGAGTGCTTCTTGCACTGTTCCAGCCGGAAGAGTCGACGGAGGAGAGACGCAGTGAAAAGGTAAGTGTATTTTTTTTCATTCTCCCCCCCCCCCATCTCCCCGATCCATGCCAGCCCCCACTGCTGAAGCGCTGTAAGCTGAAAAGCCAACTCCGAGGGAGCACTACGACCACTTTGTTCTGATATTTAATTGCTTTGAGGTGTTGAATCTCTCCTAAAATAAGCCTGTTTGTCAAGCCAAGTGAGCCAGCAAAGTAAGGAAAGGCAGTAGAAATTATTATATGTTAATGTTACTTCTGGTGCTCCTAATGTGAGAAAACAAGCACCGACAAAGCCAACAGATTTAGTCTTTGGTACCATTTGGCAACATCCATCATGCTGCATAGCTTCACACATGCTGTTCAGCATGGTTATAGTGTACCCCTCAAAATAAGGCGCTATGATGCTGCAGCCACTTCATTTTGTTGGCGAGTACACTACGCATGCACACATGTGCAAAATTACACAGGCGCTTAAAAAAAAAGTTTACAGATCTAAGTTGGATTGGTGATGTGAGAGCATTTTTTGTTTTTCTAAAGTGAGTGGGGGAAGCAGTACAGTGGGCGGGTGTGGAAGCAACATGGAAAGTCGGCGGGGAAGTACATGCCATGGACGAGCAACACGGAGCACGGGGAGGTGGGAAGAGAAGTACATGAGGGAGACAGTTGGAAAAAACATGCCGTCTCTTGGAGTGCTTAACCAAAAAGAAACAAAATAGTGCCTGAAAAGTAAACAGTGAAAGCACACAAGTAATAAAGTCATGCTCCAGGGGATGGACACACAGAAAAAGAGGAAGGGAAGCCCACACAAGCACACAAATAAAAAGCAAGCAAATGAGAGTGACAGTAAAGTCAAACCAATGCTAAGCAATGGGCGGGCTCTAACCCCAGTGTAAGTTGACAAAGGGTCTTTTTTGCAAGCAAACGGCTTGTGCTGTCTGGTTGGTGAGACAAAAAAACTATTTTAGGAGAAGCTCAACACCTCAATGACTAATTCAATAACTAGCACAAAAAAACAAAGAGATTGCAAAAGCCCACAGATTTTGGTCCTGCGGCATGATTTCAGACAGGCATGTTCTGTCACTGTGTTTGATGATCAGTGTCTATGGCAACATTCCATACAGAAAAGCACATTTTTAAATTTTATGACTAAACACGTGTATGACTTAGGACTATGCACATATGTGTGTATGTCTTGTGTCAGTTGTATTTGAGGTGTTATAAGTGTACTTATTGGGCTCCATATAGTAGCACTAACTGAATAACATTAATTGAATAACTGAACACAAAGCACTGACTTTTGGCGTTAAACAGAAGAGAAAAATATGTTACTTACCAGTCTCTGAACTGTAAACATGCAACTTTGGAATCAAATTACACATTTTCCACTTGTCTAAACTGTATGATTCACAGCACATCACTTTATTTCACCCTGTATCATTTTCACTTATCCATCCAGTCAGAGAACACTCTGAACTAATTCAGTTCGGGATTTGTGTTCTGCAAAAACATCACTTATGTATGGTTAATACAAAATAACTTTGTTTCACATTTAATAACAATATCGGTTTTATACATAGAGAGTATCACAAAAAGACACATTTTGGATAACTCAAGGCAACGCAACTCAATTCAGAGATATAAACATATGTATTTATTTGAAACACTAAGAAATGTTGGACAATACACTTTTTTCATTTTAAAATCTTTATAATATTTTTCCCTGACATTTCTTTCCTGTTTTTCACATTTTAATGGCTTAGCTCGCATTTTGGCTCTTTGAGTCAAACCAGACCACTGGCTCGGCTCTCCTCAAAGCTGTCTATGCCCCCAAACCACCACCTCCACCTCACCTCCAAAGAAATATAGGGGCATATTAACATGCCTCTATCGCCACAGGAACGTCACTTTTAACAATGTTCCTGTGGCGATAGGGGCTTCTCCCTATTTACAACCCAGCGTGACGCCTTATAAATAAGGCACTCTTTCAGCTTCACTTAGCGTGAAAGGGGTGGTCAATAGGTGTTGCTGTGGGCGTTCCGCTGCAACACCCTTTGATTTTGATGCTGCCCCCCTATTTACAAGGGTAGAGTAAATAGGAGGCAGCGCCAAAATTAAGACCAGGGAAAACCTGGTCTTAACATGGCGAAATGAGGAGAAATGCTTTATTTCTCCTCGTTTTTGTCATTTCTATGTGTGCTGCATTGTGCAGCACACCTAGAAACAGCAAAACACCATGAATGATTGTTTATGTGAAGGAAGGTGTCCCTTCCTGCAGTTGAACAATCATTACAAACATGACAATTTTCAACTTCAAATGTGCTGCACAATGCAGCAACACACAGCAGTTACAAATCGCCATTTTTGATTGTTTATCTGCAGGAAGGGGTCATAAACAATCATTCCCTCAATGCAGACACTCTTGCATTATGGTGCAAGGGTGCCTGCATTGGCGCTAGGCAGCTTACTTTAGCGCCAGTGCTAGCGAAAACGCAGGGGTGCGCCGTATCTTTGTAAATACGCCGCATCTTTGCGTTTTCAGATTGGTGGAGCTTGGCATTAGCATTTTGTGCTTAACGCCACGCTCCGCCATTCCCTTGTAAATATGCCCCATAGTGTCTCCTATGCTATTGTCTCTCTCCACTCTCTCTTCACACTCTGTCTTCTTTCTGCCTGTTGTAATTCATCTCAGGGAGTCAGAGAAATTATCAGAGGCACCAGCCTTGGGCCTTCGAAAACTGGTCTCCGGTGGCTCCAGCCTTCTGAGGAAATGCCCGATGGGATAAATCGCCATTGTGGTTTCCTAGTGTCCCCTTGATTCATATTGCTAGCCAATCATTTCAGCGAGTGAACACAGGGCAGTAACACATTGGCAAGGGGTACAACCTCATGGTAATCCAGTTCAGTCCGCAACAGTGAGCGGCAATGGCTTTTGCTGGAGCAGCCTGTAGGAAGATGGAATCTGACTACATGTTTGCCCCCATTTTTTCCTGGTGTTTTGATGGTTTTTTTACTTAGCTTGGCTGGGATCCAGGTCCCCAGCCTAGCTGCTTCCTCTCTAAATTGATTGCATGTACTTTAGGTACACTCCAGATTGGTTACTGGGTTACCCTTGTGAGTACCTAGTATATGGTACCAAGGTCATAGGTACCCCAGAGGCCTACCAGGGGCTGAAGCATGTATTATGCCACCTCTGGGAAGCCTTCCAAAATGGCACCACAGGTCTGCTACTGCAGACTGGGTAAGGTGGTGCTTGCACCCCTTACTAAGATACAGGTTACCTATATCTACCTTTAATGACAGACACATAGAAACCTATAAGTCACTCCTATGGCAGGCCTTAACAATCCTGAAGGCAGAGTACTTGGTTATGTGTGAGAGGGTGCCCATGCACGAGCAGGACCCCTCTGCAGCTTTCGGAATCTATTCTCTGAGGCTGTTCTGTGATACAGCCATACCATATACTCTTAAGTGCATTATAACCTCGCAGTAAATTCTAACTTTGGAATGGCTGCATCAAAACATGTGGTGCTTGGTGTCAAACATTTTGGAATCCTACCCCCCTGCCAGTCCTGTCCATGTACACACTTACCTGACCGGTAATAGTTTAAAAGATCCCCAACATCACAAAATGGATGCTACAGACACGAGTCTGACCTCCTGCTGCTGGATGAAACTCCGGCAGGGGAGGCCTGGACAATAGGTTTTGTGTCACAGGGAGGTGTAACCACCTCCCCAGCCATGCTTTAGTGTATTGGGACTGGGTGGGTGCCTTCAGTGAATGCTTTTCAGACAGTGCTGGGGGGCACACTTAGTGTCCCTGTGCATACCTCAGTTCAAACCGGTTGCAGGGGAACTCAGCCCCTGCTCTGGCGCAAAACTGGACAAAGGGGAAAGGGTGTAACCACCCCCCACCCTGGGTCCTCCCATAGGTGGGACCCTAGAGTAAGTCCAAGCCCTAAACGTTGTATAAGTAAAGGATCCCAGTCCTTAGGACTTAGGATTACCCTGTTTGAAACTCTGCAACATATATCCTGGAACTTCAACATTCTATTTTGACTAGAAGACAGAAGAATCTGACTCCCCTGTTCAAACAGGCACCAAAGAAGCATCTTGCTGGTCTGCATTTCAAAAGCTCCCGCTGGATCCTGAAGGATTTGCGACACAGGACCCAGACTTCCAGACATCTCCGAGGCCGACACAAGATCCCAGCAAAGCTGAGACTGGCAGCCATCACAAGAGATGTGGAACCGGAACTCCTGGACAACCTGCACCTTTGCTAGTGCACCTACTTCCCGAGCTTTCCCAAAGTTGTGCATTGGGCTACTCATAGTCCAAGCCCTGAGCACCATCTGCACCAAATATTGTGGGCCTATACTCTACGAGTGTTCCGTGGGCCCGCTTCTAGCATTTCTGCTTGTGGCCCCTTCGCGATCCCTGGTCTGTCAACTGGTGGCTCCCCACAAAGGTAACTCTTTTGTTTCTTGGGCTTACCTGGTTGCTCCAGACGTGCCCTGACTCCCCCTCCAAATGGTGAGTTCCTCAGACCTTGCTGGTTTGCTCCAAAGCCAATCTTTGCTTTCTGTGTGGGTTGCTGTTGCCAAGGCTTGTTGGGTCCAATCCGGATACCGACACCGCAGCACGTGACATCCATCATGGGACAGCTCGAATCCAGCTGCTGGTTGTCATCGACGCCTCCTGGTCCTCGTGGCTGTAGAGTCCAGCTTCACCTTCTGCACCTGAAATCACGCGACATCGGTAGGCATCTGCTCATCGCCTTCCTGATCACTGGCTAGTGACCCAGACTCTGTCCCCTCTGCTTTCAGGTTCTTCGGATGTCCGATCCACCCTCTGATCCATCCGGACACTCTCCACTTAGATGCCTGCAGCACTTTTTCACAGCTCGCCATAGAAAACGACGACGAAACCTGACACGAAAAGACACCTATGCAACCGGCTCCCCTGGGTGAGGTAACACGAGTACTTCAGTGCTCCTGTGGGTCTTGACTCTCAAACTGTCTAGTTCTGAAGGGGTTTGCTCCAAGTCCACTCCTAAGTGTCACTAATCTTTAAAAATCTAATCGCAACTTTCTTCATAGAAGTCAATGGTGATTTGCGGCTGTGTTTAGACACTGCACGTGTCCCCCGTGGGTCTCCTGCATCACTACCTTGGGTGGTTCCTGGTTGCCCCAGCGGTTCTACAGGCCCTAGGCCTGGTCTCTATGTCTGTTGTGGTTCTTATACCACCTACTTAGTATATGGTTTGTGATGCCCCTAGGGCTAATCATATATTGTGCTAATTTACTGTGGGCAAATAGATTTACTGTATATACCTTTGCCTCTAGCTTCATTAAGAGACTAGATGGTTGTGTTTGGATTGAATACATATATTGTATATATATACCTGGTGTGGTTCTCCTTTCATTTGGTCATTCACGAGAATATAGACTGGTAAAACAAGCTGCTTTACATTCCTTCAAGACTTAGCTTGAAGGCTGATCTCCACAGCTACCACTAGGATAGCTTTCTATATAGGTTGTCTTTAAACCTACCATCAATAAGGGTCGTTTGGACTGGTGCAAGGTACCCACTAGAATAGTGGACAGCATATGCCAGACCAACTTCTCACACAGCCCTGCCAAGTTTCCCTGCTCCATGTATGATGTGCTTCTCCAGTCACGTTTTTTTCTTTGAATTCTGGAACTTATAGTTTTTATTTCTGCCATAATAAACAAGCTTTGGCATAGCCAATAGGTCTCGCCTTTGGGACCTATAAGTGTTTAGCCATGCAACAGTTGATGTTGTTCCACCAAGGATATTGTGCTGGATAACTAAACACTTATAAGGTCCCAAAGGCGCTGCCACAAATCGACTATGTTCAACAAACGGAAGCAATACAGAAGAAAATGGTTCCAAGACCATGCACTTTAACGCACTGGGCAAAAGTTAACAGAAGTTAGGCGCTGCTCTGTAGGTGGTAAGAAATAAGAAAAGGGAGGGACTGAAAGACATATTAGCCATTAGAAAAGAAGACTTTTTACACGAGAAATTGTGGTTATATAAGAAAACTACCCTAGAGTCACTTTAGAAACAATGCCTGTGCCTAGAAATAGCATGAGAGTATTAAAAAAATTACATCAATACAACCCTTCCAAGCTCAGAGTGTAGTGCGATTATAAGGGTGGGGTGTTTCTAGTGCTATACCTAAAACCTAGACCTAGACCTAAAAAACATCTCCAGTTGTTCAAATAATAAAGTAGATCGGTGAGCATGAAACTAACTTTGCTCGGTTTTAAATCGCTACCACCAGCACAAACACAACTTAATTATGAGCAACAAAGTCTAAGCGAGTGATGACCTGTACAGTGAGGCTCTTTGTACTCAGAAAGCATCACCAAAAGCTGCTCTCCGTTTGCATGTTCAGTGCCAACCAGCTTAATGCGGTCATCATGTGGCTTAACGGCTAGAGCGGCCGACCCTGAAGCTGGGGAACCAGGCTCCAGTCTGGCGGGAGGCTCAAGCAACCTATGATTCTGGGCAAATCACTTAATCTCTCCGTGCCTAAAATCAGTCTTTAATGCAACGGCGGCTCATGTAAAGCATTCTGATACCTTGGGCTCGAGTTTGCGCTACCTGAAAGGCTACAGGTCATTATCGGCGCAGAATCCGCAGGCTACCCTCATTAGCAGCAGAGAGCTGACCCCAAACATGGTTTACAGATGGACTAGCTCGCTAGATGGCGCTGTGTGTCAGGCAGGAGAATAAACACAGCCAGGGCCGTCTAGCAGGCGCCTAGTTACACGCTCAAAGGCACCGGCAGAGTTTCACTCTCTGATTATGAAATGGCCACGGCAATGGGAAGAGACCTGCCACAGGCTAGGTGATCAGCTTATGTGGGAGCCCGCCTTCAGCCGGGGGTATCAGAAGGGCTCAGCCCAGCCCGCCACAAACGCGAACAACGCACAAGACGTTAACAAGGGCACAGCGTCTATTTCGTTAAAGCGAACCGACGTGACGCACTCACTCCAATCATATTCAGACGTCACTAGTTTCACACGAAGCTAGCGCTGAACAACATTATTTCAACGCTACTCCACCAGCACTAAAGCTTCTGTGAGGACACTAGCAGGCACAAAGCGAGACAGTCTGCCAAGCTCACGGAGGCACACGGAACGACATTCAGATTTAGAAAGGCATTTGAAACACTTAGCACTGCTAATTGTACGCCACGATTGGAGGTTGTCTTTTTGGAGAAAATGTGTCAACAGGCCTCTGACTACCCCCCTATTAGCACAATACCAGCTCTCTCCTGCAGGGCAAGGGTAACTCTGCACCCTGGACGAGTGAGGCCTTAACCATGGCTATACATCCGCCGAAGAGCCCTAATCTGCGAAAAGAAGCAGCAACAGGCGAAAAAGCATGCGCGGGTAGAAAGCTACAATTTAAAACAAGTCAGAAACATATGGCCCCTGCGCCTGTAGAAGCTGAGGCAGGTCTGGCGTTTCCCTTGCGGGAGTTAGCAGCAAGGTGCGATAATAGCTAACAGATGGCGCCGCTGCTCGCTCCCGCAAGGGAAACGCCAAACATGCAATACAAAGCAATGCAAAACGTGCATGCGTTTAGGCAAAAGTCGGGATCGATTCCAAAAGGTCCCCTCCTAGTAGCGCTTGCTCGCTGCGTAGGCAAGACCTAAAAAAGGATTACAAGTCCCAGAATTCAAAGGGAAAAAAATTAACTGGGGCAGCACATCACACAGGACCTGGGAAACTTGGCAGCTATGCCAGGGTTATCGTTAAGTATGCCTTCTGCTGGGTAGTGAGACAACCCATTTACCTAATAAAGAGCCACATGTTTTACAATGGATGACCACACGCGGCGCTGTGATCTCTTAGGTGACCTATTCACCTATCAACAGAGACAGTGACTTGCCCGTGACTGTCTTTCAGTCCGCTCTTTTAAAAAAAAAAAGAAAAAAAAGGTTTCAGGGATGAGGAGGCGAAATTTCTCATTCTAGCCTTTCCTTCTCAGTTACAGGCAGGCCTTTTAGTGCGGCCGGCCCCACTGGGTCTCAGACCGTACTGTAATTAATTTTAAAAAAAGGATACTGAAACGGCTCTGTATTGGGCCCTATGTTTATGTGTTGACTTTACTGGTAAAAACAATGATTGCTTTCTGAGCAATGACTGTAAAAACCGGTAGGGTAATCCACCTCAGCGACGTTGTTCCTGTTAATGTGAACTGAGATGTCTTCCGGTGTCTGTGAGAGTTCAGGCTGTGGATAAGTGCTTATAGCAGGCCACGTTGAGAGCTCTGGGGCTGAAGGCAGTGCGAGTTTCTCATGGTTCCTGTCAGAGAGTGATAGAGGAGCTCCTAATACATACACATCCAATCCTTGGCCTCTCAAAGAACACTGATCACTTTTCCAATTTCAATTACGATTCTATGTGAAAGTGTGTGAAAGAAGTACACAGCAGTTGAAATATTGACATGGTGCTAGTGAAAGAAAATGCAGTACTTAGAGGTGGCGGTGTGCTCAATTCAAGTAATTTGCTTCGGTGTAGTTACACTAAATTTCAGCAAATTACCCAGAATTACACATAATTACATGTAACGCAAATTCTTCATTTTGTGCTGCATTTTAGAGACAAATGCAGTCTTGTGTCAATTTTTGGTGCAAGGATACATTCAAGGAAAAAGCACTGCGAACAACAGCTGCTCACTTCCTGTTCCCATGCTTTACGTAAAATTGTACCGTGAATGCCGTCATTTGCAGTAAATCTTTACTGTGAATGGTGCGTAATTATGCGAAGTAACATAATAATTGTACCCTTTTCTTGGTGTGTATGAGGACTGTGAACTAGGACTGCCCAACTGGGAACTAGGACCAAAGCCCCAGGACGCAGAGAGGTGATAACCACCTTCAAATGTAGTCAAAAGAAGATAACATTCAAGGTTCAGCATAAGTCTGTAGGTTCAAGGTAAGTTCAACGGAAAGGAAGCGAGAAGTGAAAATGGGAAACACAAAAAAGGTGTGGTGACACAGTCAGTGACAAACTAAGCATCAATGTAGGAGCAAAAACAACAAAGAATGTTCCAACCACCTAAGCTCCTGCAAGAGGACATTTTATTTTGCCACTCCTAGCAGTGCCATCAAAGTACCACCCTAGTCAGTGAGTGATTCCCTGTAAGTCTTCTTTTGGAAGATGTGCTAACCTCCAATAACCCCTCTTTCATATTCTCCATTCCTGATCTCTCCTGACCATAAAGCATGTGTGGAATATCCTTATACAGGGCCATATCTCTCTTTGCTTTACAGCCCATTGCTCTGCATTCTCGTAAAACCTGACGTAGTCACACATCCAAACTGGAAGTCTTTTTCTGAACCTGTCAATTACTTCTCTCTTTTAGGAAATTGTGATGATCATCTCTCTGTCTCTCGAGTTCCATCCTACCATTTCCATAGCCACGACAAGTGTTACTTCACCATATCGCCTCCAAATGCCATAAACATTTGTTTTTGCAAACACAATCAGGGAACAATTACATCTTACTTTCAAACCGCTCATACCAGGGTGACCGTTGTGCACCAAAGCAAGACTTATTTATCTAAATCCCTGTGAACCCACCAACAATTCACCCCTAAATGGCAATCGATAACACCACGTCAACTCATTTGCCAAATTATAAGCAGCATGATCATCGACATCCTTCCGTTCTGACCATGATTTGCTTATAAACATCAACACGTTTCTCAGGGTCAAGCCTTCGCTCATCGCTGACAATGACGCTTCTCTACTTATGCCTCCCTGAGATTCTTTCTTAATAGAGGAAATCATAAATTACTCTTCATCCACTAAACTCTCTAAGTCATTTTCTTATGGCATTGGTAATCTTGACAAGCAATCTGCAATCACATTCCTTATTCCTGGAACATATCATAATTTGAAATTTTAGTCTAGACATCACTCCCACCTTTTTTACTAGAAAACAAAAACATCCAACAATCGTTGGACAGTATGACCTGAAAAAGCATACTGATGAAAGTATCTAATACCTCATCCACACAATCCAAATGCTTTAACTTCTAATTGTTTCCTTTTCTGTAGCAACACTTGACCCAATCCAACACTGCTGGCATCAGCCATGTTGACCGATTCACATACAGAACCAAATGGTTTTAGTCCTGTAGCTTTTCCACCCCCCATTGTGGGCCTTTTTTTTGAATGTTTGGGTCACTTTGCGTTTAGCCATTAGAAAGTTTTTCCTACAAAAAGTATCCATATTTGCGTTCTCTTTTTCCCACATGGTGGGGATTCTATAGCAACCCTGTGTTTGCGGATTTTCTGCAGAGAACCAAGAAAATAGCCAAAATATAGCAATATTTTAGGTTTTTTGAAAACGCTGTCCAAAAAAATGCATGTTATTTCCCCTAAAAATGGCATTAACAAAAGGTTTCTGTGCTACGGTCAGCGGCTTTCCAGCTTTCTGGAACAACCAGAGTTCTGAACACAATCATTTTTTACTACTGTTGTTCATTTTTCAAAGTGATAATCTATTTTTTGTCATTTCTACCAACTTGCAGTTTGTGATTGAAAGTGGTGTAAAACCCATGACTGAGCCCAGAAACCTGTATATTTTGACAAATTTCCAAATTCAGCAAGGATTTGTTTAAGGGCCACGTTTGAAGAAATCTTATTCTTGTTATTGTTTTTTGTATCATAGTCATTCTTACATCATTTATCCTCTAGCCATCCTGGAAATAATCTGGCGTGAACTTCCCTTCCTCTTAGTAAAGAAAAAGGATTCACACCTGTTGTACAATGTGGCAATGTATTACAGCTCTAAACCTTTGTCTTAACAAACTTTCACACATCATACCCTGATGCTAAGGCAGTTTGTATTCCCTCTTTAATAAACGTGTACCCCTTTCCACCAATCCATTTGAAGTTTGTAAACATAGAGCAACCTTCAAATGTTTTATGTCATGATGCTCTAAAAACATATGCATATAGTAAGAAATGAAATGTGTACCATTGTCAGTGACTATTTCCTTTGGTAATCCTTTCAACAAAAACACATTTTCAAGAAAGTAATTGCAGCTTCGGTACATGGAGATTGAACAAACGAAAAATACATCCAATTGGAGTAACAATCAATTAATAGTATCTGGTACTTATATTGATGGGCACTGCTCAAAAAACAGACCTGAAAAATCCAAACCCACTTTGTACCATGCATCCTCTGGGAAGAGTAACGGAGTGCTAAGGTGTTTCAGTGGTCGTCCAATGTTTGGCTGAAAGTAAGCATTTAGAAGATTTCTCAATAACAGACTTGACTGTCTAAGGAAGACCACCAATAATATTGTTTATCGTTCTTACAAGTTTTGGTTATGCTCATGCCCCTGGTGGGTCAGCAAAATGACATTGTTCCTCACCGTTTCAGGTGGTACAAATAAATCACCTCTCAAGACCATTCAATTCACTACAGACACCTCCTCTGAAACCTGAAAACATGTTTTCAATTCACCTATCAAACACCTACCTTCAGGCCAACCTTTCACAATAAATTGATTGACTTTCTGCAAATTCTCATCATATTGATACACACCCATCCATTCTTTCTCAGTCATCATGGTAGCGCACTCACTGATTGCATCACATGCAGCTACAACACACTCAGTGTCATCCAAAAAATCCTCTTCTTCAGCATCTTCTGTAGGCATGCATAATAAACAATCAAAATGGAAGTTCGTCAGGGAGGAGCCAAGATGGCGACCGAGACGGCTGCATAAACGCTAGGCTCCGTGAGCCTTCTCACCCCGCGCATACATCCTGGCAACTATCCTGAGCCGTACCGGCATATTTAAGTAGGCGAAGGACAACTTTCACTGACCTTTTGCTCCTGAGGCTTTTACGTGCGGCAGACCCGTGGAAATGTCCCCGACTGTTTTGCGGCCTTCACAGAGCTGGGACCGGGGTGTCGAGTGAGGAGAGTAGCTGGCCGCGACCGCGACTACAGCGGCCTCTGGTGGAGGTGAAGTGTCGGCCGGCGGGAACCGGAGATCTGATGGGCCGATGGGGACAGTGCGACCCAGTCCATCTAGCGGAGTGCCTTGTGGGACATGCGGTGAAGCGGGATCGAGGGGTGTGCACAATACTTGGCCCCTTTCTAGTGTTGCGTCCGGGCATGATTATTGCCTTCTCCCGGAATCGGTGAGCGGCTCCCGGGGAGCGGCGGAGATTTTGTGTAGCTTTTTGTTGGCCCTCCGCTGGGTAGCCTGACTTGACTTTCGGGATCCTCGCTGTGACTCCTGTTGCTCCATGGTGTGAGGCCCGGTCCCGAGGTGAGATGGAGAAGGACGAGGCCGGATCAGCTAAGATGGCGGATGGCGCCCTCTTACGCACACCACACCTGGGCAGAGAAGCCACTGTGCGGGAGAGTCCTGGGGCCTGGCGACAAGAGAAAGAACCCACGTCCAGAGATATCCTGGCTGCGTTAACAACCCTGCATATGACCCTGATCCGGGACGCCCTGGATCTGGGAAGAAGGATGGCCGCCATTGTTGTCCCACCGTTCCACATGGGCATGACTCGATCCCAAGGAAGCGCCTGTGTGCCCGCCTCTGCGTCAGTGATGAGTGCTCCAGCTACGCCTATGTTCGTGGAGAAGCTGGAAGACCCGGTTCATGAGATCGCTTTGGACAGATCTGTTCTACACGTGAGTGACTTGTCGGAGCACTTCTCTATTTGGTGGCTGGGGAAACAACGTCGACCTGTGGTTTGGACTGCCGCGGCGACGTTTTGGCGCTTACCGGAAGGTGTGACTCTCTCTCCCTGGCAGGTGAGACTGTGTTCGGACTGGAGGATGTTTTCGGAGTCAATACTGGCACAGACGGATTTCCGGCATGCATATTCGGCTGGGTTTTGTTGGCTGAAGTCCCATGGAGTAACACATTGCCCGGTCCGCCCGGATCCCTCGGACCCTCCACGCTGCTCTGTATGCCGATTGATAAGTGGACGTATGTTGGTACTACTGATAGAAAAGGCCAGGGGTGAAACCGTCTATGACGAGGTGGACCTTATTGTTGGCTGAAGGCGATTTGGGGGACACTCAGCGGGGATGATATTGATTGTGCTGTCGGTGATTACTGTTTTCCGTGGCTATTCTGCTCTTGCTTTTAGTATGTTTACTGCGCGCAGCGGTGGAGAGGGGGCCGGGTGGCTAGATCGTTGGCCCTTCCCCACATTTTTTCTCTTTTTCTTCTTTTCTCTTTTTCTATATTTCGGGTGACAGGCACGCTGCTGGGGGGGGGGGGGGGTAGGCCGTAGCCTTCTGCAGGGGTGCAGGGTGGGGGGTAGGGGGGTAGGGGGGTGGGGTTTGTTACTCTGTCCTTTCTTTGTTTCTATGGCCCTTTGTCTTTCTTCCTTTTTGGTGTCGTTGTTTTTCATGTTTCCTACAGTATGTTTCGTTCTGAGGGGTGGGGTGCAGCTCGCTATGACACGTGTTTGTTTTTACATTTATCCTGATTCGTATGCCTTACCCCCAATAATTCACACGTATTTGCACTATTTGCGGATCTCCTGCTTCATGCTTGCTATTGTAGGACCATGTATGACTGTCTGGTACTGGTTTTGAGTTTTCTTTATTATAAAATGAACCTTCTTGACTCCTGAATCTTGCACAGTACGCTCGAATACACGTTATATCCTGGACACTTATTAGACCCCGATTTTCGGGCTGCTGTATTTTTCTATATTGATTTGCTGTACTTACGATTTGACTAGCGGCCGGCCGGGGTGGTTGTAGGCCCATGCTTGTATTTACTTGAAGTAATAATAAAGGTTCTTTAAAAAAAAAAAAAAAAAATGGAAGTTCGTTCCTCCAGGCACATGTTTAACAATAAAATTGTACTCCTGAAGTTTTTAAACCAAACTTTCCACCATGCCTACACATTACCCTTACCACTTCTATTCAGGATATGTACCATGGGGTTTATGGTCAGTATATATTTCAAATTTACAACCCCAAATGCACATCTTAAATTTTTGCACATCCCATATACACGCAAGTGTCTCATGTTCAGTGGGGCTGTCATTTCTATCACTTTGTTTCAATGACCGGATGCAAAAGCCCCTACTTTCTCTTTCCCAGCGACGCACAGACTAAGTACAACTCCTAAGCCATCCAAACTAGCATCAACGGTAATTACAGACATGCTCCCTTCGTGAAATGCACGCAAAGCAGGTACACTTTCAATTAATATTTTAACATTGTCAAGTACTACATCTAATTCTCTTGTCCACAAAAAATTCTGACCTTTTCTTAATGTTCTTAATGGCTCCACAATTTGTGCATACCCTTTTACAAATCGGGCATAGTACCCCTCTAGAACCCAAAACGACTGTAGTGCATCCCTTTCTGTGGGTGGTTTGTCATCTCTGATAGCCATAATTAAACAAAACGTAGGTTTTATCCCCGATGAGGAAATTGTGTGGCCTAAATATTAAAATTCTTCTGTCCCAAATTTACACTTGTCCTGGCTAATGGTCATACCTCTTGTGTCAGGACTTTCAGCACTTTCCTTATGGTTTAGTTGCAAGCCTCCATGCTCTCTGCAAAAAGCAAAACTTCATCTTGATGTGCCTGCACCACCTTTAACTCTCCAAACAAATTTCCCTATCACTTTTGGAATAAGTTAGCTGCTGACGCCAGCCCAAACAGCAATCTGAGGTATTTGTAAGCACCAAACTGTGTTACAAAAGTTGTAAGTTCTTGTGATTCAGGTGTCAAAGTGATCTGGTGATAATCTGAGTGTAAGTCAATAATCGAAAAGCATTTGGCCCCAAGTAAGTTGGCTATTAAATCATGTATCTTTGGGAGAGGATGACATTCAACCAGTATGTTTTTATTGAGGGAGCGTAAGTCAGCACATAACCTAATCTCCCAGACTTCTTCCATACTGCGCCCGCTGGAGAGACTCCCTGTGATGAATCACTTAGTTAGCTAATACCCTGAGAACACAGGGGCATATTACCAACAAATAGCGATATTTATCGCTAAGTAGGCTTAGCGGCAATTTTTTTATCGCCGCGCATCACTGGATTTTATCGCTGAGATAACGTGCTATTAGCAACGTTTATCTCAAAAGCGATAAACTTCCCGGCGATAGCGGCAAAATGCGTGAATATCGCTGAGAATACAGCGATATTCACCCATTATCGCTAACAGGGTCTTAGCCATTATATCCAACTCCCATTGGATATAAAGGCTTAGAACTGGTCTGAGCAGGTGTTAGTTTTTGGAGATATTCACGCTTAGCGCAAATATTTCCATGGCTACGCCTGTGTTGGTAATAGGCGATAGCGATGTTAGCGACTGCTTTCAGTCGCTAACAGGGTGGGTATGCCCACTTTGCATGCCATTAGCGATAAATATCGCTGACATGCAGAGCGGGCCCCAAACCACTCGCTATCGCCTATAAGCTGTCGCTAACTGCTGTTAGCGACAGCTTGCTAATAAGACGATAGAATTATCGTCGCTAAGCGGCCAAAAACGGCCGCTAAAGCGGCGATAATTCCCTATCACCCCCCTTGATAATATGCCCCACAGATCCTTAAGAACCTGCTTGAGCTTATCTCTAACGCTAAGTGGAACAAGACATTTTTTGTGAACCACATGTTGCGCCTGTGACTTGACTGTAATGTGATGTTCAAACCCCTAGACAGCACCTACTTGCTCTAGGAATATGTCATTGAATTCCTGTCATTTACTTTCAACTTTTTACAGATATTATTAACATATGTTATGGGCATTTCACCAACCACTACAGGAATCTCCAAATCTGGTTTGAGGTATAAACCCATTTTTGCCAAGATCTACCACTCTATTATATCCTTCCCATTAATTGCAACATACATTTTGGTGAAGGTCTCTAAACCTAAAAACAGGTTCACAGAGAAGCCCGTTTACTGAAGAAACATTTCATATAGAATAATATTCATTTTTAAAAAAATATTCTTTATTGTTTTTATACATACGAAAACCACTACCATTCCATACCCCCACCATTCTCAGACATTACAAATAGGCATAACATTAATACAAACTTCATAAATATTATGCTAAGAAATACATAGTTCAAATGGTGCAACATTGCTCATCACAATCTATACTTTCAAATCATGGTTATTTATTTATTTATTTTTTATTTATTTTATTGCGGTGAATACAAATATACTTTCAAGTGTATCAGTATACAAGCAAGCATCATCAGAAGGAGTGAGCCTGTAACTAAGTACCATACACAGCCGTTCAGCCCACAATCCAAAGGTCGGGCGGCATACAGATGAGGTATTTCAACTTACAATTAGAAAATAAGCTTGCATCATATACTAACAAAATATAAAAACACTACTTTTTATGAAAAGAACTTTAACAGACCAGAGGTGCCATCCTGCCGCTGCAACTTTGTGTCCCTGTGCTACAAGTCCTTAGGAAATCTATACTAATACCCAGCCAGCCAGAGTCGAGCCCAATACTGTGATTCGTGGCGCGTGAAAGCACTCAGTGTCTATGGTGGGAAACCTGCTCAGCCCACCACCGTGTCCTCCTCCTCCCCCCGTGGCATTCTCTTCTGCTCCCCTTGTGATCTGCGCTTTTTATCTACATCTGTAGTCAAAGAATAATCCCCAGAGGTTCTTGGGCCTGCTTCTGGGGGGTAGGAGTTCGCTGTAGTTTTCTGATTGCGTGCAACAGTGTTTTAAATCACTAATCTACTGCTCAGTCTTAGGGAGGGGGCCCCTCATCCAACACATCGCTACCCGCCTCTTCGCCAAGAGCAACCCCAGGTCTACAATCCTGCGCTGCGCCTTAGGTAATGGCCTGGAATAGCCTAGCAGTGCGAGAAGCGGGGATGGGGCTATCTCACCCTGTATGACATTGCTCAGCTCTTGGAACACCGTCCCCCAATAGAGCTGTAACCCCGGGCATTCCCAAGCAAGGTGCATAAACCCAGCGTCTGGTGCATTGCATCTATCACAAGTCGCACTGTCACAAAGCCCAAACCTGTGCAGCCTTTCCGGCTTGTGGTAAACTCTGTTGATGAACTTGAAATGCACAAGTCTATGTCTGCCGTTCAGGGAGACGGACCTCGTGTTGGAGCAACAGTAATTCCATGTTGCATCAGATATTTGTGTATCCAAGTCACGTTGCCAATATAGTCACGCCTTGTTATATCCAGCTGCCCGTTCCGACATAGTTATCTTATAGAGAGTGGATACCATTTTTTTCGGCTCTTCCGTTTTAATGACATAAGTGAGTTCTGGGGGTTCCTGCAGTTCGCGCCACGCCTCTCTGATTCTATGGAATTGAAAGCGTTGCAGCACAGTAGGTCGTAACTCCTGTGCGTCGACATCCCTCATTGTTTTTAGGGTCCCACCTATGAACATATCTCCAGCTGTAAATATACCAAGGGCCTTCATGGCCGCTATAACGCCTTTGTCTCTGCACGGGGCCAGCCATACCATCCATTCGATAGGCATCAGTGGTGCATATAAAACCACCCCAGCATGGTACTGCGAAATTGCATGCCAGGCATGTCTGGGTGAATTTAGGGATTCGAGAAAACCTGTGCGTCTGTCCACTGTGTCAAAGGCGGCCGCCGGCAGCGGTAATGGGGTGGCAAAGAGTCCTGCCAGCTTAATATATGGTGCATTCTCCCTATCGTGTACCCACTGATGCAGGTGTGCCCCCTGCGCGACACAGTAGTATAATTTAAAGTCAGGAGCGCCCAGGCCGCCTTACTGGTACGGTAGGACCAGTACCTTCCACTGAACTCTTGCCGGTTTACCGGCCCATGCCAGTTTAATCATCAGTGACGTAAGCCGCGAAAAAAAACCACCTAGGGAGCACCATCGGGATATTAGTGAACAAAAACAGCAACCTTGGCAATATGATCATTTTCATTATCGAGATCCTTCCCAGGAGGGAGAGAGGCAACCCGATCCATTTTTCTACGTTATCTTCCAACCTATCTATAGCCCTGCCGTAATTCTCACGGAATACCGTTTCAGCATCAGTGTGCAGGCGTATCCCTAGATACCGTACAGACTCTGTGGCCCACCGCAATGGGTATTCCATCTCAAATTGCTCTGTGGTTTCCGTGAGAGGGAACGCAATTGACTTGTCCTGATTCACCTTTAATCCAGAGAGAGCTACAAACCGCACCACCTCGCGTAACAGCGGAGCTAGATTCGTCTCAGGCTCACGGGACGTAAAGCTGTGTGTCGTCTGCATACGTAGTTATTACTCCGCAACCAAAGCTTACAGTGTGGGAGACAAAGGGCATCCTTGCCGGGTACCCCTTCGAATCTTGATAGGTTCGGTGACATTGCTACTGATTCTGATGCGGGCAGACGGGTCATTATATAGTACCAAAATCATCTGCAAGAATATTGGGCCAAGCGCAAGTCTCGCGAGTACCGCCCTCATGAAAGATCACTCCACGGAGTCAAAGGCTTTCTCCATATCCAAGAAGACCCCCATCGCCCTCGAATCCGGCCTCGTATGTTGGATATCCCCAAATACTGTCTGTAAATTGTAGATGAGATTTCTGCCCGCAACAAACCCCGCTTGTTCCGGAGCAACCAGATCCGGTGTCAGTAGGGCTAGGCGGGTCGCCAGGACCTTAGCATATATTTTTGTGTCCACGTTGAGGAGGGACAATGGTCGGTAAGCGCTGCACTCATCAGTAGGCTTATCAGGCTTGGGAATGGCAACAATAAGTGCTTCCCTCATCGACCTAGGCATCTGCCCAGACTCAATCATATCCGTAAACAATGCAGAGAGGTGCGGAAGCAGGAGTTCTAAGTATGTTTTATAAAACTCGACTGTTAAGCCATCAGTGCCTGGCGCACTGCCCGTCTTCATCCCACCCAGTGCTTCACGTATCTCATCAAATTTCTATAGGAAGCATCAAGAACTTATGTTGTGTGTTCGTGAGGAATGGGAGTTGAATATATTCCAAATAGTCCATAACCTCCTCCTCGCTACACGTCGAGCACGACGCATATAAGTTGGAGTAGTATTCTAGGAACCGCTTCGCTATCCCCTCTTCCTCCGTGATCAATGACCCCCTTTTGATTTACCCGCTGCAATCGTCACTCTCATCTTCTGTTATTTCACCATGTTTGCCAGGACCCTCCCCGGCCTATCTTGTTCCCCGTAGGTGCGAGCTATAGCGTACTTCCCCAGATGCCTGACCTCAGCGCTAGCCTCTTCCTGATATTCTGCTAGCAGCCCCTTCATTTCCTCCCGTGTGTTTGCAGCATCCCCTGTCAAGAGGCGGCCCTCACAATCCGCCAGCTGCCGCTCTAGGCACGAAAGCCTCCGGCGTATCGAGCGCAGTATTCCCGGAATGTTTACTCATGGCAACGCCTCTAATATAGACTTTGAACGCCTCCCAGACCGTTTGGAAACTGTCCACCGAGCCTACATTAGTTTCAAAGTATGTCTCAATTGTTTCGTTAACTCTTCCCGGAAGACCGGATCCAGCAGTGAGAACAGTGGAAATCCCCATGTAAATGGGGGAGGGCCCTCCGTGGCAACGAAAAGCATAATAATATAGGTGAGTGGTCGGAGAGGGTACGGGGCAGTACCTGACACTTGCGGACTAGAGAAAGCATCCCCGGCGACGCTAGCCAATAATCTATGCGCGTGTGTATGTTGTGAAAGGCAGAATAATGAGTGTACCCTTCCTGCGCTGGGTGCAGACTGCGCCAGACATCCACCAAGTCCTCACTGATAAGTATCCTATCTAATTCCCTAGCCGCTTTTGCAGGGCGTCTATCCGGGCCACTAGAATGGTCCAAGTCAGGGCTTCTGATCATGTTAAAGTCCCCGCCCCACAGCACAGTCTGACTGGGAGTCTCCCGGGCAATTCTAGCTAAGTGTACATAGAACTCAGGGCTGTCATAGTTGGGTCCATAAACATTAACTGCCATCACCTCCAGTCCCTTCCCAGCCAGTTTAGATATACCAAATCTGCCTTCCGGGTCAGCCGCCACCTTACTTAGGGAGTAGTCCGACCTAGGGTTGACCCATGTGAGTACCCCCTGGGCATAGGTCGTAAAGCTAGCGGCGTTGATCTGCCCTCTCAGCCACCTAGCCTGTAACCTAGAGCTATTCTCAGAGAGGTGTGTCTCCTGTAGCAAAGCTAGGTCAACATGGTGTCTAGCCAAGTAATTCAGAACCTTCCGAAGTTTCCGATGGTAGTTAAGGCCCCGTACATTCCACGTCAAAGCATTCAGGCTCCCCGTCACATTGTTCCCAGAACCTACATCGGGCATATCACTCATAGCTAGCTAAATCATGCTTTATCCTACACACAATGAACAGTTGCATAGTATATATTGTACGGAATATCTTGACTCGCACCTCGTGGCCATAAACCTTAAACTGCCCAACCCCCTATCCCCCGGCTTACCCACCCACAGCGGACCTCCCCCAACTAGGTCGCGACACAGTCTACTCTTGAACCCCCCCCATCCCCCCCCCCAATGCAAAAAGAAAGAAATAACCAGCTAGGTGTTACCACGTGTGGGCGGAGGTGGCTACGACCCATTCAGAAAAGTCAAATGATATCACAATGTCCACCGCCCCTCCCACCCCGCTAGCCAGCAGTTATTTGTCCCCCAAACCTTGCAGCCATCATGGGAAAGCACTTTATGTATTGACCCTCAATCCTGTTCATCCAGTCCGCCCCCCCCCGCTTCCTCGTCCAGTAGATCTTGTTCCGGTGTTTTCCTCTGCTCCTTCGCCCAGTCTTTGAGCGCCTTCTGCAATGACTTGGGTTCTGTAAAAAAGTGTGTCTGGCCGTTCCTGGTTACTTTCGATTTAGCCGGGTACAGCATAGCGTAGTCCAGCCCCTGCTTGCCCAGTTGGCACTTCATCGGGACGAAGTGTTTCCTCGCCTCCTGAACCTTCGCGGTGAAATCAGGGTATAGTGCAATGTCCGATCCCTCAAACAACAGTGTCCGTTTTTCCCTGGCCGCCCGTAAGGCCGCGTCCCTGTCCCTGTAGTTGAGGAACTTAGCTATTATCGGCCTCGGTGGTGCTCCCGGTTTCGGGCGGGGGGCCAGCGCCCTGTGCGCCCACTCAATAATGAACATGTTGGAAAAGACTTCTGCACCAAGTAAGGAAACCAGCATACGTTCAATGAATGTCTCCATCCGGCCCGTCTGACCAGTCTCCAGCAGACCAAGGATACGTACGTTACAACGACATGAGCGGGCCTCCAAATCCTCCGTCTTGTCTTGGAGTATCTGTAGGATCTTGCCCAATTGTTTGTGATCCCTGTCTATGGTCGTCTGCGCTTCTTCAACTTCAGTGATCCTTCTCTCCGACATGTCGAGACGCTCAGCGTGCTTGTCAAGCCTCTCAGCCATTCTGTCCATTGTATACGTTAGTGCGTCAATTTTCACTCCTAGAGAGGTGATGCCTTCCTGTAGTCCTTTATCCATAGATTTCAACATGCTCTTTAGGTCTTGCTCCGTTTCCGGCGTTGTGACGCGTTCGCTCTCACTCCCAGCGCCATCCTCTTGTGATTTGGATCGTGTCTGTGTGAAGGGCAGTTTTGATTGCCCACGATCTGTCTTCCCCATAGTGGCGGTCAGGCGCACTCAACGGTGGTACAGTTATTGAGAACTGGCTTACCCACACCGGCACTGGCCAAACGATCGTGCAAGCACACCGCAATATGGGGGGCTCAGAGCCACCAGCGGATGCCCCCACAGGTAGCACCGGGACTTAAGAAAACAGCACCGGGCAGGGGTTCCAACCAGTCCCCCAGTCCTCACCTTGTGGGCAGCGCAGCCCCAGTTTATCGCTGAAGGGCCAAGATTATGTCAGTGCTCCTCACTCGCTCTCCATCCAGTGCCAGGTGACTCCGGGGCATCCCAGTGCTGTCGTCTCCCCTGCCGAGCCGGGATGAATAATGCTCTCTGCATGCTCCACGAGGGCTGGTGCCTCACTATTATGTCCCTACACGCCGCTGTCGTCCACGTTATTTTGGCGGCTTCATGGACCCCCAGACTCACATGCCCATTCTCACTTCAATGGACGAGAGCATAAGGCCACCAAGTTCGCTTGTAGTGTTCGCCTCATTCAGCAGTCAGGCAAACCCATTCAGTGTGCTGCTCTCCGTGGGGGAAGGGACAGCTCCGCAGCACACCACCGCCGTATCCAGTCTGGTACCACCGCAGCTGACCCCCAAATAAACCTTTCCGCCGGGGTCTGCAGGTATCTCCGGTCTATTTCCTTGACTGCTGCTCGCCCTGGGGCCCTCATCAGTCTCCTCATCTACCCCCTGCGCATCACACGATCTCCGCCATATTGACTTCTCGTGGCGCAGAACAGCTCGCTGCCACCGGGTGCCGTCCACCGCACCGTACCAGGTCTTGAGGCCCCTACCTCCGGAGCAGCAGGGTTGCTTCCGCTCCCCGACCTCGATCTCCGCTTTCTTTTGTGGTCTCGACCGTCGCGGCCGCGTCATCCGGCCGAGGCCGCACGCAGAGCTACGTCGTGGGGGTGCCCAGCAGCACAAGGCCGGTGTTCAGCGGCCTTCTCTGCCCCCGACCTGCCCCACTGGAAATCTCCTTGTGCGTGCGTCCGGCAGCCTCCTCGTTCGGACAGCAGGTGACGGACCTCTTAACTAGCCCACGCAGCCGTTATTCGTGATAGCAGTGGCTGAGGGAACGTAGGATAATTCAGGATATTTTGCCGGCTCGTCGGAGCCTGGGAGCTAAGCGGCCATCTCCAATTTGAGCAAGCTCCGCCCCCCCCCAAATCGTGGTTATTTCATGTTTGATTTTCACCATTACATACAGTACACACACAGGAATCTATCCTGTCCAGCTATGACTTTGCATCCACTGTATTAAAGGATCCCATATTTCCAACCCTTTTTTACATTTATTACGCCTCTTTTCTTTCTTTTATATATACACATACATATATATATATATATATATATATATATATATATATATATATATATATATATATATATATATATATTTTTTTTTTTTTTTTCACAAAGGGAGACGAAGCTGCACTTCTGGGGGCTTCAGTTCACAGCATTCTTTTATTTGGCAAACAGCATTTCGCACCACAACGCGTTTCAACATCCGTCTTTCTCAAGTGGTGCCAAAATCATGTTGCTCCAATTGACAAGCCTTAAATACAATTAATGGCATTCTGGGATTTGTAGTGTCTTTATGTTATTGCACGTGGAAGTCCCCGAAATAATTAATTGTACAGTGCTCTTTAGTGTTGCATTTTCCCATATGCCAATTTATACTTTGTGGCAGTTCAAAAACAGATTGTCTTTCGTTTTTATTGCCAGCTCCCAGGCCCTTACTCCCATTATTTCACGGACAGCTTCGGTGTCGGAATACAAGGACAGCTCTCACCTTCACTTCATGATGAGACTGTCCTTCAAGTCTGAATTTGCGTTCAGCGTTGATGAAGTAGGAACTCGTATCCAGCTTCTTCTTGTGTATAGTACACACGCAGGGGATAATTATCTACTCGCCATTTCTTTGTTGCAAATATTCACATCCACCGGGCGCTGCCACTTTTATTTCAGATTCAAAGCAAAGTGGTCACAAGCGGCGCGCTCTTGCAGCTAGTACAGCTGGGGGTTAAAGACCACAACCCAAGTTAATTTTTTCACAAAGGGAGACGAAGCTGCACTTCTGGGGGCTTCAGTTCACAGCATTCTTTTATTTGGCAAACAGCATTTCGCACCACAACGCGTTTCAACATCCGTCTTTCTCAAGTGGTGCCAAAATCATGTTGCTCCAATTGACACGCCTTAAATACAATTAATGGCATTCTGGGATTTGTAGTGTCTTTATGTTATTGCACGTGAAGTCCCCGAAATAATTAATTGTACAGTGCTCTTTAGTGTTGCATTTTCCCAGGTCCTACTTCATCAACGCTGAACGCAAATTCAGACTTGAAAAACGAAAGACAATCTGTTTTTGAACTGCCACAAAGTATAAATTGGCATATGGGAAAATGCAACACTAAAGAGCACTGTACAATTAATTATTTCGGGGACTTCCACGTGCAATAACATAAAGACACTACAAATCCCAGAATGCCATTAATTGTATTTAAGGCGTGTCAATTGGAGCAACATGATTTTGGCACCACTTGAGAAAGACGGATGTTGAAACGCGTTGTGGTGCGAAATGCTGTTTGCCAAATAAAAGAATGCTGTGAACTGAAGCCCCCAGAAGTGCAGCTTCGTCTCCCTTTGTGAAAAAATTAACTTGGGTTGTGGTCTTTAACCCCCAGCTGTACTAGCTGCAAGAGCGCGCCGCTTGTGACCACTTTGCTTTGAATATATATATATATATATATATATATATATATATATATATTACCTACTGGCGGTCGCCAGTAGGTATATATAGTTAGGATTTTTTCCCTATGGGATTTTTGAAAATTCTATGTCTAATAACTTCGGCGTTTGTGGACGGAATTGGCTGAAATTTTCAGGAAAATGGAACATTTTGTTTCTGAGCAGCCACTGGAAATTTGGGGGGTGTTTGTCAAGGGGGGGCCGAGAAAAAAGGGGGGTCCCAAAACGCATTTTTCCCATGTTAATTTCCATAGGGCGGTTGGCCTCACTTTTAGGACGAACGGCTGAATGGATTTGCACGAAACTTGGCAAAATTGTAGGGACTGTTAGCCCGATGTGCCTTTGCTAGGTCTCAATATATGTGCTCCAGTGGATTTTGAGAAATTAACGTTCAAAAAAAGATCTATATCTGTAAGCGCGCTCCGGGCAGCGCTCCGGTTCGCGTACTTGACGCGTAACGGAACTTCGCGTAGCGAAGCTGATTGGCTCTCCGGTGTCTGTCAACATTCTAAACAGTCCGGAGCGGTCGCCATCTTGTCTCTCGGTAGGATCGAGAGACAAGAGGAGGCCAAAACAAAGGGGGAAATGACCATAAGGGGGCATAGTAGATCCTCCCTGACCCCCTAGGTTTGATGTGGAGGCTTTAAAAGGGCCCCACAGGGCAAAAAATAAATACATTTTTTTTTGTTTTTTTTGCGTGGGGAGCGCCCGGTCCGCGAACCGGGAAGCTGCCCGGGGAGCGTACTAAAAGGAAACAAGAATGATAGACTTTTCTAATATTGTATGTTAATTGATTGTTTGTTTTGTTGATTATTTTTTAATTTCTTTATTTTTTAAGCAATTATTTATTATTGTGATTGTGTTTCAAAATTTAATAAAATGTCTAACATTTCACTGTCTGAAATGTCGTTATTTTCATTGAACATAGCTTGTAATGTTTGAGTGTGTAAAATGTCCTCATTTTCAAGGAGGAAATCTACTGCTTGCACACATTGCAGTAGTTCTTGGTCCCAAGTTTCATCCATAAATTCTATATAAATTGGATCAATTATTTCTTGGTTGCTCTCTTGCAGGACAATTTGAAATGAAACTTTCTGTTCGCCTTCCATTTTGCCTGAAATTTGGATAAAAAAATATATATTAGTACAGATAGGGCACTGTTGGTATTAATTTTAGATAGGCAGTTTTTATCAGTGAATTTATCTTTGGGCAGTGTATAGTATCAGAGTGGAAGTAGGAATATAAAAAAGTGTATGTGATTTAACGTACGTAAAATCATAATTATACAAGAGAAACCTAACTCCATCCATAACTATAACAGAGAAGTCTATCTAAATCTATAACTACTACAGAGGGATAGTATATAACTATCAGAAAAAGTTTACCATATTAATTTATAGTGCACAAAATACTTCAGTTTTTAATATAACAACTTACCATTACAAAGAAGTTGAAGTGATTAGTGAAAATCCTATTGAAATGTACACCAGGAAGTGGTAGTCAAAATGGCTGTGTTTCCTTGTCTTCCTTTATATATATTCAGGTATATAACCAATCAAATGTCAGGTAAAAAAAGTAGAAAATGAAAGTAACATTTTCATTGGTTGACAATTCCAACACTTCAGATGTGTTTTGTGAAGTAATTTACCTCACGGTATTTAGAGAGGTCTACAGGCTAAATGGCTAAATGGAATTTCAATCAAATTTGTGAAAATGGTAGGGATTGGTATGTAGTATGAGCTAATCTATATTTGGTGAAAGTGTCTCCAGTCGTTTTTCTGTAAATTACTTTCCCACCTTTTTTGATGGAGCGCTTCCCGGGGAGCGCCCCAGTACGCGAACTGGCGAGCGCCCGGTACGCGAACCTGAAGCGTTACGGGAGTCCACCATTTTGTGTTTCGGTCGAATTAAGATACAAGATGGAGGGCAAATAATGTTCAGAAAGGGTAGAAGGGGACACGGTAGACGTATTTTGACCCCCTAGGTTTTCTGAGGATGGCTGAGGAGGCCCATATGTGCGAAAAAAAAACATTTTTAAAAAAAATTTCGCGCGGTTAGCTTCCGGTTCGCGTACCGGGTAGCGCTCCGGGGAGCGTACTTTGTTGAAAATTAGTGAAAAAAGTTAGAGTAAAATAATAATTGTGAGTGATCAGATGTAGGGTAGCTCTGAGAAGAGCTTTTGGGTTTATGGTACATTTAGGTACATATAAGTATGTACCAATGCACAGTCTTAAATTCAAAATGAAAATTCTGTTGCCCTCATCTGAGAAGTGAACTCCATCTCCTCTGTAGATATCTTGCATGTAGTAACGCAAGTTATTGTTGTACACGGAGCCCATTCCATGGTCTCTCATGTAAGCTGAAACAGATTTGTTTACATGCTTCCTCGACTTCTCAATTTGTGGACAAAATTGCTTCGACCACCTCCATTTCTGTCTTTGGCATATATTTGAATATACCAAGGCAGTTTGAGGAAAAAGTGCCATTAATTGTTCAAAGGTGTCCTTTAAAAGCATTTCCAGACCTACCCCAGTCAAAGTGCCCAAATCATTACCTCCACAGTGCACAATTAACAGGTCAGGTTTTGGCAAATGCATAAAGGTTTTCACCAATGGTATCAATTTGTGACATTTTAATCCTCTGTGGCCAAACCACTTAATTTCCACATCTTGTAAATTGAGGTTAGGTAAATTTCTGTTCTCAGCATACCTCTGAGCCCAATAGATGTAACTATGTCCAACAATCCAGACAGAAAACATGGTGAGAGAAGGTTCTGCTGCAGTCAGATGAAGTGTGGCAATGAAATGGCAGTTGAAAAAATAAGAGTTTAAAATGAAAATAACTGTGGAGTTTCTGTGTTAATGAAGCAGTAACAGTGATTGGTGGATTTTGATTGCTGAAAACAGAAAGTTAGGGTGCATGGATGAGTTCTTTGAAAGATGTATTTTGAATGGTCAATAAAAAATCATTAAATGAAAGATTGCACTGGATATGCAGGTGCACTGAGAGTTCAGAGTTCAATTGAAACATTGTTGTGTGAACTTGCAAACACCAGAGGTCTTCCAGGAGGTGGTTGCTATGCAAAAAAGGCAGAGAGGGCAGAGGGGGGAAGGGTTTTGATTTGAAAAAAGTAAGGGAAGAGTTTTGATTGGGTGACATGAGAGATATGTGTGATGAATTACAGCATTTCTGTGCTTTCTATAGCTGCAGCCTCTGGAGTGCATACCCTTTGTTCTGCTGAAGACAAATTGGTGTATTTCTGAGACTGTTTTGAAACTCATGAAGTATTTGCTAAGGTGAGAAAAGATTTATTTAATTTATATAGAGAATAGTGTGTTTTAAGGAGAAAATTATGAAGAAAGTTGTGTTTTTAAAATGTTGCTTTGTCTCAAGTGTTTTACAAATAGATTATGTTTCTTTTAGAAATTGTAATTGGAGAAAATGTGAAGTATTAGTACTGACAGGGTGTTTTTGTGCATAGGAGCTGTGCAGTGTTTTCAAATTATGACTTGAAAATCGTTTTTGAGGAAAAGGAATGCTTTTAAAATTTATGACAAGGAAATAATGGTGTCTGCTTCTTTATAAGGCATTTGAGTGTCTCTGATGTTATTTTTCCCATTTTAATTTAAGACCTTTCCCCGTGGTGCAAATTCCTTGTAAATATGCTCGCACCTGTGCTTGGCAAATTTAGATTTTGAGTCTTTGAGTTACATAGCCATGTTAAAAGTGACCCAAAAATGCTGCAAAGGCAATCAAAAAACGCTTTCATGTGTCTTAAGGACATTTTCAGTCATTTCCCCATGTGCAGTGTTTTCAAATTATGACTTGAAAATCGTTTTTGAGGAAAAGGAATGCTTTTAAAATTTATGACAAGGAAATAATGGTGTCTGCTTCTTTATAAGGCATTTGAGTGTCTCTGATGTTATTTTTCCCATTTTAATTTAAGACCTTTCCCCGTGGTGCAAATTCCTTGTAAATATGCTCGCACCTGTGCTTGGCAAATTTAGATTTTGAGTCTTTGAGTTACATAGCCATGTTAAAAGTGACCCAAAAATGCTGCAAAGCCAATCAAAAAACGCTTTCATGTGTCTTAAGGACATTTTAAGTCATTTCCCCATGTGCAGTGTTTTCAAATTATGACTTGAAAATCGTTTTTGAGGAAAAGGAATGCTTTTAAAATTTATGACAAGGAAATAATGGTGTCTGCTTCTTTATAAGGCATTTGAGTGTCTCTGATGTTATTTTTCCCATTTTAATTTAAGACCTTTCCCCGTGGTGCAAATTCCTTGTAAATATGCTCGCACCTGTGCTTGGCAAACTTAGATTTTGAGTCTTTGAGTTACATAGCCATGTTAAAAGTGACCCAAAAATGCTGCAAAGGCAATCAAAAAACGCTTTCATGCGTCTTAAGGACATTTTCAGTCATTTCCCCATGTGCAGTGTTTTCAAATTATGACTTGAAAATCGTTTTTGAGGAAAAGGAATGCTTTTAAAATTTATGACAAGGAAATAATGGTGTCTGCTTCTTTATAAGGCATTTGAGTGTCTCTGATGTTATTTTTCCCATTTTAATTTAAGACCTTTCCCCGTGGTGCAAATTCCTTGTAAATATGCTCGCACCTGTGCTTGGCAAATTTAGATTTTGAGTCTTTGAGTTACAGAGCCATGTTAAAAGTGACCCAAAAATGCTGCAAAGGCAATCAAAAAACGCTTTCATGCGTCTTAAGGACATTTTCAGTCATTTCCCCATGTGCAGTGTTTTCAAATTATGACTTGAAAATCGTTTTTGAGGAAAAGGAATGCTTTTAAAATTTATGACAAGGAAATAATGGTGTCTGCTTCTTTATAAGGCATTTGAGTGTCTCTGATGTTATTTTTCCCATTTTAATTTAAGACCTTTCCCCGTGGTGCAAATTCCTTGTAAATATGCTCGCACCTGTGCTTGGCAAATTTAGATTTTGAGTCTTTGAGTTACATAGCCATGTTAAAAGTGACCCAAAAATGCTGAAGAGAAATGAAATGAAGAAGCAGACACCATTATTTCCTTGTCATAAATTTTAAAAGCATTCCTTTTCCTCACAAACGATTTTAATTTCATTTTAAGTCATTTCCCCATGAATGTAGGTATACAATTGATTTATATGTTGTGTTTAAAAACGTTTTTTGAAATCAATTACATTTCTGGATATGTACTGCTAGAGCTTCATGCACCTTAAACAAACCTCTGGATAGGCTACACCTTATCGTCATGCTGAATTAATCATTTAAAATGCAAGGGACAGATTTATGATAGGTGTATGCCTCTTTTGCGCCACTGTGCGTCACTTTTGTGACGCAGTGGCGGTGCAAAAGATTTGCTATGTGGCGACAAAATTACAAATTGATGCATCTAGGCAGATGTGTCATGCTGTAAAAAACATGTGCCACATGAAACCGATGCAGCAGTGATGCAAAAGATGCACCATGTTGCAAGACAGGCCTCACTTCATCTCCAACAAGATAAGAAGCTGAGTCTTCTGTAAATGTGAAAATTGTTGTATACACTGCTCAACTTCTGTGTACTCTTTGATATGCTAGACTCCATCTGCACTATGAGGTACCTAAGCAAAGGAAACACAGGTGATGTAATTGTAAAATGAGGAAAAGAAACTCCACATTTTTCAATTACATCATCTGTGTTTCTTAAGTTTACGAATGACATTGTGCAGATGAAGTTAAGGTCTGTCCACGGACACAAAAGAGGTCTGGCCTTTGTTCAAGAGTGAAGTGCACATGACTTACTTCATTAGTAGGCCTTCACATGTATTATCTCCTCTGTATTCTTCAACAAGCGTAAATTTGATCTGCAACCCTGAGTAGGCCTCACCTTAAACAAACCTCTGGATAGGCCACACCTTATCGTCATCCTGAATCAATCATTTAACATGTTAGGGACAGATTTATGATAGCCGTGTGCCTCTTTTGCGCTGCTGTGCGTCACTTTTGTGACGCAGCGGTGGTGCAAAAGATTTGCTATGTGGCGACATATTTAAAAATTGATGCATCTAGGCAGATGTGTCATGCTGTAAAGTCCTGTGCCACATGAAACCTGCGTCAGTTTTCATATAGGTGTTTTGTTGCAAGGTATGCATTAATTTGCAAGAAAGCCCTGTAAAACTAACACAGTGAAATTTAGAAGATTTCACTGAGTCAGCTTTATAGCATTGCTGAATCAAATCCTTATGCCTGTTTGAAACAGGCATAAGAAGTGATGCACCATGCAATGTGAGGGTTCCTCCTGTGCATTGCAGTAGACATGTCGCGCTTATGACGTGATTCCTGCAATGTGCTGCTTTTGTGGCACAGATGTGTGACGTATCTGTGCTGTTTTTGCTCAATGGTGCTCCACATTGTAAATTCGGCACACTATGGCTGGCAGAGCAGCGGTGCACATTAACTCGTGCATCCGTGGGGATGCGCCATTTAGCATAAATCTGCCCCTGTACATTTAAGTATGAGCAGGGGACACAGAGTCGGTGAGGCTTATCCAAGGTTAAGAAGAGATGAGTCATGTTCACTGAAAACTTGGACATGGGCTTCACTTCCTCAGCATCGCTGGACATGGCTAAATAATAGCTGCAAAATGTTACTCTTGTTAAACAATTTTACTATTATAATCTCTGAGATTTGTCTCTTACTCTGCAACATCTCATTGTTGTTCTCTTTCTTTAAAGATAACGAGAACATCAACCATGAGTGACAATCAGCAATCAGTTGATTATGACATTATCATTGAACTCGTAATTGAAACGTCAGTGGAAGTAGATCCCTTGGATGATTTAAATTCTGAGGATGATGAAGAAAATGATGAGGATGCCGATTTGTCAGAATTGTATGATATAGGGTGGGAAGCTGACGTGCTTGAGCCTATGGAACTATAAATATATAAAAATTTATAATAAATGAAAAGTAAAAATGTAAACCGTTTCATTTAAAAATAAAGACACCTTCAAAAACAGGTTATGTGTAGTGTCTTCAATAAAATATTAAAATATGCTCATAAAATTAGATCAGATTCACATATAAAACAGCACAGGTAAAATGAATATGAATTCCATTTCTTTTCTGCTATTTCTGTATTCTAAATTTGCCAAGCACTAAAAAATATTCTATGTAAAAATGTGAAGTAGTGTGTTAAGTTTTTGATGACTGTTATTGATTTACTGTTTGGTAATAGTTGTTAATAACATTTTTTATTATATTTTACCACAGATTCAACTGCAGATCATTTCAAGATTTCAGCATGCCAACCAAGGATAGACTTAGAAAGGCTGCAAAACGTCAAAGACAGCAGGTCCATGAAATAATGCAGCAGTCCTCTACCAAAAAAACTTGTCAAGTCACCAAGAAAGCACCGGGTAAGACCACAAAAACATTCATAAGAAATATTTGTAGTAAAAAAAGTATTACTACAGAAAATGTTTCAGTCCAGAAAAAGAGAAGCAATTTAAACGGAAAGGAAAGGCCAATCAAAAATGTTACTGCTAGAGCAAGAGATAACTCTGTGCATGATAGTAGAAGGAAACAACAGTTTAGGGACATTCGTAAACGAATGTTCCGCAACAGGATAATTGGCAATTTGTTAAAAAATATTAAGAAAGGTGAACAGAAAGTGGTTTTTTATAAGAGAAAAAAAAGTTGAGAAAGTTATTGATCAGGCATTTGAAATTAAACGTAAGTTATTTATTTTGATAATCAATAGAATTAGGAAGCTAAACAAGGTAATTTATGATTTCAAAAGAAATAGTAGATGGAAGAGAATAGTTAATCGTAGTAATTTTTGTGAAGTTTTTTCCGGAGAATGGATGCATAGTTCAAGTTGTGAGGCATTTTTTAATGAGGAGAGTTATTTCCAGGATAATGATTTGGTGCATGCAGTTGACACCAGTGGTCGAGCTTATGAAGTGAAAGATGGTTGTCCAGTTGAAAAAGAAAAACTTGTGACAACAGAGACAGAAGAGGTGTTAGGTAATGAGGTTTTAGGAAGACGTCCTAAGGGTCCTGTGTACACCTGGAAGTGTAGTAGTATTTGCAGTGTGCGACAGGATTCCATCAATTTGCTTTGTGATTTTGTACGGACATTTAATAAGAAAAGTTTGAAGCAGAAAATGAAGTTGTTGCAAGAATTAGATCCTTGCAGAGTGAGAGAAGTGACAGGTTTGCATGGTCATTCACTGGCTTGTCTTTCCAGGAGAGTATGCCAGAGTGTTTTTCATCATTTCAGGATGCTAGCAGTGCATCATAATAAAGTGAGGAAATTAGTTAGAATGTTGTATTATGCTAAGAGTCCAGCAATTATGCTTAAACAATTATGTGCTGCTCTTTTGCATGGTTCTGAAATAGATGTGAAGAATATTTGTGAAGAAATTGAGTTTTGTTACTTTGGAAGTAAAGAGGAGAATGTGGAAATTGACCAAGAAGAAGAGGGTAATGTGGAAGATAGTGTACAGGTTTCCAGTACAGATAATTTTCAGAGGGAAATTGCGACGTTTCAGGTGAAATCAAGTGAGAGGCCTAATTTCACTTGTGTGTGTTGTCGATGCACTTATTATAAGAATCAGACTAAGTTAGTGGATTTATGTGCAAAAAGTGAAAGGGAAAATAATATTGAATGGAAGGATTTCACAACACACTTGATGGTAGAAAATTGTTTTGATTTGGGATCGGATCAACGTGTGTGTACTTATTGTTGTAGCAAATTAAATCAAAACCAGATGCCTGCTAGAGCAGTTCATAATAATCTGGAATTGGTTGAGATTCCTTCTGAATTGAAGGATTTAAATACTTATGAATCTATTTTGATTCAAAGTATCCATCCCTTTCAGGCTATTGTAAGAATGGAGCCAAAGACAGGGAAATTGCCTCCATCAGATTTACAGAGAGGATTAAAGGGAAGAGTTGTTTATTTGCCTCTAGATTTGAAGAAAAACATTAACACAATTGGAGTAGAAAAAGTGGAAGAGGACCCTCTGGTTATCTTAGTTAATGGGGTTCCGACAAAGAATAAGAAAATATGGCAAGATTTAGTGGATGTTAGGAAAGTCAAAAAGGCAACATTGTATTTGAAAAAAAATAATAAGTACTATAAGAATATATATGTTGCAGAAGAGGAAGTAAGTGAGGAAGAGGATAGCGATTTGTGTGCTGGTCAAATTCAGAAAGTAGAACCCTCTACTAGTGAAGAAATATATGAACATTATAGTGTTCATCCTTTGCATTCCAAGGAAGTCATGGGGAATGCTATTGAGTTGTTTCAAATGAAACAAGCCAAAGGGAGTCCCATTAGTGTTTGGGAGGAAAGTTTGGAAGCTCGGTGTTTCCCACAGCTTTTTCCAACAGGTCAGGGAGGAAGATATGATGAGCGACCTCATCAAATTCCTGCTTCTTAATACCGGACTTTGCGATTGTATGCAGGAGATGCTAGGTTTCGACAATGTATTCCCTATTTGTTTCATCTCCTGTTTGAAAGCGATCTGTCTGGACTGTCATATGCAGTGAACCACATCTTGAAAAGTGGTATACACATGCAAAACATCTCGGCAAGTGACTTTATGGATAAAGTCAATGTCCAAGACAGTATTTTGGATTCTCACCTGATTAATCTCATGGCGTGTCAGCGTGGTACTAATGAGTACTGGTACCATCGTCATGGTGATTTAAAATGTATGCTGAGGAACTTAGGAACTCCCACATGGTTCCTCACTCTGAGCTGTGCCGAGTATGGCTGGGAAGACTTACTTGAATTTCTACGAGAGGCAAATGGAAACATCGAAAACATCGAATTCAAGACACCCGGAGAACTGTGCTCTTTGGATCCAGTCAATGTATGCCGGTACTTCAATCATAGATTTGAAGCTATGATGTCTTTCATCATGAATAAGAAGAATCCACCTCTTGGAGAGGTGTTGGATTTCTTCTGGAGAAAGGAGTACCAAGCAAGAGGTGCTCCTCACATACATATGCTGTTGTTGATCAAGGATGCACCTAAATTTGGAACAGATCCAGAAGACTCAGTGATGAGTTTCATACAACAGTATTCTACGTGTGCTGTTCCAAATGCAAAGGAGAAGAAAAGCCTAAGAGAAAAAGTTCTACGTTTACAAAGCCATCGTTGTGGAAAGTACTGTCGTCGTAAATTCCGAAACAAGGACAAGTTCTACACCAAATGTCGTTTCGGCTTTCCACGACCGGTGATTTCTAAAGGAAGAGTAAACAGTTTGATGTCTTCGCTGCGACATAATGTGATGAAGAAATCACCTAAAAACACATACAATTTGAAGAGGAACGAAGAGTCCAAGTACATCAACGACTACAACCCAGTGATTTTGTCCATGTGGAATGCTAACATGGATATACAGTTTGTGGCTGATAACTGTATGGCTGTGGCTCGGTATGTGACATCTTACATCACCAAAAAAGAAAAGACGGAATTGAAGGATATGTGGGAGGACATTTCCCATGAAAAGAGCCTCAGTAAGAAGTTGTACAGTTTCAGTCTGAAGATGTTGTCGCATCGAGAAATCGGAGCTTACGAATGTTCTGACCGGTTGTCTTCAGCAAGTCTCTATGCCAAATCTAGGAGTATCGTTTGGGCGAGTCTTGGTCTTGCTGCAACACGTAATCGAGTTCTGAAACCTGTGCGGGAAATTGAGTATTTGGCGGAAAAGGAGCCAAACAGTACCGACATTTTGAAGACCAACATGTTGGATACATATTATCCAAATCGAAGCAGTCACCTCGAGAATGTTTGTCTGTATGAGGTTCTACAAAATTACATATTCAAGAGGAACAGCAAAGAAGATACTGAGAAAGGAGTGTATGCTGTAATTGGAAGTGAGGGATGTCTGGTCAAGCAAAGAAAATGCCACTTGGTAAACCATCAAAAATTGAGTGGCGAATCTCCTGAAAAAAAGGAGTTTTTCTATTTAGCACTTTTGCAACTTTTCAAGCCTTGGCGTGCAGAAGAGGAACTGCTTGGAGATTTCCTCTGTTACGAAGACTCTTTCACTGCCGCCAAGGAGACCATAGAATGTCCTGCTTTTCCTAAATATGTAGAAATGTTGAATGCGGAAATCGAGCAGGAAGCAACGATTGCAGCCGAGATTGCCAGAGACAGTTCTCAGGACAGTCAGAGTTCTGTTTCATTGAGTCAGGATCCACTAGGAGGACCTGTTATCGAAAATGAAGCTGCCACTGCCATGAATGAAGTGGAAAGAGCCATGGCACATGCTCAGGAGGATGCAGTTAACTTAGAAGTCTTGGAAAGACAACTCAATGTTGAGCAGAGGAAAATATATGACGAAGTTACCAAGCAAATTGATCATGGATTAAGTCATGAGAAGAAAGAGTGCTCATGTACGTCGTTGAAGCCTGTCCGACTGTACGTGAGTGGAGAAGCGGGAACTGGAACAAGTTTCCTCATTACAGCAATTTCATGTTATTTGCAGGAAAGGACTAAGTCATCGCTGTCTTGTGTTGTCACCGCTCCAACTGGACTGGCAGCACATAACATTAAAGGGATTACTTTACATCGTTTACTGATGCTGCCAGTGGAGCGTGACAACAAATTATAATATCACAAGCTATCTGGAGATGCTTGTTGTGAAGTTTCAAGAATCTTGAGGAAAATGAAACTTCTTATCATTGACGAAGTAAGCATGGTTTCCAATGTCATGCTTGCCTTTGTACATTTGAGAATGCAAGAAGTTCTCAAAACAGACTATGATGTGTTATTTGGTGGCAAACACATCATTGTTTTCGGAGATCTTCTGCAGCTGACACCAGTGAAAGGACAACCTGTGTTCAAAATGCTCACGCATGAAGATACCAGGAAGTGCCTAGGGAGCATTGGCAACGTCAATATATGGTTAAACTTCAATTATGCTGAACTGCATGAAAATATGCGTCAGGCGAAGGATGAAGTTTACAAGAATATTCTACAAGATGTTAGAATTGGAAAAGTGACCGAGCATGGGAAAGAAGCTTTACATGCATGATTACTGTCAAATTTATATCCAGAACAAGATGTTGTGCCTGAGAATATTTTTCAGAAAATTACTGAGAAGAAATCTGGAATATGTTTGATGCCAACTCTTGCAGAATGTGCCATCTTCAACAACAAAATGTTGCATTTAGAAAAGCAAGAGATTGTGAAACTGGAAGCTATTGACAGAGTAGAGCATATGGGATCAACAATTATTTTGTCTGAGAATTTGAAAACAAAATTGGATTCATTAGAGAAGACTATATCTAAAACTGCAGGTTTTGAAAAGACTCTGAATGTGTGCTTAAACTGCCGTATAATTTTAAGAAGGAATTTACATGTTGAAAGAGGTCTGGTAAATGGATCAATGGGTAATGTTGTTGATTTTGTGAAATACAGAAATAGAGATGGAATTGAATTTTTAAAAATTAAATTTGATGGCATTGAGGAAGTACAGCTAATTGGTCGTTGTTCTGCTAGATTTTTGCTTGTAAAAGACTTATATGTTCGCCGTAAGCAGTTTCCTGTTTGCTTGGCATATGCGGTGACAATCCATAAATCGCAAGGTTTAAGTGTAGACAGTGCATTGGTGAATATTGGCAGTTCTGTGTTCAAGGAGGGTATGGCATATGTGGCATTGTCACGAGTTAGAACTTTATCGGGATTGTACTTGATTGAGTGTGATGTCACAAACATTTGTGCGGATCTAGATTGTGTTAAGGAATACAATAGGTTAAGAAGAGAGTATGCGCCACATTTGCCTCAATATCCTTTGTTTGAGAAACGTGTGGTAGGCCGGAAACGAAGAAATGTGACCAATACTAGGGAGGTTGTAGCAAAAAGACGAAAAGTCGATGAACCTGAAATTATAAGCAGAAACAAAAAGGATTCTGTTGAAGATGTTGTTGGTTTTCAATTTGAAAACAGTTCTGGTGTCAACTGCTATGCTAATGTAGTGGTTAATGTTTTGTTTTCTCTAGAAAATGCAAAAGAAGAGATTGTGGTCAATTCTGATCAAAGATTTTGCAGTTTGTTAAATTCTGTGTTAGAGAAATGTAGCACTGATAGAACAAAAATAGAAAGTGTCTGAAATTCGAAATCTGTTAGACAGATGTTCAGGTCAAACACAATTCTCTCAAAATATTCAGCAAGATTGTCAGGAGTTTTTAATATATATGCTTGATGTATTGCATGCTGAAGGTGTAGATGTAGATCACCTGTTTGGGCTTTCTTATCAATGGCAGCATGACTGCGAGAACTGTAGGGTATCAAGTACTACTAGTGTAGACTCAGAAAGATTTATATATTTAACTTTGCCAGACAGTAAATCAGTCTCTTTTAATAAGCTAGTAAAAGCAGCTGATCACAACATGGAGTGTAGCCAATGTAAATCTGAAATGATGTCAACATTATTTATACGAACATATGGCCAGTATGTCATTTTAATGTTCCAACGATGTAGGCCTGATGGAACAAAATTGACAACTTTAATTAAAAATTTTGTGGCTTCACAGTTGTCAATATCAGGAAGGACTTTTGTAACTGCAGCAATTATATATCATGACGGTCCTTCAATAACATCAGGACATTACACAGCTTATTTAAAGTCTAGAAATGGCTGGTCATTCTGCAACGATTCTGTTTTAATTTTCAAAAACAAATTGCCGTATGACCTTAAAAATTCTTACCTGGTGTTTTTAAAACCAAAATTTTAGGGAAAGAATCTCGGGATGTGCTCTGAGGAATTTCAAGAAGTTCTAATGGCTCCTACACGATTTTGCCTTGAGGATAAGTGTAGTACAGAGACATAACTTCTTACCATAACACTGGACGTCATGGAAAAATAACTGCACTTTGAATGAGTTCAGAAAAACTATTTCTTTTTATAAGCTAATTCAAGCAGCCAATCAAAACATGGAGTAGAGGGAATGTAAGTCTGCAATGCTGTCTACTGTTTTATATTGCTTTGTGATTAAAAGTGATGTAGAGAATTAAATAATTGTAGTAGTCATAGAGGTAGTGTAAGTCTGCTTCATAGTAAGCAGTATCAGTGTCATAGGAAATGTAGAACATGAGTGAGCAAGAAGGGTAAGATATTAGTAGTCCAGGATTGTGAAAATGATATTCAACATTTTAATTCTGAAAGTTGCGGAAATATAAAATGACGGGATTGGCTTACAAGAATTCCAAGAGTTATAAATGGCTCTTACATGATTTGGCCTTGTGGAAACGTGTGGTAGAGAGCGAGAAGTCATTTATTGTATGTAACATATTTTTCAAAACGATGGAGGTTTTCTTTCAGAAAGTGGCAGGCTGAAAGTAATAACAGCACAACAGAGTGTAAGCTGTTCATAGGACATCCTTCGACGTCATGGAAAGTAAGTTAACTTTAAGGAGTTCTGAATTCTGATTTGTTATGTTGTATGGGTTTTTTAAACACAATCATTTTGATTGTGTTTTTTTTTCCCCGCTGTTATATGATGAATACCTTCAAGTCACTGTTTTTAGTGAAATTTGATACATTCTGAGAACAGCAAAAATAAACCATTTAACATGTATAATTAATTCTGTACTGTTTGCATTTATGATGTACATTTAGAACTGTGTAGGAGGCATGGAGAAGGAGAGGCTTCTGTAAGTGTCAAAGTTGTTGCATACAGTGCTCACATTCTACGTAGTCTTTCATATGATAGACTACATTCCCACAATGAGATACTTAAGCAAAGGAAACACAGGTGATATGATTGTGGAATGAGCAAAATAATTTTTCAATTATATTACCTGTGTTTCCTAACATTACACATCACATTGTGCAGATGAGGTTTAGGCCTGTTCCAGGAGACAGAGGAGGTCTGACATTTGTTCAAGAGTGCAGTGGACATGACTCACTTCGTTGGTAGGTCTGCACATGTATTATCACCTCTGTATTCTTCAACAAACCTAAATTTCATCTGCAACCCTGAGTAGGACTTACCTGAAACAAATCTGTGGATAGGTTACACCTTATCGGCATCTTGAAACAATCATTTAAAATGTTAGGATCAGATTTATGATGGCCGTGCGCCTCTTTTGCGCCGCTGTGGGTCACTTTTGTGTAAAAGATGCACCATGTTGCAAGATAGGTTTCAGTTCATCTCCAGCAAGATACCATCAGTTTGAAATGTATATAATTAGCACTGTGTAGGGGGCATGCAGAAGCTGAAGCTTTTGTAAGTGTCAAAGTTGTTGCATGCAGTGCTGCACTTCTGGGTACTGTTTCATATGCTGGACTACATCTGCACAATGAGATACCTAAGCGAAGTAAACACAAGTAATGTGATTGTGAAATGAGCAAAAGAAATTGCACGTTTTTCATTTACATCACCTGTGTTTCCTAAGTTTACGAATGACATTGTGCAGATGAAGTTTAGGTCTGTCCACGGACACAGAAGAGGTCTGGCCTTTGTTCAAGAGTGAAGTGGACATGACTCACTTTATTGGTAGGCTTTCACATGTATTATCTCTTTTGTATTCTTCAGCAAGCGTAAATTTGATCTGCAACTCTGAGTAGGCCTCACCTTAAACAAACCTCTGGAGAGGCCACACCTTATCGTCATCCTGAATTAATCATTTAAAATGCTAGGGACAGATTTATGATAGGTGTATGCCTCTTTTGCGCCACTGTGCGTCACTTTTGTGACGCAGTGGCGGTGCAAAAGATTTGCTATGTGGCGACAAAATTACAAATTGATGCATCTAGGCAGATGTGTCATGCTGTAAAAAACCCGTGCCACATGAAACCGATGCAGCAGTGATGCGAAAGATGCACCATGTTGCAAGACAGGCCTCACTTCATCTCCACCAAGATAAGAAGCTGAGTCTTCTGTAAATGTCAAAATTGTTGTATACACTGCTCAACTTCTGTATACTCTTTGATATGCTAGACTCCATCTGCACTATGAGGTACCTAAGCAAATGAAACACAGGTGATGTGATTGTGAAATGAGGAAAAGAAACTCCACATTTTTCAATTACATCACCTGTGTTTCCTAAGTTTACTCTGTACTCTTCAACAACTCGAAATTTCATTTGGAACCCTGAGTAGGCCTCACCTGAAACAAATCTCTGGATAGGATACATCTTATTGGCATCCTGAAACAATTATTTAAAATGTTAAGGGCAATTTTATGATGGCTTTGCACCTCTTTTGCGCTGCCATTGCATCACTGTTGTGAGACAGCAGCAGTGCAAAAGATGCACCATGTTGCAAGATAGGCCTCACTTCATCTGCATCAAGATACTGTTAGTTTAAAATGCATATTTTTAGGACTGTGTAGGGGCATGGAGAAGCAGAGGCTTCTGTAAGTGTCAAAGTTATTGAAAAACTGTTTGTCCTTCAATCTTTTCCCTTGTCTTTTCTAATTTTTAAATACATGTTTTAATATTTTTCAAATGTTTGTTCTCTCTTTCACAGATTGAAAGTATAAAAATTACAAGTGAGTAAGTTAACGACAATTATAAGGTAAATGTTTTGTACTCTTTTCGTTACATTTCTATCACATTTAACTTCTATTAGTTTCACTACTTCATTTCTTTAACCCTCACTTTCCTGCCTTTGCAACATCCCTCAATCCTTTCTCTATTACTTAGTTACTCTACTCCTTCCACTATTTTTGTCAGTCCCTCTCTTCTCATACTTCGTCACTCTTGTTCACTCACTCTGTCTCTATTACTCTCACTGTTTCTGACTGATCACTCTTTCACTACTTGTTCATTATGCTTTCTCTCTGTAGTTCAAGCACAGTAAGGGGCATATTATCAACACAGGCAATACATTTATCAGTGTTTTTATCGGCAGAAAACTGCTGCAAAAGTGGCTTTAGCAGCAGTTTTCTTCTGGAAAAGCGGCTTTAGCGGCAGTTTTCTGCCGATAAAAGCAGTAATTATTGGCAGAAAACTGCCGCAAAAGTGTCTTTAATGTCAGATTTCTGCTGATAAAAGCAGCAAAATTTTTATCGCCTATGTTGATAATATGCCCCTATGTTATTTACATTTCTTTGCTGTTTCAATCATTCCTTTTCTGTTACTTCTTCTTTTTTGCATTGTGTTTTTTCTCTCTGTTATTCCAATGTTTTAATCTTAATTTGATTATTCATTCACATTCTCTAAGAAACTCTTGTTTGTTATTCTTCTACTCTCTTTTTTTTTTCTCACTTCCTTATCTATTTTGTTTTTCACAAATATACTCTCTTAAATCTTTTCTTCAGTAAATAGATCTATTAAACAGTATCTCTACTTTACTCCCTATAGCTGTCTTTCTTTTAACATAACTGTCTGTTTCCTTCCCTTATAATTACTCTTCTTTTTTTTAAAAAATTTTTTTTTGGTTCGCTCCCGGTTCGCGTACCGGAGAGCGAACGGGGAAGCGAACCAAAAGAAATAGAGGTTGGCAGAGTTCCAAATATTCTACCAATTTTTTTATAACAGGGAGGTAGTTCTGAAAAGAACTTTTTTTTTAATTGTTTTTGTTGTTTTATATTTTTTTAATTATTTTTCTGAACATTTTTTGACTTTTTTTGTATTTTCTGAACAGTTTTATATTTTTTTTGGTTTTTTTTGGGGGGGGAAACGAAAACGATTCATTGTAAAGGGCTCAACAGGAGTAACAAAAAAAAAGAATTTATTGTCTGGGGCGTTTCGGACAAACATGATTGTCGATAGCTCTGTTGATCAGAGTGATGCTATTTTCTCTGTAGCAAATGAACTGATTGCAATGCACGCACACTTGTTTCACTTCCCCGAATCTCATCTGTATATTTGGAACCAACTCCCTCGCCTCTGGTCCTGTCACTTCCTGCACAACTGATCTTCTGGCCATAGTAGGAGGATTATCTTGCTGGTCACGTAACTGCGCAGCACTGTAGTTGTTAGGATGCCACCTACTCATATGGCGATGCATCGTGTAATTGCCGTAACTGTACTTCTTCTCGGTGCCTCTGGACAGGCTTTCTTTACATATAAGGCAAGTTACGTACCGTGCATTGACTTTTTTTTGGCCCTGGGGATAAGTAAAAAATTGCCAAATATAATTTACTTTCACATGAGACCTCCTGGGCTCCTCATGCAAAAATTGCCTCTCTTGCTGCTCTTCCTCTTCTTCCTCTTCTTCCTCCTCTTGCTGAATGATAACTTCAGCAGGTGGTCCTCTCTTGTTTGGATGTGGTGGAGGTGGTGGGGAAGCACCAGCTGAAGCTACTAATGAAGCCATTGCTCACTAATAACAAAGGGTCTTTCTCTCACAAAGATGAAAGTCAGAGTGAGGAAAGAAGGAGGGGTTTTCATCATTTGGGAAAAACAATAGTTCTAAACCAATGAAAAGTGTTAGTTTTAGGTCACATGACCTAGTCTTACATCATTAGGAAACCAAAAGTGAAATGAACCAATGAAAAGTGTTATTACCGAGTCACATGACTTGTTGTGTTTACGTTACGCGCTTTGGGCCGCGTCCCGGATCGCTTCCGGGAAGCTGCGTTTCGCGCCTCGGTTCGCGTACCAGTTCGCTTCCGGGTACGCTACCTTGGCACGTCATATGACGTATTACGCGACAACGCGATACGTCACGCTGACGCGACGCATCACGATGTTGTTTTCTAACGCAACAGTTGCGGAAACGGAACGTTTACCGGTTCGCGGACCGGGTCGCGGCACCAAATTGCGCTAACGGGAAGCTAACCGGTTCGCGTACCGGGAGCGAAACAAAAAATATAATTAAAAAAAAAAGTATTAAAAACATGTAAAATATATTTTTTGATTTAAAGAAAAATACATTTTAAAGCTTTTGTTATTTGCTATTAAAAAACCATTGCAATTCACTGAAAAAACCATAGGTTATAGACCATATATAGTTAGGAATTAGCATTTAAAAAACCTTTTTTTACTCACACAAAACCATTGAAATTCCATATATAGTTAGTTGTACTAACTATATATCGCGCACCCGCAATCCACTGATGATCATGTCACATATTACATCATTCATGACATGGTCAGTGACATCACTGATGACATCACTGATGACATCTCAAATGACATCACTGATGACATCACTGATGACATCTCAAATGACATCACTGATGACAACATCCAGTGACTGTATGTTTCTGTAAAGTTAAAATATGTCTTACATATTGAAGAATGAGTGGATTTATAAGTGTCTGGATGAAGGATTTATTAGGTGCATGACTGACTGTATGAGTGACTGATTAAATGTGTCTCACTGAGTGCATGGGTTAGTGACTAAACTGTCTTAATTTGTGCATCATTATGTCTGTTGTTCTGTAAACTGCTGCATGTGTTGATCAGTAGCTATATGAGTAACTATATGGGTTATTGGTTGATTGCCTAAGTATTTGTATGGGAGACTGAGTGTGTGTATGGGTGGCTGGGAGGTGTATAACTCTGTGCATAGATGTGTGAGCAGTTGATTCACTAGATGTATGGGTACAAAAGTGCATGTGGAAACAGCTGTATGGGCGGTTGACTGTGTGCATGAGTGTATTGGTGAGTGAATGGATATCTAAGTGCTACATGTCAAAGTAAGTACATATGTAAAACACAGTACATGTGAGAGTTGACATATATAAATAACTATGCATAAGAGCCAGTGAATGTGTGAGTGGCTGTATGGATCATTGTGAACTTGTATCAGGGATTGTATAAGAGATTAAATATGTGTTAGTATATGTTTGAATAAGTAAGGTGTGTATAACTGTATAGTTGAGGAAATGGAGGTGTGATTGATTCTTTGCATGACTGACTAGGTGTGTGAGTAACTCCATGGATGAGTGACAGTCTGTGAATGTCTGTTTACACTGAGTGTATCTAAGTTTTTATTAGAGTCTGAAGAGATTCATCGTATTATCACATGAATAATGTCATCAGTGATGTCATCAGTGATGTCTTTTGAGATGTGATCAGTGATGTCATCGGTGATGTCATTTGAGATGTCATCAGTGATATCATCAATGATGTCATTTGAGATGTCACCAGTGATGTCATCAGTGATGTCATTTGAGATGTCATCAGTGATGTCATCAGTGATGTCATTTGAGATGTCACCAGTGATGTCATCAGTGATGTCACTGACCATGTCATGAATGATGTAATATGTGACATGATCAGCAGTGGATTGCGGGTGCGCGATATATAGTTAGTACAACTAACTATATATGGAATTTCAATGGTTTTGTGTGAGTACAAAAAGGTTTTTTAAATGCTAATTCCTAACTATATATGGTCTATAACCTATGGTTTTTTCAGTGAATATATATATATATATATATATATATATATATATATATATATATATATATATATATATATATATATATATATATATACAACACGAAAAAGCGGCGTGCTTCTGCCGCTTGCACGGCGGGCGCTCAACAGGATCGCCGATCCTTTAAATAAGTCCGCAAACTGGTATGATCCTTTTTGAAGAAACCAGAGTCGAGGCCCAAATATATTCTCAGTGCTCAAGGTTTATTTGGCGGAAAAATTAAACAGCCCAACGCGTTTCGAGGTACGCCTACCTCTTGGTCACGGGTGGAGTAACATCAGTTCGCCATTCTTTTAAAGTAAACAACGAGATGCATTCCGTCATGCATCACGTGCACATAGACATTGAAGACACACTACGATTAGGCTACAATGTATCAGTGAATTCACTTTCACTATAATTTCGTTTGATTGCATCTTTCTCAACAAAATAACCGACATGCATATTGGCTTCACAGCTGCATATGCAGGCAACTATTTACATCGTGTGTCACATTTATCAAATTAACAAATAAATGTCAGAAAGTACATAAATGCCTGTTATGTGTGAGCCGTCTAGAACAAATCTCTGCCCAAGTGGGCTTTTGACCTTCAATATACTATATATATATATAGCTACCTCTAAACTACATGTCACCAATAATTGGGCTCGCCATTGTTGGGATGCCGGCGGAGTTGGATCCAGCCAAGCTGAAGCTATACATATCCTTAGAACAGCCATTGCCACAAAGATCAATCCTTGCATGTTTCTTGGTCGATTTACTCCAGCTATACCTAGAATTATTTCTTTCACTGAACTTTCTATTCTTGCATTTAAAATAGCTGACAAAAAGCCTGATATATCGTTAACTCCTGTAGTACATCACATAAAGCAAATATATGCACAATGTCGACTTCATATTAAGCGCAACGTGGACATACCGTTCCTTTGACAGACCCCCACTTGGCTATCTTACTTGGTGTATAGTATAATTTAAAAAAGTCTTGTAGTATTGGGCTTGTAGTCTAGTAGACATTAAGGCAGACTGAAATAATTCATAAGAACAGTAAAAGGTTTCAGCAGAAACCCCCAATTTACCGTGCCATTTTAAAAAGCATTTATCCATATCATCTGGAAAGGAAGCATTCATATATTCGTAAACTTCTCTAATTGTTACTGTTCTATTTTTGATTAGGATTTCCATGGTTTGGATTTTTTTTAATTTAGATCCATCATCGCCCCCTTTCTCCACAGAAAATTCCTAACTTGGAGAAATTTTAAGAAATCCCTATCGTTTAGTGTATAATCATTTTTTAATTCCTCAAAAGACTTCAACTCTAGAGTGGAGAAAAAACAACCTAGCTGCGTGATCCCTACCTTTATCCATCTATCCATAGATGCATCCGTAAAAATCTCTGGCAGATTGTGGTTTTTAGATAATGGTGTACAGAAAGATAGCCTCCCAATTCCCAACAATTTACGTGCATTGTTCCAAACTTTGTGAATGCCAACAAGGGTTTTAAAACGGACTTTCTGAAAATAACTATTGTGTGAATGCCGCCAAAGACACCCTTCGATTTCATCACCCAATATAAATTCTTGTGGTGTTGGGATACTAATATTTGTCCTGTTGTCTATATTTATCGATAATAGTTCGATATAGTATCTTAATGTGGTAGCCCTATAGTAAAGTTTAAAATTGGGAAGGGCTAAGCCACCTCTATCTTTAGGCAAGGTAATGAATCTTAATGCTCCACGTGGTCTCTTATAGCCCCATATAAACTGGGAAAACATGCTTTCTATAGACTTAAACCATTGAGGTGTAAACTCCAAACATATTGTCCTGAAAAAATATAGAAATTTTGGTAAAAAATAATTGTAATCACTTTACACCTGCCCCAATGGACAGATGCAAATTATTTAACCTAATAAGATCTTTTTTCGTATGTTGTTTTAATGGTTCAAGATTATTATTAACTAAGCTATCCAGTTTTGCCGTTATGCTAACTTCCCAGATTCGTAGCTTTTTCCACTACTCGGTCATCTCTCATCCTGATTTTATGATTGAGAATTATCTGCGTTTTATCTTGATTCAGCTTATACCCTGATACCCTCCAAAGATTTTGACCTCTTCTTTTATCGCCTTTATCGCAGTGACAGGGTCGCAGGTGACTAGAGAGATATCATCCACATATGCCAATGTTTTTGTGGACCAGTTTCGTGACCATATTGGTTGAATTAACGTGTTATTCTCAAGTCTACGGATTAAAGGGTCAATGAATCCCGCAAATATAATAGGAGAGCATGGGCACCCCTGTCTTGTCCCTCTGGAAATGGCTATCTTCTCTGACACCATCCCATTTACCTTCACTACAGCTGATGGATCGGTGGACCGCTCTATTAAAATGCTCCCTAATGCCACTTCTTGATATGGCTGTCCATAGATATTCCCTGGAGACCCTATCAAAGGCTTTTTCAGCATCCAATAATATGAGTGCCATAGGGTCTCCTGCAACATCAGTAATATCAAACAACGTGATCACTCTTTGGGCATGGTCGGTGGTGGACCTCCCTGGGATAAACCCATGCTGCCGATCAGATACAATTTTATGAATAACCGGTGGCAATCGACTAGCTAATAATTTAAAATACATTTTTGAGTCGCCATTAATCAGAGTGATAGGGCGATAGGACCCAAGTTCTGTAGGGTCTTTTTTTTTCTTTTTAAACACGTTTTTGGCTAAGGACCATGATCCCGGGGGTCGCCCACCCTGAAAGATATGTGTAAATAAACCACAACTTATTCTCTTTAACTGTATAGAGAATTTAGCATAAAACTCTGTAGGTATCCCATCCATACCGTTCGCCTTTCCCTTGGCTAAGCTATTCATAGAGAGCAAAATTTCCTCCCATTGCGGTATATAATCCAAACTGTCTTGATCCTCTACCTCTAATCTTAACGATGGACTTTGATCTAGATATTCCTTGATCTTTTCCTGTTGTGTACCAGTGTCATCATATAGTTGTTGATAATACAGTTGAAATGCTGCTCTTATCGCTTTAGATTTGGTATTTTGCCCATACTCAGTATCTTTAATTTCCCTTTTTAGATTGGCTGTATTTTGTTGTCTAGTACGTACTGCCAGTTGGTGACCAACCTGTTCGCTTCATTCATAAGTAATTTCTCTATGCGTTGTTGCCTTGGCTATGGCTTTTTCCCTTAATATGTTGGTGATAGAGTTTTTAGCAATCGCCACACGTCTTAATTCACTTTCAATTTCCTGTCCCTCCTGAACAGCCCTCATCAGTCCTTCTTCGGCTACACCCAAATTTCTTTGCAGTGCCACCATTTTTTGTTTAGCCTCCTTATTAAGTTTGAGTGAAAATCGTAGTGTCTACCCTCTGATCCCTGCCTTCAGGGTGTCCCAAACCACATTGATTGCAGTACTGCCTATATTATCCTCCAAAAACCCTGGTATCCATTTACTCATATGTAGACAATATTCCTTGTTTAGTAACAATGCCCTTTCGAAGGTCCACATTTTAATATTGGGGTTTATTGCTCCAATTTCTATATTTAAAACTAAAGGATTATGATCAGATAGGACCTGTGGTCATTTTTCTATTGAACAATTAGAGCTCACGGTGTTCGAGACAAACATATAATCCAGTCTCGCATGTATTGAATGTGGATTAGAAGAAGGTAAATCCTGAATCATTTGGGTGCATTATTTGCCAACAATCTATTAAGCCATGGGTCTGACATAAGTTTTTAAGGGCCTGAAACACTATTGGTTTCCTCCCCCGATACTTGTATTCAGGTTCCAATGACCACTCACAGGGAAGGTTCAGATTGTAATCGCCACAAACTATCAATGGGAGAGGCCAGTGAGCAAGCTCATTGGAAATATAATCCAGCACATTCGGATCATCGCTAACACTTCCATATATTGTACATAATGTCATTTTTAATCATTTTTGTATTGACATTCTGTAAATTGCCCATACTTATCAGACAAGGATCGAACAGACTGTATCCCACTCCCTTTCGCCAAGATGGCCACTCGCCTAGTCCTTACTCCCTGTGTTGTTGCATTAATCAGTCTATACCTAGTGTATTATGTAAATACTGTTGTGACCCCTCAACGTCTGTCTTCTGCATCCAAATAATATTAGCCCCTGTCATTTGTAGTCCAGCAGACACTCTTTGTCTTTTCTCCAAATCGTTAAGACCACATATATTAACGGTAAGGATTTTCAACCTAGCCATGTTGATTCTTAGCAATACCTAAATGTATATATTTCTCCTCTTGGACTACCTTCCGCCTGTATATTTCCTGCCATTTTCTGTCTTTCTTATACCCTGGTTCGCCCCTCTAAGTTGCACCCCTTATTTCTACCACCTGTCTGGATTTCCCCCTTCACCCCCTCCCACTCTCCCTCCCCCACCATACTTTAGGCAATCAGGCTCAATCCTGAGCCTGCGTGATAGTGTCTGAACCATTCTCACACACTCTCCACTTCCCTCCCCTCCACCCGTGCTCAAATAGGATTTTAGCAATCATAATCACGCTCAAAACCCGTTGCATTACAGAAAAAATTCATACTGAAAAGTCCATAGGAAAACGAAAAATCAGGGAAAAGAAAACATCAATCTAGAGAAGAAAGGAAAACACAGGCTGGGACAGGGAAAAAAACTGACAGCAGGACAAGACAGACAATTCTTCATTGTGACAAAAAAATATCCTGGTCTCAACCTCATTATGCCTTCAATATTAACAAGTATTATTTGCTCTCGGCAGTCCCGGCTTTCCCCGCTGTGATCTCCTCTAACACTTTCTGAGCTTGTATTTCAGAAATGAAATGATAGTTCCGACCTTGAAAGAAAACTTTTAGCTTAGCTGGATTCTGTAAAAAAACTGTAGCTCCTGTTTTTTTGAAAAGGTGCTTTAAGTTGCCTGAGCCTCCATCTTCTTTCCACTGTGGCGTGTGCAAAGTCCGGTTTTGCGAAGAAGTAGAAATTCTCCCAATTTCTTTTCATGTTGGGTCTGGCCAGATTGTAAATGGCCTGAGCAGAAAATAGATTAATATTACATGTGGATACGACTGATCGCTTGTGGGGCGCTTGGATATTGTTAAGGGAAATCTATGTACCCTTTGCATTACTTTATCCCCTTCCCAATCTGCTAGTTCTGGCAGAGAGTTTTTAGCATATTTATTGTGAACTTCCTGATTTTGCTGCCTTCACTGTTCTCTGGTATCCCTATGAGCCCCAGGTTGTTGCGACAATGGCGATTTTCCGCCTCTTCTAGCTTCCACATCACATCCTTCAATGTACTGTCTTGTGAGGTAGCCTGTATTTTTAATGAGTCCATCGTATTTTCTAGCACCTCTGTGCGATTTGCCACCATGCTTAGCCTCTCTGCTATTTCTGTACAGGGTTTTCCAATTCTGCGCATTGAGCCATGTAGTTCTTTTGAGGCCAGCCGTGCTTGTCGATTTTCCATTTTGACGTCATTTTGGAACGATCAGAAGGATTTTAAGATCAGTGAGAGGGAAGGCTCTGCAGACTGTTTGTAAGTTTTCTACGGGGCCCTACCCACCAGTTGCTCTCTGGAGATCCTCCCTCTCTCATTTGAGCCATTAGGAGGTAATAACTGTGGCTGAGTAGTCCCATCCAAGTTCTCCCTCTTCCTCTCCCAGATTTCTCTTACGGCTGCTCCTTTTTCCTTCCGATATCTGCTTTGTTCTCCTAGGTATCCTTCTCTCCCCTTGCTGGCTTTAGTTGCTCGTGGAGGAATCCCCACAATCATCATCACTACTACTTGACACCTCAATATCCGACTCGTTGGATTCCTCGTTCAAAGAGAAGAATGTTTCCGGGGGGGGAGGGTTTATCAACTCAGATCTGCTTATCACTTTTGTAGTTATTGCTGGATTACATATACTTTCCTTGGGGGAGCTGTCCTTGTCCGGGATATTTTCCTTAATACTGTCCCCTTTTTAGTGGGCGCTGACGAGTACCTCAGAAGTTCCCAGCACAGTGTTATCACAGTTTAAGTCCCACGAGACTCGCTCCTCCCGTAGTTCTAAAATTATATCCTGTGAGATGCTTTGAGGGTTCATTATGTCGGCTGTTACCTCGCCAGTAAGTATACCGCTTTGGTCAACCAGCTTTCCTCGTGCCCCCATCTCCATCCCCTTCTCTTTTTCATTTCCGCATATGTCCAAAGGTAAAAACAAGCTTGTTATAATGACCTGTTTTGTCCCCTGCTCTCCCAATGTTATGCCTCTTTGGACAGTGCTTTTATTAAGCTCCATCTTATCCCTGTTCAGTTTGTTTCCCTTACCGGTACGCGGTTCACTTTTCTTTGAGTACGTGTCAGTTTTCGGGTCAGTTTCCCATCGTGCTAGTGCCAGCTGCGCACTCGAGCACGTCTTGCCTCGACCTCCTCTTGCTGCCATAGCCTCTGTGGAATGAGCTCTGGGATCTCCACCAGTGTCTTTGTCGCTAAGCAACCCTAACCGGCAGCCGTCACTGATTCCTCATCAGGAAACTGCCGTCAGCAATAGCCGGGCAAGGGATTCCCACCGTGCACAGCAGCCCTCACTTTTTCCCTCGGGCCGTTGGTCACCTTTTCTCTGGCCTCCCTCATGCCATCCGGTCCATCGATCACTTTCCACTCGTATAATCTGTTTTATGCTCGAAGGAGAACCCGGTGAGGATTGGAGTGAAGCGGAGGTGAGTGATAGCGGTCTGAGACGCCATCTTGCCCCAAACGTACATGGTTCTTCAGATAGAATTGCATTCAACAGTAAGAAAAACATTGCTGAGCTTTTCTGAGAAAGTGTCCTCCACTATTTCTATACTATGGACCTTCACATGTATATTATTACTCTTACACACAACCTGAAAATGACCGGTATTGCTTTTTTACACAAGATACAACATTTTCCAAGCTCCGGACATCCAGAGTGCTTACCTTGCCAACGACATCGGTAGTAAATGCAAGTAGATTTCTTATTGGGGTTTTTCCAAGTTTTGCCACACGTGTTAACTAGACAAACAGTATCCATGTGCAGCTCAGACTCAGAAAGACATACAGAATTTACAGCCTCTTCTGTGTTTAAAACCTTTGAGGAAATCATGGATCTTTCAATTCTTTTAGCCAAATCAATGACTTCTAAAAGTGTTGGGGTTCTGCAACTCAATTATAGCTCCTGGATTTTCCTTGAATGGCAGGTCAAAACAAATTTGTCTCAAATATAAATATCCAGGTTAGCACCAAATTCACACATTGAAGCTAACACTCTCAACACTGACACATATTCTTCTACACTTTCCTCTGCATGTTGTTTACATTTAAAGAAGTTGTGTCTGTCAAGCGTAATACCTGGTTCATCTGAATATTGTTTACATAACCTTACAATTGCCCCTCTATAAATGTTACAATTCACATCACCAGAATGACCTTGTGGAAGAGGTACCATGGGTAGATTGTCAAAAACCTGCAGAGCAGCCTGCCCTAATTTGCCAAATAATAATGCAGATGTACATGCAGGACTATACTCTGTAGCATCTATAGCTACCAGATGGTTCTCAAAATGTTTCAACCACTGAGACATTTGATATGAGGCTTGCCAGGATGTGACAAAAAAGAAGGTGGCTGAGTAATGTGTTGAAAATTCACTATATTAACTAAGAATTCTCACAGGGTTATGCAAAGTAATCACCACAAGGTAATAGTCAAGAAAGTTACTCACAAAATAATATGCAGTCTTTATATATAGGGTAAATAACTTATTTCAGTACCAGATTTTCGTGATTTTCTACGGTATGTCCTTAGGTGATACACACAAATATGTGTGGTTAAATCGTGTTGCATGAATGCAATTCACAAACAAAGGTACCAAACCAAAATGGCAGAGGTATAAAGTTTCCCCTTGAAAACACAATTTATAACGCACTCGTTCATAAACTCACTCAGAATTGCAATCTACCATACATACAGTGTACATATGGAAAACAAACTAATGTGCCACCATATTGGAAATATAACATTAGAAGCTTTAATTAAAAAAAAAAAAACACATCCTAAAAACACCATTGTTTATATCCTTAAAAATCATTCAATAATATAAAATTCATATACAGCATACAATATACAATGTAAAAACCAATATGTACAATGTTAAAAAACCGCTCGCTCGCTCTGAGGTGTTTTTGCCCTGTGTACTGCTTGCCGCTACAGGAGTAGCTAAGAAGACTCCGAATCACCTTTGGTTTCCAGTGGGAGAAAGTGACCAACTCCGTGGCCGCAGAGGAGGCGAGAGGCGCGGCCCCGGGACTGCGAGGACCAGCATCCTCCACCAACAGCTGGGCCCTCTTCCCACGTGAGCCGCGCCCCCTCCCAGTGCCACGCCCCCACCAAAACGCTCTTCACCTCTCGCGGCCCCCGCTACACGGGTGCCGCTCGCTCTGAGGTGGTTTTGCCCTGTGTACTGCTTGCCGCTACAGGAGTAGCTAAGAAGACTCCGAATCACCTTTGGTTTCCAGTGGGAGAAAGTGACCAACTCCGTGGCCGCAGAGGAGGCGAGAGGCGCGGCCCCGGGACTGCGAGGACCAGCATCCTCCACCAACAGCTGGGCCCTCTTCCCGCGTGAGCCGCGCCCCCTCCCAGTGCCACGCCCCCACCAAAACGCTCTTCACCTCTCGCGGCCCCCGCTACGCGGGAGCCGCTCGCTCTGAGGTGTTTTTGCCCTGTGTACTGCTTGCCGCTACAGGAGTAGCTAAGAAGACTCCGAATCACCTTTGGTTTCCAGTGGGAGAAAGTGACCAACTCCGTGGCCGCAGAGGAGGCGAGAGGCGTGGCCCCGGGACTGCGAGGACCAGCATCCTCCACCAACAGCTGGGCCCTCTTCCCGCGTGAGCCGTGCCCCCTCCCAGTGCCACGCCCCCACCAAAACGCTCTTCACCTCTCGCGGCCCCCGCTACGCGGGTGCCGCTCGCTCTGAGGTGTTTTTGCCCTGTGTACTGCTTGCCGCTACAGGAGTAGCTAAGAAGACTCCGAATCACCTTTGGTTTCCAGTGGGAGAAAGTGACCAACTCCGTGGCCGCAGAGGAGGCGAGAGGCGCGGCCCCGGGACTGCGAGGACCAGCATCCTCCACCAACAGCTGGGCCCTCTTCCCGCGTGAGCCGTGCCCCCTGCCAGTGCCACGCCCCCACCAAAACGCTCTTCACCTCTCGCGGCCCCCGCTACGCGGGAGCCGCTCGCTCTGAGGGGTTTTTGCCCTGTGTACTGCTTGCCGCTACAGGAGTAGCAAAGAAGACTCCGAATCAACTTTGGTTTCCAGTGGGAGAAAGTGACCAACTCCGTGGCCGCAGAGGAGGCGAGAGGCGCGGCTCCGGGACTGCGAGGACCAGCATCCTCCACCAACAGCTGGGCCCTCTTCCCGCGTGAGCCGCGCCCCCTCCCAGTGCCACGCCCCCACCAAAACGCTCTTCACCTCTCGCGGCCCCCGCTACGCGGGAGCCGCTCGCTCTGAGGTGTTTTTGCCCTGTGTACTGCTTGCCGCTACAGGAGTAGCTAAGAAGACTCCGAATCACCTTTGGTTTCCAGTGGGAGAAAGTGACCAACTCCGTGGCCGCAGAGGAGGCGAGAGGCGCGGCCCCGGGACTGCGAGGACCAGCTTCCTCCACCAACAGCTGGGCCCTCTTCCCGCGTGAGCCGTGCCCCCTCCCAGTGCCACACCCCCACCAAAACGCTCTTCACCTCTCGCGGACCCCGCTACGCGGGAGCCGCTCGCTCTGAGGTGTTTTTGCCCTGTGTACTGCTTGCCGCTACAGGAGTAGCTAAGAAGACTCCGAATCACCTTTGGTTTCCAGTGGGAGAAAGTGACCAACTCCGTGGCCGCAGAGGAGGCGAGAGGCGCGGCCCCGGGACTGCGAGGACCAGCATCCTCCACCAACAGCTGGGCCCTCTTCCGGCGTGAGCCGCGCCCCCTCCCAGAGCCACGCCCCCTCTCATCTAACAGGAATTTAACCAAGTCCATCAACGCGCATCGCGGGACGCGCGCGGGTCGCAGCCCGGGGCGAAGCCCGGGCCAAGGGCGGGCCCGTTGTTGCCCGTTAGTGCCCGAGAGTGACCGGACCGGGCCACCCCACTAGGTTCATTTATTAATTGTTCCATTTCACAGCACCCAGGGTGTTTCCGTAATGTCAACCATGCCGAGTAGAACTAGAAGCTGCTTTTAGTCCCAACCAGAACATGGTGACAAACATCGCTACCTTCTTTCAACAGAAAGTCCAGGCAGTTTACGATGATCTCAGTGTCTCATCAGCTGACCCACCCACTGACAACAATACGATCATCATGATGCCTCACCCCAACTTCTCCTGTTTCCCTCTATTAGAGGAGATGCAAGTGATGGATTTAATTATACAAATGAAATCAGGTTCCCCACTTGACCCCTGTCCACCGCATGTACTGCATATGATCCCAAAGACTGTGTCAGCTGTACTAACTCCCCTCCTAAACAAGGTCATCACCTCCGGCGAATTCCCCACAAACTGGAAAAAAGCCTGTATCCGCCCCATCCTTAAGAAGGACACACTGGACCCTGCCGAACTTAAACACTACCGGCCCATATCTTGCCTGCCCTTTCCAGCTAAAATCCTGGAGAAAGCTATGAATAACGAAATGATGAGATTCATAGACTCTAACAAGCTATTGGATCCATCACAACATGGGTTTCGTCCTTGTCACTCAACTGAGTCTGCCCTGATAATGGCAACGGAAAACATACGTAGGACAATGGATGAAGGCGGCAGAACGGCCCTGATTTTATTGGACCTCACAGCGGCTTTCGACACCGTGAATCATCCGGTCCTTATAAGCAGATTGAAAACTCTTGGCTTTACCGGCACCGCGTTGACCCTTTTAAAATCTTTCTTGGATTCTCGAATCCAGCAGGTTCACTGGGACGGTCTACAATCCGATGAATTCACATTGCCGGGTGGGGTTCCCCAGGGCTCTGCACTATCACCTACACTATTTAATTTGTATGTCACTCCTCTTGCCGCTCTAATCCAAGCTCATGGCCTACAATTAGTGTCGTACGCAGACGACACTCAAATTGTAGTGTCAATATCCCAATCAATCGAAGCAACAGCCGAGCGCTTTAAGACCTGCCTCATTAGTGTAAAAAACTGGATGAGCGGAAATTTCCTAAAATTAAACACGGATAAAACCGAGATAATTGAGTTCGGCCAAAAACCTTCCATTTGGAGTGACCTTTGGTGGCCCCCAGAGGCGGGCTCTTGTCCTAACCCTGCAGAGAAGGTCAGGAACCTCGTTTTTTTGCTGGACAAAGATCTTTCTTGCAAGGCACAAATCAATCAGGTGACTTCCACCTGCTTTTATACCATCAAGATCCTCAGGAAAGTGCTACCATACATTCCGTCAGCACTAAAAAAGACGGTGATGGGGGCCCTAGTAATGTCCCGAGTGGACTATTGCAACGCACTCTACCTGGGCACTGGAGAAAAGCAGCTGACCAAATTACAGGCAATCCAAAATGCCGCAGCCAGGGTCCTGTTGAACCTACCGCGTCGCCATCCAACTTCTGAAGCCATACGCGAGCTTCACTGGCTACCAATTAGAAGCAGAATAAAGTTCAAAGCCCTCTGCCTGGTTCACAGGTCCTTGTATGGCAAGGGACCTGATGACCTTATCAAACTCCTTCCTCGGTACTCGCCGGCTCGTACCTAAAGATCAGCCAACCAGGACTTAATCTGCCAACCCAGAATAAGGAGAGCTCGTTGGGGCGGGAAATCCTTTTCCTACCAAGCCTCTAGATTGTGGAACTCTCTGCCCCCCATACTGCGCTCACAAAAATCCAAAATGTGTTTCAGAAAGGCACTGAAAACCTGGCTTTTCTCTCTGCAGTAGACTCCCGTTCACACCACTCTCTCTGCACCTTAGCGCCAAGACGCCGTGGCATTCGAGCGCTTTATAAATGTTTCAGTCAGTCAGTCAGAAGTAAAACCAAATCTAAAACTGCCCTGGCAGTAGCTCAAATCACCGGCCCGATTGATCAATTTATCTCGCGGACCAACGAGGTAATTGACCATAGTATCTCTCTCCTCGAACATAGAGTGTCTCTAGACCTTATGAATGCAAAACGCTCGTCCTTGGGTCTTCTAGCAACTGCAGTATCCCCCATCCAGCAAACTCTACATACCTCATCCCTCCCTTTACCTGGGACTGCACCTGATATCAACACAGTCCCATGTATAGTTGATCTATCAGTGACCCAATCAGAGTCCGAATCACTACCATCAGAGGATCTAGAGGCCACCCCGGACTTACTAGCCTGTCAAACGCACGAAAGATCAGATTCAATCATAGATAATCATCTTCGGGGAATAAGGGAAGGAGCCATCCCCAAACAAGGTAGCACGAACTGCTATCACAATGCATGTGCTCCTGTTATCACTACGGGAATCGAGAGGGAATGTGGGGGGGATCGACCCAAACAACTAACGCAATTCGCTCAACTTATGACAATTGCGTCAACGGAAAACAATTTCTCGTTTCCTCCTACATTCATTAAGGACACTGATAACCACTGTAAACTATGTAAAACAACGTCCCAAATATTAACCTCAATCAAAGACCTTCACTCTCAACAGTTGAAACCAATACAAATCAGCATAAGGAACCTGGAAGCCCAATTAGCAATTCTATCATGTACACATCCCAATACAAATTCATACCCAGCTAAGCAAGGGACAGGAAATGTCACTCACCCCCCAAAAGCACCTCATCATCCCCAACCAGCCATAGTAATAAAGCAACCTGTCCCGATCATCCCACCCCATCAAAAACCAAAATATAGTGGTACAAAACAAAACCCGCAAGTTTCATTGTCTAGTGTACAAAACCCCCAAACCATCTCAGAATTGCCCCAACACATGCCCAGTACAGGTCCGGTAAAAACAGGATTAACGGGGAAATCAACAGGAAACGTAACCACAAATCATATTACAAACAAATCGACACCGATACCCTCCAAATCAACGGTCTTACACCAGTCGATATCTAAAAAGACCCCAAAAAAGACACCAGGAGTTAGGCGTCCAGTCCACCTGCCGCCAGAGGCTACCCCATATACAACCATTCTTACTGGAGTACCTGAACTAATGGAAGGTATGACAGAAACTGCCTGGTCACTCAAAAATAAGGTCATGCAGTGGCTAAGTTTCAATAGGCCACTAGAACCTCACCACTCTGGAGGGATCTCTACAGTCCGCAGAGTAACATGGGTAGGTGGAGAACCTAAGTCGATCCACGGAGACTGCATTATAGTAACATGCAGAGATCCATCTACCGTGGAATATATTTGCTCCTGGCCCTCATTGGAGAAAAAAGGTGGAATAGATGCCCAACACCTTTCTTTCTTCTATCCGCCATTGAACTCACATCAATATATCCCAACCTGGAACTGGCACCACTCTCAAGAAGATCAATGGAAACAGGTGGGCTATACCTATGGCCATGGAAACAGAAATAGATCTAGAGATTGGCAAAGGCAGCCCTGGCAAGGTAGACCCTATCATCCACAGGAGGGCTGGCAGGGTTTTCCAATAAGAAACCGTTTTGACTGCCTAGAGACGGTGGATTGACCGTTTAGGTCCAAACCAAAGAGTAAAAACATCTACACCATGTTCTCTCCAGCAATCCCTAGACACCAGCTATCCCCACCTAGATCCGGAAGCCAATCAAAACAAACTTCGCCTATCAATATAAACTATAAGCTACCGACTGTGGTAGACACCTCCCATATTTCTACTAACGGAGCGACGACCAGAGTTTCCGTTTTCCCTAGGGATAGGATAGATCCAAATTGCCATCAACCAAACGATTTGAGCGTCACCATTAACCCTCCTCTGACTTCGACAGAGATCTCGACAAAGAGTTCTTCGAGGGAACCCCCCGCTTCACACGTATCCCTTGATTCTAATAAACTGAACCTTTCCATCATATATTGGAATGTTGCAGGACTGTCCTCCAAAATTACATCAGAGTCATGGTCTGAAACAGTAAGGGAACATCAGGTACTCTGTCTTCAAGAAACATGGTGCACAACTCCAAAACATCTAATGGGATACAAAACCTTCTTCACCTCAGCAGTGCAGGGAGCTATGGGCAGGACTAAGGGGGGTCTTATGATTTACGTTGCCAATATTCTCCCCTGTATATCCATAAAAATGCTAAAAGAATCCTCGACATACCAAATCATGCAAACAAATCTTACAAACGATTGTACTTATATCCTTATCAATTACTACAATAACTCAGGTACATTGGATTGTTTGACAATCTTAATAGAGATTGCCACTTTCCTAACAGCCCTGCAAAATGACTCTAATCAAAACACAGCACACCTAATATGGGGCGGTGATTTTAATCTCCCACTGTGTCTCAACCACAAAAGTGGAAACTGTGGGTTGCAAAATGAACTCGGCAGTCCCATGCCCCACTTTGCCCACTCGACCTGTGGAAACAAACTAAATGAGATTATATTCTCTCTAGACCTGGACTTTGTAAATGAATTAGTAGACCCACAGCAAGACTTCTTGCCAACTTTTCATGGAAGAGGCTTTCTAACAACCATAGACTATATATTGTCCTCCCATTCACTCAAGGGGCAATTAACAAACTTTGTAACTGGGACAAATGTTATGAGTGACCATTACCCGCTCAGTGTAAGAATCACCCCAAAAACGGCCAACGCACACTTTGTAAAATCGAGTCTTTTAAACCAGCACTCACTAACTATGAATAAACTGAATGGCTACACGGTCAAATGGGCCAAGATTGACCCGGTGGAGATGACAGAGAGGATCCTTGAAAAATCTAAGCCATGGATACTCGAATGCATGTCTTCAGAGACTACACCTCGAACAATTGTTAACAGCTTTCACAACATCCAAGAAACAATCAGTAATGAACTCTTTGTCAAGCTAAAGAACATTAAGCCCTCTACTATGAGATGGTTCGACGCAGCTTGTCGGAAGGCCCTTTCAAGCCTAAAAGAAGCCTTACATAGACCTATAAGAGATCACGTGGAAATTTCTAACCTAAGAAAATCATACAACTTAGCCAGACGGGAACGCAAAAAAGAAATCAAACAAGATCTATGGTCACAACTCCACGACAGCAGCCAAAGGAAGGATAGTGCCCTATTCTGGCAAGTTATAAGATCTCCTTTTTTGGCTGATAGTACTGAAGGCCAACACCTAGATGTGGCAATAACTGAAGAAGACTGGGTTATGCATTTTTCCAAAATTTTTGGTCCATCTCCCCAAATTGCAGCAGATATCGGACCAGAACCTAGTGAAGCCCATATATCGAAGAATAACATCTATCCGATAAATATTCATTTCCAACATAGCGAAGTTATCAAAGCAATCAAGGCATCGAAATCAGGCAAGGCTCCGGGCCCCGATGGAGTTCCAATGGACATCTTCCTCCATAATATAGAATTTTGGTCACCGATAATCACTCGGGTTAGGGCAGCAGTAACTTCGGTTGGGCTCTTTCAGTCATGGTCGACATCTACCCTGTTACCCATTTTTAAAAAAGGCGACCGTAACGACCCAGCCTGTTACAGGCCAATCTCCCTTCTGGATTCCATGGGTAAAATTGCAGGTCGAGTGCTCCTGGACCGTTTACAATCTTGGGCCCAGGAAAACAACATCATAACCGACCTGCAATACGGTTTCCAGAAGGGGCTTGGGACCGTGGAACAGGCCCTCAACCTTGCCCTCCTGACCGGGAAGTATGTTGGCGCCAAAGGAGGTAACATCTTCCTCGTCTATGTCGACCTTAGCGCGGCATTTGACTGCGTCCAACACGGAAAACTCTGGGAAATACTCAGTGACCTTGGAGTGGACCCCTCACTAATAGTCTTCCTACGTGAACTCTATACTAATGCCTCAGGGCGAGTTAGATTCGGTACCAACGGTGAGCTGTCCCGCTCATTTCCAATAACAAAGGGATTAAGACAGGGTTGTGTACTGGCTCCCTTCCTGTACAATCTTTACACCAATGGACTAGAGCAGGCTATGCTGGAAGGGAGCCAGGATCTACCCCAGATAAACCACCGCCCGATACCTACACTGCTATACGCCGATGATTCAGTCATCTTAGCCCGTACTTTGAATCAACTTCAGAATCAAATTAACAAATATAGCAGTTTTATGGACTCACTTGGCCTCAAAATTAACATAAAGAAAACTTTTACTATGCATATTGGCCCCAGGGTTAAAAACCATAGATCGATATTGGTGGATAACACGAAGCTGGAGAAAACTTCAGTCTACCCCTACCTAGGAATTCTGGTGGACGATGCTTTAAATTGGCGCCAAGCTACTGCCACTAGAAACCTTCACTTTCAACGTGCAACATCGGCCCTGATCTCTTTTTCGAGGAAATTGGGGAAACCCGCTCCACCTGAACTTTTGAAAATTTACTACGCCAAGTGCCACAGTGTGGCTACTTACGGAGCAGGTGTATGGGGGTATGGCCATATAGACCACCTACAAGTAACGGAAAACGGCTTCATCAAATATGTCCTAGCCCTCCCGCAAAGCTCCCCGATCTTTGCTTCGCACAGTGAGCTCGGCATGGAATATATTACTGATACTATTCGCTCTCAACCCATCTTACTGTGGCAACGTATATGGACCAAACATGAGTGTCATTTAACCCGTTCCCTCATCACAGACTGTTTAACTCTATCCAATTGGCATAAGATCCCATGGCTGCTTTATGTACGGAACTTTTTTAATGACCTTGGCTGCAAGTCTTACTTTGAAGATCCTGCTACTACCGAAGATATCTCCAGGAAGCATTTAAAATCAATGTGCTTGGCACACCTGAGAGAGCTCCGAAACCAAGCTGAGATCACAAAATCTTCAAATGAACACATTTGTGCAATACAACCTCTCAAAGGCATGCAACCCTATCTGTCCTATTTTTTGTCAAACTATGAGAAATTCTTACTAACAAGATTCCGTTTTAACACGTTTTTTCGTTTAGTCTCTTTTCTGGAAATTCAAAACTGGTCCCGCAAGCTGATCAACTGTCCATGCGATGGAATTTCTCCACAGTCAACGATCCATGTTACTTTGTTCTGCAAATTTTACAAATCTCCACGTAAATCTTGGATTATCCCACTCCTTCGATCCAGTGGTCATAGACAGTGTTACTCTGCATTCCTCTTTCTGCAGTGCTTGAACACACCACATGAAGCTAAATCCATAGTGACTTTTCTTAAAGCCACCATCACATTACGTCAAAAACTTTTAAACTGATTAGAAACACTAAAATCATAAGCTTCTGCCAAGTATCTTTTTTAACCTTGTCTTTTTTAAACTTATGTTTGTGATGAAAACTTTTTTTCTATGTACTTTTTATGATTATACAACTGATAATCGAATAAAAGTTATTGAACTGATATGCTGTATATTAATTTTATATTATTGAATGTTTTTAATAGATATAAACAATGGTGTTTTTATGATGTGATTTTTTAAATCAAAGTTCGGATGCTATATTTCCAATTTGATGGCACATTAGTTTGCGGTGGGGGGTCTCATTCCATATGTACGCTCTGTGTACGTTAGATTGCAATTCTGAGTGAGTTTGTGAATGACTGCATTATAAATTGTGTTTTCAAGGTGAAACTTTCTACCTCTTCTGTCCAGTAGTGCCCAGTTCCCTTTGGTTATGGGGCCACCTCTCTAGTGTAATCACCAAACCAAAATTGCCACCAACGTATTGATTCATTATGCTACACATAGCCTAACTTAATATGATTGCCGACATCTTGCAACGTTGCAATTGTGCACCTCGAAAGAATGATCCAGAAGAGCTTGTGGCATGAAGGATCATGATGAAGTGGAGGTCATGGCACAGTGGCTGGCAGACTTGCGGCTGAGAAAGGGCTCACGGTACATTGGCTCACACAAACTCACTGACACACTTCTGGAAACTGCCGCCGAAATGGAAACCAAGATGCTTTTTACCTGATCCGCAGGCAAAGGACGAAAGATAGCTGTCGTTGGAAAATCCAAGTCAGCTCAGAATAAGCGATTGAATGTCGAGTCGGTGCGCTAATGAACTATGTAAAGGAACACTCTTCACTAAGTATATATTAGAACATTGGAATGTTGGGAGCTCCATTAAAAACAATGGAGTGCTCTGGGCTTATAATGGCTGGTATAAGCCCAGAGCACCAACATTCCAATGATTCTTTGTTCACAGCTCTGGCTGTGAACAAAGGCTTCAGGGAACCTGAGGGGATTCCGCTCCCAAAAGGCTTTGTTTTTTTTTGTTAGAACATTCTGTCCTCTAGTGACAGAATGTTCTAATAGCCTTATAGCCCTTCGTAGATGGGCTATACCGCTATTAAAGTCCCTCTCCCTTGTTAAAGGCCCTCGCCTTCGGCTCGGGGCCTTTTCACGCTGGAGAGAGCCTTTAATAGCTGGTATAGCCCTCTACGGCGGGCTATAAGGCTATAGTAATGGACACGGTTCCAAGAGAGCAATGAAATATGGATTTATTCCTGAAATTGGCAGCTCGCAACTGGAAGTGGCAGGTGAGTCCCAGACCCAAAAGCAAATGTCAATAACTGTTAGAATCCAAAACCACCATTTCATTCAGAATGTGAGTGGCGTTCAAAACATTACAAGGTAACTATGTTCAGTAAGCAATAACATTTGTACAATTAAAGGAATGGCACTTTTGACTCAACACTACAATAACACAACCAAGAGAAAATGTCACCTAAACCTTGTAATTGAAATGTCAGAATCAATGGCATTTACCATTTAGTAGAAATCAATTCATAGAAGGTTTTTTCCTGTAATGTCTATTAGATATTTTTAGTGGTAAAAAAAACTACAAATCTTGAAAATGGGTTCTCTCTATTGGTTTGTTTTGTACACTTTACAGAGCTTTAATAGCTACTTTTTCTTACATCCTTCCCTTCTCATCTCCTGTCACTGTTTGTAGTTTCGTTTTTTCCACTTTCGACTCCTTTTTTTCTGCTCCCACTTTCCTTTCATGTTCTTTCCAAGTTGCTCTTCCTTCTCCTTTCTTCTCCCTTTTATGGGCGAGGGAACACACATCAACCTGCTCATTCTCCCATTTTTTAAACTAATTTATTTTCCTGCTTGCTTCTTCTTTTTTTTCTACTTACTTCTGGGGGGAGTACACTTCTGTACCTTCATTCACCTTTTTAATCATTTCACTACCCTCTCATTATCTACATTTATCTTATCTCTTTTTTCTGCTTTTATTTTAAAATGATGTTCTATAAGTGGGATTTGCTATGCAATCTGCAATGTTTTCTATTTCTTTTTTAAGTAAATTATGATTCATTTTTGGGGCTTGTCTGAGACCGTGCATGCACTGTTGCTAGCAAGACATTTTGTTAGCTTAAAGGTGTCTTAGAGCCAGCCCATTACTTTCCATTGGTTGACTTCATCTTCAATCTAATTTCCTTGCTTTTCATTCATCAGCGCACGCCAGCTTCACCTCCTCTTCGTGTTTGTCCATTCCCTGGAGCATGGACCAAGTGCTGCTTCCTTTTGGCGCCTAGTGTCCCGCCACTGCTGTCACTCTTTCTTAGGCTCTTTTTTAGGTCTCGCCTGTCAATGCGCATGCGCATTGAGCAGAGCGAGACTATGGGGGCTTAAACAGAGCTTACCTACACTGGCGATTCACTGGCGATTTGATGAAGTGCATGTGCACTTTTAACTCAATGCGCAAGCGCAATTAGTTAAAATGCGCGTGCACAGCATCAAATCGCCAGCTTAGTGCCGCCAGCAGCTCTTCCCGCTCCGCCCCCTGCTGCATCAAAGGCTTGGCGCTCTGCCTCAGCCCAGCCATTCTCCTCCCCTAATTACCCCCTGCTGCATCAAAGGCTTTTTCACGGCCGGCCGGCCGTGCTTTCAGTTTCACGGCTGGCCGGCCGTGTCTCCTTTTCTTTTTAAAAATTTTTTTTTTTATCCGCTGCATGTTGATAATAACGATATCTGCTTGCTTTGCTTTATAACACTTCTTATCATAGTTTTGCCGTTTCTAAGTTCTATCAATCACAGGCTTTATAACACTTCTTATCATAGTTTTGCCGTTTCTAAGTTCTATCAATCACAGGTTCTACTGTCATCATTCTCCTCCCCCCTCCCCACATTAATGCCCTCCGTCTTGTTTGTTGCAGTCTGTCTTCCTTTTGTCTCTCCCTATCCCTCTTACTTCCCCTTTTTCTCTCCCCTTCCCTCTGCTTCGCCATCTCTTCTTTCCCTCTCGATTCCCCGTGTTTCCTCCTTTCCCCCGCCTCACTCTCTTCACTATATGTCTCACTCCTTTCTTTCTCCCCTTTATATATTTTTTCCGTTCTCTACTTCTCTCTGTCCCTTACCTCTGCACACCCCTTCCCTCCCTCCACTTGTCTGTTCTCTCCCTGCCCCCTTGTTTTTTTGTCCTCGCACAAATGGGAAAAATGGCACCCATCTGTGAACCTGGCAACCCTGGGAGCTGCTTTCCTTCTTAGATGGCATTACGTCAGCAGCTATTCCGGGTCCCTGCCACTCCGGGTCCCAGTTCAGGCCTTTCTTTTGCACGTCATTGTTTTCGGGCAAATTGGTCCAATTTTCAAAAGGGTAGGGGGTGCGGGGGCACACTGCAGGTCAGCATTACATACCGCAAATCATTATGGCAGATGCAGTTCCTGGTAGATGTGTTTTAACATATGTGTTTGCACAGCCAATGCTTGATGCATTCCTGGACATGTGTTTCTGAGTTATTTCGCTCCTTCAACAGAAAGTTGCAGTCGTATTGAGATCAATTACAGTTCCTTCTTCCACGTGTATCTGCTGCTGTACATTTAAATGTATATCAGTTCTCCTGCAAGAAGTGTTGTCTTCCATACTATGCTCTCCAGATGACACCATATCATCAGCGATTCCAGAGCTTTGCCCTGGGCTTGCCTTTACCTTTTAGGGTGCATTAGTACATCTGTTATAGTTGAAATGAAACAGGACGACAACTCCCAGAAGCTGAGCACTATTCTGTGTAGCTGGTATTGTGCTCTTACTTGTACATCCGTTCCTGTGCTATGAGCTGCTCCTGGGCTTTTAAAAATGCAGCAGTCCTACTGAGAATGTATATGGAGTCCCTGCCAATAATTGTTGCATCTGTGGCATTAAACAAGTCAGACCCCTCACCCTCACCCCCTCACCCTCAACCCCTCACCCTCACACCCCTCACCCTCACACCCCCTCACCCTCACACCCCCTCACCCTCACACCCCCTCACTCACCCTCACACACCCTCACTCACCCTCACACCCCCTCACTCACCCTCACACCCCCTCACTCACCCTCACACCCCCTCACTCACCCTCACACACCCTCACACACCCACTCACCCTCATACACCCTCACATCCTCTCACCCTCACCCACCCACCCTCACACCCTCACACACCCTCACACACCCTCACCCCCTCACCCTCACCCCCTCACCCTCAACCCCTCACCCTCAACCCCTCACCCTCACACCCCCTCACCCTCACACCCCCTCACCCTCACACCCCCTCACCCTCACACCCCCTCACCCTCACACCCCCTCACTCACCCTCACACCCCCTCACTCACCCTCACACACCCTCACACACCCACTCACCCTCATACACCCTCACACCCTCACACCCTCACCCACCCTCACCCTCACACCCTCACTCATCCTCACCCCCTCATCCTCACACACCCTCACTCACCCTCACACCCTCACTCAGCCTCACTCAGCCTCACCCTCACACACCCTCACACACCCTCACACACCCTCACCCTCTCACCATCACCCCCCCTCACCCTCACACACCCTTACCCTCATCCCCTCACCCTCACACACCCTCAGTCACCCTCACACCCTCACCCTCACACCCCCTAACCCTCACGCCCTCACCCTCACTCCCTCACACACCCTCCCTCACCCTCCCTCACCCTCCCTCACACACCCTCACACACCCTCACCCTCACACCCCCTCACACCCCCTCACACCCCCTCACTCACCCTCACTCACCCTCACACACCCACTCACCCTCACCCTCACACCCCCTCACCCTCACACCCCTCACCCTCACCCCCTCACCCTCATACCACTCAGTGCTACAACACATATTGTGTTACAATAGGTGTCACATTTGCGAAAGATAAAACTATTGGCATTGTAAATAACAAAGCTATTAATTTCGCTATTTTGAAAACAAGCACATAAATAAAAAATGTGTCCTTTACAATACCAATAGCTCAAACTTTCCTAATGCGAGACCTATTGCATTGCTGTGCTTCTCTCCCCTGCTGCACTCTCCTGCTCTCTAGAGATGTGGCCTAACGACCAGAGCTGCCATCTAAGTCACGTAAATACAAAACATGTTGCATTCCAAATGCTATAGGTGTCACATTCGCGAAAGTTATAACTATTGGCATTGTAAATGACAAAGCTATCAATTTAGCTATTTTAAAAACCAACAAATAAATAAAATATTTGTCATTTACAAGACCAATAGCTCCAACTTTTCTAATGCGAGACCTATTGCATTTCCAATGCTTGTTTGTACTTTGGCTGCAACGCTCCATAAGAGTGCATGGGTTTGCAAGCTGTCACTCCCTCACCCCGTCCCTGGTGCTGCCTGCCCCTGCCCCATCCATCCCACCAACTGCTGCATTCCATTGTTGCTTGCCCATGTCCCTCCCACCCTCTCTCTGTATTCTGGTCTTCAATGCTCGTAACTGCCATGTTATGCTGCATTCTGTTTTGGTTGCTTGCCCGATCTCTCCCTCGCATTCCATTGTTTCTTGCCCGTTCCCTCACTTCCTACGCTGAATTCCGTTGTTGTTTGCCTTGTCATTCACACCCCCTTTTGCATTCCATTTTTGCTTGACCCCTTCCCTCCCTCATTCGGTTATTGCTTGCCCCATCTCTCCTCCACCCTTTCACATTCCGTTGATGTTGCTTGCCCTGTCCCTCCTAACCCCCCACCATTTCATTTATTTGCTTGCCCTTTCCCGTTCCGATAACCCCTATTGTTGCTTGCCCTGTCCCCCAGTCCCCTCCCTGTTGTTGCTTGCCCCGTATTCTCATCCCCTTCCCACGTTGTTGTGTTATTGTTTGCCCCGTACTCCTACCCCACTGTTATTTGCCTCACACTCCCGACCTCATCTCCGTTGTCTCTTGCCCCATCCCACTAGCCCCTCCGCCCGGATAATTAACGCAATGACGCAACCAGCACTGACAGCATCACAGCACTTTTTCCTCCCCTGTCGTTGCATGCCTCGTAACCTCGCCCCATCTCCTCTGTTGTTGCTTGCCCCTTACCCCGTGGCCGGTTTCCGCCACATACAAAAACAAGCAGTGGCCAAGCCCATAGGTCATGTCCATGTGACATCCATTGGCTATGTCAATATTTTTTAGCCATGTTGTGCAGCAGTGCAGCTGCTGTGCAGCATGGCTGAAAGTACAAAAAATAAAAGTGCTACGAGTTTTTTTTTAATCTTGCAACCATGCTGCACTGCAGCTGCCCTACTGTACAACATGGCAGAAAAAACAACATTCACAAAGCCAAATAGCTCTACTATTTGGCTTTCTCTGTTTTTTTAAGCACTACAACGCTGGCAGCATTGACTGCGTAATATTGCTTTTTTTAATTTTCTGTTATGCTTCACAGCATCTCACTGCTGTAGAATATGGCTAAACATAAAAAACATTGACAAAGCCAATAGGTCTCCAATAGGCAAAATAAAATTTGTTCACATCTAACATGGGCTTCGATTGGAATTCATAGAGCATATTATCAAGGCCATTATCACCGCTTTATCGGCAGTTTCCTGCCGATAAAAGCGGCGATAATGTATCGCCTGTCCTTGATAATATGCCCCTGTATCTCTAATAATTTGTTTTTCCAATAAATGGGGTTTCAATTACTTGGATTCTCAAAAATGGGTTTCTAATATTTTGTTTTCCATTAATTAATCTACTACATGTGTAAGGTATACAGCATGAATTTTGGAGATTGTAAAAGGTAAACGTGAATAAAACTGGAATGCAGGTATCGTAGCAAGAACAAGACGACTCCACTGAAGGCAACTAGGATTAAGGGCCAAAATTAGAGTTTGGGGGAAGGGTTACTCCCTCACAAACGTGTTGGATATCCCGCATGCTGTATTACAAGCCTGTTACATCTTATGGCACTTGTAATACAGCTGGAGCGAAAACCGTCAGTTTTGTGACAAAGTAACCCCTCCGCCAAACTCTAGATCAAGCCCTAAATCTGGAGACCATACAGAGTAAGAAAGAGGGAAATTTAAATCATGAAAGGTAAATTATGCAACAGCTAGAGACCCTCCAAATGAAACCTGGGGTATGGCTGTAACTAAGCAGCAGTGGGGCAAAAGCTGGTGACCATGGTAGCAAGGAAGTACGCTGGTTGATAATGGTATATAAACTATGGAAGAATAGCCAAAGCAAAGCGGACCCCATAACCGGCAAATAAAGCAGTACACTATTTTGGGCAAGCAAAGGTAAAGCTGAAGACCCCACAGACAAGCAGTATTACAGTTTGAGGACAGGTGGGAAAACTAGGGTAAATACGTTGACCATGTATACACCATTGTGTTAAAATTTAAGAACACTTGTGGGCAGGCTAGGGTAAAGACGGAGACCCTTTAGGCAGGACGTTCTGAGCCAGAAGAAGGGGAACCGATGGAACACTGGAGACCACAAATGCAAGAAGTGGTAATAATCAAGCACATGTAACAGAAGCTGGGGGTGAAGTTGACAACTATTTAGGGTAATTGAGGGTAATGCTAAAGATAAAGGATCGTAAGTGTGTCAGGATTATGCAGGAAATGGGCAAACAATGAGCCTGTCCATCTTGTTCTCTACACCACTGCAGTCTGTCATTGCCACTTCCATGGTCTCCATACACTCCATCCCCGAACTCCACTCAAGCTTCTGAAATAGATGCAGAACTCGGTGGAAAATCAAGGATGTGGACCCTGGCCCCATGGCAGGGGGTGCGGTGGGGGGGGGGGGCATGGCCTCTTGTTCCCCATAGCTCAGAGTGCTTGAGCCCCCGGATACTGCTTTTGCACAGCTACTGTTTTAGTGAGCACAGAGAGAGTCAGGCCAGACAGCACTCTGCAGCCAAGCGCCAGATTGGGTACTCACGTCACCTATACTTCCTCTACGAGAAAACCCACACAGGAAGCCCTGAAGCAATAGTGAAAAAAAAGTACATTTGAAAGCCTAATCAGCCAAAAGTCTATGTTTTCCGACTCTGAAGAAGGTCTGTAGCTGGCTGGAGAGGGGGAAAACGGCATCAAGCTGAGAATTTGTAAAGATGTGCTCCTGAAGAAGACCATGGGCTGCCGAATCAAGTAAGTCTAAGTTTGACCCCGCTCCCCTGATCGTGCTGCTGGGCTTTGTGACTTTCAGCTGAGCTGTAGAGCTGCAACGACCACTTCCTTCTTCTGAGAGAAGGGGAGTGTAACTGGGCAGACTCCTAGCCCGTGCCCCGCTGAACACGGTGCCATCGACTGTAGAAAGCGCAGATGCACCATTGCGGGCATGGAAAATAGGGTTTACACTTGGTGTACAGGGATTCGTGGAGGGGGGCCTGGCTAGTACTGCATTAGACTTGAAAGCTGGCACAGTGAGGAGTGTTTTTAATCTAGGACACAAGGGTCAGGGCGCTAGTGCCCAGAAGCATTTTGCTACTCAAACCATACCATTTAATCTCATACCCCAATATATGAGCATCTCACTGTACTTGCAGGTGACCTCTCCGGGTTTCAAGGTCACCAGCTCACCTTGAGGGATACAGTCACTATATCCACACTTTGTACTGCATGAAAGTAATATTGCATCCACAGCATCAACATAACCACTTCCACGTTGTTGCCACTGTAACTATTACTTCCATGACCAATACCTTATATAGATCTGTTATTTATAGCTCGTATCATAACTATCCAGATTTATATTATTGTGCAGTGCTCTGATACCCAAAAGGGTCTTCTTCACGCTATATAAAACTATAAATAAATGCTGTGGTCGATATTATCAACCTTGATATAGTGACATTCAACCCCCTGAAATGACCACTCCAGACCTGGGATCACAGGACCCTTACTGCACACGGTCTCCAAGCCACAGCCCAGTGCTACTGACCCACCACGGCCAGTTGTCAGCGGCAGGCCCAGGCTCATTCTTACCTTCTACAATCCTAGCAGACTTGAGCTCAACCGCAGAAGACCGAAAGGTGTATATTCATGTCAGGGAGCCTGGAGGATTGTAGTCCTGCTTTACCCCTATCTCCTGCACCCCATTCCTCACCCTCCGTTGTCGTGGAAAATTTCTCCAGCTCAGAAGGGGGTCAAAAGATTTTTTTTAGATTTTTAGATCCATTGCATCTTTTCAAATCCTCTGGCTGTTGAAGTGGTATTTGCTTTTTTGCCTGAGAACTCTACGTCGCCCTCCACATGGATAAGGTAGTCGGTGATACCAAATGATTGGCTGATTACAAGTTGCATGCATGGTACTGGTGGGGTGGTAAATCTGCATTTGAAATTTAGCCGACCATGCCGTAACACTGTGCCACTTACCGTGCAATTATGATGAGTTGAACCCCTGGTTTGGGGAATTATTATGTGGAACCAGGTTTACCAATCATTCTGTGGGTTTTTATGCATGCATTTACCGCCTGTTCAGGGCAGATGGTAAATGTAAGTGATGCCTCTGTGTGGAGTGTGAGGTAGGTGAGGTGGGTGTGAGGAGCAGGATAGGTATGTGGCACTGAATGCTTGTCCCGCCAGGAGCAAAAATCAGGGGACAAGGCTTGACGCTGCTGCCAAAGCCTCATGTGATTTTACTAGCTGAAATTACCCCCTTGCAAAATCAGGTCCAGTGGTCCAACACCCAGGGAAATCGTCAGGAACCAGTGCTAAGTTTGAGCTGGTGGTTGCCATTGGGGCCCACCGGCACTTATTCTTGGGGGCCAGCGCTTCATTTTCCGAGAGCTAGAGAGGGAAACACACAAAAGGGGGAAAAGGAGGAAGACAGCATCAACCTGCAAGAATGAGGTAAAGAGGCAGGCAGTGTCTGGCAGTGGATGAAAAAGCCCTGAGGTTGATTCCGGACTACGCAGCCTTGATATTCAGCGTGCTGACATTTAATAGTTGCAGCCGGGCTTCTGGGCAGTGCTTTGGGTACCGGCACTCATTATTTCACAAATTAAGCACTGGGAGGAACACTGGCCCACTCTTGATCAGACAGAGACGAATTCAATACAGTAATTCAACTCCGTCTGACTAACAATCAGGCCTTGTAGGAATATCTAAGCTGTGTTGTATGTACAGTCGCTGTTCTTTGTGATGTGCTCTGTTGCATGTTCTCTGATGTTACTATGAAATCGAATACTGGCATTATTTGATATCACAACTCAGAATCAGTTTCCTCCAAAGTCGTTCACTGTTTGTGCTACACAATTCACTTAATTATACAGCTATGGTAAAGAAGCATTGGCAAAGCCAATCGGTCTCGCATTTGCAAGAGCGCTTGGTATTGTCAATGTGTTTTAGCCATGTTGTACCCCAGTGTGGCTGCTGCTCAGCATGGTTAAAAGGTATTGGTGTAGCGGATAGTGGGATGGCATGTCTAGGAGTGGAGTAGGGTGTCGTAGAGCAGAGTGGAGTGGAATGGAATGTTGTGGAGTGTCATGGAGTAGTAGAGTGCATTGGAGTACAGTAGCACAGAGTGAAGGGGCGTAGAGTGGAGCGGACTGCCATAGACTGGAGTGGGAAGAGTGTCATAGAGTGGAGTGTCATAAAGTGGAGTTGCGTACAGTGCAGAGGAGTACAGTAGAGTGGAGTAAAGTAGCACAGAGAGAGTTGTGAAGATTGGAGTAGAGTGTCATAGAGTGGAGTGGCATAGAATAGCGTAGCGTACTGTGAGTAAAGTGTTGTAGCGTGGAGGAGCATAGAGTAAATACAGAGGTGTGGTGTAGAGTAGAGTGTTGTGGAATGGCATAGAGTGGCGTACAGTGGACTGATGTTGAGTATAGTGTCGTAGAGTGGACTGTCGTAGAGTGTAGTGGGTAAAGTGAAGTGGCATTGAGTGGAGGGGCATAAAGTGGAGTAGAGTCATAAAGTGGAGTGGCATAAAGTGTCATAGAGTGGAGTGGCATAAAGTGGAGTGGTGTGGAGTAGAGTGCCATAGAGTGCAGTGTAATAGAGTGGCATAGAGTGTAGTAGAGTGGAGTGGTGTAGAGTGGAGTAAAGAGGTGTAGACGGAATTCGTTGAGTGAAGTGGAGTGGTGTAGGTGAAATAGAATGTCGTAGAGTGTAATAGTGTGGAGTGGCATAGAGTGTCACATAGTTGTGTGCAGTGGAGTGACATAGAGTAGAGTGGAGTAGAGTGTAAGAGTGGAGTGGCATACAATGGTGTAGAGTGTTGTAGAGTGGAATGTTGTGGAGTGTCCTAGAGTGGAGTGTCCTAAAGTGGAGTGGTGTAGATTGAAGGGTTGTAGAATTGACTAGAATATATATATATATATATATATATATATATATATATATATATATATATATATATATATATATCTCGCTCCAAGTTACCCACAGGTAAGGATGCACCAAACAGCAAGATCACGGGTTCTCATCAGAGGCTCGACAAATGAGTTCGTGCTGACACACCCACACTTAAACACCTGGTTTAGCGTCCTTTATGTGCGCAATGCTTTCTGGATTTTGTAGTGTGTGTCATCATTCTGATGAGAACAAGAAATTCAGAAACGCGTCAGGCTAAAATCTATGACATGAGAGCTGGAAACATATCGGACTGTGGTGTTCGCTCTTACACGTGATCTTGCTGTTTAGTGCATCCTTGCCTGTGGGTAACTTGGAGCGAGATGTTAACGCGGCAGCCCAGCCGCGAAGGTTGCACGACCCCGGGATCACTGGGGGTCACGGTGCCCGGAAATTCTGCCGAGCCCAAGGAGTGAAACAGCTGACAATATGGGATTTATGAGTGGCACGCAGTCTGAGGCCGATCCAAGGGCTTTGAATGAAGGCAGCTTGGTAATTAACGTGCCTCCATCTGTGGATCAATGATGACACACACTACAAAATCCAGAAAGCATTTTGCACATAAAGGACGCTAAACAAGGTATTTAAGTGAGGGTGTGTCAGCACGAACTCATTTGTCGAGCCTCTGATGAGAACAAGAAGTTCAGAAACGCGTCAGCCTAAAATCTATGACATGAGAGCTGGAAACATATCGGACTGTGGTGTTCGCTCTTACCCGTGATCTTGCTGTTTAGTGCATCCTTGCCTGTGGGTAACTTGGAGCGAGATATATATATATATATATATATATATATATATATATATATATATATATATTCAAATTCGCCTCTAAGCTAGGTGATAGGCAAATTAGGGACATGATGCAGATGTACAAGGCAAGGAGTGTCTCTACTGCATTATATGGGGCAGGGCTGTGGGGTTACACCAATGTAGGTTCTTTGCAAAGGGAAGAAAATATCTTCCTTAAAAAACTTTTGTGCTTACCTACCTCAGCCCCAACTGACTTAATTCACAGGGAAGTATGGGTTGTCTATCTAGGTGACCTCATTCTGTTAAGGCCTTTAATGCTTTGGCGAGCGATTTGGCGCAAGGATGAGACAGTGTTTAATCAACTTTTTATCAAGGATTGTCTCAACCTGGATAATTGTACCAAGATACCTTGGCTTAAGTATGTTGTGGACAGTTTTCAGGCTATTTATGGGCTCAACATATTGGTAGATCCTTGTTCAGCTGGAAACATCTCTAAACAAGATATGAAAAATATTTTTATGTTGTATAGAACCCAAAAACGTTTAGCCGCGAATGGTTGCCTTACCACAATTCAACTTTATAATAAATATATTGAAAGTGAAGGCTACCAGCAGTACTTGAGCCTGGTAACTAGACCAGCCCATAGATTTGTTTTAACTAGACTCAGATTTGGAACGGCTCACATTTTGGTGGCCTTCCCCCAGCAAAAAAAGCCCCCTGTTGGCCCTTGCCCTTGTGATGGGCACTCGAAACAAAGCACCCTGCACTTTATGCTAATTTGCACCCTTTTTTTGAACGTTAGGGTTATTTACTTGAAGCCATTGTTCGTAAAGTATTGTATTTATAATGTGGATGATGCCATGAAGTTGCTTTACAATATGAACTCCCCGGACAAATGTTTTTATATTGCCACTTTTATATGTAAATCTATTCAGTCTAGAAAAAGTATGATATTTTAAACATTCGTCTCTTTTATCCTATATTCTCTGTATTGTATTATATTCTGCTTGTATGCTTTTATGGTCATTGTTTATCATGTACCGAATAAAGCTTCATGAAATGAAATGACTAGAATGTCATAGAGTGGAATGGCATAGTGTGTCAAAGAGTGGCGTGGCATAGAGTGGCATACAGTGGACTGATGCAGCATGGAGTAGAGTGAAGTAAAGTGTGGTAGAGTAGAGTGGCAGAGAGTGGAGTACAGTGTTGTAGAGTGGAGTGGCATAGAGTGGGGTGGTGTAGAGTGGAGTAAAGTGATATAGAGGGATTTGCATAGAGTGGAGTAGAGTGTTGTTGATTCAATCAATCAATTAATCAATCAGGGGTTTGTAAAGCTCAACTACTGACCTGCGAGGGTCTCAAGGCACTCGGAGTGGGAGGGTGGCTCCGTTGAGTGCGGGGATCATTCGAAGAGCCAGGTCTTGAGGTCCTTCCTAAACTGGGGCAGTGTGGGGGTTTACCAGAGGTAGAGGGGGAGGTTGTTCCAGGCCTTGGCTGCGAGGTAGCAGAAGAACTTTCCTCCTGTTCTGGTCTTGTAGATACGTGTGATGGTAGCCAGAGAGAGGTCAACTGATCGGAGGTGTGTCTTGGGTGCGTGGAAGGAGATGTGGTCATTAAGGTATGCTGCTCCAATGTTGTGGAGGGCCTTGTAAGTGTGAGTGAGTAGCTTGAAGGTTATTCTTCATTCGATGGGGAGCCAGTGAAGATCGCTGAGGTGTTGGGTGATGTGGTGGTGGTGGGGGATGTCTAAGATCAGTCTGGCTGAGGTGTTCTGGATGGTCTGGAGCTTGTGAAGTAGTTTCTTGTTGATTCCGGCATAGAGAGCGTTGCCGTAGTCCAGTCTCCTACTTATGAGGGCGTGCATGACCATTTTTCTGGATTCAGATGGGATTCATCTGAATATTTTTCGGAGTATGCGGAGGGTGTTGATGCAGGCCGAGGATAGGGTGTTGATCTGGCAGTTTATCGTGAGCAGTGAGTCTAGTATTATGCCAAGGTTTTGTGCGTGGTCCGTCGGGAGTGGGGGTTTCCAAGGGCAGGGGGCCACCAGGTGTTGTCCCCGGTGGATGGGGTGGAGCCAAGGATGAGGACTTCTGTTTTCTGGGAGTTGAGTTTCAGCCATGTTTGGTTCTTTTTAGTGAGGGAAAGGATGAGCTGGATGTCGTCGGCATAGGAGACTATGTTGAGCCCATGGTTTCTGATGATGGTTGCGAGGGGGCCATGTAGATGTTGAAGAGGGTGGGGCTGAGGGAGGTTCTCTGGGGCACTCCACATCTGGTCTCTGATGGTTCCAAGAGGAAGGGTGGTAGTCTTTCCACGGATGTCGGAGTCATGTAGTCTGGTGGCTAGTGTGCGGTGGGAGATGCTGTCAAAGGCCACTGAGAGGTCCAGGAGGATGAGGGCTGCCATATTACCCTGGTCAATGAGGGAGCGGATTTCGTCAGTGGCTGCGAAGAGGGTGGTCTCAGTGCTGTGGTTGCTGAGGAATCTGGATTAGGAGGTGTCTAGAACATTGTTGGCTTCAATGAAGTTTGCTAACCAGGTGTTGATGACCTTTTGCTGCGGACATTGGCTGCGAATGGTAGCAAGGAGATGGGACTGAAGTTCTTGAGATGTGTTGGGTCTGCAGAGGGTTTCTTCAGGAGGGGGTTGACTTTGGCGTATTTCCAGTCATCAGGGAATGGTGAGGTTTCGAGAGAGCGGTTGATCTTCCAGCATAGTTCGGGTGCGATGGCCGTGGTGGCTGTGTGGAAGATGTGGGGGGGTGGGGTAGGAACTGAGGATGCTCTTCACTGTGTTCAAGGTATCTTCTGTCTTGAGCGGGGTCCAGAAGAGCAGGGTCTGTTAGGTGGTGTCACTGGGGGTAGGAGCTGGGTTGACCCAGAGGTCTTGGTTGTTGAAGTTGTCATAGATCGTCTTAATCTTGAGGTGGAAAAAGGTGCTGAGCCGGTTGCAGAGGTCTTGGGAGGGTGGGACGTCTGTTGTTTCACTGCTGAGGTTGGCGAAATCTTTGATGATGTAGAAGAGTTCCTTGGAGTTGTGGGCATTGGCGAGGATTCCGTCTTGGAGGAAGTTCTTTTTTGTGGATTTGATGAGGTGGTGATGTGTTGTGTAGGTAGCCCTGTAGGTGGTGCGTGTTTCTGAGGTTTTGTTGTTCCTCCATTTCTTTTTGAGTCGTCGGCAGGAGCGCTTGGTTTCTTGAAGTAAAGGATTGAACCAGCTTGCTTTCTTGGTGTGTCACCCTGTGGCTTTCTTGAGGGGCTGAGGGCATTGGCGCAGGTAGTGATCCAGCGGTGGAGGGTGCATGCCATGGTGTTGGCTTCTGGCGTCTTCAGTGGTGGGGGGCTGGTGAGGGCGGAGGTGAGCTGGTCTTCAGTGACTTTATTCGACTTTAAATGGGGGTGACACTGGGTGTGCTTGTGTATGGTGGGTGATCTGAAGGTGAAGTGGATGCAGTGGTGGTCTTTCTAGAGGAGTTCCGTTGTGTAGCTGTAGAAGATTGTGTTTTCTTCTGCGAAGACGGGGTTGAGTGTCTCCCGCTGTGTGTGTGGGGGCGGTGACAAGTTGCTTCAGTCCTATGTGGGTTAGGTTCTCAAGGAGAGCATGGTGTTAGGGTCATCGTGGTTGGATTAGAGTGGCATAGAGTGGCGTAAAGTGGCATATAGTGCCATAGAGTGGAATCTAGTGTCATCAAATGGAGGATCCTAGAATAAAGGGTCATAGAGTGGAGGGGAATAGAGTGGAAGGGTGCAGAGTATGTGGAGTGCAGTGTTGTGGAATTTAGTTTCGTAGAGAATGTCGTAGAGTGGAGGGTCATAGAGTGGAGTGGTGTGGGGTTGTATAGAGTGGAATTAAACTGTCATAGAGTGGTGTAAAGTGGCATTGAGTGGCGTAGAGTACAGCAAAGTGGAATTTTGTAAAGTGGAGTGTAATGATTGGCAAAGAGTGGAGTAGTGTAGAGTGGCCTTGAGTGAAGTAGTGTAGAGTGGCATAGAAATGAGTAGAGTGTCATAAGGTGGCGTGGCCTAGAGTAGAGTAGAGTAGACTGTCTTAGAGTGGAGTGCCACAGAGTGGACTGCAGGCAAATGGAGTGGTATAGCGTGGCGTAAAGTGGAGTAGAGTAGACTGTCTTAGAGTGGAGTGCCATAGAGTGGACTTTTGGCAAATGGAGTGGCATAGCGTGGCGTAGAGTGGAGTAAAGTGGCATGGAGTGTTGTAGAGTGGAACAGCATAGAGTGTTGTGGAGTGTCATAGAGTGAAATGGCCTAGAGTGAATTGTTGTAGAGTGCATAGAGTGTCGCTGTATGACGCAGAGTGGAGTACAGTGGCCTAGAGTAAAGCGGCATAGAGTGAAGTGGAGTAGAGTGGCAGAAAGTGCCATAGAGGTGAGTGTTGTGTCATTGATTTGAGCATTGTGGAGTGGAATTTCATAGACCGAAGTGCGGAGTGCCATGGAGCGGAGTGCCATGGAGCGGAGTGCCATAGAGTGGAGTGGCACAGAGTGGAGTGGCACAGAGTGGAGTGGCATAGAGTTTCATAGAGTATAGTGGCATAGAGTGTTGTAGAGTGGAAGGGCATCGTTGAGTGCAGATTGGATGGGCATAGAATGGAGCAGAGTTTCATTGAGTGGCATACAGTGGATTGGTCTACAGTGGAGTAAAGTGTCACAGAGTGGTGTTGCACAGACTGGTGTAGAGTGCTGTAGACTAGAGTGGAGGGGCGTAGAGTGGAAGGGCATAGAGTGGAGGGGCATAAAGTGATGTAGAGTGGAGTGGCATAGAGTGGAGCAGCATATTGTGTCATAGAGTAGAATGGCTTTGAGTAGTGTACAGTGGAGTGGTGTACGGTGGAGTATTGATGTAGAATGCCACCTAGTGCCCTGATAGCACGTCTGTTTAATTATAGAGACAGAGACACAATACTGCAACATATTTGTGCTAAAGGTCTGCCCAAATATAAAGATCACGACATCCAGATTTACCCAGATTATACTAGAAAAGTGCAAGACCTCAGAAATGGATTTCTAGGAGTCAAATGACGACTGAGAGTCAATAATATTAAATATTGTATTTCTATAGAACAAGCAGCTGGGTTCTTAGAGGGCTGCACTTCCAGGACTAGTCACAAGATTTAAGGATCTATATTGCTCACCTCAAATCTGCTGCCCATAGATCACAAAAATAAGTAATAGAGCTAGTTGGAAGAGAGGCAACATATGGGTATAAGTCACATATACACATTCAATCAGACGACATTAGTTTTGTGCCGTTATTGGTCTTTTATTTCCAGAGGTTACTGGTATGCCAACGCATTTCGCCCAAACATGGGCTTCTTCAGGGCTGTAATGGCATACAATATGAACAAACTTTAGTAAAATGAAAAAGATCATAAAGAGATGTTGCATAAAAAACAGCAGTTATATTTTAAAAGAGCTCCACTGGAAAGGTGATGATGAGAGAAGAAAGAAAAATAGTTTTTCTGGTATACTAGCGCCAGGAGGCCTAGAGTGCTCAGGTAGGTCTGAGAGAGGAACCAAACTTCCCCTAAAAGAAAAGTAGGTGGTGCTTGAGCTGTTGTGAGAACCATCCTGTCATGGTTCCACCCCGGAGGACTAGCGGGATGCATATGGTGGGTTCCGGTACATGTGAAAAAACAACACTGCTGAACCAGTCAGTGGTCTAGCGCTCTAACCAGGCAGCACACCTTAGGGTCACCTATTCAAAAGCGCATCCAAATATACGACCAAGGGCCGGGGTCTGATATCTTATTATCACTGTAAATCCCCTAGATGTGTCAAATAACACTAGTCAAATGGTCAAGGAGCGTAGTTATTCAATGTAAAAACACACAGGTCCACATTCAACACACCCAAAAAGGTGTAGAGAATAGAGAGAGTACCTCACGGTAGTAACACCCGAGGGGGTTCCCGGCTGACAATTACCGGTATACCCACTTCTCATCACTGGCCACTCTCTCTATGTGAAAAGACAGAAGTGCACAAGAACAAATAATCGTGCATACATGAGAATAGTGGTGAAAAAGACACTGACAAACATATAAACACTGATGTGAAATGTTGTGTACAAAAACAAACCCCTAACCAGACAGAAAAATAAGACAAGGTGTTGCTGGCTATTCGTTTTTATTCTATTGCTGCAAAACCTGCCAGTTAAAAATGGTTAGTTGTATACCATACTTATTATATCCTCAAGCCGACATGTTTCATCGCTCCAATTTTCAGCGATTTCATCAGGGCATTCCAGGGCCGGACTGGCTACCGGGCAGTTTTGAATGCTGCTGAGCTGGGGGCTAATTTCGTTGATGGGGACCTGCGTGTACTAAACGAAATTCGTTTTGTTTTCATTACTTCGAAGTACACGCAGGTCTCCATGTACGAAATCAGCCCCACTGCAGTACAATCTTCCAGCAGCTCGGCAGCATTCCAAACTGCCCGGTTGCCAGTCCGGCCCTGGGGCATTCGAGGGGTTATCTATTCTCAGTCTTCTCAATAGAAACAGGACCTCAAGGGTGCAAAGTCTGCACGTACCGGCACCCCTCTTGTGGAACTCTGTGTCATGTGATCACGTATCCAATAATGGCTAGAAGTTGTCTCAGCCACTGTTGACGATCGTCGGAAGTGCCGGAAGGGACTCGGCTGACAAATAACTAACTGTGGAAACAACCACACAATTATTTGTGGACTACTTTCCTACACTTAATTTTAAATGTATCTCCTAGTGATCTGATAATAAATAATTTTGATACACTAAAGACATTTTTTTAATTCCCTCACTATATAATATAATTTACTTTCACTGCACGGCCGAACTCACAAAACCTGCTCCACAGTAATTCTGGCGTCGAAGCACACTAAAGAGGCACTCTGCCTCTTTAGTGGGGCCCAATGATGAAGCATGTCACCACTAGGTGGTGAGTGAGGGCTTTCCTGACTGATCCAAGTGAGGCCAGTTTTCTGTTCTCCTGCTCCTGTTTGTGGTTTCTCAAACACCAGAGAACACTCTTTTGTTGTTTACATAGACTTAACCGGGGAATAAGAGTGTTCCATAACTCTCCCTATCTCTCTTCTTGTTGGTATATATGTGACTCAGGGAAGGCCCATGAAGCACCCGAACCAATGCAGATCGTCGGAATTAGGGGTCCCCTAACCCGGGAAGAAAAAGAAAAACGACAAAAACAGAACCTATGCCTGTACTGCGGCAAAAGCGGATATTTCGTCAAGGAGTGCCCTGTTAAACCTGCCAAAACGAAAACCAATAAGCCTTACGCTGTTTCCGTGACCCGCAGAGATGAAGCGAGAAACGACGAAACCCAGTAGGCGAAGGGGTTGGCCTACTGGGTTCTCCCTCCAGGCGGACCCCCCCTTATCGAATCCCTTGCCAACATTCGATACATGGGAATGACAGTGACATTACAGTAACAGGCGGGCCGGACATGGACTGTCACAGCCATCATCGTTTCTGGCTCCACCGGAAATTTCATAGACACATGCTACATGGAGGGACTCGGCATACCGACCGTGAGCAAGAAAATACCAGAAAGCGTGAAGGCTGTGGACGGCACCGACCTTACCTCTGGGCTTATACGGTACCAGACAGAAGCCATGAGAATGACGTGCATGAATGGCATACGGAATTCATTACCTTTGCCGTGATCGATGCACCACAGTTCAAGCTTATCCTGGGACTCCCTTAGTTGGTGGCACACAACCCCCACATCAACTGGGTAACCCGGATCATGACTATAAACTCAACTTATTGCACCATCACCTGCTACCCGCAGAAGAACGAATCTGGCGGCCTTGTTATACAAGCACGCTCGGTGCCCTTAAAGGGGATGGGTACAGTCACCCAAGAAGACGTACCCGAGGCGTATGCAGACTTGGCTTCGGTATTCGATAAAAATGGGGCTAATACCTTGCCTCCACACAGCTCCTTTGATTGCAGGATAGACCTCATACCTGGTTCAACATTTCCGTGTAGCCGTGTTTACTCGCTCACAGAAAAAGAAAACCACCATTTACGCACCTATCTGGATGAGTTCCTGCAAAACAGTTTTATACGCCACTCCAAATCACCCGTCTCTTCCTCTCTCTTCTTCATGGCCAAGAAGGAGGGGGATCTAAGGACATGCATTGACTACAGAGCCATAAATGCCATAACTATTAAAAATCGGTATCCTTTACCACTCATTTCCAACCTCTTGGACCAAGTGAAGGATGCCACTATCTACACTAAACTAGATCTGTGGGGAGCCTACCATCTCGTCAGGGTCTGAGAGGGCGATGAATGGAAGACCGCTTTCCGATCGATTCTGTGTCGTCTACATCGACGACATCTTAATCTTCTCCAACAGTGTTCCTGAACACATCAAACACGTTTGTGCTGTTCTGCAACAACTACAACTGCATGGCCTCTACGTTGAGCTGGAGAAGAGCGTGTTCCACACCACCGAGGTCGAGTTCCTGGGACACATCCTAACTCCTGATGGGGTCAGAATGGACACAAGAAAAGTCAAAGCAGAACTGCATTGGCCATCGCCCTGTTCCGTCAAACAAGTCCAGAGGTTCCTAGGGTTCGCCAACTATTACAGGTGCGTCATCACAGGGTTCTCTAGTATCATCACACCCATCACCAGTTTGCTAAGTAAAGGAGTGAAGTTCTCTTGGGACCTTGAAGCTGAGGAGGCGTTTCAGGACCTGAAGAGACGGTTTTCCAGCGCTCCCGGCCTACGGCATCCTGACCCAAAGCAACCCTTCATAGTGGAAGCAGATGCATCACAAAACGCCTTGGGAGGGGTGTTGTCACAACGCAACGCCGAAACAGGTCTGCTACACCCTGTGGCCTTTTTCTCCCAAAAACTGCTGCCAGCAGAAAGTAATTACACGTAATTACCGTTTCAGACCGTGAACTACCATCAAGGCCGTCTTCGAGGAATGGCGCCATTACCTCAAGGACGCACGACACCCGGTGGCCATATACACCGCCCACAGCAATCTGCAGTTCCTTCGTTCAGCCAGAGCCCTTACGTCCAGATAATTGAGATGGACACTGTTTTTTAACGAATACGAATTCCTAATCACCTACCGCCCGGGAAGGAAAACGCCAAAGCTGATGCCCTGTCCAGGTTGGATGAAACCGAAGAAAACGTATCAAAGACCGACCCCGTATTCATTCTTCCTGAGCATTGCTTCCAAGGGGTGGCCCTGTCCTCTTCCTTCTTCACCCAGTTGCACGAAGACCTAAAGCAAAAAGAACAGCAGAATGGATCGGAGACCTCCTTGGGATCACTGCTAGGGATGGGTTTCTGTTCAGAGGACAGCAGTACTTCCTCCCGTTGGAAGACAATTACCAACAGGCCCTGTACATGTGCCATGACCACCAGTTGTCCATCCATCCGGGATTCCAAAAACAATGAATCTCTTACACAGACACTTCTGGTGGCCTTCCACGGACACCACCGTTCATTCCTACATAGCCCGCTGTGCCATCTGTGCTCTAGGAAAGATCCATTCCAGTCCCCTGGTAGGGCGCTTGAACCCAATTCCTGTACTTCCTTACCCCTGGCATACGGTGTCCATGGACTTCGTGGTGGAGCTACCCAAGACCAAGACCGGCTTTACCACCATCCTCACTATCATAGATCACCTAACGAAAATGGCACACTTAGTTCCTCTGAAAAAACTGCCTTTGGCACTCGAATTAGCCTTGATCTTCGCGCACAACGTGATCCAATTGCATGGTGTACCCTCAGTGCTGATCACAGACAGGGGCTCCCAATTTGTTTCCAGGTTCTGGAGTGAGGTGTGCAAAAACTTGAGCATGGAAACCCGTCTTTCCATGGCATATCATCCACAGACTGACGGACAGGCGGAACGAAAAAACCAGACTATGGAACAATACCTTTGTTGCTTGTTGTTGTCTGTAGAACAAGAATGGTCAGAGGCACTCTGGATGGTAGAATATGCATACAACAGCAAACATGCGTCTACAGGGATATCACCTTTCTTCTGCCTGCAAGGGCGACATCCACGGTCAGAGCCATCGGAAAAAACATTGTCCTGCCACATCCCCACCGTGCAAGAGTACCATGCCCTTCTACACGGCTTATGGAAGGAGGCCCGGTTCGAACTCGCCAAGGAACGCCACAAACACTACGCCGACGCCCACAGACAAGAGGAACCAGAGTACCGGGTAGGGGATGAGGCATGGGTAGCGATACAGAATCTCAAAGTACACAGACCTAAGAAACTGCTGCCAAGATACGTCGGCCCTTTCCCCATCGAGAAAATCATCAATCGGGTAGCGGTGAGACTCACACTTTGCCAGCAGATGAAAATACACCCGGTGTTCCATGTCTACCTCCTACGTCTCGTCCATCCTGAGACCCGTAGTACCGGCCCTCCACCCCCATCCTTAGGGACGACCACAAGGATTATGAGGTGAAGGCCATCCTTGATTCCCGTAGGATCAGGGGGCGGCTTTAATACCTGGTAGATTGGAAAGGGTATGGTCCGGAGGAGCGTTACTGGGAACCCTTGTCCCATGTATGTCATGCTCCCCTGTTAGTCCGTGCCTTCCATGCACGGTACCCGTACAAGCCTCGCCCTGCTACCTCCGTGTAGGGGAGGGGAATTCTTGGGAGGGGGTACTGTCATTTTTCCACCCCGGAGGACTAGCAGGATGCATGTGGTGGGTTCCGGTACATGTGAAAAAACAACACTGCTAAACCGGTCAGCAGTCTAGCGCTCTAACCAGGCAGCACACCTGAGCGGACAAGAAGCACTTCCGGGTGAGACCGCTTATAGCCGTGGCGCTCATCCCCGTCAGTGCTTCTAGTACTGTGCTACACCCGATGCCTGCTGCTGACTTTGACGCCACGGATACCATGTCTCCTCCAGACGCACTGAAGTGCCTTTCGGACCGGCAGACCCTCCCCTTCAGGAGTACTCTCACTAGCTGGTAACCTACAACACGCATTGGGAAGCGTGGTCACGGCGTCTTGCTTCTGCAGCTCCCGGCTCCTTTGCGGCATTTAAACGCCGACTACCTCTCTACCCGCGACACGCATTGGGAAGTGTGATCGCGGCTGCACTTTGTTTTCCTCGGCACAGGACCGCCTGTTACTTCTGGCATCCGCGACACGCATTGGGAAGCATGATCGCGGCTGCACCTTGTTTTCCTTGGTGCAGGAGCACCTGTTACTACTGGCATCCGCGACACGCATTGGGAAGCGTGATCGCGGCTGCACCTTATTTTCCTCGGCGCAGGAGCGCCTGTTACTACTGGCATCCGCGACACGCATTGGGAAGCGTGATCGCGGCTGCACCTTGTTTTCCGCGGCGCAGGAGAGCCTGTTACTACTGGCATCCGTGACACGCACAGGGAAGCGTGATCGCGGCTGCACTTTGTTTTCATCGGCGCAGGAGCGCCTGTTGATTTACTTAACCTGTGACATGCACAGGGAAGCGTGCTCACGGTTCTTTCTTTTATACACTCATTATCGCGCAGGAGCGCCCTTGTTTATTTCACAAACTGCCCAGCTACCACGCAGGTCTACGTGTCTTTCCCTTCACCTTCCTGGCACAGACAGCAGGAACATCGATACCACCCTCTTCTGGCATGGCAGGAACTAAAGCTGGTTCTGCCCGCTTTCCTGTCCTAACAGAGAACCAGTCTTCGTCTTCCAGGTGACTATACAAACTTGTATCGCTTTTGTGTGCTTTATGGTTGTTGTATGTGCATGATGAGTAAGAAGGGAGGGCAGATGCACTAACCACTTGATTATTCCTTTGTCTAGCTGGCGATTTCCAGAAGAGCACCCTCAGTCTAGTGAGGATCCCCACCTGGTCTTCACAGACAACGTCCCGTCCAAACACCATTGGGCACCTTCCCCTGGTCCCATCCTTGCCTAGGTCTGTATAGCCATCTTTGATCGGGTAAGGAGGGGGACGGTGGAGGTTGCTCACATCGTCCCTGCGAGATAACTCCACAAGTATATCAGGTAAAACCTGTGGGGACACGACACATCCGGGGTTTCACAATAATGCATGGTAGTGAAAAGGTGAACAAACAGCCGATCAAGAACATGAATGTGGTGAAGAGATATACTATAGAACTGTGTGAGAAACACAGGAAGCAGTGAGTCACACGTGAATGTCTCAAAAGATAAAAAAGTGCTCATAGAATCCAAAGAAGAAAAAGGGTAAAAAGAACAATGACACAATCGTGTCCGACACGTCAGCACCAAAGCCCATGCCAGGTGCATACCGATAACATCTGGAAATAAAAGACCAATAACGGCACAAAACTGTTGTCGTCTGATTGAATGTGTATACGTGACTTATACCCATATGTTGCCTCTCATCCAACTAGCAATATTAAATATAGCCTGCTTTTTCCAGCGAAGCTCCAAGTGCTATATGGGGGCAGAGTCCTGTTCTATGAACCTCCTCAAGAGGCAGCAGCCTGGATGGATTCAGTAGGATTGATCAGGCAGGATCATAATCGGGGATGGAGAGAACAGCCGAGAAAAATAGAAGGCAAAGAGGCCCACGTTGAGATTACGGCGAACGAGGACCTATGTCGCCAGAAGAAACGGATCTCAGACATATCCTGGTTGGAGCCGAAGGAACTCTTCAGAACGAAACGTCAATGATAACGCTTCAGAATCAGTTTTTTCCACTCTGTTTGGTACAAGAGACCCAATCTCAGTCAGAAGATACCCCTGGATGAGGAGAAAAGACTCATCAAAGCAGACAATCAATCAATCAATCATGCCACAGTAGTCAGGCCAGTATGAAGCAAGGGGGAGAGCAGCCAGAAATTGTGAGTAAATGGGATGAGAGGGGACACTAGATACCGCAATGACTGATTGAACTGCAAATGTGGCTGTTGGGTGAGGGGTGGAGAGGAGAGGAGGGAGGAGAAAAAGGAAAGTATACGGACTGGGGAATAGGACTAAGAAAACTTTGACATTGTGGAATTTCGCTGTTTGAACTTTGAGGACACCCCAGCGGCTGTGGGCATGTGCTGCCTTGCAGAGTCCTTGAGGTCTGGCGAGGTAGTGTGGTGAATGGCTGGTCGGCCACATAGTAGATCAGTATACTAAACCCTGAACAAATAACTCTTGGTTGGGAAACAATAGGGAGGGAAGTGTATTGGGGAGGTGATCATTTTGGGGTGGAGTCCCCGATCCTTAGTCCATTTTGGTGAGCAAGAGGAATGGGGTATTTCTGCCTGTGGGTTGGGGGAGGGGGAAACAGGTGAAATTACAGTTTTGTTGTTATGTTCAAAACCGGCGTTTCAAAAAGGAGTGTTGCCATGTGCAGAAGTAGGCCGACAGAAATCACTGACACGCAAGACACTAATTTAGATCCCATGGGAGTAACTGATGAGAAACCCCTAGATGATTTAGAGACATGAGGGGCGAAAGTCATAACTATAAGTTCTTAACATGGAATGTCCGAGGGATTAATCATTTTGTCAAACGTGACTGTGTGGTAGCCTATCTAAGGAGGTTTGGGGTCCCAATCACATTTCTGCCGGAAACACTCTGTGCGGTGGGCGGACTGCAAGATAGACCTCCTCCAGAGCCGGAGGGCAAATCGAAGCCTCGAGAGGCCATGTGCCAGATGCAAAGTAACTATGGTCTCACAGATATTTGGCGGCACCGTAACCCACACCAAAAAACATATTCTTGCCACATGCTTGCGACAAACACACACAGCAGACTAGACTACGTTTTTATACAGATGGAGGCCGTACACCGAGTGGTAGAGGCGCAGTACTTGGCACGATATTTGTCTGATCATTCCCCGTTGTTAATAAAATACACACTGGGCGGACCTCGTTTTAAAATACCACTATGGAGGCTAAATACCGAAGCACTTACAGACTATAAGTCCACAGTAGGGACTGAACTGCATGGATATGGATTTGTTCATACAAACTGGAACACAATGGACACTAGGGTGCTAGAATGGGACACAATGAAAAAGGTGATTAGAGGAATGTGTATGTCAATAGAGGTAGGAGTGAAGAAGGTGTTAGAGTCAGACCTACGAAGCCAAGAAAAAAAACTTGCCAACCTATAAGCTAGACTCCTCACTGATATAGAAGGACCCCAACAATGGACTACTCAACGACATAAAGTTGGGGAACTGTGGGATAGACTACATAAGTATAACAGGAATAAAAGTAGAGGTCGCTGGTGCACAGAGGGGGACAAATAGGGTTGACTAAAATGAAGGCGCAACACCAACCAATACTGGCACTACGGGACGAGCAGAATCATATGGTTTACACACAGAACAAAATCAATAAGGTATTTGCAGCGCATCTAACAGGAGTATAGTCGGAGGCTCACTCCAATGTGTGCTCAGAAAATTGAAAAGTACCTGGAGGCAATAGCAGTTCATAGTCTAGACCCTGAGGCTTGGGAGGGACTGGAGGCACTGATAACGGCGACCGGAATTAAGTTTGCGATCGCACACTTGAAAACAGCTAGGTCGCCAGGTACAAAAGACCTCAGAGCTGAATTTTATAAGGAATACCCGGGATCGGTAGCAGATAAACTGATAGGTGTACTCATGGAGGCAAAGGAGAGAGGTGAGTTACCGAGTTCCATGCACAAAGCATTGATAGTAGTAATCCCCAAATTGGGGAAAGGCCCGACGCTACTGAACTCGTATAGACCAATATCTATGTTAAATGTGGACTTAAAACTTATCAGCCATGTTTTGGTTAGTAGATTACTACCATACCTCCCTTGACTGGTTCATGAAGATCTATTGGGATTTATACCCCTCATATATGCCCTAAGAAATATTCGATGTTTCGCCCACATAATGCAGTCAATAACTGGAGACACTGCGAGGAGTGCGCTAGCCTTTTTAGATATGGAACAAGCATTTGATTTGGTCAGGTGGGATTATATATGGCAAGTGCTCCACAAAATGGGCCTGGGTCCATGGTTCATTCAATGGGTCAAACTACTGTATACGAAGCCAATAGCAAGGGTTCTTAGAAGGCGTCATGTATCAGACAATATAAGGCTACAAAGAGGGACACGGCAGGAATGCCCGCTTTCACTACTGTTATTTGACATGGCAATGGAGCCTTTAGCATGCCAACTGAGATCAGTCCTAAAGGGACATGGCACAACTATTGCACAAACAGAGCATATAGTGTCACTATACGTGGACAACGCATTGGTGTACCTGAGCCATCCTGTACAATCCATCGCAATTTTAACTCAGGCTGTGAACAGGGCCAGACTGGGAACCACAACCAGCCCTGGCAAAGTGCTTGGCCACCCCAACCCTCGGGGGGGGGGTGATTTGGAGGTGCTACCGAGCTCTGTGCCGGGCCGGTTTTTGGCCAATTTTGATACAGGGTTGATGCTGCAAAAACGGCCCTGTAACAAAAACGGCCCCCACCCGTGCGGCACACTGGGGGATTGTCCGTTGTCCGCTATGGCCAGTCCGGCCCTGGCCGTGGAGGGTTTTGCGGAAGCCTCATCTCTCTGTATCAACAACCCCTCCAGGGCCTGAGTTAAAATTGTGATGGCTAGACACGGATCTCTCCTGGGAGAGAACCCTACTCACAGGTACCTATGGCAGGCAGCAGCTGGGTGCCCTCCTCCTGAAATGAAGGGGATTACAGGATACATATCTGCCATTGATTAGACTAATGGCCAGAATATGGGATAGAGTAGTAAAAAAAAATGAGGCGGACATCTGGATTATACCTCAGTTTGCCCAGATAGAACAGATAATGGCGATTGAGAAGTGGAAAGAGGGGGGATGTCTGATGCTGTCAGATTTATATTTCCAGAAAACAGGTTCATAGCTTATCAGGATGCGATGGATACGTTTGATCTGGGTGGAGGTCAATTCTTGCAGTACGCAAAGCTGGCAGCGATGGCCCTTCAGCTGTGGCCGACATTCGCAGAAGCCCTTGAGCACTTGCAAACATTGATCACCATGATATCAATGGCGGGTGGGCGTAGATTCGTAACCCACCTTTATAAGGCATTGAGGGAGGACAAACGAGGTAAATCCTTTAAGAATGAACAGAAATGACAAGAGGTCAGCACCAATCGTTAATGCTGACTGACTGGAAAAAAATTCTTAAAGAGGTCCGCAAAGTGTCAATTTGTGCCAGATTTAAACAATTACAATGCAATACAATATTGTTCACATGACATACCTCTGCCCTATGCGACTACATTCTATAAACGCAGCACGCGACCCGCTGTGTCCCCGGTGTCTATATGTTCAGGCGGACTTTGTACATATGGTCTGGCATTGCCCCAAAATACAAACATATTGGACTGACATAATAATTGAACTGAAAAGGGTGATGGAATGGATGATAGCACTTGAAATACGGACCTGTCTCCTGGGACTGATTCCTAGAAATCCCAAACGATGCTTGGACTGGTGATTGCTAAGAGACGAATAGCTATACACTGGCTAACCCCACAGGGCCCAGCCATAGATAAGTGGGAAGCAAACCTGACTGAAGGAATGGGTAATGGCAGAATAGACCCATACGAGGAAAACAAGATAGGACAAGAAACTGCCAGAGGTGCTGCAGGCATGGAGGTTGATGATCCAATAACTAGACAATCAATCCTCCACTACACAACAAGAACTCCCCACAAGGGAACCAAGTGAATGGGAGAAGACACATAGTCAGGAAAGGCGAGTCAATCACAGTTGAGGATATGCAAAAGTTATACATTAAGTGGAAATGGCACACAGGAAGCCGGTAGGGGGGGAGGGAGGATGGCGATGGTGATGTTAATAACAATGTTTTATTGCATAGCAACTTTAATACCTGCCTGCAAGTGGAAAATGTTTTATTTCAACTGAAAGAATAAAGAAATGCTTTTTTATAAAGGGTGGTGGGGCAGGGGGAGAGGTCGCGCACTGTGGTGGTTAGAAATGCATTTTAAATATTTTTTTAAACGTGCCGACAGCCGCCTCCAGTGTCGCGGGCGTCCCAGCAGTCCCTCGGACAGACTTCCATCCAATCCCCATGCCACAGAGCAGAACAAGGATTAGACTGAGCGGGCTAGAAAAACGCCCTGCTCAGGTCATGGAGTATGTGAGGTTTCTCCAGCCCGACTGCTCAATGCAGCTGGGCGGAGAAAACCTAAGTGCGCATGTGTGTTTGGGTCCGCCTGAGGTGGCCGGCCAAACACACAGGAGCACTTAGGGACTGGAGTGCATGAAGCACTCCTCCTTCACTCTCCCATTCCTAGGCCCCGCCCATCCCTACAACACTGGCTAAGAGCCGGCAAATGCAAAATAAAATGATGTACTTTTATTTTACATTTGCTGACTCTGGGCCAGGCAGTGGGGCGACGGTCCTACGCCATTGCGGAGGAGCCACTACTGGATGTTTGTCCCTGTTCCCCAGGGATACAGCGCTGCTCCTCTTGGTCAGAGACTGGTGCACACCAATAGATCAATCCAGGCCTCCTCCAGGGAGGCCCGCCCTTCTGTTTGAAGACCTTTGGTTCAGAGCATCTTCCACCCATCCTCAACATCAGTACCACCCTCCATCTGGGAATTCTCATCCTCAATAACACTGGTGAGATCCAACCCCTCACAAAAAGCCCCAAGTGAAACTGACAAGATCTTAAACCTTCGCCCAGTTCTGATTACTGGGTAAATGAATAGAGAGGGTTACCACCATCCAACTTCAAGAGCATATTAACCACCACCAGTTGCTGCAGTCCAACCAGCCTATGTTCCGCAATACAGATGTAAAACTGAGACAGCAGCCATTCACTGAGACATAGTACACCAAGGAACAACAGTGGCATAATCAAATCACTATCCCAACGCCCTACATCGTGTAATGTCCAGCAAGAGATGGGTAACTTAAAGTAGTTCACAAGAAGATGTCCTGTTTGTGCCAGTAGCTACTAGGCTGCCAACAGCATATAGGAATGATAATCTGGCACTCTTCCCTCATACACACAACTGTAAACATCTTAGGGAGTAAAGCCAGGACGCTATCATTAGGGCATTAAGTGGGCCGGGTCTCACCGGTGCTGAGCACCGCCAGTTTTTTAAAGGAGATCTTGAAACGGGTCTCTATTGGGCTCTGTTTTGTGCCCTGGCACAGACGATCCGTTTTTTTTCCAGACTGCAGTGACAGCAGGCACATTGATGTGCGTGTGCTCACAGTGCTCACTTCTCACTAGTGGGTAGTGGGGAAGTTACAGCATGACGTCATGCCAGGTGAGCGCTGTAGGGGAAGGGAAATCCTTCAAAGATAGTCATTTTCTCTCTGGATTTCCCTTCCCTTTTTGAAACTCGGGAGCAGGAACATTGTCGTGTTGTCACCAGGGCTTTAAGTGGAAGCTTTTTCAATATTATATACAAGCCATAGTTGCTGCTTATTTTTCTTATGCAACTAACAACCATTGACAAAGCCAATAGTCCTGACTTGGTGTCGGTATGATGTTTCTTGATGTATGATATATCTGGATGCAATGACAGAAGCAGCAAAATACAAGTCGGGCAGCACACTATGCGAAGCACAGATTTTTAGCACACAGGTTTTAAGACACGCCCTTAATTACATTGGCCACGCTCATTTGAGAGGAGCCCCCCCAGTTTTTTCATCCCACTTAAAGCCCTGCTATCATACAGAACTTAAGAGAGACTGGTTTCACCTGAGAAGCCTCATGGCAACCCCTGGACCTGGGTGTGTTTGTCTCACTTTTGAAGGTTCACAACCCAGTGTTGTGGAGGCAGACGACAACCCATTGCTAAAAGAGAGGAACGCCACCTGCCACATAGTAACTGACCAAGACTGACTTGTAACCTCGTACGTCCTGGCTACAATCAGCTAAACTTGGTGGGGAAAAACGCACAAATTCAAGGTATCAACAGCATCTCTTCCTGTGAGCTCCAGGAAATGCCCCTCACCCCATCCAAGTCGTGAGTCCCAGCTTCACAATGGCACACATGGTGGCCTTGTACAAGGACCAGTTGACGGGATGTTTCTGGCAGCACAATGGAGCATTTCCCAAAAGATGATTTCTGGGAAGACTTCACCAAGAATAGATGGCAGCCCGCCCCGAATGTCCTTTTCAGAAATGTATCCAAATAAACCTTTTCATTTTGTATCAAATCTTCCAATAACCTGCAACCATTCCTCAGAAAAGGGACGCCACGAGAGGCTCTCCAAATAAAGAAATTTAATGGCCCAGCTCTTAATCGGAATTGTGACAGGATACCGGTTCGGTTCCCACTGTGCTGCGACCCTCCCGGGGACTTTGAATTGTTTACCTAACTCAAGATTCACTCAAATCTTCCCCAACAAAGTCCGAAGAAATGCCCGGAGGTGAGACGTGCTACTAAGGTGGCCAGTCACAGCTCGCCGTGGAGGGCCGTGGCTCCAAGGAATTTAGCAAAACAAATATTAGCCAGCCAATAGTAGGCGTCAGAACCAGTGCGGCGGTTGGAGGGTTCACGAGGCTAGATCGAGGCCGCGAGCAGAAAGACAGTGAGACTCAAAAGAAGTTTAAACTCGCACAAAGAGGCAGACCAGTGTAAAACGACTGAAAGCCACTACAGAAGTCAGCAACAGCAAGAAAGAAAAAAAAGAAGTGAAAAAAAGAGAGCAAACTGGCAGCAGCGCATGGGCCTCAAGCATTGAAAGGCAGGTAACAAAGAACAAAGCTGATTGGTGAAAACGCAGCCAACCAGAGAGGCCTTCATCTCTAAGCTGAAAGGCAGGTGGGAGATCCAACAAACAAGACACAATAAAGATGGAGAGCGGACTGGATGCTGCTAGCGACGTAATAATGCGTAATGTGACAGAGCATGAAGGACAGCTATGACGTAACGTTGGAATCCCTGCATAGGCAGTAACATAGAAGCTGGTAAAGCATTGTGTTGTGGCCTTGCAATCTGGAACGTGCGTTCAACCTTAAATGCGGGTGTCTCTTGCAGTGTGAGAAGGAGTTGGTAGACACTGGCTGAACGTCTCCATATTGAAAACATTAAACCTAGAGCCAAACAAGGTGCAGCTGAGCTGCCGTGCTGCCAAGGACTTGCCTTTCTTGACATTTGGGCCTGCCGTTGCATCTCGGAACTCCCCGCAGCCAATGGGGAACTACGCACCAGGTCAAATGCCAACTGGGAAACGAGCGCCAGGTAACCTGCCAACAACAAAGGCATGCCAAGTAATCAACAAGAGGAAAACGTATACCAGGTAATTCAACAGGGAAATATGTGTCAGGTAACATGGCAGCAGGGAGTACACACTCGGTAAAGGCCAGCAGGGAAGTAATCAGGTTCCCTCCGATGATGAAACGTAAACCAGATAACCATCTCACAGAAAAAGGTGCACTGGTTAACTCGTCAACATTTGAATTTAACCTTGGTGATAGCTAAGTGGAGTTTCAACACCAGGGGCCTTATTACAGAAGGTGCCCCTGGGGCACAATGGGCGTTTGTGACTGCTTTCTGCGCCCCGGGGCACTTTGCTATTACAGAAGGGGCCACAGATGCTTTTGCGGCCCCTTCTGTAATACTGATAGCGCTGGCGCACATAAAGTGGCAGCGCTATCTTCAGTGGGCGTTCCTTCATTTGAATGGGGGCATGCCCCATGCAAATGAGGGAATCCCTTTGCCTCTGCACCTGTGCCATATTACAGATGCGCGCTCAGAGACAAAGAAGCTCCCATGAGGTGCACTGTCAGTGCGTCCCCTGGTCAGGGCCGGACTGGGAACCAACACCGGCCCTGGCAAAGATAGTGGGTGGCCCCGGGGGGAGGGTGGGGAGGGTGCTGGTGGAAAGCTTTGTGCCGCCTTTCGCTTTTGTTGCAGGGGGCCGATATTGCAGCTATGCTGCAAAACCATCCCCCAGTAACAAAACGGCCCACCAGGGGTCTAAAAAACCGGCACCCACCCTCGCAGCCCACTGGGGAAAGGTTCTGTGCCCGCTACAGTCTAGTCCGGCCCTGCCCTTGGGCCATAATATAAATGAGGCGCAATCTAGGAAAATGTGTCCCATTATGGAGAATGCGCTGCCCACAGGGCAGCCGCAAGCTCGGGCAGCAGCAAACATGGGAAAAACAAAGAGGCTGCTTTGAAGCTGCTCTGTGTTTTTACAGTGCAGGCAGCAACCCACCTACACTTTTAAAGGGGATTAGAGATCCCCTTGCAGGCGTGGGCAGTCAGTGACTGCACCCACCTGCAAGGGGATGTCTGGCGGGTCCATGGCACCGCCTTTCCCCCCCACCAAAGGGCTGCTCCCAAGGGGCGTACTGACAGAGCGCCTCCTGCGAGCTTCTGTACCTCTGAGTCCGCGCCTCAGTGGTGGCTCATCCACTGAAGAGGAGGAGCATTGCCCCACTACTCTACTGCAGCAAAAGAAAGGAACAAATAAAATGATAATAACTAATGTTATTATCATTTTGTTCTGTCCTCCTGCTGCAGCAGCTTGTGTGAGGGGGTGGGGCTGCAGAGCAGTGGAGGAGTAGTACAACCCTCCTAATTGCGCAATGACTGTTTGGTCGGCCCTCTTGCCTACACAAAACAGTCATGAACACTGTTCCATGCAGGCTTCATTACAGCCTTAGTGGAGAACATGCACATCCTTCCAGCCCCTGGCTGAGTGCGTGTCACCGCACTCAGACCAATCACAACGTTGCATTGCAGCGTTGTGATTGGTCAGGGGAGCTTTGCTGTGGTTCCTGTTCATGGAGTCGGTCACAGGAGAGCAGGAGCAGAGATGTAGGACCCGCCAGCAAAGTAAGTTAAAATATGTTTTTAATTGCGACCCACGCAGGCCCCCTCTGCGTGCGCCCACCCCGTCACCCGCGAGACGTGCCGGCTGCCTCTGCCGCGCCTTTAATATGGCGCGGGGCAGAGGGATTCCCTAATTTGCATGGGGCACACCCCCATGCAAATGAGGGAATGCCCAATGAAGATAGCACTAGTGCTTTATGTGCGCCAGCGCTATCAGTATTACAGGAGGGCCCTTCTGTAGTATCAAAGTGCACTGGAGGGGTGCAAAGCAGGTGCAAATTCCAGTTGCGCCCTCTGGGCACTTTCTGTAATACGCCCCCCTTGGAGCAGCCCTCTGGAAGTGGAAAGGGGGTCGCATGGGCCCCCCAGACATCCCCTTGCAGGTGGATGCAGTCACTGACTGCACCCACCTGCAAGGGAATCTCTAATCCCGCTTCAAAGTGCAGGTGGGTTGCCGCCTGCACTGTGAAAATATGGAGCGGCTTTAAAGCAGCCACTCCATTTTTCACCTGAATGCGCTGCCCTCGGGGCAGCGTGAGTGTGTGTCTGCCCTGGGGCAGAGCATTCCATGTAATAGGGTACAATTTACCTGTTTGCGCTCGGCACACCTGTTTTAAGGTGCACTGGGCAAAAAAAGGGAAAGTGCGCCCTTTACATAATTGGGCCCCAGGTGCTCATGCGTACTGTAACTCAACCTGGGTAAATTCCCAATGGAAAGCCCACAACAGGTAACCCATCAACAGCTCAACACATTCAGGAAACCCACCAATGTGGAAACACTCACTTAGGTCCTTATTACACAAGGTGCCCCGGGGGCACAGCGGGTGTTGCGCCCACTTTGCATGCCCGGTGCAATTTGTTTTACAGAAGGAGCTGCAAATGCATGCAATAATTCTGTAATACCGACAGCGCTGGTGCACATAAAACGCAAGCGCTATCTCCAGGGGGAATTCTCTCATTTGCATGGGGGAATGCCCCATGCAAATGGGGGAATCCCTTTGAATCTGCTCCCGCACCGTATTACAGAGACAAAGAAGCTGTCGAGAAGCGCACTGTCAGTGTGTCCCCTGATGGCAGCCCACTGGCGGTGAAAATGGGGTCCCATGGCCCCCCGGACAACCCCTTGCAGGCGGGTGCAGTCAGTGACTGCACCCGCCTGCAAGGGGTTCTCTAATCCCCTTTAAAAGTTCAGGCGGGTTGCCGCCTGCACAGTGAAAACACGGAGCAGCTTTAAAGCAGTCTCTCCCTTTTTCACCTGAATGCACTGCCCCATGTAGCACAACTTCACAGCAGCCCTGGGGGCAGCACATTCACTAAAATGTGGCAAATTTTCCTGGACACCATTGACAAATCTCCCAGAAATTTTCAAAACTACTACAGACCTGAATTCAACTTCTGTCTGGAATGTGTTGGGGTAATATGTCAAGCGGGGACCAAGAAATAGGGGGGGAGGGGGGGTGTATTTTATCCATGCAAATTTCCATTGGTGTTTTTGAACACGACTACAGCCTGAACCCCTAGATGGAATTACACCGAATTTGGCATAAAGCTATCTCTTGGTCCAGAACGAGCCCTTTTCATGATTTGGGGTAAATCTATTCAGTAGTTTTGTAATTTGTAAAGGAAAAAAACTAGAAATTCAGCTGATTTAGAGTTATTTAAAATGCCCTACATATTACATAATTCATGACATCTTATAGAGTATTACTGATATTATCACTGCAACATTTACAATAAAATTATTGATAAGAAAATTGTGCATGGCGGGGGAGTGAGTTATAGTCACCTTAGGGCACGAGTTTTAGTTACTTGAAATCACTCTAACTATAATGAATTTATACAGTTTTGTGCGCATACATTCAGAACCTAACTATAACTTTCCTGTAACCTTTGTTTTTTTCAGTGGATGTTTTTATATATATATATATATATATATATATATATATCATATATATATCATTTATATACATATATATATTTTTTTCAAAATGTAGTTGTTGAAATACATTAATTGGTCTAATGAAATTCTTCCTTTCTTTGTTGTATGATATGTGTTTCTATAATGTGTGAATGTAAAAAGCACTACATGCTTGGCATATTTCTACCAATTAAAGACATATATCTTTCTACCACTGTGGCATTCGTATTTGCTATCTCTTTAGTAAGGGGCTTCATTCTGTAAGTTTATGGTGGCTGAGTGTCTGTGTAGAATTGTGGTTTTTAGATTTAGGAGACCATATATTGGTCTGGTGTAATAACCTGATCCCCTTTGTCTATGTGGTCCTTCTCTATTTTTTTGGATGTCCCTGGTTAGTCCTAGTCACTATCCCAGTTACATCAGGTCCTGAAAATGGTTCGATATATTCCCGGCATTTGTTAGTTTTGGTCATATTCTTAGTTGTGGTGCTATCCCTAATTTTGGCTAGTATAGTCCATGATTTTGTCTCGACCTTGTTGCTAGATGTAGCCCAGCGATACGCCAGAAGCAGTGTGGTCCTGCTGTGGATTTGATCTGACAGTCCCTTGGGTTAGATCTCAAGTATGGGCCAGCTCTAAGTTAGACGTGAGACTGCCCTGGGTTGAGTCTGGCTCTTCTCTGGGTTAGATCTGGTTCTGTTGTGGGTTTGGTCTGGCCTTGCCCTGGGTTAGGTCTGGTCTGTTGGATTGTCTACACTGTCCTGGATTAGATCTGGCTTTGTCCTTGGTTAGGTCTAGTCCGCAACTATGGCAGATCTAGTATTGTCCCTTATTATATCTGGTCCTGCCCCAGGTTTGCCCCAGTTTGTATTTTATCTTGAATGATAACAATAGCAATGCTTTTTACCCTTTTCTTTTCATTTGTTTACAGGGAAAATCCTGACAAGATATTTGATTGGTTCTTTGAAGTCACCATTCCCAAATCCTCAGATGATGGTAAGATCATTTTTTAACTGTCACCCAATAGACATGGATTCACCAAAATGTCAGTGATAGTGGAAGTGATGTCACACACCATCTGACACACATGACATCAAGGAGTTGACCTTTAGGTCAGTCCTACTTCTTGCTGATGCTCTTGAAAAAGGGCAGCAAGCTAAAACTGAAGAAAGCAAACCCATGCCTAGTTTTTCTAAGGATTGTACAGATGCTTGTGTGCAGCTCATGCACGCCAAGTGTTTCCAAAGTGCAAGTTAAGGGGAATTGCTGCTATGTGGGAAGAGATGTGGTGTAACGGCCAGGGTGGCTGACTCCGCAACATGGGGGCTCACGGTTTGATCCCCGGTGCCAATGGCAGACTAGCCCAGCACCTTCTGACTCTGGGCAAAAGCTCACTTAATCTTCCCAATGGACACCTCTCCGGAGGAAGCTGTGCGATTTCCAAATGCTGGTATTTCATTTCATTTCAACTATCAGTAGTATAACCAGTGCTTTAATGGGCAGGTATGGTCTGGTACTGAGTACCTGCACTTTAATAAAAGGGAGAGAACCTGCGCTTCTCAGCACTGCTGCCATACATTTTTTAAAGAACTTTATTCACAGCTGTTTCATCTGCATGTAAACGTACAGTATAACTAACATTACAACAGCCGTTTTTTCCCGTTTTCACCCCCATGTAAACCTCCCCAGCATGTCCTGATATCATTCAAGGGTTACAACCATGAGATGCATAGCTCTTGTCATACAAATCTGTCATATCTACATCGTGGGGAGGTGTCATAGCAATTACTGAAACAAACCAACTCCCTCCCGCCTCCCCCCTCCCTCTCCCAACCTTGAACTGGTCGTCTCCTGGCTGTCCAGATGTAGTAATCCTCTTAATGGGAAATTAATGATCAGGTCCCTCCGGTACCGTAGGCGCTAATGAGTGCTGACGCATGGGGTGTTCTTACTTGTGGTAGTTGCCGTGGTGAGTGTGACTGGGGTGTCCTGTTAACCCTCGCTCTCATTGTCCCCTGTTTGTGGTCGTCCCTCTTCCTCCATTGCAAGGATCATTGTCTCCCATTCCTGGGATATTGGGAATTTCCGTAGGCCCGTGCCTCTTCCCTCCTGAGTATCGTCCCTTCCGCCTTCCCCCATTTCAGTACCTCTGCCAGCCAAAGGGGTATACCTGGTGGTCTATGTGACTTCCATCTCATTGTAAGTGTCCTTATCGCTAATAGCAGGGCCAGATCGAGCATTTTTAGTTGAGCCTTCTGTGTTTTGGGCCGTCTGCGCAACCCTAACAGGCAACACAGTGCCTCTACCGGCACCGGAAGATTCGTGACCGCTCTCAGCGACTGACAAACTCCTGACCAGTACCCTCGGAGTCGTGGGCACGACCACAACATATGAAGGAACCCGGCCTCCGCCTCCCCACAACGCGGACATGTATGGGGAGAGTTCGGGAACATTTTGTGCAGCCGATTGGGAGTCAGATAAGCTCTGTGCAGGACCATCCCTTGTATGAATCTGAATCGGACATTGCGCGATACTCGCCTGGGGTGTTCTAGTATTATGGTCCAGTCCTTGTCCAATAGGACCTGAGCCGTGTCATGTGCCCAAGGGTGTTGAAGAGAGGTAAGTGAAACTGCAGCGTGTCCCCGAACTCCCGTGCATAGCCAGCGCACCAGGTGCCCACCTGAACCCATAAGATACAATAAGTGTACAAATTGGTGTTGTGGAGGCTGTAGATGCTGAGGCGCCCATCTATGTTGTACATAGCGTGTGACTGTGGCGTGCAGCAGGTACATTCTGGGGGGAGCGCCAGTGGCCTGCAGGAAGGCTTCATGAGTCAGGAGATGGTCGTCGCCGAATAGATCACCCACCACCTCCACACCCGAGTCCCGCCAAGGGCGCAGCGCTCTAGTGGTAAGTCTGCCCTGTGGTGTTGGGATGCCCAACAGAGAAATGTTGGTCGCGTACGCCTCCGTCGAGGCAGTGTAAGCCAAGGCCTTTCGCCATACTCTCAGAGCTGTGCGCAGAAGTGGGTGGCACTCCACAGGAATGCGACTTCTCGGAAGTAACAGGGCGTGTAGTTCTCCCCTTCTCAGTCTGTCAGGCGTGTATTCTATTTCATGACAGTAGGAAAGCCACTGGAGTTGGCCAGCATAATAGTAACCTCTAAAGTCCGGGGCTCCCATCCCACCCATTCTAGTCCCTAGTTGCAGCTTAAGCAGCCCTATTCTACGTCTTCCAGTCCCCCAGATCAGGGTGATTAGTAGAGAATTGAGAGTATCAAAGATAGATTGCGGTAGGAGCACTGGGAGGTTAACGAAGAAATATAGCAGTCGGGGGAGCATTTCCATTTTGGAGAGTGCAATTCTGCCCATGATTGATAATGGTAGTGACGTCCAAAACCCCACAGAGGCTCGGAGGCTCCCTATAGCTTTTTTAATATTCCCCTCGATCTGATCTTCCTGCTGCCTATAGACCTGTATTCCAAGATATTTAAATGTAGCAGTTGCTACTGGGATATTGTGGGCGCCAAACGGTATCACTCCAGGGTCTGGAGTTTCACGGAAGTAGAAACCGTTCGACTTCGCTGGATTTATAGCTAGACCAGAGATGGCGGAGAATCTCTCAAAGATTCCAGAGATGGGGCCGTGATCCGCTTCCAGGTCGCGGAGGAACAGTAGAATATCGTCCGCGTAAATGGACAGTAAGTGGTTGGTGTCACTGCTCGGTATCCCTCTATGCCCCATCTCAGCTCGTAACGCTATGGCCAGAGGTTCCAGTGCGAGCACGAATAGCAGCGGGGACAATGGGCATCCCTGTCTGGTGCCACGGTGAATCGTGTATCGATCTGAGATGTGACGCCCTGTGCGTGCCCTCGCCGAGGGGGGCGTATAGAGTAGTCTAATCCACGCCAGGAGCGAGGCCAGGAGGCCGAACTTCTCCAAGGTCGGGAACATAAACGACCAGGTTAGGGAGTCAAAAGCCTGCCGCAGATCCAATGCTATGCAACCCGCCCTTGGGAGGTCCGGCGGAATGGACGCCATGAGTGCGTGTAGCCGACGCGTGTTCATAGAGGTGTTCCTACCCGGGAGAAACCCACATTGGTCTCTATGAATGAAAGCCGGGAGGTGTGACTGTAGTCGCAGCGCTATCACCTTACTAAGTATTTTGTACTCCGTGGAGAGCATTGATAGTGGCCTGTAATTTGCCAGGTCTAAGCTGTCCCTCCCGGGCTTTAGCAGTGAGACGACCAATGCTTGCATCGTGGACTCAGGTAGACAGCCTTTTTCTAATGCCTCCCGATACACCTTCTCTAAGATTGGTACTAGGATGTCCGAGTATGTCGCGTAGAACTCCACTGGGAGTCCATCCATTCCTGGCGTTTTTTGGCGGTTTAGAGATTTAATGGCTACTCGTATTTCCTGCTGGGTAATAGGACCTTCTAGTTCCTGTTTAGCATCAGCAGTCAGGACAGGGAATGGGAGGTCAGTCAGGAAAGCAGCAATTTGCTCTGGGTCAACTTCTGTGGGTCGGGCGTACAGGGTAGTCAGGTGGTCTCGAAAGGCTCGGTTGATCTCAGTTTGCGTACCCACTATTAGACCATCCTGTGTCCGTATCCTATTTATTACCGGGATGTCCGGGTGTTCCCGAACTAGGCGAGCCAATAATGCCCCCGACCTGTCCGCCTCTGCGTGCTGTCGGCGTAGATATTCCCTGTGGTCTATGACGCGTAGTGTTTCGAGAGCATCGGCATGGTCTATGTTCGCTAGTTGTAACTCCTCCCTCCTAGCAGGGTCCAGCCCCACCGCGCTTTCCAGTTTCTGTAATCTATCCTCTATATCTCGCAGCTTCCCAAGAATTTCCTGTCGGGCTCCCACCAATTGTCCAATTGCTGCCCCACGTGTAACTACCTTCATTGCATCCCATACCACCAGGTTCGTGGAGGCAGTGTCCCAGTTCTCTATGAAGTACCTATCTAGTGTCTCGGACAAGGAGGTTCTGAAGGGGCCATTCTCCAACAGGAGCGGGTCCAGGCGCCAAGTAGGAACCGGGGTAGGGACCCTGCCCCATCGAATGCTAAGCGTCAGGGGCCTATGATCCGAAAAGGCTTTGGCTAGGTATTCAGGGCTTTCAATCCTGGCAATCAGGGCATCTGAGCATAAAAATCTGTCAATCCTTGTGTGCAGTGCATGTATGTGCGAGTAATGGGAGTACTCCCTATTCTCAGGGTGTATGGTCCGCCAGACATCCCTCAGTCCTCATCCAGTTGCCCATGTAGGTGGAGAAGTGTGGCTCAGGGGTTAGAGGCAGCAGATCCGGAAGCTGAGATCGGTCCTGGACCAGGGTTCAATTCCCCGCCTCGGCGGGTCTTGGGTTCAAAATTCCACGGACTCAATAATTCACGCTCCGGTGCCTACTCGACTCACGGGTTCACACTCTGCGACTCTGGGCAATAGCTTGCTTAATCTCCACTACGGCCCCTCGCGGCGGGATGCCTGGCTTTCACCTTGTGGATACCCTGCCGGGGTTATCTCACAGGGGAATACCAGGACGGGTTCCCTAAGCAAGCGCTTAGATACCGTGTCGGTGATTTGCGCTATATAAACATGTACATTTACATTTACATTTACATGTACAGAACACGTCTGTCAGTCGGAAGACCCCGGCCACTTGCAGGGGAGGGTGCGATCTGCCTTTATCAATGTCCATGATCATGTTCCAGTCTCCCCCTAGTACCCAGGGGGTGTCTGACCAGTCTGCTAAAGCCAGTCCTAATTTCTGCAGGAATTTATCTTGATCGAAATTCGGAGCGTATATACTTCCGAGTACTATAGGCGTATTATCTAACGTCCCTCTCACTAAGATGTACCTTCCCTGATCGTCCACCCTCCTTTCCACCTCAGAGAATGGTGTGCCATGTCTAATCTAAATGGTTGCCCCTCTAGAGAAAGCGGAGTACGTCGTGGTTCAGATTGTGCCCCTCCATTTCCGCCTCATCTTTATAGCTTCCGAGGCCATTAGGTGTGATTCCTGAAGAAAGGCAATCTGCGCGCCATGTCGCAGCAGAAAGGCGTGTATTCTATGTCGTTTTTGGACCGCCCCCAGTCCCCTCACATTCCAGGTCATGATCCTGTACTTCCCCACTGTGTCAGCCATAGTCATATATGTACCTGATTTGTGTCCTCATCCGCCCGTCGGCGGGGACCCTGTAGAAACATCGCCAGGAGACTACCCCCCTCCCACCCATTAAACAAAAAGGAACCGTTACGGCACAGCTCAAAAACCAGACTGTGCCCAACAATTGAACAAATCTTAATAACATTGAGTATCCAGTGCGTTCGCCATCGGGGGGTGGCCGAGCACCATTACGGTCTTCACTCTCAGCCCATCGGGCTCCGCCGGCTCAACAGCAGCTATCTTGGGGCAATATTACCAATAATTAGAGGGGAACCAAAACCCAAGTCGCCCCCGCTTTTCGTGTAGTTCAGGAGTGGACTTGTCCAAACCGGTATAGCGGCAGGGTACATTCCTAGGTGGCAATAACGTTTACTCGCGGTACCTCTACCTCCCTCTTCAGAACCATTCTTAGCAACAGTGCAATACAGAATCAAACACATAGTTAATACAATACGATCCATGTGCTGATCAGCCGCTTCCAGTCCGTTCTTCCTCCCCACAGCTGTCCAGTACATCATCTGCCGTGTTGGGCGTGACAGTGGGAAACAGTAGTACACTGTGGTCCGAGTCTGAATGAACCGTACTGTCCTCAGAGTCCGTCAATATCTTCTGGGAGTCCTCCCTGAATGTGCCTGCTACCGCCAAAGCGTCCAGTTGTTTTTCCTTTTGTTGTGTCTTTGACGGTCCACGTCCTCTGCCTCCTCGTCTCGGTTTTTTGAGTTCCCGCTCCGCGTCTGTCCCGGGTCCCGCTCGATCCTTCAGCCTCCGGGTCCTGCGAGGGGCCCTGACTTCCGTCCATACCCAGCGCCTCCAGCCATTCCTCGGCATCGACAGGGCTCTCAAAGAAGTGCGTTTTCGGTTGTGTATTACTTTTAAACGGGCCGGGAACAGCAGAGCATATTTGAGGTTGGCCTTTTGTAGTTTCTTCTTTACCTCTAAGTAGGAGGATCGTTGTTTTTGGACCATGTTGGTATAATCCGGGTAGAGAGAGATTTTGTGATTTTCATACCGGATGAGGGACTTCTCCCGGGCCTTTTGTAGCAGTACATCCCTGTCCCGGTAGTTCAAAATTCGTACTATCAGCGGGCGAGGGGGTCGTCCAGGGTCAGGCCTGCCCGTCGGGATCCTATGCGTTCTCTCGACGCAGAAGTGCGGTGATAGTCCCTCCTCCGCTACATGATCACGGAACCATTGTTCCATAAAGTCCGCAGCCCGGGACCCCTCACATCTTTCCGGAAGGCCTATAAGGCAAATGTTATTCCGGCGGTTACGGCCTTCCGCGTCCTCCACCGGTCCAGAAGAGAGGCTACCTGCGTTTGTAGTCGTTGGATGGAGACTGTGTGTTCCGCCACTGTCGGTTTGATCTCGTCGAAGGATAGGCCTTGGTCTTTCACTCTATCCGCTAATTTACCGTGGTCCGCCTTCAGCAGGGATAAGTTGGTCGTCAGGGTGCCCATCTGTAGCTCGAGGATCGCCCTGGAGTCCCTGATCTCCTTCAGGATAATGTCTAATTTGTCCATCGGCAGCCCTTCCGCCTGACGCTCCGCCACGGGCTGCTGAGATGCCCCTTCTTCGGTGGCTGGCGCCATTGTGGTTGCCGTCGTTGGTCCCCCAGGGTTTTCCGCCGTCTTCAACCCTTTGCGGACCATTGGTGCGTTGTTTCTGGCCCCCAGGGAATGTCTCGCCGTGTCCCTAGTGTCCGGTCTCCGGGGGCGATGCCCCCTGGCGGGACAGCGCTGAGGAGTGGGCGGGAAGGGCCCCGCAGCCCAAATTGTCTCCTGATTAGGGGGTACCGCAGCTGGTCCGCTGGTCCTATGCCTCATCCCGTGGGTCGCCGCGTGGACGCGTGGCCCTTCCTCTCCACGTCCGACGTGTCCTTCAGGGACAGGCGCGGGGAAGGATGCGGGGTTTCTCTCAGCGTCCCCCACTGTCCAAGTATAGAAATGCCTGGGCTCCCCCAGCCGCGTTCCCTCCCCCGGGGGGGGTCTCGTGGGCCGTCCCCTCACCTCTGGCGAATCCAGGCCCCCCGGGGTCCGCAGAGGTCTCTATCGCTCGGTCCACCGCCAGGACGTGGCCCCAGCCCCTCGGAACAGGGAAGTTCCAGGCAACCCACCAGTGCAGATTCGGCCAAGACCGTTTCGGGCCGAGCCGGGGGAGGCGCGATCCGGGGGAGGAAGGCTCTCCACTTCTTAGGCTGTTCTTGCGGCACTATGCAGCCGCCGCCATCCACCTCGTGTGCTGCCGCTCCGCAGTGCCTGCACGGCGGCGAATCTCACTGTGTGTCCAGCGCCTCTCCGTATCCCAGCACTCCCCCCGTATCCCAGCACTCCCCCACCTGCCTCCGGGGACTCTCCGGTGGGCTCCGGTCACAGCCCGGGTTCTTCAGCGCCGTCCGATCGGGCCGGGGTCCGGACCTCCGTTCACTTCCCGTGGTCCTGGCCTTGGGACAAACGGCCTCGCCCTCCACCGTGGGTCCCGGCTTCCGGCGTCCTTCCTCCACAGTAGGCCGCGCCGCTCCGATCTCGGCGGCGCGGGCCAATTTCTTGCTCACTCGTCTACCGCAGGGTGGTAGGGTTCAGGGACACACCTCCGGTCCTTTATTTCATTGCCTCAGGGGATTCCGAGGCAATTATTACAGGATTCTGCCCCGATCAGCGCGGAGCTCTAGCGGCACACGTCCGTTCTCATGGCCTGCAAGCCACGCCCCCCCTGCTGCCATACATTTAATGGGAGAGTACCAGCACTTCTAGGTTTTTCATTTAAAGCAAGTATAACAGGTGCAGCGACACCCGGGCCTAGGGATTTGGAGGGCATCCTAGGCTCTAATCATGGCTGTCTCTTTCTACCAACACAGGTGACAGGGGCCATTTTTATTTCTTGCATTAGTGCCCCAAGCCAGCTTGCTACCCGACTGCTCTTATCCTTAATGGACGCCTACTGAAGAACTAGCCTCCGTTGTATGTACGGGTCTGTGTGGATCTGCGCACATAAGCCTCAGTTATAGCAACAGGTCTGTGAGGAGTTGCACCTTGGCCCTCATTCCAGATCATTGGTCTGTGAGGTGCTGGGCACTGGCCTGTCAGACACTGGTTTGCGCTGAGCTGTCCACATTGGGCTGTGAGGATCTACGAGCAAGCGGTACTTTAAAAGGGATTTGAGGGATGGTGTGTTCTTTGAAGAGGGTGTGCCCCATTATGCGTTATTAATAACCTATAAGAAATGTGGATGCATAAAACATGCATAGGACAGTACTAAACATGATAACATTCCAAACAGAACCGTCCCACAGGAATGAATAGCAAATGCATACTTACTGTGCACAACGCATGTGTCTGCATATAGACACAATACATGCCTGACATCAACTTTCTTCAGATATGCTCTCAGACTGTCCATCCTCCCAGATTTTAAAATAGGGAAAATACAATGTTCTAAAGGACACAGCAGGCCATTGAAAGCTTTCGGTTGCTATTCCCACGAGTGAATTTACTTAGAAGAGCAAGGGTGTATTTGCTTACAGGAATATGTGATATGACCTGTTTGTCACCCATGGAGTGTACGTGGCAGACCACAGATCAGCTTCTTGGTAATCCTAAATTTACTTAGAGTTTGTGAAAGTTAAGAATAATCTTCTAGTATAAATACTATATGTGTCATTTGAGATGTCATCAGTGATGTCACTGCCCATGTAAGGAGTGATGTAATATGTGAGGTCATAAGCAGTGCATTGTGGGGGTGCGAATTATAGTTAGCTCAGTTAACTAAAACTGCTGAATTTCTCTGGTTTTGTACGGTTGAAACCTGAGCCTAACTATAAAGTCTCTGTAACCTTTGTTTTTCTCAGTGAATTTCTAAGGTTTTTTTGTATTTCATTTCCTAACTATAACGCCCCTGTAACCTTTGGTTTTTTCAATGAATATATATATATATCACATAAGCAGTGGCGGCTCCTCTATAGGGGCGTTTGGGCGCCGCCCCCCTGCTTTCTCGCAATGCGAGAAGACAGAAACATAAATGGTAATAACTACCATCTGTTTCTGCCTTCTCGCATGGCGAGAAAGCTAAAGTTCCTGGTTGGGAGTGGGCGGTGTTTCTGGAGGGCAGGGGGGAGTGGCTTGCCCACTGTTGTTCATACTGACTGTTTGGGCAGCCTGAGGCCGCCCAAACAGTCAGTATGAACAACAGTGGGCAAGCCACTTCCCCTGCTCTCGAGAAACACTGCCCACTCTCCCTGTTCTCTCTGTATGCTGCAGCATTCAGAGAGAAAATCACCCGGGTTGGGGCAGCGGCCTCACCAATCACAACGCTGCCATTGCAGTGTTGTGACTGGTGGAGGGGAGGGAGGCTGCTTGCAGCCTTCCTGAAACGAGCGCTGCAGAATTCAAAAAGCCTGATGGCGGGAGTCGGGAGCCTCAGGACTTGAGGAAAAGCGGGACAGTAAGTTTAACTTTTATTTTATATATATTTTTCCTTTAAACCCCTCCCGCCTCCCCATCCCCTCCGCGGCGCGACAACCCCATTTCCTCCCCCCACCTGTCCGTAATGCCAGCGACGACTGCATGAATGTATGTGAATTAGTTCTGGGTGCTTTGAATGGGTGTGTGCCTGGGTATGTGCTAGCGAATGATGGGTGTATGTGTGCGTGCTTGTGAACGGATGGGTGTGAGTGCACATGTAGATGGGTGGGAGTGAGTATGTGTGTGTGGGTGCTTGTGAGGGATGGGAGGAAGGGAGTGTGCTTGTGCATGCCCGCCTCACTACTCGTAGACATTACGAGCCACGGCTGCACATAAGCATATGAAATGTCCTATACAAATAACTATCAAATGTGTTCCCTAATAGACACCCACTGTGCAGATGTTAGCCAAGATATTAACCTAAAAAAAAGCAAATTCTATTATCAAACGTTATGGTTTTCACTTTGTTGGCAAGATTGAAGGCTGAATCTCATTTGCCAGGAATCATGCATGAATCTGTGGTTCACTTTAGATGATAAAAGCAAGGTGGTATCAAATACAGGTTTATAATTATCTAGTTTGTATCCGACCCTCATATGAGCAATTTTGAATAATATTTTAAACTATTTATCTTCATCGGTAAGCTAATGTCTTGAAATATTCCCATTAAAACAGTATCGGCTGGTATCAGCGAACTTATAGCACCTACAAGCAACATGTCAAAGTAGCTCAGTTTCCAACTCAAACATTCAGCACTTAAGTTCCACCCTTCCGTCTCTACACTAACACATTCCAGTACAAGGATTTGATTAAGTCTAATGTCATCACAGAGGCCCTCATTTTAATGGGCCAAAAATGGCTCCAGTACTTCTCGCCCTGTAAATACCGCTGTGCCCAGGAACAGTATCTACAGGGGTCAGAAACCTGACCTATTATGAGCTGAACCCCTAGGGTCTTATTAATGGGGAATAACTGAGGAGTTAATTTAATACCTGAGTCACATGGCTATTTCTTATCTGTGCCTAGATTTTCACCCATATGTTTCAGCTGCCTCTGACATGCAGGGAGAAAACTTCCCGCAGGTCACGGATATTTACTTTTTTGTTCTATGGAGCCCCTGATTTGGGGGTTTCTTTCTACAGAACAAAAAACATGTTGCCTGGGCCACCATGACATTGTGGTCACCCAGCATGCTTTTTACCAAAGTGTTGGGGTACTTACATCAAAATAATTCCCACTAAGCCAGCAAGAATCTCTAAATTCAGAGAATGACCCCTTAAATCTCGGTATCAGCCCAAGGAGTGAATACTTAACCTATAATGAATATGCTTCTTGTGATATATAAATATATTTACATGGATATTATAGCTAGGAAATAGCATTATAAAATAGTAGAAATTCACTGAAAAACAGCAAAGGTTACAGGGACAATATAGTTAAGAAATAGAATTTTTTTTAACTTAGAAACTCAGTAATGTAAAAATTTCCCCAAGTGTCCATAAAGGTTACGGGGACATCATAGTTAGGCTCAGATTTTACACACACAAAACCATACAAATTCAGCAGTTCTAGTTAGAGTTATCTCAAGAAACTATAACTCGTGCCCTAAGGTAACTATAACTCACGCCCCCTCCATGCACAGTTTTCTCATCAATAATTTGATAGCAAGTGTTGCAGTGATATTATCAATGATGTCATAGAAGATGTTACGAGTGATATAATATGTGGGAAAATTAGCAGTGCATGGCGAGGGCGCGAGTTATAGTTACCTTAGAGCAGTGGGGGGTTTGTCAGAAGGCCTAGCCAGTGGCCAGGCCCTGTGGTTAACCCCTGTAAAGGCAGCTAACCCCCATAGAGGCAGCCAAACCCGCATTGCGCAGGGCCTTTGGTGATGCACGGCAGGGGGTAGGCCAAAGGGCCTGCGGTCAACCCCGCATGCAGCCAGCCCCTCCCCGAGCCTTGTTCTGCCTTGGGGGATCCATACCCAAGGCCACTTATTTAAATAAAGGGGAGGGGACAGCAAAGGCCCCCTCACTGAACCTCTTTAGACCGTGGGGACCCCATCCCCCGGGGCCTGTGTTAAAAGGGTAGGGGGGCGCGCAGCCCACTCCCCAAGCTGCCATCTGCCCGGAGACCCCATCCCTCTAAGCCCTCATCATTTAGTTTATCTGGGGAGGGGGTCTGTCCACCCAGGTCAGCCACCATATACTTGTTAAGGGCCTGGGTGGGAAGCCCAATGCCCCAGCAGCCCCACCCAGCTCTTTGCATGCAGCATGAGCCGCCATTGCTTCCACCCAGAGGAAACAGCCACTAATGCTGCTCCCTCCGGGTGGGATCCCTGCCCACTTGAGTGTGGGCAGGGAAACAGATCAAAAGTCTGGCAAAAGCACCAGGAGCAGTCTTTGTATTTTCTCCTGCTTGGGGGAAGTTTTGAAATTGCTCCCGCCAAGCGAGAGCAAACACGTTTCCCTGCCCTTGGCGACGAGAGCAGCGAAACAGCTATGACCCGGAAGGGGGTGGGGGGGGGGTAATGATTTAGAGAGGAGTGCCCCGTGGCCCATCTCCCTTAATGTAATCAGCTCCGGTGGAGGGCTCCTTGGGTTTTAATGGCCTTTAATGTCTTGGGGAGAGGGTTTGCGCGGCTCCACTCCCCATTTTGTTAAATTTCATCGCTGGCTGCGGGCTCGATGGGGCCTCTGGAGGCTCAAGGAGGTGGGCATGTGCCCTCCTACCCCATGCGACCAGATTTTGGCCCCAGGGATGGTCTCTCTGGGACATCTGAAGGCATGGGGAGGGGTGCTGTGTGCCCCCCCTGCCCATACAAATTGGTTTCAGCCTCAGTGGTGGGCTCTTCGGGTCCTCTGAAAGCTCGGGGAGGTGGACCATGCAGCCCCCTCCCCTTTATGACTACAACCCCAGTAAATGCAGCCCGGCCACTATTTTTGTTTTTGGTGTCGATCCTGCTGGAGTGTCGCAGGGTTGTGGCATTTTTTGCTGATTTTTTTCCTTTTTGGCCACGGGGGTACCTATGGGTCTTCCTCATCGGTCAAGGGGTTCAGGGTATCACTACCCTGTTTCCTTATATATTTGTTTTAATATGTTCAGGACAGGGGACTAAGGGCCATATGTCGGAAAGGATTTAAGATTTCTTAACGGACCAAATAGCAATTTAAGCAATTAAGAAATGCTAAATTGCCTTTCCTAATGTACAAAGGCATATATGCAGTTGCAAAATGTGATTTCAACCCTTTAAGGATTTCCTATTTGCAATTTCCTAAGCACATGTACAAAGCTTTTCCTAAATGCGAAATGGGCATTTTGGAAATGCAATTACCATCTGATCCAATCCAATGGTAACCATGTCCAATTTCGAAAAAGCACCCCAAAATGCTTTTTTTTTTTAAGTGCCATAAACGCATTTGCCCAAGGGCATTGGAGTGCTTGACATGAGCACCACTTACCTGTACGTTATATTTAAATGGGGGCCTAAGGCCCATGGGTTCAAATGCTTTTTCCTTTCCTAACTCCTAATTTGCAATTTCCTATTAGGAAATTGCCAAATTTGGAAATGCAAAACCATTCGTACATTTGGACCTTTTGGCCCAAAGGAAAGAATGGGTTTGCATTTCCTAAATAGCAATTTCCTAATAGCGACTCTGACTCTGTAGGAATCGCTGTTAGGAAATCGCTAATTTAGTACATTCCATTCTGCATTTCCTAAATATCAATTTCTTAGGATTTGCTATTTAGAAATGCAAAATTGAAGTTTCTTACATATGGCCCGAAGTCCTTGAGTTCTGTAGTGGCTGCTGCAAACATTTTTCTCATGTTGCTGGCAGTCAATCAGAGCACTCGATCCTGAGGGACTCTCACTCCTAGCCTGAGGGAAATAAAGCTCCCTGGGCCAATCGGAATGCTCTATTTTTAAACTGGTGCTCCGGAGAGTCTCTCAAGACATGCAATTATTTTTCAACATTAATTTCTCAAAAACTATTGAACGTATTAACACCAAACTACAAAAAGCAAAATCTGTGTACCAAGCTCTAGCTTCCTACCAAATTTGGTGTAATTCCGTTCAGCAGTTTTAGCAATAGCCTGTCTCAAAGAAGACTATGGAAAATGGATGGGGATTTTGTGTTTTGGGACACCTCATTTTTTCATTCCAGGCTTGAAGGATCACCCTACATTCCATGCACAAAATAGGCAAAAAGAGTACTTTTTCGGGAAAGTTTAGTGGAGATTAGTCTAACAATGTTAAAGCTATTAGCAGCACAAACATGTACTTCCTCTGGGGCCAAGAAACAATGGGGCAGGGTCTCAAAACTCAAAACATCCATGCATTTTCAATAGACTTCTTTAAGGACTCCTACCACAAACACTATTGAACGAAATTACACCAAATTTGCCACAAAGGTACATCTTGGTCCATAGATTCTGCTATTTGTGATTTGGTGTAAATTTGTTTGCTAGTTTTTGAAAAATTAAGGTACAAACATATGTGCATATCTGGACAGTTGGACCCGTGAGAGTCATGCAGGAGCACCAATTTAAAAATAGAGCATTCTCATTGGCCCAGGGAGCTTTTTTCCCTTGGGCCACCATGTGACTCTAGCTGGAGTGAGCACTCTGATTGGCAGCCAACAAAATTAGACAAAAGTTGTTTGCAACCATTACAGGATTCGGGGACTTAGTCCCCTATCCTGAACTTTAAATAAAAAAATAACATAAGGTGGCAGGGTACAAAACAAAATCTGCAAATTTTGCTGCAATCCCATGAGAGACAGCTGCCTCTATTTTATTACAAATAGGAAGGGGGCATTAGTAGGGCCCCCTCCGCAGCCCATTTAGGACCCTGGGACCCATTACCCAGGACCCTAATCCATATTTAAGGAGAGGGGACACGCAGCCACCCTCCCTGGGGCGTTTTCAGCCACTGGGACCCCATCCCTTGGGCCCACTTTAATCATGTAGAGGGAGGGGTGGCCCCATTCCCGAGCCGTTTTCTGCTCTCGATCATCAATGATATCATCAAGGATGTAATTTGAGATGTCATCAGTGATGTCGTAAATGATGTCATAGAACAAATCTTGAGTGATGCAATATGTGAGGTCATAAGCAATGCATGCCGGAGTCGAAAGTTATAGTTCGCTCTGCTCACTATAACTGGTGATTTTTTTTTTCTGTTCAATACATTAATGTTATCTCTGACATATTCAGCTAACAATAACCTTACTTTGATCTTTGTTTTTTCAGTGAATATCTATGGTTTTAAAAGAAAACAGATTTTTTTATCACATCTAACTAAAACGTTACTTTAACCTTAGATTTTTTTCAGTGAATATATATGTATGTATATGTTTGTTTAGCGTTTTAACTGTTTTAAAAATCAACGCCTCGTTATTTAGATCTGAAGACCTGATAATTCAAGTTTTCTTGCCATAATACCCACCATGGAATAACCTCTCTCTCTTTTTTTTTTTACTAATTCCTATAGAATTCCTTCACTGGCTTATGTAACGTACAAACTAAAAGGTTTTTGTTTCTTCTTTGCATCTCATTCCCTCTTTCACTTCCTTGTTTTTGTGCCACAAGACAAAAAAGCACACTGGCTGCAAAATCTTTCTCACGTGCAATGAGTGGGCGAGTGCCATTTGAGACAGAGGAGCAGTGCGGCATGTCTATATTGTCCCAGTTCCAAGCTGACCGATGATGTGCGGACTTCACTGTACACTTGTGAACACGCACAGTTACATACAAAGAAGTAGGGACTCTGGAATTATGTGACTCTGCATAACTATGGATTTGCAGCACTTGCAATCCTCAATGTGCTGCATTTTCTGCAGTATTAAAGTAAAACAAATGTAGCTTTCAGTAGTTATTTACACGCGGTGTAACCCAGCCCCCTAATCCCCTTCCTCATATGATGCTTACCAAATTATAACTGGTGAAATGTCACCTCTTGATTTAAATATTTAGGAGTAGAGAAATTTAGATGTTGCCCAGATTGTGTTAATGAGATGGCTGGGTAATTATGGAATTACGGGATTCTGCATAATTGCGGGTTTGCTGCATTTGATAAGTAATCGTCTACCAGCTGCATAAGCTACAAGTTTCAAAAGAAAAACTGGGGCTCAAAAGATCAATAGTTACTAAAAGTGCTACACACAGAGTGCAACACAGCTCTCCAAACCTCCTACCTCATGTGAGGTGTTCCAAAATTTAACGGATTTAACTGATGATGGAGCTAAAGAAGCATACATGTTGCAATTGAGAAATTATGGGATTGGCAACTGTGGCCTTGTGAACCCCGCTTTAGCAGTTTGAGTGTGTGTACCGACTAAAAATTGATTCGTTTTACATTGGCCTCTGCAGGTCTGCAGACAAAGCTCATGAATTGCGCCAAGGGAACGGCAGGACTAAGAGGTGGGGCGTGGAGCGCTGCTCTGGGAGCCAAGTTTAATAAAAAGAGATAGAGAGAGAAATAAATCATACAAACAAAGAAAACGTGAAGAGAGGGCAGAAAATATTGTTGGAGAGAGAAGAGAAAGTCAGTAGGAAAAAAGTATGTGAGGAAAAGAAAGAATTGGCCTAGAAAGGAACCTCAACAGGAGGAAGGGGAGAAAGAAGAAAGGGTGAAATTAATGAAAGGCACAAAGAGGAAATATGGAAGGGAGTAAAGATAAAAGGTCCAGTAAAAGGAATGGTGGGTGAGGAGAAAAAGAAAGAGAGTGCAAGGATGGGTGGTTGAAAGGATTGATATAAAAGGGTGGAAAGATTAGTTGGTGAAAGGATGGAAGAAAAGGGGGAAGGATTGATGGGGGATGGATAGGAGGATGCAGAGATTACTAAAATGGATGTCTGGAAGAGTGAAAGGATGATAGATCTATGTGTGAAGTGAATGGCCATTGGATGGATGGTTGGATGGAAATATGGACCGGTGAGGGTAAAATGTATGTTTAAATAATATATGAAGAGATGGATGGGTGGAATGTCAACCGATGGTCAGAATAATGAAATGATGGTTGGAAAGATGGAAACGTGAGTTGCTGCTCAACAGCAGAGTAAGAATTCCTGGCCAATCGCAAATGGGCTTTTTTTTTTATAAACTTCGTCAGCTTTGCACCTCCAAAAATTGCAATCTAAAGAAAATGTGTGAAGTTTTGAAGCGTTTGGCTTTGCATCTATACAAACCTTTAGTTAACAACAACAATTGGTGTACTGGGGGACGTGCCTTCTCAGCGGGAGAAAAACCTCTCTGCATGTTTAAATGTAACTCAAACATAGTGGAAAGAATGATTCATTGTATGTCATGAACTTTCAAACCATGCTTAAATCACAGTGTTCTCAAAACAACAATTATTTCAAAACGGCGCAAAAGTTTAGAAAATTCCAAAATACTTAACTTTTTTTTTAAGTCCAAACTTGAATGTTAGCTGCACTGTAGTGCAACACTAATGTAATAAATACGTACGGCACAATACTCTTTTTCAAGGTTGCTGTAAAGAGCTGTTTACATAATTCATATAGTAAGACCGAGTAAACTTGAAAATGAAAGCAATATTTTGTTGTAATTTTCTGAGATTCTTGGAGAAACCTAACATAAAAAAGCTAAACCAATATTCTCCAGGAAGTTGGATAATTAATAACAACAACACAATTACTGTTAGAAGATTCAATTTTCAAACATTACAATAATGTTTCTACAAAAGAAAAAGAAATATTTTAGTATATAATAGCATGAGACTAAGAAACATCCCTGCCGCGTCAGGATTGCAGTACTATTTGTGAACTAAGAGACAAGTCAGGTTTTATGTGTACCCTATATGTGGCATAGATTCTTATTATAGATGGAGCAACACAGTTGTGGAACTAATGTTTGTCGTGCCCAGACAGTGGGCACTAGGACCTTGAACTGGAGCAACGGGCCAGGTGACACCGGACACCACTTCCGGTCAGGGGAGGGAACAAAGAACATTCAGAAGACGACCAGCAGACCAAGGGGTCAGGGGTTAGAGACGCTGTACCACACGATCTGAATAAAGGTACCTTATGATCAGCCACCGCGTCCTGTGATCTCTGGGGGCTAACAATACGACAATGTTATTATCATTTTATTTTGTCCTCATGCTGAGGCAGCTTGCGTGAGGGGGCTGGCAGGGCTGTGAGCAGGTGAGGAGTGGTGCAACCCACCTAAGTGCGCTATGACTGTTTGGTCGGCCCTCTCGGGTCGCCCAAACCAGCCATGCGCACTTTCCTCCTTCTCCATGCAGGCTGCATTACAGCCTGAATGGAGAACATGCCCACCCCTACAGGCTCAGACCAATCACAGCTCTGCATTACAGCGTTGTGATTGGCTGGGGGAGCGTGGGAGCCCTGGTGCTCCCTGTTTCTCACAAGAAGCCAGAGAGAGGACGCAGGAGAGGTGGCAGCGGCCAGCGAGCCTACCAGCTATGAGGTAATTGATTTATTTTTATAGTGATCACCCCAAACCCCCACCCCTTGTCGCCCACCCACCCCACTGCTGCTTCCAGGCAGCAGCCACGACTGGGGCAACATTATAGACTATTAGATCAAACACAGTCAAGGTTTTTGTATAAGGCTCCTCCTAAACTCATGTATTTTGAAGGTGCTCTCATGTGATAATGAACAGACAGGAGGCTCAGTGAAATAAATAATTTGCCTACGATCACACAATTTGATCTCCAGTCCCTCATATAAAGAAGTAAACTTACATATGTGGATATTTCTGACATCGTGGAGGCGATCACCGCACGGAGAATATAGGAGAGGTTCAAATGGAGGTCTCCAGCCATAGGGTTGTGATTTGAATTTTGTAGTACTTGAGGGCTACGACTGTAGTACTACTTTACATACTGCAAAATGCAGATTATGAATTAGGCTTTCTATTTTTATTTCTGATAATCTTTTTATTTTATAAACATTTTGTCTTTTATTATTGGAATTGTTTGAATTGTTGCAATATTATTCATGTGCTGTTCTATCCTAATTGTCATTTCTTTAATCAAACTGAGATTCATGTGAGTAAAATTATTTTTTGTAATAACCATTATTGCACCATTCTATGATATACTAACAAATAATTGTTTAAGAAATGTTGCTGTAAGCTTGGAAAATTGAAATGGACTCCGGCATGAGTGCCCTTGTTGATGAGTCCCCAAAATGCTAGGGTAGTGGAAGTGACATCAAATACACTTTGACCACTGATAGCATTTCAGGATTGACCCTGGTCGCACCCCTAACCCCATCAATGAGTTTCTTTCTCCTGCCTTCCAGCTAAGGGAAGGGACATGAGTGGAAATTGTATAAACAGCACTCTTATAGACCGTTTTACTTTCTGCTTCCACCTCTACTTTTTGACTTGTATTGTAATGTAATTTCATTTATATATCGCTTACTACCCCTGATGTGGCATTAAAGTGCTTTTTCGGCGAGCAGCACGCTACTCCAGAAAAAAGGATTAGGGATGAAATAGTTTAGGGAAATATGAAATTAATTTGAGCAAGCGGCGAACATATTAGTCTCTTATTTGGATTGAAGAGGATAGTGGAGGGATGGTAGAGTGACTGTGAGACTAGTGGTACCAGTCCAGAGGCAGTTCCATTGGTCCCCAAACAAAGGTTGCCGACACCCAGCTCATCCTCTCCTTCCCCAAGGAACCCGACATCACCAGACACAGTTTCCAGGAAGGAATGAAGGACGTTGCATCCTGGATGAGCAGCAGCTGCCTGAAGCTCAACTCGGAGAAGACAGAGGTCCTTGTCCTCAGATCCACCCCCACCACGTGGGATGACACATGGTGGCCCCCACCCTCGGCAACCCTCCCACCCCCTCGGACTATGCCTGCAACCTCTGCATCATACTCGACTCTTCTCTCACCATGAACTGGCAGATCAACACTGTATCTTCCACGTGCTTCAACACCCTCCGTATACTCCACAAGACCTTCAAGTTGATCCCCCCCAAATCCAGATAGACCTTTACCCTCGCACTCATAACCAGCAGACTGGACTATGGGAACGCCCTCTACACCGGAATTAACACATTTCTTCTGAACAAACTTCAGACCATCCAGAACGTTGCAGCCAGACTCGTCCTCAGCATCCCACTACAAGATCACATCACCCAACACCTACGAGACCGCCACTGGCTCCTCGTCGAAAAGAGAGTAACTTTCAAGCTCTCACACACGCCTACAAATCCCTCCACAACACCATACCCCAAGACTTCAACGAAAGAATCTCCTTCCACGCCCCCAAGAGAAACCGCTGCTCTGCCGACCTCGCCCTGGCTGAAATCCCTTGAATCCGGAGAGCCAGAATGGGAGGAAGAGGCTTCTCCTACATCGCAGCTAAGACCTGGAACAAACTCCCCCTCAGCATCAGATGAACTCCCACACTGCAAGCATTCAGGAAGAGCCTCAAGACCTGGCTTTTCGGATGAGTCGTAGCTGCCTGATATCCCCCCAGTGCCTTGAGACCCTCACGAGTGAGTAGTGTGCTTTGGAAATCTCTGATTGATTGATTGATTGATTGATTGAGTGTTTGTGTTGGGAGTGCATTATGGCAATCATAGTGTCCTCCAACATCTAACAGTGAAATCCAGTTAAAAGCAGGTCCTGTACCCACAACAAACTCAGAGGCAAACTTCTGGTAGAAGAAAGCTGAGTTTTCCAGCAACCACACAGTAGATACTCAAAAACAGGAATTTTGACACCCTGTCCTCGCCCTTTAAAGTGTGCCCCATGGGTTATATGTAGAAAACCCCAGCAAACCTGTCAAGCAGGTTTTGACACACCACCAGTCTTTGCCACTAATGTCAAAAAGATGCCCAGAATGATTAGAGCCTGCCTGGCTGGGAGGGAGGAACAGAAGAAGGGGGCAGGCCTAGGTGTTAGCTACATCTGCTTGTGACAGGGTAGTCCTCTTTGAAGTCAAGCAAGTACCTGCGATTAGCCATCCTGTCAAGGAAGCACTTGCCCCCCCCCCCCTCCGCCACCCAGCTGCTTTTGTTCCTGTCCTGCTAGCCACTTCACCCCCAACAAAGGGGCTATTTAGCTGCTAGGTGACAGTTGCAGCTCATGGAAATGGGCCTCCGGAGGCTTTAGGCAGGGTATATGTGACATTCTTAAAGTACCTTTTTTCTTAAAAGCAATTCAAAATTCGATTTTACCATTACATTAGATTTTGATGATCTATTAAAAAGAATATTTAAAATATGTTTCTAGCTGCTTCCAAATCAAAACTAGCATTAATAAATGTAATAAAGTATCCCAGTTTTTTCCTATGAAGCAGCCAGCCTTGTTACAGTGAAAATAGCCATTTGGGGCTTTTCACTCTAAGTACAAGTTTAACATTAAATTCTTACATTCCATTCTTTTAGATACCATGCACCCTGCCTTATAGGAAATAAGGCCTACTTAGGTTGACTTATAAATATTTCAAAGGAAGGTTTTAACCAGTCAAAGGGGTTTATTTGGACAGGTAAAAATCACAGTTTTGAACCGCAACAGCAAAGCCACACATGGTAGGCCTATAGTCATGTTTGCATTGTCGCTGGAGTGGATGGCAAAATGTGTGCTGCAGTCCACAAGTGAATATATTTTACTGATAGGCCCGGGGTACACTTTGTACCATATACTAGGGATTTATAGGTCAGTCAAATATTCCAATTAGGAATATCCCAATTTCATCACGTTGAAAGGGGAAACACTGGTGCTTTACCAACCATTAGGGGTGTAAAGTGTACAGAGTTCTACAACCAGCAAAAATAGGGTTCCGCAAAGTATCTAGGGTGATCATGCAGAAAGGGCAAATTTCAAATAGCACTGAATTCTGAGGCAACAGAGATGATGGAGACTGACCTTAATAAAAGTACCTTCTCAGGACAAAGCTCATTAACAGTAGATATCAGAGAGCTCAGGTGTCATTAGGAGCACCAGGTATCTGGGAAGAACACAACCTCAACAAACTTGTTGAAAGGAATTACACGACCATGTGCATGTAAATATTAACAACTCGAGAAGTCCTTCTGGATTTCAACATTTGTCTGATCAGTGGCTGAAAATCTCAGTTTTGTGTTGGGAAATCTATTATTCAATAAGTCCTGCTAAGGCCTTATTCATTAGGGTGCTCAGAGAGGTTGTGGGCACATCATTTATAGGTCCTAGAGCATTTGATTAGTGCAGACTCAGCAGAGGCTGTTGCTCAAGTTAGAGGATCATTAGAGCTGAGAGCCAAATGTGTGACGTAATGCCGCGGTATTTCTCCCCGCAGGGAATCACAACGCGGTCGTTACAACAACCGCGTTGTGATTCCGCATACCACTACTCCGCAAGTCGGAAGAACGACTTGCGGAGGGGGGCGCTGGATGTTGGAATAGTATCATTTACTATTCCAACTCCAGTCATTGCGGACACTAGGGAAGGTGTTGGATATTAAATCCAACACCTTCCCCCCCCCACCCCCCTCCCTCCCTCCGTTGTAACGACCGTGTTGTGATTCCCTGCGGGGAGAAAAATTTGCAGTAAACGTTGTTTACCCTGAGAGCCACCTTCACAAAATGCAAGTTAAGAGGCATGCGATGGCGCTGTAACTGAAAATGCTGTTTATATCCCAAGTGCTTTCCTCATCTCTTTTTCCTTACAGATCCCAAGGTCACGAGACAGTTCCCAGAGGAGTTCAATGACCAGGTATGACTCAATCTTTCCATTCTAAAGTTAACAGAACCATACAGAGGGCAATATAGACTGGTTAGAATAACCCACATTTCTAACAATAGAGTCTTCTCCTGGGAAGAAGGAGGAGCATCCATGTTCTTGGATATGGACATTGTGCATTCGCTTAACATCATGGTACACGTAGGACTGCTCACTCATTGACATCTATAACCAATGGTCTTCTACTCCATTGCCCTTTACGGCCAATGGCCTGCTCCATCATTGTCTTCTGTAATCAATTGCCTGAACATTGGCCTCTACAATTAATGACAACAACATGCTCCTCCAATGATCTTAGCAACCAGTGACCTGCACCTCCAATGATCTTTGCAACCAGCGGCTTGTTCCTCCATTGGTCTCCACAATCATTTACCTTATTTTTCATTGGCCTTTACGATAAAGGACCTGCTCCTCTGTTGGTCATTATGACAAATGGTTTGTTCACTCATTGCCCTCTACAGTCAATTGCCTACTCCTCCATTGGCCTCTGCTATCAATGACCTGTTCATCCATTAAACAAAACTTCAGAGTTCTACTCACCCAATGACTTCTGCCGTCTGTTTCCTACCCTCCCATTGGGGCAGTTGTCATAAACCTCTCCACAACTGCTTGCCATGATCAATTAACTGGTTTCCCTCATGTCATTGATAAATGAAGTGCCTGCCTAAAGGCAATGACCAATTAATGCATTTCTTTCCATGTGGCTAGTTATAAATTAGATGCTACTGACTAGACACAATGATCAAATACCTTCCCTCCCCCCCGTAAGTCAATAAACTGCTCCCCCATTCAACACTGTGTTCAAGTTATTGCTTCCCATTGAAGTGCTAAAACTGAAGTCCTAAGATTGAAACATTGTTGCCTCCTTGGCCCTCACGATCAGTGAAATGAACCTCCCTTGGGCCAACAACCAATTACCTACTTCCCATTGGACCAAAAACCAATTACCTACTTCCCATTGGACAGAACTGATTCTAGCTTCTGAAAAGTAACATTTTCATTTTCCACCTCTAGGACTCTGTTCAGAAGTTTCCGAAGTTCTGCTTCCCATTTGACATAGACAGGTAAACATTTTGGGAAAATGTTCTTCATTTTGTCTTGAAAGCTACATGAATAACCTGCTCCTGAAGAGATGGCATGAGCTTAACCAGAGCATAGCTTTGCAGTCAGAGGCCAGGGAGGTATGTGTATCCAGAGAACACGAGATACCGGTCAGACAGAAAAATCTGTGCAAATAGAGTAACAGATCTGCTCTTAGCATTTGCAATATCCATGCATGTGGAAGGATAGCTCTGCAGTCCGAGGCCAGTAAGATATCTGTAAACTCAGGCACAGTTCTACTTTATGAGCTTTGTAACATGAAGATTAAGTGCCTGGTGAAGCAAAATAAGTGTAACCTGAATAACATCTCTGCAGCCTGGTCCCTTAATATATTTGTAGTCTAAGGAATGTTTCTGATTTCTCTAGTCAATGATACATGTGTTGCCTGAGGGTTAACTCGGTGGTGGGAAGTAGCAAATCTATGGGCCTGATTTATAGATTGCCTTATGTGATACTCTATCACAAACGTGACAGAGTACCCTATCCGTCGTATTACAAAGGCCATAGGACATTATGTACTTACAGTACAGGGGTAGGCTATCTGTCATGTTTGTGACAGAGTATACCAGTTTCCAAATTCTAAATCAGGCCCTTTGTGACCTGAGCAGTGGTGTAACAAAAGCCCCCGCGGTGCGGGGGGCGAGCTCCAGGCCCCCCCTGCATGTACTTTGCAGGGGGCCCCATCAAGTTCTGTTATGCCACTGGACCTGAGAAAATTCTCTAATGCCTGAGTACACAAAATCAATACAAGGTAAGTCATATCAGGAGTGTAGCACAGGCCCCTGCAGCTCTGGTGGTGCAAAAGGGCCCCTACCATTCTGGGAGAACCCCACACCTCAGATACTGGTGACTAGGACCCCATATCACATTCTGCAGAGAGGCGCCATCATTTTGCGCTATGCCGCTGGGCAAAGCTCTTCTGGTTGGGCAATAACTCGGTAAATTGAGGAATTTGACTGCTGTCCATTGTTGAAGCTTGTAAGATCTGTTTTAGCCAAAGGACAACTCCTTCAATTGAGGCATGAATCTTCATGATCTGCATAAGGAGCCGGATAGCTTGGCTTCCTGCATAAGTAACAAAGATTAATACAAGAAGAGGTTTTTTTTTTTTTAAACTGCGCCTATAAGGATGAATAATTATGGGTTGCTCAGCTTTCTTTGCCTTGAACCCAAAAATGGAATCATACTTTTTAGTAACATTTTGTTCCTATTCTTGTTACTTAGGGTGAAGGAAAGCACGGTGGTCCAGAACTTCACCTTTGTATTGACTGACTTAGATGGGAACCAGCGATTTGGCTTCTGTCGCCTTTCTGTGGGATATAAGACCTGTATCTGCATTCTTAGGTAAGCGTTCCTCTTGTCAGCAGAAGTACCAAGACAAAGTGTAGCATGTAAAGGCCTGTTGCAGACTGATGCCCTACCAGTCCTCTCCAAGCTACAATTGGAAGACGTTTTGTGATTGATTCCTACTCTAAGTCACAACGAAACAATAGCACTCATATTCTCCAAAGCTTTACACAAGCTCACTCACCTTGCTCAAATTACAAGAATTATAAAGTATATAAGTGTGCATGGGCTAAAGATTATTTAGTGGTAAATAAACACTACAGACACGTCAAACTTGTCACATGTAATTTCACCTACAACAGAGAGAATAACAGCCAGTAAACATAGTACATGGCAGACGGAGCGGGTTTGCTCAGTGGAGGAAATTCTTCTACCACTGTGCAAAACTAGCTCCTTGTCAGACAAACATTTTTTTCTCTAAGACTGCCTCATATAGCCCTTGGTGGTGCCAGCAGAGATGGAAGGTTACTTAAGAGAATATGTGTCAAGGGTTAGCCATATACTGGATGTTGAGCATCCCTGCAGAGACTCAAACCAGTTTCCCCAGCTTCGAGGTCGACCGATCTAGCCGTTAGGCCACATCGTCTCCCTTGGATCGGGAAAACTCTCTGTGAAGTTCTTGAAACTATTTAGTCAAATGAGAAAGTATTTCATGAATAATATAAGGCTTCTCTGTTCAGAATAAACATCTGTTATTCAGTGCCAAGATGACCACTGGTGAACGTGCGCTTTACAAATACATGTTATGTTATATTTATGTTATGTTTAGAATGGCTAATCATTTAAAGTTCCTGTGCAGTACTTAGATGTGGCCACTGGAGTAGGGGTGAGTGGAATATTTCATTCTGCCTGAGGAATTGGCAGCTATTTGTTCACTTCGTGTTACTCTTCAACACCAGCCAAATTCCACCAATCGGAATTTGGCTGGTGAGTTTTTGTCCCTCAGAGCGACAAAAATTTCGAGGGTCCCCTAGCGTGGTTTGCTAATGCAGGGGATCATGAGTGGTCGCAGTCAGAGGGATGCCGCTCAAGTAAATTTGCTGCATCTCGAGTAGATTTTCTACTTCAGTGGCAGCAAAATCAACTCGAATGGTGGCATGCTCTAGTGCAATGCAAGGTGCCATTCGGGCTGATGTTTCAGCGCTGCTCACTCTACCATTGATATATTCCAGCACGAGTAACACTAGCTGAATATTTTCCACCCGTTAGTGGAACACGCAGAGTTTTTATGTAACTCCGTGAGTTCCTCTGACCCCTACACTGGAGGCTACTACCCTCTCCAGTCACACAGCATGACTCCCAGCCCTTTGTGCCTCTTTTCCTTCTGTCATGCTAGAGGAGCTGGATGAGAATTTACAGGACCTCAAACATCCACATATCCAGGCAAGAAGATGCCTGGATATGCGAATGATGGCTCAAATATGGTGACATACCCATATCCCAGCAAACTGGAGCATCATAGTGCCCAATATCAAAGATGTAACAGCCCTCATTTCTATTTTTAATCTTGTGGTCGTGCGTTTGAGCTGTTCTGGAGATGATGGCTCATACACCATCATGACCCCAATGGGGAAATTAATTACACATGCTTCTAGCCACAACACTTTAAGTCTCACACTGTTGAAAATCTCACATAACACCCCCACTAACTATATGGCGGATTAAATTGTGGAATATACCTAGGCTGTCCTGTTTTCAGTTTCTAATTTTTGGTAAATTCTGGTGGGGGTTTTTCAGTGTTTTCAATATCTTAAAAAACAGTTGTATCAGTGGTTACACATTTTCACGCCACTAAAAACAACAGAAAAAGTTTTTTCCGGTGTTTATGGAACGTTTTGCTTTTATCATTGCTTGCTTTCTGCACTGAAAGAACATGGTATATAGACAGTGTATGTATAGTGTATATGAGGGCTAAAGAGATTTTTGCAAATTAATCTTATTTTAGTACACCATACAATACTTCTTTAGTGAGTCTTTGGTCAGGTGCGCTTGTGCTTTCCTTCCCGTGTAAACTTCTGTGAAAATGCCCTCTCAGCATTCATAGCCCCTTGGGCTGAGAATCGTCAGCTAAGGGTCACAGTTGGGATGACTCTTTCTTTGATGCTACATAAAGCACAAAATGATAAATATTTGCATTTTAGTTCCTGGGCATAAGAAAACAGTGCACCAGAATGGACTAAAAAGTCAATAGCATCCCTCATTAACTCTGAAGATTGTAAAGATGCTTTCAGCATACCATCGAACAAGTGGCAAGGATCTCCTACAGGGAATCACTTCAGCTCGGGTGTCAATTTTGACAAGTCATCACACAATTTTTTTATATACGTAGCTGAATCACTACAAATACAAACAATATCACTCCAATCTTTGTTGAACTTGGAAAGAACCTTTTTTGCAGAGCATTATAAGTGACAATGCGTTCCATGTTTTCCAAAAGTCTGGTGTCACGTTTTCACCACTATCCCAGATGCTTGATATACACTATACCGTGCATTTAATGTTTAAAGCCTGAGGTGTTGGCAATTCACCTACTATCCATACTGACCCACTAGAAACTATGGTCTGATGTATTAAGGGTTTTTACCCATTCTCTGTGGGTAAATGTGATTACACATATTAGGAAAGATTTTTATGAAACTAGCCATTTTACCTATCAGTGAAAGAATCCAATGCAGCCAAAATTTCAAATGTGAGTTTGATATGTCCTGATTCTCTACAGTTTATGAAATAATTAAACTAGACCTAAAACGTGAAACTAAACCCTGCATCTTTAGACCAAAGGCCATAAATCTGAAAAAAGTAAAAGGAAGAAGAAACAACATTTTAGTGGCATCCCTAAAGTACAAAACTCAAGCAGAATAATGTTAGCCAGTCTTTCTTACTGCTAGCTTGTATAACAAAGTTACATTTTATTGACCCCTTCAGTAAGAACAAAATGACTCTTTCACTTTCTTTTTCCTTTCTTTGAATGGCATTTAGTTTGTGGTTGTGCAGGTGTTTTTTCAGTGTTTATATGTTTTCACCGGTGAGGGCTATTTTTCTTTCAGTGGGGTTTTATCTGTTATTATAGGTTTAAACCTAAAACCCCACAGCCTAAATATACCATGGAAACGTTCACAGTTTATTCATAACATAATTGGTAAATTTGAGAGGGTGTGGACCCCATTTCTTGACTATGTAAGGAATGAACCAGTGCTTGACGCAGCAGACTTGTCTGTACCCAAAATGAAAACGTGGTCAAGACTGGCCAAGATGCCCCTAATTTCTGACCTATCTGTACCACCATCAGATATAGCATAGTCTCTTCCCTCAGTGGCGGCTGCTGTGGCATTTAAGTGGTGTGGCAGAGCGGGGGAGGGCAGCACAGGGGGGCAGCGCGGGGGGGAAAATAAAAAAATAATGCTTACCTGCATTCTGCAGTGTTGGTGCTCTTTTTGCCTCTTCTTCTCGACTCCCGGCATGCCACAGGGTCCCCTACGCCAATCCAGACGCTGCTCTCATGCTGGTATTACCTAGCATGAGAGAAGCGCTGTGATTGCTGTGAGAACCTGAGTTAGGCACTCACTAACAGACTATGACCCTCTGCTTGTTCCGCACCCTGCTGTAAAGCACAGCTTGGCTGGAGAGATCTAAGTGCACATGACAGTTTGCCCATCCTAAGAGGGTAGGCCAAACCATCATCCACACTTAGAGCAGTGCCACTACTCCTCCTCCTTCTTGTGGCTGTGTCGATATGTCAGAATAGATGGCCCCTCCCTCTGCTTGGCTGCGGGAAGTAAACGAGGAAAAAATGATAATAACCTTTATTATTATCATTTTTTTTTCACTACTCAAAAGCAGTGGGGCGGCGCTCTCCGCCTAAGCGGAGGTGCCACCGCTGTTGTACCTTACAGTGAAAACTCTGCTTAGTGGGAGTCAGTTTAAAGCATTCAAAATGCTAGAACAGTAATGGTTAAGAAATAGGCCGTCCTTGCATAGGCTATTTACATGGATTCCCTCCCATGGAATTGTCAGCCTGCTGCGGCCATACAGACTGGAGCGATGATTGGAGCGAGGAGGGCAAAGCATGATCTCGGTGCGTTAACCTTGCCCATGAGCTCACATGACCGGCAATCATCAACTGGATATTGTTTCAGTCAGATGGCTTCATTTCACTTGCAGACTTCAAAAAGTCCATGGCAGAAGTGGCAATCTCTTTTCAGGCGAGATGGCGCAGAATAAACAAGCCAAAATGCATCTTTAGTAGGACTGAACTTTCTAAACAATATAGTAACATTAAACAAACCCACCTCATTACTACAATGAGTCAGTCATTCTAGCCCCTCTCACCCTTAAACCTCCCCAAATGAGTACAAACTCCCACCCAAAGATCCCAGCATTCAACTTGCCCTCCCTTTCATTCTATTCACCGTACTTTCACACCTGACCCCAGCATCACTTTCCTGGCCTCCTGCCAAGGACCCCCCCCATTACGGCCTCAACCCTTCTGGCCTAGTGTGTGAGCCCTCCGCTTGACTGCCACCTGTCCACAGCGACTAGCTAAAGGTCAGCTTTAACCTGAAAAGACCAATAAAGCCAGCCAAACTCAAAATCAACAAAAATGAGGTCTATTTAGCTCCCCAAGGGAGGGAGGGAGGGAACAAGGAAACCTACCCTACACTGATTGCAGGACCACCGCATGCCTAGAATTGCCATCTCAGATTTGTAAAGACCTAACTGCCACCAAAGTCCTGCCCCTGCCTATAGCTTTCCAATCCTTGACCTCTCTGGGGCTGGTCTGTTCCACCTGCTTGAAAATCACCGGGGCAGACTACCTTCTGGAAGCCACCCCAGGGACCCTCTGAATAAACAGGCCCAGTTAAGAGCAAAAGACTGCTTTGTTACAACAGGTTGCAGCTGAACTTTATAAACAATATTGTAACATCAAACAATCCCACCTCATTAATACAATGAGTCAATCTAGCTGCTTTTCCCACCCTTAAACCACCCCCCAATGTGTGAAAAATCCCAACCAAAGATTGCAGCATTCCACCCACTCACTTCATTCCATTCACTGTTCTTTCACCTTTTCACCTCAGACCCCAGCATCACTCTCCTGGCCTCCTTCTGCCAAGGACCTCCACCCCCCCCCCCCACGCAAGGCTCATAACACCAGCACTGGGCCCATTCCAGGAACCGTACCATACTTGTGTACCTGCATTACTACACACAGCCAACAGTCATTGTATTTTGTAGTCCCCTGGACGCCTTCTTGGGGCCAGGGTCATAAATCATTATCATACATGGGATGTATGACATTACAACGCATGCTTTTACCACGCATGCTTTTACATCGCAGTTTTTACAACGCACACCATTACAACGCATAGCGCTTTGGGGTGCTGGATAGTGAATAGTTTAATTTACTATTCCAACTCCAGTCCCCGTGGATAGTAGGGAAGGTGTTAGATAGTAAATTAAATCTATTCCCTATCCTAGAGCGCCCCCCAGCGCAATGCGTTGTAATGGTTTGCGTTGTAAAAGTTGCGATGTAAAAGCACTGCGTGGTAAAAGTTGCGTTGTAAAGGATGTTCCCCTCATACATGATCACAAAATTTGTTATCACTCAGTGTCATTTGGACATCATAAATCATGGGTCATAAATCATTCTGCCGCAATCAGCCATTATTCTGTTGTCATCAATCACTCTGCCTGAGCATGAAAAATCAGTGGTCATAAATCATGGTCATAAATCATCGGGATGTCATAAATCATTCAGTCACAAATCTGTCATTATTTTGTTGACATAAATCATTCTGCATGGGCATCATAAATCATGAGCCATAAATCATCAGCTGGCCATAAATCACTGGTTTGTCTTTTGCTCATTTACAGCTCCTATGGTCGTAAATCACCCTGACAGCTCATAGATTGTTCTTTGTTGTTTTCCATGCCCCTTGAGTGTGGGGGTAGCCTTTCCCCGGAGTTAGGCCCCAAGTTGCTACCCTCCTGGTCTCTTTTGTTCCCTGCCATCTGGCTTGGGCTGGGCTGCGAGTAGCGTCTCCGTTTGCTACCCCGATTTTTGTCAGGCGTACTCACCCAGCCGTGAAGCATCCCAGAGTGAGTAGCCCTCCTTATACACATCCCCCTGTCGGTGTGTTTCCATAACCAAACCAATACAACTTTTGTTTCCGCCCCTCTTTGGTTGGATTTACACTATCTTCATGTGGAGGTAGCTTCTTCCTGGAGTTAGGCCCCAGCTCGCTACCTTGTTAGACTTTTGTGCCATGCCGTCCGGCAGGAGCTGGGCTGCAAGTGCCGTCTCCGTTTGCTGCCCCTTTTTGCTAGACCACTTCACTTAGCTGTGAGGCCTCCCAAAGTGACTGGCCTTTCTCCTACACACCGCCTGGTGTGTCTCCATCGCCAACCATTGTAACATTTACAAGTACAAATTACATTATTTTCTTTCGTCCCTGTCAGCAGTGCGATGCTGCTGTTGTAGGTGTGGGTGGGTGTGACTCGAAAATCGCTGGCACCGCTCCCCCAGCACCCTGATGTAAAGGTGAGCTGTCAAGGGGGAGCGTCGCCTTATATCCCCTCCCCTCTTCCTCTTTTCCCTTTGTTCTTGGAAGGGGGGGAGAGAGCCTCTGACGTGTTTCGCCGGATGGCGCAAACTAGCGCAAACCGGATCAGTTCCTTGTGGGCTCTGGCGGCCGTTATGGCACCACTCAGGAAAAATCCTGCACAGTATTTTTTCCTGCCCCAGCACATCCATATTTCTCGTGGCATTGGGGGTCGCTCAAACAAACCTTTTTTCCCTTTCTTTCTAAAATAGGCTGTCTCCCAACAGCCTCGTATTTGTTCTTGTGTGGCTGTTGCCTAATAGCCAACCTTCACTCACCACCACCGTTTTACTACCAGCTTTTTTGTCAGTTGGTCACGGATCGCAAGTAAATAAAATGAATTCCCTAAAACGGATAAATGAATCCCGTTGTGGCAAAACAAGGCAAAAATCTTTTTATGACAAAAACGCTGCACTTCCTTTGCATCTGCCTTTCTTAATTGTAGTATACTTGATCGCCCCATTGCCAACCTTTCTCGCCACCAGCGCTGTCCAAAACACACAAAAACTAGACCAGAACTGTCCAATCGCCTGCAGTTCTGCTTTCATTAACATGATAAGACCTAAACCTAACAGCTGTACTAAATCGCCTGGGTGAATTATCAAACCTGTCCAACACATCTGGACAGGGTCTCATTCTCACTAACTCAGGTAGCCATGGAAGCAGTTGCCCCATTTCATGCCCCTTTTTCCCCACCATTCTATTTTGAATTCAGTTGAAAGAAACCCCAAATTCTTTCCACAAGGTCGACTCTCAGCCTGCTTCGCTGCCCATTTAATAAAAGAATGCCATACTGGGACCAGCAACACAACCAGAAACAAAAAGGGGTAACATGTCAATCAATGCTTCCCAGGATTCTCTAATGTATTGCACGCAACAGACGAAAGACCAACTTCCCAATCGTATACCATGTTTCAGAGAGAAACCCAATTTGTTAGCTTCCAAGGTAACCCCTATTCTAAAGGAGTGTGTGGCAAAATGTTCTACCTTTTCACCCTCTTTTGCCAATATTTTCCTCATTACACTCAACACCTGCAGCCTTTAAAGTAAAGCTGTTCCATCCATATGACAAAATATTCTGCCACCCCCCCCCCCCATTTCCCCACCTGCTAATCTGAAAACCTCCCACTGGGCACAACTCACACCCTATTGCATGCAACACAATGTGGGCACCTCTCCACATCTGATCTGTTTTAGATTTGTGCAAAGTTAAAATCAATGAAGTTCCTTGCCGCTCCAATTCACTGGTTTCCATGCCTTGTTCCCCTCCTTTGTTCCCCACCAACCTCTAAAACCTCAGAAATACTAAAAGCTCCAAAATACAACCATAACATACACAGCTTCCTTGGCAAAACCTTCAAAACAACGAATGCACATTTCTGGGAAACTGCAAACCAACAACAATGACCTGGGTATCATAATAGGTACCCTTGGCCTGCTCCTCTTCTGCTCCTTAGCCCAGCCCTGCAAAAATCTCCTGCCCATTTCTCCTGCAGTGGGTTTGTAACCCCAAAAGAATTTGCAATAAAAGGCAATACCTGACAATTTGTCTGCTAAGGTAGGTGCTGACATCCACTTCTCAATGTTAGACATAATGAAATGGATAACCTCCTCTCTCCTTCCTTCAACACACATGTTATCCCAACCTCTTTACACAGCACCACAGCCTAGAAACTCATCCCAAGCCTGTCTGTAAGTTGACCAGGTATTCTGTGCAAATGAATTTTCTACCACACCTAGAATCCTCAGTCTCTCAAGTACCAAATTTCTGCTGGTACCCTGATCTTCAGTACGTCCGCTCCAGGTGCCAAACAACGGAATCTCTGCCACTGTGAGACAATGCATCTGTGATGTTATTATTCATGTATGGTACGTGTTTAGCTCTAAAACCAATGTGGTACATGAAACAACCAAGAATCAGCTTCAAAAGTCCTTTATCTCTCGCCTTCTGACCATTCACCAATACTACAACTGTTTCATTATTCACATTAAAAGCTACTGTCTTGTTCACTAAGTCTTTGTCCCACAGGCCAAGGACCAAGAGTAAAGGAACACATTCCAAAAATGCAATGCTGCTGCTTTCTTCCATCCACTTCTGAGGCCACCTCTCAGAGCAGCCCCCCAACCCTCCATCTCACCCCTTCTTATGACTTTGGAATTTTCTTGCCATGCTGGAATCTAACCCTCTTCTAGCTCTTCTTCCTCAGTGTCCAGTTCACTTACCTAACCATTGTCCCATAAACATCTTTCATCACTCACCCCTGGACATTCGTCATGATCAACACCACCATCGAACGTCCTCCATTCTATTGCTGTTTCAGAATCTCACCACCAGGGGTGTAGGTTCAGGGGAGGGTTAGGGGTGTAACACCTCCCTAATAAATGTATTTTTGGATCAATAGTTGGGTATAGGTGCTTTCAGTCAGGTATTGTGAGATGTCAGTCGAATTTCACCAGGGATGTTTACATTCACACAGACACAAATGCACATACACTCTGTTTTGAAAGTCCTCAAAATGTTGGTTATTTTACAAAATATTTGTTATCTCTCTTAGTGCCGCTACCAATCTGCATTTCTCTCCCTGTCCATTGCCCTTTTGGCCCCTCTCATGCATCCTGCTTGTCGTATAATGTATTTAAGCATTATAACAGTCTGATTGTCAGCATATCTGAAGCTCACACCCCCTACTCTTACTGACCAAGCTATGCCCCTGCTCTCCACGCCTCTACTTCTTGTTTATTTTCAGGATGGTTGTACTAAGGCTCTCCCTCTCTGTGCTCCAGCACCTACAGGTTGTTCCCAACCCAACCAGTTTCTGCTCAGTTTGCCTGATCTCAGTCGCTAGGGTTTTCGCCAACGTTGTCGCTCAGGTCATGACAACCTGAGAGAGCTGTGGTACTGTTCCCTAAAGTTACTTATTCCCTGCCTGTAGAAATACCTGACCTTCCATCCAGAATCCACACCCACTGACCTCATGCTACATCAGACTGACTATGCACTTGTTTTGTCCCGCTGACAGAACATACCAAATCCACACTTTTCCCTGGCAACACTGTAACTGGAGCTATGGTTATGCTGTCCTTCATTAAAACTGTCTTCATCCTCCTACTCTTCTTAAAGCTGTCCATCAAGTGTTCTTTCCTGAAAACAAAAGGTATATTCTTCCTCTGTCCCTGCGGAGTCCCAGAAACAGTATTTTTGTGTGCTGGATACTGCAGTGTCTAGTGATTTAGAATGATGGAACTCTTTTGGCTCCCGATGGACTCCCTAGAACTGTGATGTAAGTGTTAGAGTGGAATGCACTGAAGGCTGGTTTAGAATGTTGAGTTTTCAGTTACACGCAGGGGACTAAAGACGTGTAATATTAAGCTCCGTGTATGGCATAGTCATTCGTGGGTAACCAGGCTGGGGAGGACGCAACAACTTGTGACGAGTTAGGGGATAAGTAACCCGAAACTCAACAGTGCTATCCCACAGAGTTTGCTGAGGTCCAAGCAAACTGCTTGTGCATGCCACATGTGTTGTAGTAGAAGTACAGAACCGTAGTAGAAGTACAGAACCAATGCATAATGCATATGGAGTCAAAGCGAAAATCCTGCCGCTGTAAAGAAGCTGGAAGCAATGAAAGCATTGAAAAGAAATCTACATATCACTGACCGAGAACCTGCTGGTCAGACTTTACAAAAAGGTACCGCGCTACTATGCAATATACAGTCATACGTAACCCATAGCATTAAGTCTGAAGGCAGATACAACCAGGTTTTCAAAGAGCAGCAATTGATAATCATGAATTGCAAAAGGGCGTTACTATTCGAAAGTGTTGAAAACAAAGAGCGCGCAAAGAGACGTCAAAGAATAAAACAGTTATTCACTCATCAAACCTTGAGTAAAGTGAGCCGGTACAACCTCAATCTTAGGGGCCGCAACCCAGACCAAGCACAGGGGTTGTGTTTGACAGCTGCGCGACAATCACCAAAGAGTCCGATATCTTTGGAATAGTTAAACGCTGCTTTTCCAATGGAGGCAAAGACCAAACCAAGGCTGTTCTTCCAAAAGTCATCAAGGATGATCCAGAGGCCAGCACGTCCTTAGGCCTTGGAGACAGCTCCCACAAACAGGTTCAAGATGAACAGCCACGGGAGCTCCACCCTTAACATCAGTCACTTCCATAAATAGTTACAATGCTGCTGCTTTCGTAAAACAACCACCATCGTTTGATACTACCAAAAAGCATACTATTGTCGATAGATGGACTGCTTTGATAGAATAATTTGATGATTTAATTGATGCACTTAAAGAGACTGATAAGATTTGACTATCTCAAAAATCGTGCTGGAGATGGTGTAAAAGAAGCAATAAAGGAAATGCAGCGAACTGATGAAGGTGACACATATCATCAGATTAAAGAAGTGTTGAATTTCAAGTTTAATCCAATGGCAAATATTGATTACCAACTGTACATTTTCAACCAAGAACATCTGAAAGTTGGTGAAATCATTGATTAATTTGTGGAGAGACTCGACACATTCATCAGACATTGTAAAATCAATTAATTTAATGATGAAGAAGTTGTGCATCTGAGAGTTATTGACGGATTCATTCAGACGACGAATGCTGAGAGAAACTTTTAGTCTGGAGCAAATGTAATGGCTGCCAGAGCTGAAGTGCGTGCTGATAGACAAGCTGCTGACATGGAGGCCAGAGGTGCCCAGAACAAATCCATCATGAGTGTGAAAAGTAAGCCAAAACAAAAGACAAGGACTCAACGTGATGTCTGTATATAAAAATAAGTAATGATTTAGATGTGAAAATTTGTTTCCACACGAAGGTAAATGTCCTGATCTTGGACAAATATGTAAAGGCTGTGGGATGGAGAAACTCAAGAAAATGAAATTGCAAGCACATATCCATGTGCTTCAAGGCACAGCATCAATTGCCTGTCTACTCAGTTTCAGCATCTGATATGGGACTTGTTTCCGTAAATTGCAACATGAATGCTCACCTTGAAATAGTAAGTCAGTTCCCTCTATTATTTCATGGTTTGGGAAAGCGTAAGACGAGGAATGTAAAGTTGCATATTGATGAGGATATATGTCCTGTTACTCAGAGACAAAGATGAATTGCTTTTCATTTGCAAGAAGTGGTTGAAAAAGAACTTGAAGCATTACTTAAGCATGATATATTGAGTGTTCAACTGGTACAATGCCATAGGCTACTCCCATAGTAGTGCCTAAAACGTAGAGTGAAGGAGTTGCATATGCATTGACATGCATCAGGTAAACAAGGTAAATGAACAAGAATGGCGTCCAGGTCCACACATTGCTGACATGATAACACAATTAAATGGTGCAAAGGTCTTCTCTCGTCTTGATTTAAATAAAGGTTATCATCAGTTAGAACTTGAAGAAGATTGCAGGTACAGAATGACCTTTTCAACACATGTTGATATATTTCGATACAAAAGACTACGTTTTTGTGTGTCACCTCTGCAGAACTGTTTCAAGATGTCATTTGGCGTATCTTACAGCCTGTTTTCAATGCGTTCAGTTACAGTGATGACATATTGGTTTTCTGAGCGACACAAAAACAACACAATCAAGCTCTTACACAAGTATGGTGTTTACTTGCTGAAGCAGGTTTGACTCTGAATGCAGACAAATGTGATCTTCATAAGACAAAGCTAAAATCCTTTGGCCATATCTTTTCTGATTTGGGTATTACTCCAGATCTTGCAAAAGTACAAGTGCTGTCAAATGCTGATCCCCTAAGATGTTTCTATGGTGCATTCATTTCTCGGCATGGCCAGTTACTGTTCCAGATACTAGCAAGACTTTGCCACTGTAAGTGCTCCGTTGTGAGACTTAACGAAAAAAAACGGAAAAAAAACCATTTAATTTTATTGGTCATGTGAATGTGATAAAAGATTTAAGAAAAACAAACAGGCTATTGAGAATGCTACTAAAATGGCATACTTCAATCCAAAACTTCATACAGAGGTTGTTGTTGATGCTAGTCAGGTTAGGTGCTATCTTTGCACAGCACAGTGGAAACCCCAAATGCTAGAAGGCAAATTGTGGCATATGCAAGTAGAAGTTTGTCCTAAACAGAGCGTGCTTACTCACAACCTGAAAAAGAAAGTTTAGCTGTGGTATGGGCTTGTGAACATTTCAATGTATTCCTTACTGAAAAATGTTTAGGTTGGCAACTGATCGTCAAGCTTTACTGACTATATTTGTCAATCCAAAGGTCAAAATGCCTCCTCACATTAACCAATGGGGACTAAGGTTACAAGAGTACAATTATAGCATTGTTTATCATCCAGGGAAGAATTAGAACCCTGCTGACTACTTTTCCAGAGTACCTATACAAGGTCATGGTACTCCATCCAAGACCGCTGAGGCCTATATCAATTAAATTGTAAAATCAAACACACCAGCTGCCATTTCATTAGCCCAGATTAGCACTGCCACAAGCCATGATAATGACATGCTAAAGTTGAAGGATATAATTACACATCAGTCATGGAACCAACACACTCGACTGCTCACCAGTGAATATCAAAAATACAAAAATGTCAAAGATGAACCATCCATAACTCAAGAAGGAGTTATCCTAAGAAAGTCAAGAATTCTGATTCTGGAGAGTCTGTGACAGAATGTAATTGAAGTGGCCCATGAAGGACATTGTGGAATCGTTGCCAAAAAAACAAGCTCTATAAGACCGAGTCTGGTTTCCTTATCTTTCTTGCTGACAGGGTTGACAAGGAATAAAGGCCTGCCATCTATGCAACTGCCACTTAACAAAAACTACTCACCACACCTTGAACATGTCAGACCCCCAAAGCATGCATGTGAGAGAATAGCTGTTGACTTTTTCGGTCCACTCGACAATGGACATCACCTGCTGGTGATTATGGTCGAATACTCACGATTTCCATTAACTGAAGATCTTTCATCTACTGCCCAAGAACTATTCATTGAAAGACTAGATGGCATTTTGCAGCATGGGGTGTGCCAGCCATAGTGAAGTCTGACAATGGCCCACCATTCAACAGTCGAGAATTTATAGATTTCTTTGAGCATTTGAATAGAAATCATCACAAGAGCCCACTTTTGTGGCCGCAGGCCAACAGGCTTGTTGAGAGTTTTATGAGCATGTTAAAGAAAGTAGTGCAGTGTGCTAATCTTGAGAAACCCAATTTGAAAACTGTGTTGAATTCTACCTTGAGAGTTTATTGTTGAACACCCCACTTGACCACAGGTGAAAGTCCTGCAACATTGATGTTCTGGAGAGTAATGAACTGTGAACACCAAGTTACCTCAATGGACCAATCAGAGAAAGAAAGATGAGAAAGACTTCAAGAACACACAAAAGATGAAAACATATGCTGACCAAAGACAACGTGAGATTAACATTGTCTTTAAGAAAGGAGATTGAGTGCTCGCACGACAGCTACGGAGAAGAAAATCTTGTGCTCCATTTGATGCAGGACCTTTTCAAGTGGTGTCTACCAAGGGACACATGGTGACTGCCAAGCTTCTCGGGAAATCTATTACCAAAGACTCTTCTCACTTTAGGCACCTAACTAATTGTTCATAGGATCTAACTGTTGAAGGAGAGGCTGGGTCTGAAACATCAGTAACTGCTGTTACTTCTACAACACTGATTCAGATCCTAGGCATTGGTGATGATGGTTCCCAGTTTCCGAGAACAATATCAGGTCGAACATATAAATCGCCAAAAAGACTGTTTGAAGACATTTAAATGTATATGTCTATCTATATATATATTTTGTAAAAAGTTGTGATCTTTATTTAACAGAGGGGGAGATGTAGGGCCTGATTTAGTTCTTGGAGGATGGGTTACTCCATCACAACAGTGACGGATATCCTGTCTGCTGAAATATAAATCCCATTAAATCCTATGAGATTTATATTTTGGCAGATGGGATATTTGTCACCGTTGTGATGGAGTAACCCATTTGCCAAGATCTACATCAGACTCGTAGTGTCTTGCAAGTTAGAAAGGACGGAACCGTTTTGACTCCTGATGGACTCCATAAAACTGTGACATAATTATTAGAGTGGAATGCACTGAAGGCTGCTTTAGAATGCTGAGTTTGCAGTTACACACAGAGGAATAAAGACGTGTAATACTAAGCTCTGTGTGTAGCATAATCATTGGCGGGTAACCAGGTTGGGGAGCATGCTTAATCTCCAATGTATTTTCTCCTATCCGACCAGCGGCACTTTCCACATAACTTACAGCGCACAGCGCCACCTGGTGCTCCTCATAGGCTTCTCCTGCCTCGTGCTCACTCAACTACTTTTTGAATAGCACTCAACTAGTTAGGCACCACCTGCTGGCCGCAAGGCCTAATCGTCTCCACACTTGGTGGGGGCCAACTCATTCCTCATGTGAGATGATGGTGTATTCCCACCCCCGCCTGTATCTACTACATTTGCCGGCCTCCTCCCTTGCGAGGACAGCAGCTGCTCTCTACCGCACGCCAATGCCCATGACTCACCCTCCTCATTCCGGCCCACCGGTAAGCTCTCATTCACTCCGGTAGCCAATGTTATTGTCTCCATTTTCTTCATGGTTGCCTGCCCATTCTTCAATTTGCCGCTCTGCCCTTTAGTGCATGGTGGTGAGCAAGCCAAAACGGCAGCTGCCACCCCACTTGTTGCCTTACATCTCGGCCTATCAAAGCCAACCCACGCCTTCTCTAGCACTCTGGCCTTATTAAATCATCCCTCCTGGCCAGACACATAGTTCTAAGCGCCTTCCTGACTGTTGCGCTCTCCTCAGCCATTGGTTTCTCCTTCCAATCAACTCAATAGGGCTTTATATATAGCCAAATACTCTAGTAAAAATTGCACTAACCATAAAACCAACAAGGAAACCTACCCTATCCTGATTGCAGGAACACAGCGCGCCTAGAACTGCCCTCTCAGACTTGGAGAGACCTAAATGCTGCCAAAGCCCACCCTGCCTATAGATTGTCCAACCATGGACTTCCCTGGTACTGGAAATGCTACACTCACCCGAATATCGCGGGGGCGGCCACCCTTCTGGGAGCCACCCACAGTACTCCAGTATCCAGCGGTGTGCTGCCATGAAAGAAGGTGGTGCACACAAGTGAAAAACAAAGGGAAGCAGGCCCTCTGCAGCCCACTCGTTCAAAGAACAGGCAGAGCAACTAAATATTCTGAACATATATACCATAATGGAAACACATGCACTGGAAAGCCAGTTAGTGGGCTCTTCCATTCACAGAGTCAACATACTAGTAGTATCTAGCACACAAATAGACGGGAACCACACATAGAGGTGGATTTTCTACATATGCAAGACAGGCAAATACAAGGAAATGCTTGGTTGTCTGTAGACTTTGCTGAAGAGAGGGGTGGATTATTTGTTTCCCTGACAATTTGGTGCGTTACCTTTTGGGCTGTTTCAAAAACTTGATAAGGTGATTCCCAAGTCCAATAGGTAACGCACCAAATTGTCAGAAAAAAGAAGTAATCTGGAGAGTCGCAGAGCTTGGCGCAGAAGGCTTCGGCCTCAAATCCAATAGAAAATCTCCTCATAGCGCACATTATAAAGGACAGAGGTGGAAGTGGTCTACTGCACTGTATATCCACATTATTGCATTTCCGGTAGGAGGTTGGGCTAAGGAAGTGAAGGTCCAGGGTTCTATTACTAGAAATAAGGTGAATATTAGAGCCAGCCCATGCTGCTCTCCTCAAGTCACCATACAGAAAAAGGATAAGAGAAAAAAAGGCAGTTAAAATTGACCAAAACAAAGAAAGGCTGCGTGACCAATCAATGGCCCGCGCTGTGAATGTATTAGAGGGCTCAGTAAGCGTTGCCTAATCAGCGCGGCTCTTCCCTTTAAGTAGGAGGAACTCCTCACACCCTCAAATTCCATTCCCAGAGGGAAGGAGGGCATCGAGCAGTCTTCATCAATAATGCATACATGAGAATTGCAGGCTGAATTATTTACAGGCTCTGCTTACCGAAGCCAGCTTTGTCAGCCCAGGAATTACCTTACAGTTTCATCCTAACTGTTATGTAGCACGTGTTCCTGCTCAAAAAGAACCTCTCCCCACTCCCCCCACAACGTGGCCACACGCCACATGTGTTGTGCCTCAATCCCCAGAGTCCTAAGCTTTAAAGACCTTAAACTGGAGACACTCTTTCTAAACAATAGAGTTTTCTTAGTGGCTAGAGGGGAAACTGAGCCTCACTACTTTTCCTCTCTACTTAGGGTGACCAACTGGCATAGGTGCAAATTCAGGATGGTGAGTGTAAAAATTCAGGACAAAGGGTCAAAATTCAGGACAAAAATTCAGGACATAAGGTCAAAATTCAGGACAGAAATTCGGGACAAAAGGTACATTTTACTGTACAGACACATCACAGGAGGTCGCTAAATAGTACATAAGTACGTAAATATACAACCAACATAAGTACATGTCAAAATAAGTTTATATTATGTTGAGACAATCGTGCACTTCACTTTCTGTCGCCGCTTTTGGCTACTTTGACACCCTTTAGCCCCCTCCCCACAGCTGCATCAGGATGATTATTCTGCTGTGTTTGTTTGTTATTCGGTCTTTTGCTGACCCGAGAGCCACAGATCAAAGTCAGAAAGGGCCAAGAAACACTCGTATCTGACCCCGTGACACCCCCACCTAAGCAGATATAGTGGGGGCTTCACTCCGCCTTTGGCCCATTGTCATTCTTTATGTGATAATCATCCACAGTCAGACAAAAGATTGTCGCACAGGGCGCCACCAGCGCTAAAGCCGGCCCTGATGGCATCAGTCTTAAAATGGTATCAGCCTCTACCGTACAAAAGTGATGCTCTCATAAACACCCTGTCTGAACAAGAGAAGCAGTACTCCCAATTTGAATAAAGACACATCAGTCTTACGTAAATCAAGAATGAAGATATTTAATTGAATTAGTACCGAATATGAAATACATTACTTGTTGTGTTTGTTCACTTCATTGGGCATCAGTAGCGCGGTCCTTGATGCTCGCATTGGGATGTATGTCAGTACAACGCGATCTAAAAGATCGCGGTACTTGACAACGCGGGCATTACAACACAAGTCGTTACAACGACTTGCGTTGGAGGGCGCGGATTTTGGAATCTTTATAATTTTATATTCCAACACCAGTCCACGTAACAGTAGGGAAGGTGTTGGAATATAAAATTACAACATTCCTTGCCCAACAGCGCCATCCAGCGCAAGTCGTAGTAACAACTTGGGTTGTAACGGCAGCTCTTTAAAGGCACTGCGGTGTAAACACCGCGTTGTAAACGATGTTTCCCCTCGCATGGCCACTGTTCTAACCCTCCTTTACACCTTTCCTTTCAGCTACCTGCCCTGGTTTGAGGTGTTTTATAAACTTCTGAACAACATCGCGGATCATTTGGCAAAGGATCAGGTGAGCATGCAACATGACTCCTAGTGCATGGGCCTGTGGCCGCTGAGGCTCCTGCTTTTACTATGGCGGTAACGCAGTCTTCGCACCTGTGCCGAAGGTGCTCATGTAGCACTTATCCACGATTGGACAGGTTGTAACTGAGAAGCCTTCCAGACTGTTCAAAAGAGGTCAGATTTTGTTGCCGTGACCCTTAAAGGATGTGGAACGTACAATAGACCTCATAAAGTTGTCTAGCAGGTAAGGAGGCCTTCAAGCTTCCCTTTTGGTCAACTCCCTCTGTTGGGTTTTCATACCTTTATTGCACCCAGTAGCACAGCATTCCCTAATTTCCTAATAGACTGCAAGCCTTGAGCCTGATTTTAAGGCTAATAGTCTTCCATAATCCAGCTCTGAATGCGTTTCATGAATTATGATGGGATATGCACCATTTGAATACATTTTTCTAATATTTTCTTTGGAGGGAGTTTTCCCCTTCCTTCTCTCTTACCAACCCGCTGGATATGGTGAGGTTTGCTCCCCGTGCTCTGTTGTACAGTGGACCCGCTCATGTGTGTGAACGAGGTGACAGAGAAATTTTAATGGGAACCGCAGGATATTGTCTCCCTATCTAGAATCTGTGTTACGAAAAAGTATCCTACCACCTCTTTTTCTGTGCCTTAATGTAGATTTATCATCCTGCCCTTGAGAGGAGCATTTATGCTTATCATTTATGGACCCTCACACACCCTGTGGTGTCATGCTCCATCATCAGGTCACACCCTGGTCCATAAAACTAGTGTGGGCTCAACCATATCCCAGAAAGCACTTTGCTTCCTAGATCCAACGGGGATTTCAAATGTTCTAAAATACCTAGTTGGCACCCTGGTTTCCCTTTATTATGATTGTCACTAGCTTGATTAAAAACTATTGGTCAGTGATTTTTAGGGAAGGTTTACTACCTCTGTACCCTAATACTGTGTCAACATGTTTCAGCCCTTCTAAACATCCACATATAGGTCCCACTTATACAATCACATGCATTGAAGTGTGAGCAGTCCTACTTGCCTGTTCCTCAGCTGAAAAGTCCTATATTAGTGCCCTCCTCGGTGCATAATGACCTGTAGGAGTGAACTGTGGCGTTCTTAGATAAATACCAGCACACAACACTTAGAGTAAGTGTAACAAAGGGACAAGCCCCACCAGCCAGTGTGATTACAACCTGGAGGTGCCCAAGTACGTAAACTGGTGTCAGTTGGAAAAGTAGGAGGAGAATCAGTGAAAGAAAATTACCAGTGAATCCCATTCGATTCTCAAGGGTATATATGAGGGTGGGATGGTCAATTTTATGCATGACTATCTTTCTTGTGCATGCTATCCTACGGTCAGTCATCTATTATACACGTTGTTGTTCACCAGACATTTTTTTGTGTCTTCCCTTCCATTTACATTCTATTATTCATGGGATTTTTTTCTAACGTAATATCTGTCTTGTTCATGGTCTCCAATTTCCAAATAGTTATTCTTTCTTGCATGTTCTCTTTCTCTTGTATCTCTTGCGCTGTGTTATTCCTTGGGCATTTTTAGATCTGGACAATACCTTTTTGATTTTACTAAAACTATACATATTACACTTTAGGGGCTTTCAGTCAGCCCTCTTCAACAATTGGCATCCTATTGTGTCATTCACACTTTTCTTCCGCCCACTAAAACATGCAACATGGGTTAATAGCTCATCCCACTTCAGTCATTGGCTAACGTCACTGTGAGTGACGGCATTGTTCTGTGTTACAAGAGTACATCTACACACCAAGTAGTTCCTTTCAGTGCCAGTGAGTGCAATGACAATGTGTGCTTTCTGACACCCAAAAATATAGTTGCCATTAGCGAATGTTTTTCTTTTTTATCTTGGCGAGGGCTTGGGGCTCTACCAACAATACATTTCTAAAACATAGCAAAACAAAACGTCACTGACAAAGCCAAATTGCTGGCAGCCAGAGTCAGACCCATTGTATTTGCTAATATTTGTTTTTCATGTATCACTGTGTGCATTCCTCAGTAGTTCTTTCTTGTATGATCGTTATCTCGTGCTTATCCATCAGGTGCTCTTCCTTGTGTTTCCTTTTCTATATGATTTGTATTTTTTGGGGGTATTCTTCCTTGTTCGTTATCTTTCTTCTGCATGCACTCCTATTCCTCAGACCTACTTTCTTGTCTGCACTCTTTATGCACTTTCTTATTCACCAGGCTTTCTTTGTGGGTGTTCTCTTTCTTATGCGTTCTATTCTTTCTTGGGCATTTTTTGTCGTGTGCATGCTCTCCTGCTGAGTTGTTCTATTTCGCAGGCATTCCCTTACTTCTTGTGATTTCTCATGCTTGTGTTGTCTTCCTTATGAATTCTCGTACTACTCGGCCTTTCTCCCTTGTTCATTATCTTTCTCAAACGTGCCTCCTATTGGTCATTCCTGTTTTATGCGTTCTCATTATGTGCTTTCTCGTAGACCAGGCGTTCTTTCGTGTGTTTTCTTACTTATGAGGTATATCAATCCGAGGGGATTTTTTCTTATTTATTATCTGAGATTTGTATGGTCGCATATATCTCTTCTCGCTTTCTTTCCTGTGTGCTCTCTTCTGTATGCAATCTTTAATTCCTCGGGGATTCTTCCTTGTTAATTATCTTTCTTCTGAACTCTCCTAGTCTAAGTCGTTCTTTCTTGTGTGACTTCTCTTTTTCTATGTGTTTTTATTCCTCGCGATAGCTCTCCTATTCAGGCAATCTCTGTTGTGACACGTGTTTTTGTTCTTTTTTTCCACAATGTTCAAGATTTCGGGGTCTCTCCCTCTGTCTCGTGCCCTCACTCCCCGTGCCACGCACTCTCTCCTCAGTGACAGTCGTTTCCTGCGCTTATTTTCAGCTCAGTGACTTGGGCGAGCTCTTGACGTCTCTCTATCGCCATCCGGTGCCGCAGCTGAACAGCGCAGTCAGCCTGGAGTTTGTAAGTACAGCAGAGCTGCCCCTCGCTGTGGGTATAGATATAATATATATATATTTATATAGAGTGACGTCGCCAGAGACCATCCCTGGTGGTGATGTATTCTGCTTTACCGAGCCTTGTACCGATATCTCAGTGTCTCTACAGTGCCACCTAGCGGCCTCTTGTGCATTACTCAGCTCTGTTGGTATCAATCCATAGGTGGGCATCTGTAAGACGCCGCCAATGGGGCTCTTGCACAGCGTGTCCTGTTAATGCTGCCATTTCTGCGTATCTTTCTAATGCGCCGAGCCTGTAACCAGCAGATAGACAGCTTTGCAAGGCAGGTAGAAGTGCGCATGCAAGGGAGGTAGAAAATGGGATTTAAAACAAAGGGCAATCCACAAATGCATGGAGTGGCTCAGAGAATTCCCTAACCACCCACAGGTCAGCTTCAGAGGCCGGTGGGGCAGGAATCGGCTCAATTACACCCCAGACAGCAGCGTGAGTGGTTGTTTTTAGTGTGAAGCGTGGCGTTCTGCTGAGCTGTGGTGAAAAGCTTAACAGGTGTGACGTCATGAACTACCGCACCACAGCAATTAAAGCTGAGTCATAATCAGGGCCACTGGAAGTACGCGGCAGGAGAGGGATTTATTATGCTGACTAAATTACGAAGCAAGAAAGGCAAATTATGCAGCGTGATTTGGCACATTTTGAGAGAGGATTACTTCATAATTTTTTATTTTTTACCCCTGTAAGCACTGTTTCAGCAAAAGTCTCAGTTTATTATTACCACTTTCAAATTCAAATACAAAAATAAGTACTGAAAAGTAATGAGTGAACCTTAGTGCAGGACCTTTCACTGTGCGACAAATGTCATGCGTTTTCCTAACTTTTGATCCGTTTGAGCTATCAACATTTTTTTGGGGGTTAAAATCTGCAAATTATGTGGATATGTGGAATATGTGACAAATGCAGCAGATCCATAACTAGGCGAAAAATGCAGCAGCTGCAGAATCTCATAATTCCAGTGGATCTGTTCATAAATTCATAATCAAGCTCGTTTTGGGGTCGCGGAGCTGCAGACAAAGCTGTGGCCCAGCTTGTGACGTTACAGTCCTGCCTGAACCTCTGATCACACAGCACACTGCAGTGACATCACAAGCCCCACTGACTGACATCACATCATTCTATTATGACATCACAGATCCTACCTACTAACAGCACACTGCAGTGACATCACATGCCCCACCTCCTGACACCACTTGGCATTTTTGTCACAAGCTCCATTCTCTGACAACTCTTCATACTGTAATGTCATCTCACATCAAACATTGTTAAACAGCCCTTGGTTCATAGAGCATGTTATGCAAAGGCATTTGACGTATTCTTTGTTTTTGGATAAAATGGGGCAAAAGCAATGGAAACTCCCCCCTTCAGAGGGCATGTTCAGCTAGGGTAGCAGTAGTGCAAGGTTTCTTCATCTCAGGTCACATACAAATCAGTCAGCAGCACAGCAAGCTTCACTTTCTCACCAGTGGCGGGTACCAATACAAAAAATGTGGTGGCCGTGATGGCCCCAAAGTCACCAGTACTGCTCCCGCTGGTGCAGCACTTCTGTCCCCGATCGTGTCCACGAGCTGGAAAGGGAAGGACTTCCTTCCTACTCGTGGAACACAAATCCAACCAATCCTGGAGCTGCTGTCATACTAGGAGCAGCGCCAGGATTGGTGGGGGCAGGCTAACTCCGTGCTCATTTTGAGGCTGGGGGCTGTGCCAGCAAACCCCTGGCTAATTCCCTGACTGTTTTGCAGCCAGGTGATTGCTGGGTCTACAGTGCACATGTCAAGCTGGCCGCAGCAATAAAGCCGGCCAACCTAACATGAGCTGTTCAGGGGCAGCTGTAATCCTAGATTGCAGGATTCAGCCCTGCTCCTTGCCTTGACATTTGTTTGAGCCAGTAGAAAACTAAATGGCATGCCATTTTATTTATTTGTGTGTGCCTGCTGTGCTGCAGCTGGTGGGGCAGCGCTCCTCTGCTCCTGAGGAGGAGCTGTCCCTGTTTCTCACAGAAGGCATCAAGTGCAATCTTACATCCCCTAGAGGCCAGTTTCAGCAGGGCAGACTAGTACTCATGTAGCATTGTCCCGCCTGACTTCCTGTCAGGGACAGGACAGGCGAGCAGGAAGAGGAAGTGAGGACACAGGAAACGCTTAGTCTGTAAGCAGTGTGAGGCTGGCAGGGAATAAAGCAAGACGTGTAATCTCTACCTCTGTGTCGGTGTATCCTTGCGATGGGCGCCAGCGCTGCGACAATGGCGACGAGGGTGGGATGTTTGTAAAAACCCACAAGCAGCATTGCCCAGCCACCCAACGTGGCCGACCACCGAATCCTGCCGCGGAGAAAACCGCCGAAGCCAAGAACACCTGATTGCTGCCGGGGGAAGAGAGGCGCGAAAGAACCAGAGCGCGGGTGCGCGAACGACACCCCAAGCACCCGACTGCTGCACCGGGAGGTAGGCGCGTATGCCAGAAGCGCGGCCCCCACGTGTCCAGAAGAAGCAGCCGAGTGTGCAGCGCCGGAACCAGCACCCGACCCCAGGCGCGAGCAAGGAGAGAAGAACCAGAGCAGAATACAGCGCGAGGAGCGAGGGTGAGTCCAAACCCTGCCGCTTCCCTCACGCGCGCTGTCTAACTGGTCCCAGAGACAGAGACACGAGGCATGCTGTCCTGCGCGGCGGCCATTTTGAAGTCAGGCGCCCGCCCTCAAACAAACCTGCGCTCTCTCCATGGCGGCCATCTTAAAGTCAGGCGCCACTCGTTAAATAAGGACTTTGCCAATATAAAAAGTCAACCAAGATACATAAAGGCTCAAGGAGCTGAATGTTGACAAATGAACGCTGCATGCTGCCAATAAGACGCAAATAAGCACTAGATAACGCTCTACACAGCTTTTCAGAGCCAGCTAAGTGCAGATGTCCAATCCGGGCCCTGATAGCTCCTCAGGCACTGCCACCACAGCGTCAAGTGCATCAAGCACAGCGAGGTCAGGAAGCCCAGCTCCTAGTACAGGAAGCCCAGCTCCCAGCACAAGAGGCCCTGCTCCTCCAGCCACCGTACCTGCAATGGCGAACAACCCAGTTGGAGCCTCATTCATGCGCCAACCTCAGCCTTTACCACTGACGCCGGGCAACAGCATGGGCCCATCGTGGAAAACATGGAGTGAAGATTTCGAGGACTACATGGTCGGATCCCTAGTACAAGATAACAAGCAAAAACTTGTGGCTTTGAGAAATCTGATTGGTCCAGACATTGCACAAATCATCAAAGAACTACCTAACGCTGCAACAGCCACCTATGATGAAACCAAAGCTGCACTTGACAGACGCTTTCTCCACAAACGCAACGTGGATTATGAGCGCCATACGTTCAACCTTGCCACGCAGGAGAAAGATGAATGTATGAGTGACTTCATCATGCGCATACGTAGACTCGCACTATACTGTGACTTCGACAACTTCAAAACGGAAGACGCCCTGAGACTCCGCATCATCGACGGCTGCTCATCTGAAACCTTGCGCCGGAGACTTCTAAAAAAACCATACACACTAGACGAAATTGAGGAACTGACAAGAATTAATGACCAGGCGGAGGACTACGCGAAGCGGATGGGGACACAGAAATCATCGGATCACAAAGACCATGCGTTGCGCATTCAGGCACACAGGTCCTCCAAGACTACCAAGTCCACCTCCAAATCCCACAGGTCTCAACCATCGCGTCGAAGCTCGCGACACACAAGGTCCGCAAAAGCCACGCCCACCTGTTATAGATGCGGGCAGGACTACCCACACTCAGGACAGTGCCCAGCCATCGGGCAACGATGCCACCGCTGTGGAAGAGACAATCACTTTGAGATTGCATGCCAAGCCAAGCAACCAAGTCACAGATCATCGACCAAAGGGCATGAGTCACGCCACCACGCCCGAGCCATAAAAGACAAGGGAAGCAGGTCCTCCAGCTCGTCCAACTCCAGCGTTCAGTCAGCCTACTCGCATCAGTCAAGAGGTCGCTCCGGAAGTGGCCATCGCTCAAGGCGTCATGTGACGGACTCCTATCGGTCACGCAGAGACACATCCAGTGAGTCACCGTCGCGCACCCCCACATCACAAGACAGTGATGAATACATATGCATGGTAACAACCCCGGATCGTGATGAGTACATATGCATGGTTGCTGACCCGGATCGACTGAAGCGATATCCAAAACTCGACATCCTGATAGGCGACCACCCAGCTAAATTTGTTCTGGACTCTGGAGCATCCTTGAACTATATCTGTGCTTTAGAACATCAAAACATGAAACATAAGCCCAAACTGGAACCTGCTGCTGTCCGTGTGTTCACGTGGATGTCACGCAAGCCACTGCCTTGCTTAGGCCGCTTCCGCACCACTCTCACGTTCAAGGACCGGACAATTGATGCCCACATTCATGTAGTGGAGGGACCAGATCTGGCAGACTGTCTCCTTAGTCTCCCCACAGCAGAAAGACTCAAACTCGTAGAACTCCTCTACATGACGGAGGACACTCCTGACATTGTTGCGAAATTTCCCAACTTATTCAAAGGACTCGGGAAGCTCAACCACTTCAAAGTGAAACTTCATATCAATGAAAATGTGACACCAGTTGCCCAACATCACAGGAAGGTGCCATTCCATCTACAAAAAGCCGTTGATGACGAGCTCCAAGATCTCCTTCGAACAGACATCATAGAACGCACGACGGGTCCCACCCCATGGGTATCACCAGTCGTGGTAGTTCCGAAAAGAGGGGAAGACAACAAGGTCAGGCTATGTGTTGACATGCGCGCGCCCAACACCGCCATCGAGCGGGAACGCCATCCTGGGCCGCATATCAGTGACATGATTACCAAATTAAATGGCGCCACAGTATTCTCCAAGCTTGACCTTAACAAAGGTTACCACCAACTGGAGCTCCACGACAAATCGAGATACATCACGACTTTTACCACGCACCAAGGCCTATTCCGCTACAAACGCCTGAACTTTGGCATATCCTCGGCTGCCGAGATCTTCCAGGAGGCCATCAGGCGAGTCATCCAAGGCATCCAAAAATGCCTTCAATTATAGTGACGATCTGCTGGTATTTGGGAAGGACCGAACAGAACACGACACAGCCCTGGACAGGGTCTGTCATGCACTGATGACGGCAAACCTAACACTTAATGCCAGCAAGTGTGAATTCCACAAAGACACCTTTAAAATTTTATGGACACATCTTCTCGAAGGAGGGCATGAGACCGGACCCTGAGAAGGTAGCAGCCCTGGCCGACACTCAGAAACCCCGAGATGTCACTGACCTACGTTCCTTCCTTGGCATGGCAAGCTATTGCGTGAGGTACATCCGCGACTACGCCACAATCAGCTACCCACTGCGGGAACTTACTCGCCAAGGTCAGCCATTCGAATGGACGGAAGCGTGCCAACGTGCGTTCTCCGTCATCAAACATGCCGTGGGGTCAGCTATCAATTTGGCGTACTTCGACACGAAGAAGAAAACTGAAATCACAGTGGATGCCAGTCCAGTGGGCCTTGGTGCCATTCTGGCCCAATACCGCGAAGACTCAGACCAGCGACACATCATTGCTTACGCAAGCCGCAGTCTGACGGATACAGAAAAAGCATACTCCCAGCCGGAGAAGGAAAGCCTAGCTGTGGTATGGGCGTGCGAACACTTTCACCTTTTTGTTTATGGCAAACATTTTACGATCATTACAGATCATCAGGCGCTCATCACAATTTTTGGTAACCCCAATGCGAAAATGCCACCACGCATTGAGCGGTGGGGTCTGCGCCTCCAAGACTACGTCTTCTCCATCATCCACAAACCTGGGAAAGCTGAAAACCCAGCTGATTTCATGTCACGACACCCGCTGGCAGGTGCCCGTTCTGCACTTTCTGTGGCTGACGAATATCTCCACTTCGTTGTCGACGCTGCATGTCCTCCCACTGTTCCTGTTGAGGCCATCCAGGAGGCGTCCGCACTTGACCCCCTCGTCCAAGCAGTGATGACCCGCATTCGCTCCAACTCCTGGAGGGACGTGAAGCAGTCCTCCTCCGAGTCAGCTCAACTTCGACAAGACCTAGCCGCATTCCAACGAGTGCGTGAAGAACTTTCCATCAGTGACAATGGTCTCCTTTTAAGAGGGGGGAGAATTGTGATTCCTCTCAAACTACGTCAAGGGGTCATCAACCTGGCACATGAGGGACACAGAGGCATCAATGCAACCAAGAAAGCCCTGAGAGAACGAGTCTGGTTCCCCACCCTTGACTATATGGTCGAGACAACTCTGAAAGACTGCATCACATGCCAAGTAGTCAGCCGGGAAGAACCACCAGCACCGTTACAAATGTCAGAACTGCCGGACGGAGTATGGCAACAGATTGCGGTCGACTTCTTCGGCCCACTACAATCAGGACAGTATATCATTGTTGCTATGGACGAATACTCCCGCTTTCCATTCGCACAATTGATATCATCGACTCGAGCAACGACCGTGATCCCAGTGCTTGATGAGATATTTGCAGCCTGGGGCATCCCGCTGCGAGTAAAGACAGACAATGGACCCCCCTTCAACGGTCATGAGTTCACAAACTTTGCAACCCATCTAAACTTCAAACACCAGAAAATTACTCCGCTGTGGCCACAGGCAAATGGCATGGTGGAGCGATTTATGGGGACACTAAAGAGGGCAATCCAGCAAGCTGAACTGACTCACCGAGATGTCCAGCAGACATTGAATGAAGTACTCAGGGCGTATCGGAATACGCCGCACAACACCACCGATCAGTGCCCAGCAACTGTAATGCTTGGAAGGACACCTAGGACAAGACTGCCCATGCTAAATGAAAATCCCCAACAACGGAAAGTCACAGTTGATCACAACACCCTCGTGGAAATCGATCACCACAAAAAGCATAGAATGAAGACATATGCTGATCAACGCAGACATGCCAAAGACTCTAACATACACGAAGGAGACTGGGTGATAGTGCGAAGTGATCGGCGATCCAAAGCAGACAGTCGATACCTCGACATTCCCATGCAAGTCACCTAGAGGAAAGGAACCATGGTCACAGCCAAAGCTGACCACAAACAAATAACAAGAAACATCTCACACTTTAGAAAATGCAACCAGCGCGGCTGCCACGAGACCGTGTCAAACTTACCCTCAAGTGACTCTTCCAATCAGAGTGACAACAGTGACCCAAGCCACCATAGCCCCACGCGAATGGTGGATATCACAAGTCACCACAGTCCAGTGCTCAGACACAGAGACCGGCCACCACGTCAGATAAGAAAACCTCGACGTCTGGTCGAAGAGATGTAGAGGAAGTGAGACTTTGCAAAACAGGGGAGATGTAGCATTGTCCCGCCTGACTTCCTGTCAGGGACAGGACAGGCGAGCAGGAAGAGGAAGTGAGGACACAGGAAACGCTTAGTCTGTAAGCAGTGTGAGGCTGGCAGGGAATAAAGCAAGACGTGTAATCTCTACCTCTGTGTCGGTGTATCCTTGCGATGGGCGCCAGCACTGCGACAACTCACATTCAAGTACTCACAGAATGTGTACAGTCGAGGTACGCAACAGACTCCACCTAGGAGTGGGAGCTTAACTCACAAAGAAGAATGTGCAGATGGAAGAGTGAGTGAATATGTGAGTTCTGTACCTAAAGTGCATCTAAAGTGAGGCAGCTGGTAACAAGGCATACTCTCTCAAGGCTTGCTTTCAATATCCCTAGAATCAAATACACCTACCTGCCTGCACTACTCCTGATCCTGCAGAGTAGAAGCTGGCGAGCCACCGAAAGCTCGAGTCTGAAGCCTGGTTCTTGCTCAGCTCCATGTCCTGTTTGAACCTCGAGGCCATAACGAGCCGAGCTTTCGTGTGACTTCCGCCTTCCTCCCTTCCTCTATCCGAGATGTGGTGTTACGGCAAGAGCTGAACTGGGGAACCAGGTTTGAGTCTCGGTATCCTATCAGTATCCTGTGATTTTGTGCAAATCACCTAATCTCCCCATGCTTATCAACAATGCATGTGACGCTGTGTAATATAGCCGGTGTTCATATAAAGGGTTACAATACCTTCGGGTCAAGTTTGAACTGTTTTCAAAAGCTGCAGTAAAATGTGCAAAGGAGTAAAAACAAAGCCTTAACACAATGGAAGAGAGACAGATACTCATTTACTGGATGATTTGTACAAAATGAAATCAGAAAACCTGGAAAAATCACGGTTTCCTGCTTAAATTGTGTGATCTTAGGCAAATATCTTATTTCAACAAAACTACATTTTCTTCATTATCGTCTAGGAAAGTACTCTCACCTGGCAATCTTAAACATTCACTGTTCTGTAATTCATTTGTTACACCATCATAATGTACATTTTAAGAGGCCTCTTGCACGTAACTAGCAATTCTTCGTGCTTTGTAGGAAAATATATTGAAGTGGACATTTAATTCAATTTTCAGTACACTCTGTCCTTTTTCATGGGACAATAGCATAGAAATGCATCAAATTAACAAAAATGTGTGCTTTAATTGTTGTCCAGTTTCAAATGCAGATCTTGCCACTTCTTTTTCTCAACTTGGACTGAGCATTACCCGATCCTGATTGTCTGCCATTTGAGCCCCTCCCCCATAGATTAACATGTTATCCACGCCCCTTTGTTTGCCATGTTAACCCCCCCTCCAATGTTAAGACCTAGTTGCGCCCCTGCTAGGGATTAACGGCATGCTGAGAAGTTCTTGAAAAGTTAAAAAGTTAACAGGAAATGGCAGCATGATTCAAGACTGACATCATATTCTATCACCACCTCTTCAGGGTAAGATGCGGAGAGTAGGGAAGGAGGGAAGGCTTCCAAGGCGGGGCGTGACTCACTCCACTATCGTGACATACAGCGAGGAAGGCAGTGAATGGGAAGCCTCTCACATGTAAGGCAGGCACAATTATCTGCCAAAAGGGAACCTTAAGTTCTCACTTGCACAGTGATTAACCCTACTACATGTTCTTGATAAAAAAAAAACAAGTTACTGAGGTCAGGTCTGGTTCGGAGATCACAGCAGGTTTTGTACCAGTGAAAGCATCTATAATTAATGTGTTTCAAAGTGCGAAAATATTAACCGAGGCACTGAGGAGACCCCCAGGCCTGGGAGGGAAGGGGGTGGTCTTCTGGGAGGGCAGGTAACAGCACCTCGAGGTCTGTGGGGCCTTGAGGTATGCCCCTGATATATAAGGGTGTTCAGGATAAGATGCATACAATGATAGAATTTAACTGACAATCATGTGCAGGAGTGAATTATTCAAATTCTGTTGACTGTGGCTGGAAAGAAACAATGGTGTCTTGGTTATTCATTTCTGTATTATCTTGAGACTGGATACTCTTTTAAAAGATGCCCAAAATTGTCCCTGACAAACAACAAGGCTTAACATCAAACCACAATTATTTGCTGAGTAAGGCATTATGGTAGTCCCATCTTTTGAAGAATAGCATAAACAGGTTGCCATTGAAGTTAATTTGAGTGGGTAATTATAGAAATTATTGGTTTTGTTGACTCAAGAGGACAGCCAGCTTGTGGGGGAACTGAAAATTAATTATGAGGAGAAACTGCAAGAAAAATATGTAGTGTTGTAGATGTAACTAAACTAAATTAGCACCCACCTCTTCTAGTGTTATCTTTGTAGGATGATGGCCCTGTATATACTATACCAAAAAGGGGTATAGTGTGCACAGAGTCCATTGAGTTCCCAAATGTACAGCAGAGTATAACGTAGATAATAACTTATTCTCAATTTAGTGGTAGCTGGGCTGAGCAGTTAGGCTCATCAGAGGGTAGTGTGACTGCATTTGGTGTGCATACTCAGGCAGGAACACACACTCAATGACTGACTCCAGGCCAATGTTTGTAAAGAAAATATTACTTTAGTCACTTTTATTTCTAGGAATCAAGTTGAACTCAGTTACAGGTAGGTAATACTTTCAAAAAGGCAGTAGAAATACTTTATGGTCTTGGAGGTACTTTGGTATTGCGAATTCAATTCAGTAACATTCAGTACTGGAACAAGATAGACAATTGCCGGTATTCAATGGAGTGCAATGCAATCCTAAGGAAGGAAAAAAGTGTTACGCATCAGCGGGTAAGTACATGACTTATGTTACCAGTCTTTGAGGATTAGTCTGACCCTGGGCAGGCGTCAGTTTGAGCTGGGCACTGCCCATCAGTGGCACTGGGGTGGCCGGGTGCAGAGTTCAGTATCTACGCTATGGCGGTCGATATCGGCACTGGTATTCTGCTCTCGTGGTCAGCGGAGAACAATGGGGGTGAAAGCGGCTCAGTAGGCCGCCAACACCAGGACCATTGCGGACGTCATCAGCAAGTCACTGTAGATCGAAGGGAGGCACCACCAGCCCAGCAGTCACGATTGTGGGGATGGAGATGCGCAGGGGATGGAAGAGTCCCCCTGAGGTTGGGCCATCTCAGACAGGCTGCGGATGAGCAGGCGGGGTAGGAGGAAGCCAACAGGGCCACTTGGAGGAGGATACAGGCTCTCAGGAATGGAGCTGTGAACAACTTGGGATGTTGAGCCGATAGGATCCCTCTAGGTCGTGGAGGCCGTCCAGCTGTGGTGCTTCCTTCTGGCACGGCAGAGTCACGTTGACACATGTGTCAGTCACTACCGCTGCAGACTTGAGGTTCTTTTTGCAGTAGTGAGTCAGGTCGACACAAGTGTGGGTCCTCAACTATTGTGGTTCTTTTATTGGCAGACGCCGGGGAGTAAAGCCTCTAGCCCAAAGGGAGGTTCTTGGAGATTTGGTGAAGGCTGGAAGGTCTCCTGGGTTTCTTGTAGTCCTGTCAGGGTTTCTTGTAGTGCATGTAAGGCTGTTACTGAGGTTGTGGGGCAGTAGCCAATGGCTACTGTCTCCTTGGGTTTCTACGCCCTTTGGGTGCCCCCTCCATTTAGGGAGAGGGGCACATCCCTGCTCCTATTGGGCCTAATGCTCCAATTCAAGATGAAGAATTTCTAAGAGAGGTGTTCACCTCAACCACTGACGACTGTAGCGGTGTGCCAGACAGAGGTGGTCACTCCCACTCTCCTTACTAGTGTTCCTGCCTGTCCTGCCACCAAAAGTGGGGCTTGGTCAGGGGGTGGGTGTCTACACTAGTTGGAGCTGCCCCAAATCAGCACACCCCAAGGTGAGAGCCTTTAAAGCCCACCGCCAAGTGTTGCTGTTCCTCCCAGGGGGAGGTGTGAAGCACGTCCACCCAGAGCAGGCTTTGTTCCTGAGCTCCGAGGACACAAAGGCTCTCACCCCATGAGGTCATAAACCTGTCTGGAGGTGCCTGGCTGGCGGGGACCAGACAGCCAATACACTAGAACTTGGTCGTTTTTCAGGGGGCATCTCTATGATGCCCTCTGAGCGCATTTTATACTAAATCCAAAACTGGCATCAGTGTGGATTTATTATGCTGAGAAATGTGGTACCAAACTTCCCAGTTTTCAGTACAGTCATCATGGAGCTATGAAGTTCATAATGACAAACTCACAGCCCATGTAATCAAAAAGGCGTCACAGCACTTACAATGTCTGTGAATGGCACAGACGCTGTAGGGGCCTATTGCTCGTGCAGCTATGCCCTCACCTGTGGTATGGTGCACCCTGCGTTAGGGCTGTAACGCCTGCTAGAGGGGTGACTTACCCATGCCACAGGCAGTGTTAGGGGACAGGGCACACAGAGGTGTGTGCCATGTCGATCCTTCAATTTGATCTGCACCAAAGCATGCAGCCGGCAGTGACCCATGTGTGGGTGTTAAGGCGAGGTGTCTCTAAGGGTGGCATAATACAAACTGTAGCCCTCAGAGGTCCTCTCTGGTCACAAAGCCCTTGGAACAAGAGGTACCTTATACAAGGAACTTACATGTGGCGCAGAGTTGTGCCAATTGTGGAAGCAAAGGTACAGTTTTGTGAAAGAACACAGGTGCTGGGGCCTGGTTAGTAGGGTCCCAGCACACACTCAGTCAAGTTGGCATCTGGCATCTGGCAAAACGTTAGGGGGGTAATCAAGCAAAAAGGGGCACTTTTCTACAATCTTAAAGCCAGTTTCCTTTTCTCACTATTTCATCCACAGTCACATAGACATGCCGAGAGAATTAATAAAACCAACAGCTGTGCAATAGTTAAGACGTTTCACTAAATTACATCAGGTAATTGTACACAGCTAAGAATTTGCATGTAATGGTAAAAAACACTCCCCAGTGGCTGCTTCACTATTTTACTGTGTAAGGCGCACAGCCTACATTATTTTAAGGTGGTGTCCCCTTGAAGTCCTTTTTGAAGAGCAAGAAAATATTGAAACCATTTTAACACAATCTTCTTGATGGAGGAGAGCATCAATTTCAAGCAAGAAAGAAGTCCAAAAAGTATGTGTAGACAAATTGCTATGTGGTCACCCTCTCCAGATTGTAGAAGTACTTCACTGTACAATGTCTTCTTCCTAGACATTGGAAGATTCAGCCTACATTTGACGTGCTGGTAAAATCTGCTACATCTACATGTGGTGTGGAATCTGAGCACAATTAAATTTATCAGAACTGTCATGGCACAGAAAGCCATTCTTGAAGTTTGCTGCGACCACATGGGGATCATCTGATTAAACAATTTTTCCTCTGTTTTAACAGCTTCAGCGCGGCGCGAATTTTCGCGCTGTGCTGAGGGTTCTACCGTTCCGTCATGAGCATGGAAGGGGTTAAGAGAAACGCTATTTGCAGCCCCTACATTACTCCCAGAACTCCTACCCATAATTTCACCGTCTTTTAAATAAAGTCTCTAACCCTGTGGCCTCAAAAAAACGTATCAATTCCTCGCACCTCCTGACCTCTGGCTTCACTCATGCACCCTTTAATCTGTAATCTGTTGAATCTTCAGACATTACAAGGGTTTGCTACTTTCTAAATATGGGTTTCTTTATGTTATTTGTCTGGTTAAACGTGTTATTTTACCTCCTGTTGCCCCCAAAGGACCAGAAGTTTACAAAGCTGTCGATTACCACCAGGCGTCGACACAGAGACACAAGTAAGGACCCCCGAGGTGGCAATGAGTCGGTGAGTCGGCGTGTCACGAGAAATTCAATTCTGCACCCCGTGCAAAGTGTACTAACCTGTAACAGCATAGAGACGGCCAGAGTCACACAGAGTGACCGGGCACAGGGCCCACATGTATGTGAAATCCTGCAGCATTAACTCTTCACATAACGGTACGGTGCATCATTAACCCTGCACTGGAGCAAAATCTGTCATTAACATTTCACAGAACTGCACGGGCGCCATTAACCCTGCACTGGAGCCAAATCTGTAATTAACCCTTCACAGAACTGCACGGGGCATCATTAACCCTGCACTGCAGCAAGATCTGTCAGTAACCCTTCACAGAACTGCACATGGCACCTTTAATTCCGCGCTGGAGCAAAATCTGTCATTAACCCTTCACAGAACTGCACGGGGCACCATAGATCTTTCACAGAACTGCACGGGGCATCTTTAACCCTGCACTGGAGCAACATCTGTCATTAACCCTTCACAGAACAGCATGGGGCAACATAAACCTTTCGCAGAACTGCACGGGCATCATTAACCCTGCACTGGATCAACATGTGTCATTAACCCTTCACAGAACTGCACGGGGCACCATAAATCTTTCACAGAACTGCACGGGGCATCATTAACCGTGCACTGAAGCAAAATCTGTAATTAACCCTTCACAGAACTGCACGGGCAGCATCCACCTTTCGCCAAACTGCACGGGGCATCATTAACCCTGCACTGGAGCAAAATTTGTCATTAACCCTTTACAGAACTGCACAGGGCATCATTAACCCTGCACTGGAGCAAAATCTGTAATTAACCCTTCACTGGCCTGCACGGGGCATCATTAATCCTGCACTGGATCAAAATCTGTCATTAACCCATCACAGAACTGCACAGGGCATCATTAACCCTGCACTGGAGCAAAATCTGTCATTAACCCTTCACAGAACTGCATGGGGCACCATAAACCTTTCTCAGTATTGCACGGGCATCATTAACACTGCACTGGAGCAAAATATGTCATTAACCTTCACAGGCCTGCACGGGCATCATTAACCCTGCACTGGATCAAAATCTGTCATTAACCCATCACAGAACTGCACAGGGCATCATTAACCCTGCACTGGAGCAAAATCTGTCATTAACTCTTCACAGAACTGCATGGGGCACCATAAACCTTTCTCAGTACTGCACGGGCATCAGTAACACTGCACTGGAGCAAAATATGTCATTAACATTCACAGAACTGCACGGGGCATCATTAACCCTGCACTGGGGCAAACTCTGTTATTAACCCTATACAAAACTGCAAGGGCATCATAAACCCTGCACCAGAGCAAATTCTGTCATTGACCCTTCACAGAACTGCACATGGCACCATTAATTCTGCACTGGAGCAGAATCTGTAATTAACCCTTCACAGAACTGTACGGGGCGCCATAAACCTTTCACAGAACTGCACGGGGCATCATTAACCCTGCACTGGAGCAGAATCTGTCAATAACCCTTCACATCGCTGTATCATTAATGCTTCATTGGAACAAAAACAGATGAATGTTTCCTTAAAATGCACAGTGTAGCATTAACCTTTCAGGGTTATTCAGTTAGACAGAGTGTGTTATTAACCCTGCCGAGAACATCATGGCACGCAGTAAGTGCACCTGGGGCTGCACAGTAAACAGATAACGTGTTGACGTCAGCTTAACAGGCGCCCAGGGCTGCAACGCAAAGAAAGCTCATATGAATATGTTCACTCAACAGCCTAAGTGAGCAATGTCAACTGTGATAGAAAATATTGGCAAATAAAAAAAAAAAACACATATCACAGGTTGAAATTGTCGCGGTTTCACTTTTCATATACATGTTCAAAGTAAAGCCCTTCCTGGCAAAGGTCACAAGTATGCATTGATAGGAATTTGCAGAGAGTTAAGGTAAAAAAAACAACAAAAAAAACAGAACATGACTGCCCTGTTTGGTCAAGTTAAAGTTCGCCAGAATGAAAATGACCATGCAGGATTTATAAATCAATGTCAGCATAAGTAGAGCGTGTTCCCTACTCTAGATAACAAGAACAAACAGTTTGCAACTGCTCGGAAAGAATGAACCTTGTACTTTTTCATTCTGAACAGAACACGAGAACACAGGGTTGAATTTACAAAAGGTCAGGGTTTCCCATGTGTAACATTTTTACTCGTGAAGAATGTCTACCTGGTGAAAAAATCAATACTAGTCAGTATCAATTTAGAGCACGTTTGGACAGTTGCCTGTTTCTTTTTTTCAACGCGCCAGAAATATGTTTACCTTGGAGATATCAAATCAAAGAAACTTTATTGGATCCATTTGTAATACAGATCATAAAAGTACAAAACATCTTAAAAACCGTAACAGTTTGCCCAGTTTCCCTTTAGCTTTTAACACCAACATGTACAAAGGTTACCTTGGAGATAACAAAATGCTTTTCCACCAGCCCTTGACAAGACTAAACCTGCCTGTGTTTCCTGCTGGAAAACTATATGCAAAGTGTATGTGAACACCCACAAACCAGCCTAGCGCATACATTTGTGATTGCAGAAATTCCAACATACTGAGGGAATGTACTCATTTACAAAGACTATTTCTGAGTGTAACATTCCACCAATCCCGATTTTTTCAAATCAGGGTACCTCATTCGCTAGGCTGAGAACTACTCCTGAACATGCAGGAGTAAAACATGTCTACTCATGGAGAAAAATATGCTGAATCAAACCCAGAAATTCAGGAGTGAATCTTGTATATTTAGTACAGAGTAGTTGTGATATCAGTAGACACGTGTGGCTCAATGGCTAGAGTGGCAGACCCTGATGCAGAGGTCTAGCCCGGGACCAGGGTTCAATTCCCCGCCTCGGCGGGTCTTGAGCTCAAAAATTCCACGGACCTGATAATTCTCGCCTCGGTGCCTATTCCAATCATGGAGTCCCACTCTGCAACTCTGGGCAATAGCTTGCTTAATCTCCACGACGGCCCCCACAACGCTAAGGATGCCTGGCCTCCACCTTGGGGGTGCCCAGGAGTGGACACCTCACAGGGAAAGCCAGGATGGGTTCCACAGCGGTATTTGTACCAGTGCCTTGAGACCCTTGCGGGTGTGTAGTGCGCTATACAAGTATCAATTTACATTTACAATTTACATTTACTCATAGCATAGTCCCTCCTGTACCTTTGGTACCAGAAGTAGATTGGTGCTTGACCCACACCCCCTCCCGGCATTAGAGGGCCCTAAGAACATTCTGACTCATGCAAAGAGGGAAGGACAGTATAAACAATTCTTTACAATAATGGAACAGCACACTGTAGACTATTCAAGTTAAATGGTTGAGTGGTCAAATTCATCAACACTCAGTTATCAGAATGAAGGCCAATTTTTAACAACACAATATTACTCATTATGTGTGCATTATGTGCCTGAAGTGTAGAATGACAGCACAAAAGTTATTCACAGCCGGCAACCGATGTGTGCATAGTCCCGAATCAGTAGTCTCTATTTTGGGATGAATAACTGTAAAGATAAATCACATCAGGTCCACCTTGTAGTAAAGCAAAGGACTTAAGTGACATTTTTATCTAAAATATCCTTCTTATCACAATGGACATTAAATCCACCTGGCACCTATATTAAGAGTGCACTCACTGTTCAATGAGGAGCCAAGAAACACCCGTCAGCAGCGGGTTCTGTCAAAGATTTCAACAAACTGAACAAAAGTATTGGCAACCATTTGTCCCTCTTGTAATTGGATAGTGGGTACATATTGTTGGCAGAGCATACAGCCCCTTGGGCTCTGGGAAGAGAGTTGCAGGCCTGACTGATCCATAAGGAAGTTCTCCAATTGCTCTATGCTGCTTAGATTCCCAACAGGGTCACCCAGTTGTAGAACACCATATTTAATATTCCTATGTTAATTATTTAAGTTATTGAGCACGCTAATAAGGGGTTGGCGGATGTGGGACATCTCCCCAAAATTGGCAAATGTTAGATCTGCTCTCTTTAGAGGGAACAGCCAAGTATACAATCTAAATATCTGCCAATTTTTGGTGTTTGTTGTACATGCTCCAAACTCTAAATAACCTCCTAAATCTTGACACCTGGGTTAAAACGCAACACAGATTAATACAACACAAAGTCATGCTAATAACTTTTTAAAAAACTACTGTGATAATTCAAAAATGTTTTTACGAAAGACCTTTAGAAAGGGTAACATTATGGAAACGTGCTACCCACTGATTGCCAGTTTATCAAAATTGAGAACCGTTTAAGCAGCACGCTAAGCCATTTGCTGCTGATGGAAGAGAAGAAAGACCACTCACAATCACAATCAGAAAAATCTCTTCTAAACCTAGTGAACATCGGAATCAGTGACTAGGTTTAATCATGTGGTTCACAATTACATTTCAATCTAACCAATTGGTTTCAGAAGCAGTTTGTGAGTGACTAAACGGTGAGAAAGTTTAAGGAAGGATCAAAACTAGAGTGAAGGATAGGATTAAGGATATAGAATGGTTTAATGTTAGAGATATAAAGGGAGTGAGGGATAGTGATAGCATTAAAGTTAGCATTAGGGTCAAGGTGAGGATTAAGAATGAAGGACGCCAAAGTAAAAAAGATCGAGCTAGAGTGTAAATTCAAACCAAATAAATCAAAACAATGTCCATTTCAATGGAAATGGGAAATTTCGAACATTTTGCCAATTTTTTTCTTTAGAACTAGGGGTAATTTAAGTTTGGCAAAAATGGGGCATCTTGAAAAAATGCTGAATGTTCTATCTACCTATGACAACCGCAGTGCTCTCACCCCATTCTGAGGAAGGAACCACCTAATTTCCCTCAGGGGAGCCATAGATGGCACTGCCTTTGTAACACTTTGAACTGACTAGGCACCAACCCTGGACCGTAAGATCACAGTGACGGTCACTCTTCCCTCATTAGGATAGTCTGACCATCACTGCATTTCTCTGCCCAGGACCATGAGGCATGGCTGGCCAAGACAGGGAATCATTTAATGACCACACTGCACAGGGGGAAATCTCTGTGCACACCAGGCCCATTGATATTTTGGGTTTTTTCAATAACAAACTCCAACTTTGAGTTTTTTTTATTAGGAAACTAAAAATGTCTCATAGCAAGCAAAACAAATGTGACACCCGCTTGGCAATGTTTTCAGCCTTCAATTCAACCATTGCGCCAGCAATTCCATGGTGCTTGAGACATTCTGTCAAGCAGCTGGGGGATCTCTGAATCAGGTGGGCGATCTTTCAAAGGTAAGGGGAGACCATAGCCTCTGCTGACCTGACAGACCGTGGGGCAGCCATTCTTGAAAGGGCCCCCTAAATGCACTGCTCACTAATTCTCTCAAACACTTCACTTGCTGAACACTTGTAATACAAACGTATCTAAAGGCTGTTGTAGATGATATTGGGATATCACCCAAGGGTTAATTCCACAAATGACCCAAAATAGAAAACTTGTATTCTATTTTAAGAGGATACATTCTGTCAAACACCAAAACGTGCCAAAAACTAACAGCTGCACGATGACAATACCTGCGGAAGGGTTACTGTACCAAATGTACAGCTTCCCATTCATGTGGACAATTGATTGAAAATCATGCAACTATTTTCCTAGTAAAAAAAAGACATCTTAATCTGGCTTGATGACATTTTAAAGTATCATGGTGGAATTTTTTTAAGTTAAAGGACTGCAGAGAAATATCATAACACACAGATGAGTATCATGAAACATCTAGTTTTGGCTTCAGTCAGCAAGAACTGTTTACGATTGTTCTAATTACACATTTTTGACCTAATAAACAGGAGCCAAAAATACAATTAGTTAAAATAATTTAACTTTGAAGTCCATGCATAGTGGATGGCACAGATTAGCTAAACTCTTTGGTTTATAATAGTCTACCATATAATAATTATTTTTTATACTTCTTTTTATGCAACACTAGAACATCCTCCACGTTGTTTTGATCCCCCTTACTGTAACATAATGTGTTTTCAAAAGGCTTTGAGGGATCTGTTCTGATAAAAAAAAAGCATGGAGGGGCAAAATAAAATGAACGTAAACATTTATACAGGTCAAATGAAAGGTTCTGGTACCAACAAAATATATTTCGATAAATTCTGCATGGTGTGTGTTTTTTAATCAATTTATGTTTTAATTCTGCTATAATGGTATATAATTTAAACAGCAACAAATACTGCGCTACACATTTCCCATGTGTCCTTAAAGCTCATAGTGACACCTTTTCAATAAATAGGCACACCCATTCCAACCACCGCCTTTTTATCCTAGGCCGAGAATAGATTATATATCAATACCATCAGACTTAAATATGGCCCTAAAAAATCTATAACGTCAGAGATGTGAAGTGAATATCCAGCAGGGCGGGATCTGGGAAAGGTTATCTAGATAATCACTGCCTGTATGCAAGATTTGCATTTCGATGTATATATGTAAATATGTATATCCTGCAAATCTTACATAAAGCTAACACATTCAGGAATCCATTCTGATAAGAATCCACCAAGGGCTAAAAACAGATACAAAGATAGGTGCCCAGTTAAGTCAAATCATAATCCACCTGCATAATTTATGAATTAGTTATCAAAGAATGTGTTGAAGACAGGAACAACAAAGTATGCGAGCTATATTGCCACGGGACTTTAACACGTCTAAAGGTTAGCAACGAAAACACAAATGTATTTTTTTTAAATCTGAAAAACAATGTTAATTGAAGCAAAGACATGGTAGACTTATAAACAGAAAGGGACAATAACCCTTGCTTTTTGTCTCTATGCTAGCAGAAAACTCAACAACACAAACAGAAATGTTAGTCATATTGATAAATGTAAGTTAATGCATTCAATGTGTCTGACATTCACCCTATATCCCTGCTGACAGAATCAGGGAAGGGATCAAGGCAAGGGCAGAGCACATTTCAAGAAGGCAAAAAGCTCTTACAAAATATGTGCAATGCCCTCTCTAAATAAAAGAAAACACATGCATTGACAACTATTGGGACCTCAGTGGTGCAACCGGTGTATTGAAAATGCACTGCTCTTGATGGCTTTACCATCATTTGTGGGTTTAAGAATAACTTCTGGGACAGTTTAGAACATTAGCATAATGTGGAAGAATCTTTAGCATATTTTAAATCCACTGGGAGCAGAACGTCCCAGAATTAAACCTTTAGAGACAGCAAAGTACATTATTTACCCTGCTGTCAACTCATATCATGGATGCCTCATAATTAACCCTTGATGGGCAGCACTGCGCAATATTGACACTTCCGCGACAGCATGCCGCAATATTCATCTTTCAGAGAGTACACAGCGCACCATTAACGCTTCAATGATTGCTTTGTACAAACTTTAAGGCTATCAGAGCACATTGTTAACCTCTCGAGGTCAGCAAGCGACCTGAATCTGGATTTTGGCTTTGATTCTGCTTGTGAAATGTAAACCACTTCAATGCTTTAGTTCCAGTTTGGTTCGTTATACTGCAACTGGATGTCTCCTGACAGCATTGTTCAGTGTCCTCCAGAATGTTAACTCTCGTGTGCCACTTTTTCAGCTCTCCTATTTCATAGCACCGGACAGCGGAGGCCTCCCCACCATCCCGGAGAGCGTAAGTGCCCCTACATCCTTCAAGCACTGCTTTGCAACTGCTGAAGAAGGCGCGAGGGAAGGAGGGAAGACGAGGGATAGAACTCATTATCTGAGTGTAAGGGAAGAGGAGGGATAGAACTCATTATCTGAGTGTAAGGCCAGAGGAGGGATATAACTCGTGACCCCTGGTAGTTTGAGGGAAGAGGAGGGATAGAACTCATCATCTGAGTGTAAGGGCAGAGGAGGGATAGAACTCATTATCTGAGTGTAAGGGCAGAGGAGGGATAGAACTCATTATCTGAGTGTAAGGGCAGAGGAGGGATATAACTCATTATCTGAGTGTAAGGGCAGAGGAGGGATAGAACTCGAGACCCCTGGTAGTTTGAGGGAAGACGAAGGATAGAACTCATTATCTGAGTGTAAGGGCAGAGGAGGGATTGAACTCGTGACCCCTGGTAGTTTGAGGGAAGAGGAGGGATAGAACTCATGATCTGAGTGTAAGGGCAGAGGAGGGATAGAACTCATTATCTGAGTGTAAGGGAAGAGGAGGGATAGAACTCGTGACCCCTGGTAGTTTGAGGGAAGAGGAGGGATATAACTCATTATCTGAGTGTAAGGGCAGAGGAGGGATAGAACTCATTATCTGAGTGTAAGGGAAGAGGAGGGATAGAACTCGTGACCCCTGGTAGTTTGAGGGAAGAGGAGGGATATAACTCATTATCTGAGTGTAAGGGCAGAGGAGGGATAGAACTCGAGACCCCTGGTAGTTTGAGGGAAGAGGAGGGACAGAACTCATTATCTGAGTGTAAGGGAAGAGGAGGGATAGAAATCATTATCTGAGTGTAAGGGAAGAGGAGGGAGAGAACTCGAGACCCCTGGTAGTTTGAGGGAAGAGGAGGGATAGAACTCATTATCTGAGTGTAAGGGCAGATCAGGGATAGAACTCATTATCTGAGTGTAAGGGAAGAGGAGGGAGAGAACTCGAGACCCCTGGTAGTTTGAGGGAAGAGGAGGGACAGAACTCATTATCTGAGTGTAAGGGAAGAGGAGGGATAGAAATCATTATCTGAGTGTAAGGGAAGAAGAGGGAGAGAACTCGAGACCCCTGGTAGTTTGAGGGAAGAGGAGGGACAGAACTCATTATCTGAGTGTAAGGGAAGAGGAGGGATAGAAATCATTATCTGAGTGTAAGGGAAGAGGAGGGAGAGAACTCGAGACCCCTGGTAGTTTGAGGGAAGAGGAGGGATAGAACTCATTATCTGAGTGTAAGGGCAGATCAGGGATAGAACTCATTATCTGAGTGTAAGGGAAGAGGAGGGAGAGAACTCGAGACCCCTGGTAGTTTGAGGGAAGAGGAGGGACAGAACTCATTATCTGAGTGTAAGGGAAGAGGAGGGATAGAAATCATTATCTGAGTGTAAGGGAAGAAGAGGGAGAAAACTCGAGACCCCTGGTAGTTTGAGGGAAGAGGAGGGATAGAACTCATTATCTGAGTGTAAGGGCAGAGGAGGGATAGAACTCATTATCTGAGTGTAAGGGCAGAGGAGGGATTGAACTCGTGACCCCTGGTAGTTTGAGGGAAGACGAAGGATAGAACTCATGATCTGAGTGTAAGGGCAGAGGAGGGATAGAACTCATTATCTGAGTGTAAGGGCAGAGGAGGGATTGAACTCGTGACCCCTGGTAGTTTGAGGGAAGAGGAGGGATAGAACTCATGATCTGAGTGTAAGGGCAGAGGAGGGATAGAACTCATTATCTGAGTGTAAGGGAAGAGGAGGGATAGAACTCGTGACCCCTGGTAGTTTGAGGGAAGAGGAGGGATATAACTCATTATCTGAGTGTAAGGGCAGAGGAGGGATAGAACTCATTATCTGAGTGTAAGGGAAGAGGAGGGATAGAACTCGTGACCCCTGGTAGTTTGAGGGAAGAGGAGGGATATAACTCATTATCTGAGTGTAAGGGCAGAGGAGGGATAGAACTCGAGACCCCTGGTAGTTTGAGGGAAGAGGAGGGACAGAACTCATTATCTGAGTGTAAGGGAAGAGGAGGGATAGAAATCATTATCTGAGTGTAAGGGAAGAGGAGGGAGAGAACTCGAGACCCCTGGTAGTTTGAGGGAAGAGGAGGGATAGAACTCATTATCTGAGTGTAAGGGCAGATCAGGGATAGAACTCATTATCTGAGTGTAAGGGAAGAGGAGGGAGAGAACTCGAGACCCCTGGTAGTTTGAGGGAAGAGGAGGGACAGAACTCATTATCTGAGTGTAAGGGAAGAGGAGGGATAGAAATCATTATCTGAGTGTAAGGGAAGAAGAGGGAGAGAACTCGAGACCCCTGGTAGTTTGAGGGAAGAGGAGGGATAGAACTCATTATCTGAGTGTAAGGGCAGAGGAGGGATAGAACTCATTATCTGAGTGTAAGGGAAGAGGAGGGAGAGAACTCGAGACCCCTGGTAGTTTGAGGGAAGAGGAGGGATAGAACTCATTATCTGAGTGTAAGGGAAGAGGAGGGATAGAACTGGAGACCCCTTGTAGTTTTAGTGGCGTAGCAAGGTCAGGTGGTACCCAGTGCAGAAAATGTCTTGTCACCCCCGGGTTGACAAAATGGCAAAAATATGTGTTTAAGACAAATATTTTGCAATTTCGTCACCCCCCTCAGTGATGACACCCGTGTCGGCCCGCACCCATTGCACCCCCCTTCCTACGCCACTGGGTAGTTTGAGGGAAGAGGAGGGTTATAACTCATGATCCCCAGAAGTTTGCGGGGAGGAGGCAAAAGGATGGATTTAACTCATTAGTGTACGGGAAGGAAGGAAGAGGAGAAATATGCTTCATGACCCCATGTAACTTGAGTGAAGAGACAAAGAGGAGCTCTATAACTCATTGCCTCAAGTAGTGTGAGGGAAGGAGTGATGATGAGGGTTATAACTGATGTGTCTTAGGAAGGTTGAAGGAAGGGGGAATTTAACTCATGATCTCCGGTAGTTTGAAGGAAGCAGGAACAAGGACGGATCTAACTCATTGTCTCAGGTAGTGTGAGGGGAGGAGAGAAGAGGATGAATAGAACGCATTGTCTCAATGTGAGGGAAGGAGGCAAGAGGAGAGATATAACTTATGACCTCATGTAGTTTGAGTGAAGGGAGGAAGAGGAGGTTTATAACTCATTGTCTAAGGTAGTATGAGCGAAGAGGGAGGATATAACTCATTATCTTAGTGTGAGGGAAGAAAAGTTGAGGAGAGATACAAATTATTGTCTGGGGTAGTTTAAGTGATGAAGGAAGAGGAGGGATATAACTCATGATCTCAGGTAGTGTGAGAGAAGGAGGGAAGAGGCAGGATTTCACTCATGATCCCAAGTGGTTTGAGGGAAGACGAGGGATATAACTCACAGTGAAAAACTCCGGACAGCCACACAGCACACAAGGACGCCATCCGCAACCACCACCACCTCATCAGGGCTGCCAAGAAGACCTCCTTCAATGACCGCCTCGACAACAATGCACATGACAGCAAGGAGCTCTTCAACATCGTGAAGGAACTCTCCTACCCCAGCTCCAACAACAACGACATTCCACCGCCGCAAGCCCTGTGCAACTCCCTCGCCACCTTCTTCCACCGCAAGATAGCAGACATCCACGACAGCCTTAACACCCAGACAGCAACACAACAGACCCTCCACACACCATCGACCACGTCCCTTTGCTAGCCTGGACCAGCATGAGCGTCGATGACACCATCAAGACCATGAGCACAATCCACTCCAGCTCTCCGTCAGACCCATTCCCGCACCACGTCTTCAACAAAGCAAGCAGCTCCATCACACCCCACCTACGCAACGTCATCAATCTCTCCCTTGAGACCGCGACCTTCCCAGAGAACTGGAAACATGCCGAGATCAACTCCCTACTAAACAAACCAAAGGCAGACCCAGGAGACCTCAAGAACTTCCGACCCATCTCTCTGCTCCCCTTCCCGGCCAAGGTCATCGGGAAAATCGTTAACAGACAGCTAACCCGATACCTCGAAGAGAACAGAATCCTGTTCCCTTCCCAGTCAGGGTTCCGCAGCAACCACAGCAGCGAGACCGCCCTCATCGCCGCCACCGACGACATCAGGACCCTGCTAGACACCGGGGAAACGGCAGCACTCATCCTCCTAGACTTCTCTGGAATGGACCACCTCCTTCTTCTCCGGCACAACCCAGAGTGTCCGCCTCCCCCCGTTCCGTTCCGAAGCCTCCAAGATCATCTGCGGCGTACCCCAAGGATCCTCCCTCAGCCCGACACTGTTCAACATTTACATGGCCCCGCTTACACACGTCGCCCGACAGCACGACCTCAACATAATCACCTACGCCGACGACACTCAACTGATCCGCTCCCTCACCAAGGACCCCATCACCGCCAAAGCCAACCTCCATGAAGGAATGAAGGCCGTCGCCGACTGGATGAAGATCAGCCGTCTGAAGCTGAACTCGGACAATACGGAGGTCCTCATCCTCGGCTCCAACCCGTCAGCCTGGGACGACTCCTGTGGCCAACGGCATTGGGGGCAGCCCCGACCCCCACCGACCACGCACGCAACCTGGGAATCATCCTCGACTCAACGCTCTCAATGACCAAGCAAGTCAACACCGTCTCCTCCTCCTGCTTCAACACCCTCCGTATGCTCCGCAATATCTACAGATGGATCCTGACAGATACAAGAAAGGCAGTCACCCAGGCCCTCGTCAGCAGCAGACTCAACTACGGAAACGCCCTCTACGCGGGAGCCCCGACCAAGCTCATCAATCAACTACAACGCATCCAAAACGCCTCGGCACGACTTATCCTCGATGTACCACGACACGGCCACATCACCCCCCACCTGAGAAACATGCACTGGCTCCCCGTCAACAAGAGGATATCCTTCAAGCTCCTCATCCATGCACACAAGGCACTACACCAGACCGTCCCAGCCTACCTCAACAGAAGGCTCTCCTTCTACACCCCCAACCGCCAGCTACGCTCCGCCGACCTCTCACTTACCACCGTCCCACGCATCTGAAGAACAACCACCGGCGTGAGATCCTTCTCCCACCTCGCTGCCAAGACATGGAACACCCTCCCACTGAGCCTACGACAGACCCAAGACCTGCTCGCCTTCAGGAGGACACTAAAGACTGGCTGTTCGATCAGTAGCGGATACCCCCCCCCCCCCAGTGCCTTGAGACCCTCGCAGGTATGTAGTGCGCTTAACAATGACTGACTGATTGAGTGCGAGGAAAGGAGGGAAGAGGAGAGATACAACTCATCAGCTCATGTAGTTTGAAGAGCGGAAGAGGAGGTCTGTAACGCATTGTCTCAGGTAGTATGAGGGAAGGAGGAAAGATGAGGGATATAGCTCATTGTCTCAGGTAATGTGAGGGAAGAGGAAGGAAATAACGAATTATCTTATTGTGAGGGAAGGAAGGAAGAGGAGAGCAATAACCCATGACCTCATGTAGTTTGTGTGAAGGGAGAAAGAGAAGGTCTATATCTCATGTTCTCATGTAGTGTGAGGGAAGGAGGAACGATGAAGGATATAACTTGTTGTTTTAGGTAGTCTGAGGGAAGAGGATGGAAATAAGTCATTGTCTCAGGTAGTTTAGGTGAAGGAGGGAAGAGGAGGGATATAGCTCATTCTCTCAGGTAGTGTGAGGGAAGAAGAGGGACATAACTCATTGTCTCAGGTAGTTTGAGAGAAGTGGAGCGATATATTTCATGATCTTGGGTAATTTGAGGGAAGGAGTGAAGAGGAGGAATATAACTCGTTATCTTAGTGTGAGGGAAGAAGGGAAAAAGAGGGATATAACTCATGACCTCGGGTAGTTTGAGTGAAGGAGGAAAAAGGAAGGATATAGCTCATAATCTCCAGTAGCTCGATGGAAGGAACAAAGAAGAGGAGGGATTTAACTCATGATCACCAGTAGTTTGATGGAAGAGGAGGGATATAATTCATGACCTCAGGTACTATGAGGGAAGGAAGTAAGGGGAGGCCTATAACTCTTTGCCCCACGTAGTGTGAGAGAAGGTAATTTAGGTGAAGGAGGGAAGAGAAGGGTTATAACTCATGATCGTAGGTAGTGTGAGGGAAGAAGGGACGAATCAGGATATCACTCATGATCTCAAGTGGTTTGAGGGAAAGAAGGAAAGAGGAGGGATATAACTCATTGTCTCAGGTAGTGTGAAGAAAGGAGGGAAGAAGAGGGATATGACTAATTTATCAGGTAGTTTGAGGGAAGGGTGAAGAGGAGGAATACAACTCATGATCTCAAGTAGTGTGAGAGAAGGAGGCAAGAGGAGAGGTATAACTCATGAACTCCGGTAGTTTGAGCAAAGGAAGGAAGAGGAGGGTCTTCACTTGTGATCTCAGGCAGTGTGAGGAAAGGAAGGAAGTGAAGGGATATAGCTCATCACTTGTGATCTCAAGTTGTTTGAGGGAACGAGGAGGAGGAATATAACTCATGATCTCACGTAGTGTGAGGGAAGGAGCGATGAGGAGGGATATAACTCATGATCTCACGTAGTGTGAGGGAAGGAGGGAAGAGGAAGGATATCACTCATTACATCAGGCAGTTTCAGTGAGGACACCAACTGCACTCTGAAGCTCCATGTTCCGGAGAAGGGGAGTTTTCGGAGAGGTGCATCCTCATGAATTTCTTTATGTCTCTCGACATTGGTGGACTCCAGATATTGTAAGTGGGAGGAGGGGTTCCTTGCCCCTGGATTGGTGGGCACCATCTAGCGCAGACCCAAAACTAGAAGTCATCCCAGGCCCTTAGCTTGGTTGGCGCTACATAGCACAGAGTGGAGGAACTTGTTCTCTGCGCCCAGATCAGTGGGCACCAAAACAGTATGGGTCAAAATGAGTTACTCCTGCTCCGAATTTGGTCAGAGCCACATTTTAAGGTATAGAGCTCTCACAGCAGGACCGTGGTTGTCAGATTAGTGGTGCCACCGTTTTTTATGTGTGTGTGCCTAGAGCTGAATTAAGGCTCCTTACAGCCTAGGCGGGAAGGGAGCAGCTTAGGAGCATTACCTGACTCGCAGTAAGGATCTCATTCTCTTGGTTTCTTTCCTTGCAGAGGAATTTAACAGAGTTTGTCCTGGCCGTGGACGTGAATAACATGTTGCAGCTCTACGCCAGCATCCTGCACGAGAGACGCATCCTCATCACGTCCAGCAAGCTCAGCACGGTAAGGGCCTTGGCACGCGCCACCATGCTAACACGCGGCACTCCATACCATGCATCTATACATTGGCACAGTAAGAAAGCATTCAGGATCACATGGCGGGAGCATGCTAAAACCAGTTCCCAAAGCACATGCATGTACACCTCAGGAGTAAAGCAGGCTCCAGCTTCCATGACATCAACATGTATGTACACATGAACACACAAATCTCTCCCATTTCATCACCATATGCCCTATCCAGGGCATGTTCATGTCATCAAAGGGATGGTCTTCCATGCTCGTTATGTATGAAGATGTTAAAACATGCACCAGTTACATATTCATGCATTTCTTCTGCCATACAACAAGGATGGACTCATGCATTAACATGCTGGAGTGTTCACATTTCTTTGCATGATCGGCGAGATCGAGATTTTTGCTTCCATTATTAACCCCTTCCACGCTCATGACGAGCTCAGCTCGTCATGAGGTACGCCTGTCGTACGCTCATGACGAGCTGAGCTTGTCATGTAACGCGGTATTTGCGAATCTTTAGCGCACAGCGGGAAAACGCTTAGCGCGGATGGGGTTAAGGAATATTCGCCCTTGATCATTATTGATGGTTATAATTTCCTGCACACATTGGCTTCCGCTGAAATTCGTATAGGGCTCCATTGTAATTAGAAAGCGATATGGGTGAAACCATACAGAATCACTAGTGCAGTATTTTCTCGTTTAAAATGACTCCCGTATTTAAATAACAAGTTGCTGCTGTAATTTTATGAATTGTCTTTATCTTTTTATAGTGATTGTTTTATGAACTGAAAATGTTTATTGGCTTTGTGAAACTTTCATGGTTCTCTGAACCGAAATAAAGTTACTCTTGATTTGGCATGTGCACATGCGCACATTAAGGATTAGCCTAAGTTCATGGTGGTCAAACATGCACACACACGAACATATTATAGGTATTAACATATGTGTAGAAGAAAGAGTGGTGCATGGTTGCACTTGCTAACCCATGCACATTTTATAGACCCCTACTTCTGAAAGAATAGCTCCTGAACTTAACACGCTGACATGCTGGCCAATGTCCGAGGCATGTGCAGTTCCAGAAAAGAATACATTTCCATGCAGCATTGTCATACTAATGTCTACACCCACCCCAAATGCCTCCACACAGAAAAGCATCCCCCCGGGTGAGATCATGCTAATGACATGTTGCGGCAATCACACAATAAGCATGCACAGAGGGGCACATCAATATATTCTGTCACTGTGCTCGGGGTGTCAATGGCTGCCTGTGTTTCATGTGCAGGGAGGTCACGAGTACCTCTTCTTCTCCATCGCCAAAACCAAAGGCAATCCCCATGTACCGCTATATTGTCACACACACACAGGCGTAACAAAGCCCCTGCAGTACAGGGGGAGAGGGAGGGGGCCCCCTCAGCGCAGTACTTGGCCTGAGACCTCCGGAGTAAGTCCAGAAGGGGGCCCCTCCATACACTTTGCAGAGGGGCCCGCTCATGTTATGCCACACAGTACCACGTGTGTTAGATGCACCGCACCCACACACCTATTAATGGTTCCTCCTTCAGACACAGGGATGACTCCTCCATGTGGGCAGAGGTGCGTCACCCCACAGCTTTCTCGTATAAATACCATTTTATGTTACTGCTTCTTGCACTGCGAGAAAGCAGAAAGGTTTGGTTAGGGGGGGCGGTCCTGCAACAGGGCAGGAGAGGAGTGGCTAGCTCAATGTTGCGGGCCCTGACTGTTTGGTCGGCCCTCTGGGGCACTCTGCAGCCTACATGGAGTAAATGGCCTCCCCATAGGGGCCTGGCTGGGCGCCGTCCACACCAATCACAACGCTGCCATTGCAGCGTTGTGATTGGCTTAGGGAAGTGGAGGGAGGCTGCCTGCTTCCTGCAGGAGCAGAGAAGCAGAGACAACGGGGGACCGGATCGGGCCGGCTAAGTTATATATATTTTTTTAATTTAAATTAACCCCCCCCCTCTCCTCTCCCTTGCATGTCATGCTTGCCGCGACTGTTCAGACAGCTGCCCCACTAAGCCTAACACACACACAGGTGTGATTTACTGATCAGTAAACTCTGGCACCGCAAAAGCCAATGAACGTGACTTATTTTCATAGCACAGAGGCACAACACATAGGGAAATGTGCACACACCGCACACCTATATGCGGACAACAAAAAACGTCCATACATCCTTAGCAGACATGCAAGCATTAGTAGGGTTCATTCCTCAAAAATGAAGCGCAAACAACTGACGTTTCAGATATTCAAAATTCTTCAAAACGGTTAATGATTAATGGTTCTGTGAGTGTGGCAACAACCAGGGATAAATAGCAAACTGGGCAAATAACAAATCAGCTTAATGTGAGAGCGGAGGGAGATAACAGCTTTCAAACCTCTTTGGAGGGAAGGAGGCCTCTGGCAGCCATCATTTGCGTTACTCAAAACATTTCTGTTTTTCAGTTAAACGGCTGCCTTTACACACAGGCCTTCGCAGCAAACGTCTTGGCTTGCTACCACACTGTGAATCAGCGGAGTAACACAACTTGAGCCCCCCCCTTGCAAAGTACATGGAGGGGCTCCCTTTCAGGACTCACTTAGGAGCTCTCAGTCCAGTACTGAGCCGAGTGGGCGCCCTGGAGCTCGGGGGTACCTCCGCACTGCAGGGGCTGCGGGGGCCTTTGTTACACTACTGCTGTGAATATACTGACCTCTGTAACCTCACACCCCACTGACACGAGGAACTCACATACCACCCGTGCAACTTTTAAACTCCTCACGTGATGAATGGCACCTGATCCTCTCTAAGCACAAACCCTACGATGCTGCAATCCAGGCTCGGGTCCAATATTCATATATGTGCCATAGACAGGGTCTCTGGAATTATGAGGCAAGGGAGGACCAATTTATGTGGCATGGTTGACTAAATTATGCTGCAAGAAAAGCCAAATGTTGCGACGTAATCTGGCACATTTTGCGGTGGCATTACTACATTTTGTTGTCATGTTTACACAGGGTAACACTGGACAAAATCCTCAACTCATTAGTACCAGTTTAACACCCAAATACAGCAATAAGCAAATGGAAGATGACCAGTCAGCCTTGTGCTTAAACTTATGTCAATGCATTTTTAGTAACTTTCGATTCGTTTGAGCTAGTAACAAAATATGTTTTGGTTAAAAACTGCAGATTATGCAGCAGATGACAGATTATATGACAAACAAGGCAAATCCATAATTATGTTGAAAATACTGTGGTCACAGAATCCCATAATTATGTTGAAAATACTGTGGTCACAGAATCACATAATTCCAGTGTCCCTAGCTATAGAGTAGGAATGGAGCAAAAAGGCTAAAATGTCTGACCCTTCAAAGGAAACACAAGACTGCACATCCCAATTTAGGGAAGCGTAGGTTTAGATATACTATAGGTAAAGACATGCATGGCATATATGGGAGAACAGCTCTGATTATATGTGGTCGCCTGAAACTTAGAGGACCTCCTTGGATCTCACAAGAGGATCTCGCACTGAGATCTCCATGGGTGTCTGAAGCAGGGTAGAGGGATTTGTGTCCTATGGACCTTTGGGGTCTCTTTTGGATTCCCTCAGAAAACTGAGCCTCCTTCAGCAAACTCGTAGCACCTCTCCTTCAGATCTCTGAGGCAAATGCACTGCTCTTTATGGGGCGGAGCTCTGGGGTTTTACTAACATCAATGAACTGATTAGATAAGAGGATGTTTCCTCAGGTTCTGGGATTACCCTAAAAGGGTTGTGTTTTGTGTATTTTCTCGAGCCTTGAGGTCTCCCATCTCCATTGGAAGATTTTGATGCTAGCACTGCCTTGAGTTCTGGGAGGACCAGGCCCAGGATTCTCAGGGTTCTAGAGTTTCTCTGAGTGCCCCTTGGAATAATCTGCTTGTGTGTTATCTCTTTTGGTGGTGGCTTATTTTGGGTCTCTGGCAGGATGCACAGCTGTGCCTCCTGTACTCCTGCCTGGAAGGGCTCGGCAATGTGTGTTGGCTGAAACGATGGTGTCTCCTCATATTTCTATAGGAGGACTAAGCACCCTGGGCCTCCAGTGGGACTCTTGGATCTCTGGGGTCTGCCTGGGTACCCCTGGTATATCCAGCTCTGTGGTTTGCCTGAGGCTCTGTATCTCCCAGTGTCCCTGGGAGCACTGATCTCTGTACCTTTGTCTCACAGTTGACGGCCTGCGTCCACGCCTCCACCGCGATGCTCTACCCCATGTACTGGCAGAACATCTACATACCCATCCTGCCGCCACACCTGCTGGACTACTGCTGGTGAGACATACTGTTATATATCATTGCGTCTTATTTAAACATATGTATTTATTTGTATATATGGACACATACGGTTGTGCTTATTTACTGTGTATTGTGTGCATGTCGTTGTGTACGTGAGCAAATAGTCGTTTGCATGTTTCACTGTGGCTGAGCACGTGTGTACCATGCCTGGTATGTAACGTTAATTGTATGTTGAGTATTTCTTTGTTATTGTCTCTGTTTATTGTTGAATGTGTGTGTGTCTTTGTCAATGTTCCTTTTAACCTGGTAGTATTTCTCTCAATGGCTGGGTATCTTTGCATTTGGGTCTCAAACTCCTCTTTCTCTGCTTAGACTGCTTCATTTTCAGCTGCCCATAGCAGTTTTCAGGGCTGGGGTGGGGGTCGGAGTAGTCTTTAGGGCTGGGAGAGGGATGGGGAAGTTTTTTTAATTAGGGGTTCGGGTATTAGGCCTCAGGGTAGGGGGAGATGAATGGGAACGCGGGGTACTTTTTAGGGCTCAGGAGTTTTTTTTAAAATAGGGGTTTGCCTAAGGGCAGTGGAAGGGGTTGGGGTAGTTGTAGGGGGTCTAGGTAACGTTTAAGGGTTTGGGACAGTGTAGGGGTTGGGAGGATGTCACGGTATTTGGAACTCAGGGCAGGGAGGGGCACAGGAGAAGTTTGTAGTGATAGAGCGCGCGGGTCACCCGACCAATAATTTCGCCACTTCCGGCTTCGGGCCCATATATTTCAAATCACCATATACATTGATCGGATGACCTCACGGTCTACTATCAATAATTGTGTGAATTCCTTTCGTTATTTCTTTAGAGTACCCGACTTACCATCCACCGATGCGGGTACCTATGACCACAATGGATCAGGGAGCTAGCTGTAAAAGGAAAGGCAGCAAAATACAAACCCAACAAATAACATTCAATAATCTTTGTAAAATGACTACGGACAACTGGAAGTTTTAAAGTCTTTATCTAATTTTAGTAAAATTCAGAAATCATCAAATTCACAGTAATTAAGCAATCAATAATCAGAATAACAGAAAGTACATAGCTGAATAGCAAATAAGTCAGTGCAACCATTTATAAACTAATGGAACCAGGACACACTTAAAATGAAGGATCAGGAATTAGAACGTTTTAAGATGAAGCACTAAAGATGGGATAGGCTTCGATTAGGACTAGTATTCTAGAATTATCTCAGAGAAAAATGAGACAGGAGTTCGGGACACTTATATCTATAGGAGAGTCTATGAAGAGAGACACGCTATGCTTTAAGGCAAAAGTTCTTTAGACAGTTTAAGTAAGGAGGTTCTAGACCATATCAGGAAATGACAAATTGCAATGCAAAATATAATTTCTAACAGGTAGGGTAACATAGGAACACGTTACGAAACAAATGCAAATGACTTTATGATTCAATGGTTGCGACAAAGCATGGAAAATTTACATATGCAAAGGTATGTCTTTATTGAAGCAAAAGACAGAAATTCAGAAAGGTGCAAGATTTTGAGTTTTCAGAGTGATATTTACCTAGACTGGTGTGAAAACCAAACCCTGGCCACGGGTCAGTTAAGGACAGGAAACCCTCAAGGAAGGATACCCCTCAATGGACAGCAGGTGCAGAATGGACACCCAGGACAGGACAGGAAGACCAGATTAGGATCAGGACAGGACCCTCAGGACAGGAACCCTCAGGACAGGACCAGCACCCGCAGTTCGGAAGCAACGCCTGTGCTCCACCCTCTCTGCAGCTATCGATCAAGACCCCGATTGGGTCAGCGAACTCCCAGCAAAGTGCTCCGCCAGCACTTTAAGGTTTAGTAAAACCTTAGTCTATGGTCAATTTCGGACAGAGAGCTCCGCAGCGCTCTGTATCTTCAGTCACCTATTGAGTGCGTTGGGTCAGTGACAGGTCAGCTAAACCAGACAAGTCGGACAATTTCCCTAGGTGAACCCAGGGTAGATATACTGTTTTGGGACGGTGTACCACCCCCCAATGTTGCAAAGTGTCAGAATCCCTCAATTTGGATTGGTCCTAAGGTAGGGTTTGGGTAACACACCAATCAGAATAGACTATTTGGAGGCCTACTTTGGATCTCTGGGTACCGCCTAGCGAGATTGGGGTTCCCATGGGAAGCTGTACAGCAAACAATATCGCAACACACAATGTATCATTATAAGGAGCAACTTTCTCCATTCTCGTAGGGCAGAGGTGGCTTTCCCATGAGCATCTTGACTGTGGCTGCCAGCTGGCTGAGTTCCACTGTCCAATGTTGCCACCTTTCAGTGCACCACGAGTATGCGCAGAAGGGACCTTCAATATGGCTCCCAATCGGTTCGGGCCCCCATTCCCCGCAGTACATGAAAAGTAAGCGAGAACAAATTAATACATAGAAATAAATTAATGCATTACATGTCATAATTTTGTACTTCATTCTTATCACTATAAAAATATACTATGCAATTAGAAATTAGCAAAATATACACTGTCACAAGAGCAACTGCACGAGCAGTACCACGTTATTGCCAAAGCTGCGTATTACGCATGCGCACCCTTTCCCACCAAACTTATAACTACGTCAGGTCACGTGAGTGTGACTGACGCATGCGCAGAAGCAATTTTCCAAGCGGCGGCCATGTTTAGGAACACGGATTAGTTGTATTAGAAATACACGTACGCAAGCTTCCTCTACTTCGTTCGAATATAAAAATAAAAGATTAGTAAGACGTACAAAATGTATTAATTGATTACACACGGGCAAGGTTCATGACTCGAGCAAGTCGCGATGCGAAGCTTGCTCTATCAATCCCCTCTTTGATGATATTTACTATCATCACAAAAATAATGGAACCAGATGCCAACTTCTCACACCTTATACAACTCTATCTCTTCCAACAAGCGATTCAGCTTCTCTTTCTCATTTTTGGTAGGGTGAGAATTTTTCACCTTTTTGTATATCTGATTATTCATTTCCTCTAATTCAAGCTCATCCACACTTCGTTTCACTCCTCTGGCATTCACTTGATGCTTTCTGGTGTGCTTACGGCATTTGCAACAGACAAATATGAAAAATAGGATAAGACCTATAATTCCAATTGGCATCAGTACCTTGAACAATAAGCTTTTACCTAAGCTAGCAAGCCAATGACCTACATTTGAGAGACCATCTACCAGTCTCTTCCAGGCACTGTCAACCTCGAGTGGTTTGAGTTCCTTTTCCAAATTAGTAATGTTTTTCACATATCTTTTGAGCTGCACACTTTTGTCCGGAATATAAGTGCAACAATGTTGCGCCTTCAACATCCGGCAGACTCCGCCCTCTTTTGCTAATAAGGTGTCAAGAGCAAGTCTGTTCTGCAAAACCATTGATCTGATCGCAACCATTTCGGTATTGACCAGCAGAAATCCATGAGCTGTGTCCGTAGACAACACATCCACTATAGTGGACAATTTGCAAATTCTGTGAGTGTTCAGAACCACTCCCACTCCAGGTATCAGTGCACTAAAAATACTACCCATTATTTCACCTACGCTTTCTCTTTTACTACGCACTAAGCCATTAGTATTTTCACTGCTTCCAGCAACTTCATTCACGTGGTATATTTTCGGGAAGACAATGCCAAAGTAGCAGCTTCCATACCAGTGATCCGGCAATTTGAAATAAGCCTTGTCTCCACATATATAATAGATTCCAGGAAACACAGGCTCTGACCCATTTTTGAAACCCCATCCTCCAATTACCTTGTAATTATGTTCACATTCACTGGAACCAATGAAAATGTTATTATAATAGCTAGTCTTCTCGTGGTGAAGACATAGCTTTCCCTTCCTTTCAAAATCCAGCAACAGAGCAGGTCCCGCCCCACCATTTGAGGTGCCTTCCATGTTCTCAGCCCATTTTGGCGTTTTCTGTCTTTCGTCATCTGCCTTTCTTTGTATTTTTATTCTCCTCTTCTCTGCCATGTTCAGGAACATCTTTTCCTGTTCACGCAAAGAGCAGGTCAAGTTATCTCTGTGTGCGTCACCTATGTCTATATTACCTATAGTCAGAAAGTATTCGCCCATGTAGCGAGTAACGTCACTTTTAGTATGTACAGGATTCAGGTTCCCACGTATAGGAAGTTCAGAAAAGATCACGTCATTGTTAGAGTAATAGTACTGTAACGGTCCTCTTTTGTAAAATAAGCTTGCTAAAATGCTACAGGATATTCCGTATGTCAGGGGCAGGTGATCAGGTGATGGTATGTCACGCCTTCAGCTACAGAGGTAGGTAGCTTCATGCAGACATAGCAATCTTCAATTTCCATAGTCTCTACGTAGTGTATTAACAAGTTTGCGAAAACATTTAAATGTGTCTTATTCTTAACTCCATGATAATGTAGTCCTCCCTCATCTGATGCTTCTAGGTCTCGTTTTGTTTGTTTGAGTGCTCTCTCATGTCTTGCTACACTCTGTGTTGTCAGCTCCTCATTGTCAGTATTTACAATCTCAGTAGGGTCAACATTAGTGTTTTTGCTCACCGCAAAAGGAATGAAAACTGTTAGTCCTATCCAAACTAATATCACTATTATTATACTACATACACATACCTTGCAGCATGTTTTGCAACAACTGCGACTAGGTCTACCATTCACGTTTGAATCAGACATTTTGGCTCAGAAGAAGTTTCTCAACCCCTCTTTGTCTCTTTGCACGAGTAGCTTACTTTTGTGCAATTTCACGGTGGCTCGTCCTCTTCTTCGGCAGAGTACTCAGCGACTGGTTCTCCGTCGCTTTCGTCAGTTATATCAAGATCTTCAAATTCTTCCAAAACGAGCGTCCATTCAGGAGACTTGTACTTTTTGTTTTGTCTTTTTTATTCGATCGCTCCTTCTTTTGGAAGTGTCTTCTGGTTGCTCTGCTATGCAAGAACTTCTCCTTTCTTCTGCACGTTTTTCTTCTACCGTTTTTATCCTCAGTCTCAATTTCTTTATGAATCCAGGCTCAATATGCTTTCTTTTCTTAAGTCTTTTAGTTGGCACTGGGACTTCGTTCTCTTCTCTTGCCCTTTTATTTTCATTAGTTTGTGGCAATTCTGCTTCTTCTTCTTCCCTTCCTATCTCACTAGTTCCAGGACTTGTATCTATTTCTTCTGCCTGGTAACTAATCTGGCCTTGTTCAGGAGAATTTTGTGTTTGCTTTTCAAATGTCTCTGTTTCTGTGTCCTGAACACGTTCTTCTAATCCTATCTGATCCTGTTCGAGCACTTCGATCCCTTGATTTTCTTCTGCTCGAACTATTACACTATGTCTAGTCTGTCCCTTTTCGACATCAGGAGTCAGTGGAGGTGTATCAATTATTTGCTCAGTCCCTGTCTGACCTTCTCCTTCCTCAGTTATGACGTGAATCTCAATAGTCTGAGGTTCTTCGCCTGTGCCTTGCTTTTCCTCTCTATTCCACTCTCTACCTTCCCAAATTCGCTCTCTTGTTCTGATGAGGTCTTCGGTGAGGTCAATCAAGGGTATCCACTCATCTGGCCATATGCTTGGCAGCTCGTCATCAGCTACTTCTGGACCAACTTCTGGGAACCCTTCAGCAGGCTTGACTCTTGGTAGCTCGTCATCAACTACCCTTGGACCAACGTCTGCGGACCCCTCAGCTTGACTGGTACTGGGCTGTACGTCGTCAGTTACTTCTGGTCTTGCTTCTGCAGGCCCCTCTGCTGGACGGCCTCCTTCTCCAGGCTCCTCGTCTGGTAATACCTTCTGGGTGTGGCTGGCGTGGATCCAATGGGGAACACCTGCACACTTCACTGCTGTGGTCGTTACCAGGATCACTTGGCGCTTCTGTCCCCACCTTGGTTCCAGGCAGCTCGACCGAGTATGCTTCTTTATTTTGACCCAGTCCCCGGGAACCAGTTTGTGGAGAGGAGTCGTTGGATTGGCGATGGCGTCTTCTCCGATCTGGCGAGAGATATAATGCACTTGGTCACCTAATCTCTTGCAGTATTCAAGCACCAAATCATCAGTAATACTCAACAATTTGCTTCCTGGTACCCATGCTTGTCTCATCACTCTTCCCATCAGGATTTCATGAGGGCTCAGGCCTGTCTTCCGGTCTGGAATACTTCGGAGTCCCATCAGAACCAGAGGCAGGGCCTTTACCCAGGTCATGCCAGATGAATCACACAATTTCGCTAGTCTTGTTTTGATAGTCCCGTTTATTTGTTCCACTACTCCAGATGCCTCTGGATGATATGCACAGTGGAGTTTTTGCGAGATCCCAAATGCCTTACAGAGTTGGTCGATCACATCATTCTGAAAATGTCGGCCTCTATCTGATTCAATAGTGACTGGAACCCCGAATCTAGGTATCAGTTCTTTCAGTAAACACTTTGCTACTGTCAGTGCGTCACTTTGGGGAGTAGGGTAAGCTTCCACCCACTTTGAAAATAGGCAGACAATGACAAGGACATAACGTTTCCCCTCACAACGTGGCATGGTGATGAAATCAACCTGTATTCTCACAAAGGGACCCCGTGACCTCCCAATTTTCCCCAGTTCCACCATTGTTCTCTTGCCTGGATTCATTTGTTGACATGACAGGCACCTATGGCAGAGGGACTCTGCTACTTTCCTGAACTTTTTGCTGTACCAAGTCTGTTGGAATACCAGAATCATGGCGTCCCTACCAATGTGTGATCCCTCATGTATCAATCTCGCCATTGTGCCAAGCAAGTGTCTGGGTAACACAGGCATACCATTTGGGCCCAAGATGACACCATCCTCACGTCTTGGTCTACACCCTTCTTCCTTCCACTTCTCTCTCTCTTGCCAGGGTGCCGCCTGCTGCCATTCTCTCACTTCATCCCATGTAGGCACTTCTTCAAACACTCGAAGTTGGCAGCTGTTTCCGGGCCCCCCCCGTTTTGGATTTATGATCAATCGATCCCTGTCGCATAATTGTGCCACTCGATCAGCAAAATCATTTCCCAAAGATACAGGGTCAAAGTCCTTCTTATGGGCAACACACTTAACTACTGCCAATTCCTTTGGTAATTGGATTGCCTCTAAAAGGTCTTGAACAACTTTTCCATTTCGAATAGGGGTACCTGATGAAGTCAGGAACTCCCTCTGTAGCCATAATTGGCCAAAGTCATGCACAACTCCAAAACAGTACTGACTGTCAGTATACACTGTTAGGCGTACGTTTTTCCCCAATTTGCAAGCTTTTATCATAGCGATCAATTCGGCTACTTGTGCAGACTTTACTTCAAATAAATAACCTGCTTCTACAACTTTGGTTAAGGAGACTACCGCATAGGCAGCACTCAGGCCTCCTTGTTCATGTCTTAGGCATGAACCATCCACAAACAATTCCATGTCATGTTTAGGCAAAGGTGTTTCTTTAATGTCTGGGCGTGGCTTTGTGCAAAATTCTGTTAAATCAATGCAGTTATGCTCATCTTCCTCCCCATCTTCCATATCCATTGAGTTGGGAAGCAGAGTGGCGAGGTTCAGAATGTTGCACCTGACAATTGTTATATTTGCAGCACCCACGAGAATCCTCTCGTATTTAGTCAGCCGACTAGGGGTGAGATACTGAGTTTTCGTTCTCGTTTGCAAAATTACCACTCCATGTGGAACATACACAGTTACAGGATGTCCCATGACAATGGATTCACTCTGCTCTAAACTTGTGCAAGTAGCAGCTACTGCTTTCAGACATCCTGGTAATCCAGCAGCCACTGGATCCAGGGTGGCAGAGAAATATGCCACAGGCCTTCTGGTTGTGCCATGTTCTTGGGTTAGGACTGACAATGCACAATTATCGCGAGTGTCACAGAACAGGGCAAATTCCTTGGAATAGTCTGGCATTCCCAATGCAGGGGCTGTACACAGACAATCTCGCAATTTTGTGAAGGCTGTTAAGCTTTCATCATCCCATTCTACAATATCCGGTGTTCCTCTCTTGGTCATTTTTATCAAGGGCCTAGCTAGGACTGCAAATCCCACAATCCATTGCCTGCAGTATCCTATCACTCCAAGGAACATTCTGATTTCTTTCTGAGTACGGGGTAACTGCATCTTTTTAATTACTCTCACTCTTTCTGATGTTACTTTCCTGATGCCTTTCTCTATCTGGTGCCCCAGATATTTCACTGATTTTGCACAGAACTGTAATTTTTCAGGGGCCACTTTATGTCCCTTCTCACTCAGGTGATTCAGTAGGGCAATGGTGTCAATCACACAATCTTTATGACTTTTGGACGCCACCAAGAGGTCGTCAATGTATTGCACCAAGACAGAATTTCCAGGTAAGACCAAAGTTTCCAAGCATTTTTTCAAGATCTGATTAAAGATAGAGGGGCTCTCTGTGTACCCCTGGGGGACCCTGTTCCAGACATACACGTGACTGTTGAAGGCAAATGAGAAAAGCGATTTGCTGTCTGGATGCAAGGGAATGGAAAAGAATGCATGACATAGGTCTATCACAGTGAACCACTCAGCATCCCAGGGAATCTGGTACAGAATCACTGCTGGGTTTGGCACAATAGGACAACAAGGAACCACTATTTTGTTTACCTTTCTTAGGTCTTGCACTACTCTGTACTTGCCACTAGGCTTTTTGATGCCCATAATCGGTGAGTTGCATGGGCTACTCATTACTTCCTGTATGATGTTTCCTTCTAGCAATTTCTGTATTTCCAGGGCAACACCTGCTCTCACTTCTGCATTCATTCTGTAGGGTTTAGTATTAGGGTATACTGCATTGTCCTTTATTGCTATCTGTATGGGGTCTACGTTTTTCATTAATCCTACATCTTTTCCGGTAAAGTCCCATACCTCTGGCTTCACTGTTTCTTGGAGTTCTTTGGGCAAGTCCTGCATAGTCATTCGTTTAATTTCTGAGTCAGGTCTGATTAACATTAATTTATAAATGCCATCTTCATCTGGGGTCTGAATTTCAACACCCTTTGGTGTGCAAAAGATGGTACAGTTCATTTTGCACAGCAAATCACGTCCCAGTAAGTTCACTGGAACGACAAATCTATGCATTTCTTTAAAGTTTCCAATTGAGATCTCCATGGGCTCGGTAACAGGAGTACTAATCAGTTGATTAGATACCCCCACTACTTGGATTGCTTCTCCCGAGAGGGGTAGGTTTGGAACGTCCACTGTTCTCACAGTAGAACGGGTAGCGCCAGTGTCCAACAGAAAAGTGACATCATTTCCGTCAACCTTTCCTTCAATGTATGGCCCTGACTGGTCTACCGGCAAGGAGGCGCCAAGTACGCACTCCTCGTCCTCCCCTCTCAGGCCCCGTCAGTACTGGTCATCACAAAGGAAGGTATAATTTAGTAAATACTGCGAAGTTGCTGTATTTCTGTTCTCATTGCTTCCCCAGACTTCTACGTCATCACCCTGCGTGGATTTTTCCTTAAATACTTGCTTTGGTGCTCGGGGCAACTGAATCGTTTTTACCTGTGGTTGGGTCTTTCTTGGTCTTTCATTCTGCGTCTGTGGAGTTAAATCAGGTGTTTTGGAGTTATCATCCGGCAAATAGGGACACTTGTCTCGCCAGTGTCCAATTTCTCCGCACTGGTGGCAGGGAAATTTCTTCTTAGCCTCCTCCCTGCTCATTTTGGGCCGGGGCTTTCCTCCACCCCCACCCCCAGGACCTTGGTTCTGAGTAGTTTTGGCCATTTTATTCAATTGTTTTTCCTGCTGTTCTGCGAGCTTCACTTGAGCCCACATAACCTTCTCCTTGAGAGCCTTTTTCTTTTCTGCCATCTCGTCCTCACAGTACTTTGCGTACCGTAGGACCTCATCCATCTTTTTAGTATGCCAACAGATTTTGTTATCTTTTATCCACTGACAAATTTCGGGTCTTAAACCATTTACAAACCTGTAAATAAAATGTGTCATATCCTTCATCTCGATGTTATCTATTCCACTGTATGTTTTGAACACCTGCAACAGCCTTTCATAAAAGGAGTGCACTGTCTCGTCTCTTTCCTGCGTGGTTCTATCTATCTTGGTCCAATCAGTTTCCTTTGCTGGCACTTTTAGTTTCAGATGCTGAATTACTTGTTCATATTTTCTCATCACTTCCTTCGATGGTTCCCCTGTTTTGTCATCTCTTGGGTATTCCTCACTAGGCCAAGCTATGGCTATTTTACACTCGGTCCATAGATCTACAGGGACCACAATGTCAAAGAACCCATCCAGGTCTTTCCACAGGCATTTTTGCACCTTTACGAACCTTTCCACCTGCCTGTACCAGTCAACTGGCTTTTCGCGCAATTTCGGGAAATCGTTAGTAAAGGACACAATATCCTGTCTGGACCATGGAACGTGCACATACTTTCCACCTGGTACTTCGCGCATAGGGCATAACTGTTCTGGTTTCTCAGTTTCCCTTAGAACAAATTCGGGAGTTGCCTGCCTAGACCTGGCCTCATCCTTTTTCTTGGCCCATCTGGCTTTCCACCTTTCCACATCTCCCCATTTTTCCAATACTGTCAATAGTTCTTTGACCTGTGCTTTCTTCCCCGACATATTCAAGTTTTCCAAATCTTTGTCTGAGAAATCTGCCCTATATGGTTTTCGCAGCGGTTTTGATCTTGAAATATCTATTCCCATGCTAGCAGCAGTGTCTGTCAGTTTTTCATGAAGCACTCGGGTATTTCGAGTGAGACTCTTGCAGATAAACAGCATTTCGTCTTCAGAGTAGGTATTTAATCTGTCTAATCCTACGTTTCCTGCCATCAATTCCTCTATTTCTATTCTCAGCTTGTAGAGATCTAAAGGTTTCGTTGGGGACGCCTGTTTTTCAAATTCTTGACTCCATCTTTCGATTTCTTCAGGAGTCACCAATGTGACACTCTTCGTACCTGAGGTCGATTCCATCTGAATTTCCCTCGCATTAAAAGTATTATGTCCTTTCGGTATCCTTTTTCCAGTCTTTCTAATGGGCAGATCTAGCAGTGAGACCTCCGACTCGCACTCACTTGTCTGGTCATCCACAATTAATGGTTCTGGTCTGGTCGGTGCAATGACAGGAGTAATTACGGGAGGTTTCGGACTTCCTTGACGGTCCCCATACAACGGAACCACCGGTCCGATAGTTACTGGGATCGTCAAGGCTTCAGGACTTGCATTTAGCTGTGACATTTTCTGTATTATCTCAGCTCTCTGATTTCCTAGCGCTTCCCGCTCTTTCTCTTCTAATAACCTGTCCAAAGTGTTTCCATGTAACACCTGCGGGGTTAGAATGGGAGCATAACTCGGGGCAGTGGGATGTGTCTCACTTGGTCCTCCGCCATAATTAGGTTTCTGAAACAGACTTCCTTTGCCTAGAATTCTCTGACCTTCCTCATCCCGGGGCTGCAATCGTGGCATTCCTGAACTCTAGGACCTCACCTCACCTCCGCAGGGGGGACGAGAGCAAAGATCTCCTTCACGTGAATATCCCGTCTCCCAGCCCACGGGTCTCCTGGGGTAAATACTTCTGGTTTCTACGGGTCCTAGATTCTCAGTATAAGGAGGAATTAGATAATCCCCTCCTACACTTGCGGACCTGACCTCTTCCCTTTGTAGAGGTCTCCGGGGAATATCTCCTGCACCCGAAGGTCGGTGTCCCTCATTATAAGGAGGCGGACTTCTCATGCATATGTCATCTAACAATTCGTCATCTGATTCTCCCAGGGGCCCCCAATGTTTGGTCTTTTCTGTTCTTTCACCCCCCCCCCTCAAGAGGATCTTCTGCTGGCATCATGGGAAACAGTCCCTCAACAATCATACTCTGTCTCCATTGTTTCATCTTTTTGTCTCTGGTTTCTTGTTTCAGTTTTGGGTAATACTTTGTCAGCCCTTTATCCATTCGGGGCTTTTCTCTTTGGAAAGCCTCAATCTCCCATTCCTCTAATGCCTCATACTGCGTTAGTCTCGGTCTGGGATGTAATTCATTCATTCGGGTTCTTAAATTGAATAGGATCCTACCATTAAAGGTACCTTCTAACGGAAAGGCCATTATTCCGTCGTCTTTTGTGTATTTCACCCAATTTTCTAACCACACACATGTATTGTACCCTCTGTCAAACATCATGAAAGAGGCGGGAGTATTTGGTGGTGGAATAACAATGCCCTCTCTAGTTTGAATCGGCTTGTCCTTTTTGAAGTAATTCTTTACCTTATTTACAAGGGACATTTTTCGCTTATTTCCGTACATAATGCCGTATCTATTAGCCTTCCACTGATCCCTTTCAAAACCTAGGTTTCTTGGATCGGGTCTAGTCTCTGGAGTATACGAGTGCCACATACGATTTCTACGCTTAACTTTGTTTACAAAATTACCTCCAATCAGAATGCGTCTTGCAATTCTGTGCGACCAATAGGGTGCACGAGTTCAAATATTTTCGGCCAATGGGTGCGCGGCCTTTTCGCGAGACAGTTCTCACGCTTCGGCGCTCACCCCTCCTTCACAATTCCAGCCCCGCTACCCGCCCGCTGATTCTACCAATCCCAGCGCGGCACAGAGTGACGTCAGAGACGCTTCGCGACTGACTCCCTCCCTTCACAAGGTAACGGAAACTTTCTTTCTTTCTAAAGTGCTTAGTACTTGGTTATTTTACGACGAATACACATTCGCCACAGTGCTCAAGTGTCTAGACAGAAAAGAGTTGTTTTACTGCAAGTAAACTACTTCCATTTACTTTTCACACGCTGCGGGTAGATCTCTTCCGCCTACCCTTCACTCTAGCATCAGTGAACCTGTTACTTCCCTAGACCCATCCACTCTTCGAACCTGCTACTCTTCCGAGGTGACCCTTACTAGGTTACGCCACTATTGGAATTTTGCCAATGAACCTCGTTACTAACATTTATTCACACATGTATTCAGGAAAAGCCCTAGTTAGTGCTTCTGGTTCTACCTAACCTGCACCTAACTTTCCTTGAGCCTGCGACCTCAAGGCAAATGGATTCTATTCACCACTTTGCCATTCAATTCCCCGGGGAGTTCCAACAACACTTAACAAACCGTTTTACATACGCATGGATTAATACATATAACAATATAAGAACAAGAATAACAATTTTCAAACAATTCATAAATTTCAAAAGCAACGCATTCTCAAGAGAGTGATCAAGTCCCCCGAAATGGCCGCTCTTGTAGCAGCATCAATATACTAGCAGCTACCGACTTGACTTAGCCTAACTAGTCCTACCTAACCTTTAACTATTCCCTAACCATACCTCTGCTACCAGAAAATTACTGATAGAGCGCGCGGGTCACCCGACCAATAATTTCGCCACTTCCGGCTTCGGGCCCATATATTTCAAATCACCATATACATTGATCGGATGACCTCACGGTCTACTATCAATAATTGTGTGAATTCCTTTCGTTATTTCTTTAGAGTACCCGACTTACCATCCACCGATGCGGGTACCTATGACCACAATGGATCAGGGAGCTAGCTGTAAAAGGAAAGGCAGCAAAATACAAACCCAACAAATAACATTCAATAATCTTTGTAAAATGACCACGGACAACTGGAAGGTTTAAAGTCTTTATCTAATTTTAGTAAAATTCAGAAATCATCAAATTCACAGTAATTAAGCAATCGATAATCAGAATAACAGAAAGTACATAGCTGAATAGCAAATAAGTCAGTGCAACCATTTATAAACTAATGGAACCATGACACAATTAAAATGAAGGATCAGGAATTAGAACGTTTTAAGATGAATCACTAAAGATGGGATAGGCTTCGATTAGGACTAGTATTCTAGAATTATCTCAGAGAAAAATGAGACAGGAGTTCGGGACACTTATATCTATAGGAGAGTCTATGAAGAGAGACACGCTATGCTTTAAGGCAAAAGTTCTTTAGACAGTTTAAGTAAGGAGGTTCTAGACTATATCAGGAAATGACAAATTGCAATGCAAAATATAATTTCTAACAGGTAGGGTAACATAGGAACACGTTACGAAACAAATGCAAATGACTTTATGATTCAATGGTTGCGACAAAGCATGGAAAATTTACATATGCAAAGGTAAGTCTTTATTGAAGCAAAAGACAGAAATTCAGAAAGGTGCAAGATTTTGAGTTTTCAGAGTGATATTTACCTAGACTGGTGTGAAAACCAAACCCTGGCCACGGGTCAGTTAAGGACAGGAAACCCTCAAGGAAGGATACCCCTCAATGGACAGCAGGTGCAGAATGGACACCCAGGACAGGACAGGAAGACCAGATTAGGATCAGGACAGGACCCTCAGGACAGGAACCCTCAGGACAGGACCAGCACCCGCAGTTCGGAAGCAACGCCTGCGCTCCACCCTCTCTGCAGCTATCGATCAAGACCCCGATTGGGTCAGCGAACTCCCAGCAAAGTGCTCCGCCAGCACTTTAAGGTTTAGTAAAACCTTAGTCTATGGTCAATTTCGGACAGAGTGCTCCGCAGCGCTCTGTATCTTCAGTCACCTATTGAGTGCGTTGGGTCAGTGACAGGTCAGCTAAACCAGACAAGTCGGACAATTTCCCTAGGTGAACCCAACCCAGGGTAGATATACTGTTTTGGGACGGTGTACCACCCCCCAATGTTGCAAAGTGTCAGAATCCCTCAATTTGGATTGGTCCTAAGGTAGGGTTTGGGTAACACACCAATCAGAATAGACTATTTGGAGGCCTACTTTGCATCTCTGGGTACCGCCTAGCGAGATTGGGGTTCCCATGGGAAGCTGTACAGCAAACAATATCGCAACACACAATGTATCATTATAAGGAGCAACTTTCTCCATTCTCGTAGGGCAGAGGTGGCTTTCCCATGAGCATCTTGACTGTGGCTGCCAGCTGGCTGAGTTCCACTGTCCAATGTTGCCACCTTTCAGTGCACCACGAGTATGCGCAGAAGGGACCTTCAATATGGCTCCCAACCGGTTCGGGCCCCCATTCCCCGCAGTACATGAAAAGTAAGCGAGAACAAATTAATACATAGAAATAAATGAATGCATTACATGTCATAACTTTGTACTTCATTCTTATCACTATAAAAATATACTATGCAATTAGAAATTAGCAAAATATACACTGTCACAAGAGCAACTGCACGAGCAGTACCACGTTATTGCCAAAGCTGCGTATTACGCATGCGCACCCTTTCCCACCAAACTTATAACTACGTCAGGTCACGTGAGTGTGACTGACGCATGCGCAGAAGCAATTTTCCAAGCGGCGGCCATGTTTAGGAACACGGATTAGTTGTATTAGAAATACACGTACGCAAGCTTCCTCTACTTTGTTCGAATGTAAAAATAAAAGATTAGTAAGACGTACAAAATTTATTAATTGATTACACACGGGCGAGGTTCATGACTCGAGCAAATCGCGATGCGAAGCTTGCTCTATCAGTAGCTTAGGGCAAGTGGAGGGGGATTGCGACCTCACCCATGCATACCCCTTTACCACGAAATGACGTGGTAGAAGCATACATGGTAAAGGAATGCGTGGTTAAAACGCATTCATGGTAGAAGCATACATGGTTTATCCTGTCGTGCCTCTATCATACAACCCATAAACTCTGATGCTTGCTGTCTTACTTACGCCAAGACATTAAACATACGAAAGACTCCCTGAGTAACGTGTAATCTCACCACCTACAACTAACCCTTCTCATGGTCACCTGCACCCAAAACCAGTTCAAACAGCCCCCTGTCAATAACACCCAGGTCTACCTGTCATCAGCAACAAACAAAACTAACCATAAACCCTGCAAAGTCACCCGGTTTCAGTCCAAACATGGACGACGACGAACTTCCTGAAAGTCAATGGCTGTGAAACAAAACGGATGTTCCTTGACTCGAATCCCCCTTTCACACGCTCACTCCACCTCTGTGGCAGGAGTTCCCATCAATTTGTTGAAAATCAGGTAGGCTGGAGAGTGCTAATACCTGAGGTGTTCAACATGTAGGAATCGAGAGGATTTACTGAGATCATCAGGTTTCCATAGACATCTCTGCAATGCTCAACCAGATCCATACAAAATGCAGTTTCTTTGAACTGTGTGGCTTAAAAGACCACGGGGCAGATTTACAAGCCCCTTGCGCCACTTTAGCGTAATTTTTTACACGTTAAAAATGACGCAAAAGTGGCGCAAGGGGCTTGTAAATCTGCCCCCAAAGTTTTAGGTCTGGCATGCCAGAGCAGCTGTCCGAATGTCATATTGTTACCCATTTTTTTTAAATATAGGTAGAGTGGAATTTGGCTCCACTACGATGAGTATTGGTCTCTCAACTCATGCTGTTGGCTCTGTGATGAACCAGTCTGCCTAGACTATTTTTTACATCTCAAAAGTTCTCTAAATAATCACACCTTAAGTTCTATGGGGCATATTACCAAGATTAAGCGATATTTATCGCTTAACACGGTTAGCGGCAATATTATTATCGCCGAGCTCCGCCAATTTTTATCGCATATAAACCTTGCTATTATCAAGGTTTATCTCAAAAGCGATAAAAATCGGCCGTAATGCATGAATATCGCTGAAAAGTCAGCGATATTCATGCATTACCGAGCTAATGCTCTTAGCCATGTTATCCACCTACCATTGGCTAACATGGCTAAGAACTCCTCTGGGCAGGCGTTAGCTTTTGGAGATATTCGCGCTTAGTGCGAATATTTCCAAAAGTACGCCTTTGTAGGTAATAGGAGATAGCGATGTTAGCGACTGTTTACAGTCGTTAACATCTTGGCACGCCCACTTTGCATGTCATTAGCGATAAATATCGCTGACATGCAAAGTGGGCCCCAAGATGATCGCTATCTCCTACTAGCTGTCGCTAACTGGTGTGAGCGACAGCTAGGTAATAGGGCGATAAAATTATCGGCGCTTTAGCGGGAAAAATTCCCGCTAAAGCGGCGATAAGGCCCTTGGTAATATGCCCCTTTAATTCATAGATGTGTGGAACACATAAAGCAATTGTTAGTTTACTTTTATCCTGCAGCAGTTTGATGATGTTTTTTTGAGGACTCAGAATGAAAGCCAAGCCTATTGGCTTTATCTCTGCTTTTTTTTCTATCGGCTTTTATGTTTTTTTTTACGTGGATGGGTTTGAAAGAGAGATGATAACCTTCCTAAAATCTCTTTCAGAAACTGTGCATTGACTAATTAAATTCAAGCCCTCTGTTTCTAAGACAGATATCTAACAGCATACCAGAGACATTCTTCCTTCCCAGGTCCATCCTTTTCATCACTGTTCGAGCTGAAAACCAGTGTTAGGTGAAGACCTCTGACAGAGGCTCATGACAAAAGGAGGTAATGTCTTAGGATCGGGTAGAGCACCTTTACGCAGCACTGTAGGGTGCAAGAAGCCACCAGAAAGAAACACATGGCATCAAAACGGTCTTGCCTCTCGGGGAGTGGGAGCACCCGAATGTCAAAATGACATTTTCTCTGAGACAAAGAACATTGTATCATCTGAGATGTTGATAGGATTAATGTGTACATTTTATCGCAAGCTGATAAAGTGGCACTGTCTGCCATGTTTCAAGAACTAGAGAACAAAGTCAGACACCCCAATAAAACACCACACCCGAGGCATGGTGCCCTTTCGCAGATGGAATGTGTGAAGTAAAGGAGATTCTTTTGTAGCTCCAGCTCAGCACTGGTGTGAGGGTATGTTTTTCATTCAGCACTTTCTCACTGTCCTCCTCTCTCTGTCCTACAGCGCTCCAATGCCGTACCTCGTTGGAGTCCACAGCAGCTTGATGGAGGTAAGTCTGGATAATCTTCATCATTCGCCACATTCTGCTGCCCTTAGAGTTCCTGCGGTCTCTTGTGAAGGTTTCTGCATGTGGTGTCTCATGGAGGTGTGCACTTACCGGGCCTCACTGCTGTCTTTCAGGGGCTCATAGGTGTGTACTTACAGAGCCACACATATATCTTGTTTATGTTTGTGTACAGAAATGCAGACATGTGTCTTGTGCTGATCTATGGATGCAGAGGTGTTATGTTATGTTAGTAGTGTTTTGTAAAGCGCTTGTTCACCTGTTGGTTTCTTGGCGCTGGATCTAGAGAGTGCTGGAGAGTTTAACAGTACAATTGTAAGCCTGAATGTACAGCCAAGTCTTGAGTAATTTGCCGAATTTCAGTAGGTGAGTCGTGGACTTAATTTCCAAAGGAATCGAATTCCATAATTTAGGGGCCAGGGTTGCAAACCTGGCTCCTCCTGGTCGCTTTAACTTAAAAGTAGGTATTGACAGTAGCTGGATATGGGCCGAGTGAAGGTTCCATGAAGGCGAGTATCTGGAGATTAGACGGTCTATAATCTGGGGCCCTGACCGTGCAATGACTTGAATACTAGGCAGCCAATCTTAAATACACAGCGTTGGGGTATGGGGAGCCAGTGCAATTCCTTCAAGAGAGGGGAGACATGATGCCACCTAGGTTGCCGGTAGATCATTCTAGCTGCCTGGTTTTGGACTATCTGCAGCCGTTTCATGAGACCAGCTGGTAGTCCAAGGTAGATTGCATTGGAATAGTCTAGGCGCGATAAAATCATAGCCATTACAACCTGTACCAACGCGGTTTGAGTCAACAATTATCTTTCTGATTTGGTGTATATGTGTAGCCCATTATTCCACATGGAAAAATCACACGAGGCTTTGGCTGACACTTGTTCCCCTTTCTTTATAGGAAAAAACCTTTCCCTTACCTTACCTATTCCTCCCCCATCTCTCCTTCTCCCCACCCCACTTTCAGCTCCCCATATACACTGACCATCACCTCAGAGCAATTGGTAAATGTATGTGTTAAAACCCCATGGAACTGGGAATTCATTGTGGTTTTACAACAGGAAAAATTGGTCCCACACGATAATACCTCTTTCATGGGGTTTGACTCATAATTGCATGGTAATGGTGTAGATTTATTGCACAGTAACAGTAAAACAACATGTGTTTTTTCCATGACTCCAGTATCGTCTAACATGTATTCAGGCCCATAGAGTGCGTTGGAGCCAGGGTCTGGCATGCATACGTAAGTTTACTGTACCTCCCTTCCAGGAACCTCCTCTCAGCCAATACAATGACTACAGCCAGCCAAAATTGAGAGGTTCAAAACACAGGCGTAGACCCGTGTGACGACTGGGCCTGAAGCTATGCAAGTCCTCTTTCCAGCTTTTAATGTATAACTGAGGTCCCAGCCTTTTTTAACAACACACAGAACCTCCAATGGTCCCCTCAATCCTATAACTGTGGAGGCATAGCAACACAGAGAAAATGGTATTTCTCCACCTGTCGAGGTGTGTAATGCTGCTTGATTCTGCACCTTCTTTGCATTATGGTAGCAGGGTCCATTGGGTTGCACACATTCACCTTGTAGTACTGTCTAGGTTGCTCTACCATCTTGTTTCCTGATCTGCAGCATGTAAGACAAAGACCCCTGGAGGATGTGGTGGTACTCAATGTAGATTCAAACACTCTGGAGACGCCATTCCAAGACCTGGAGAGCCTGCCTGCGGATGTGGTGAGCACTCGCTGAAACCCCTACTTAGGAGTCAACCCCTGGGGGGATCTTGGGGTCTTTTTCATCTAGGGGACCTCTTCTTGGCTCTTTCTGGCACCTTGTGCACACACTCTTTTATCAGTCATTTACCTCTCTCTCTCTCTCTCTCTCTCTCTCACACTCATGGGGCTGCCTCTTCCTTATGGCCTCTGAGTTCTCTCTGTCTTTGATTCTCCTCTTCTTGGCTGTTTCGTCATTCAATGTCTCTTTCAGTCTTTGTGATGTTTCTGACTGCCTGTGATTCTTTGCTGTCTCTCATGCAAAAAGATCTCACTCAATCCCTGTGATATGTCACCTCAAACCCCTCAAGTTCCCTGTGGTTAATCTTAGTCCTAAATAATGTTTATCCATGTTGACGTCTTACTCAGTTGGTCCGGAATCGTGTTCTTTCAGTTACATAAAAGGGTATACTGCTCTCCTCTCCCTAACTCTTGTCAGGGCTGTGCAACCTCTCCTTGGCCATCTCCAGTCCTACTATTTCCTAAATTGGTGCTTTCAGTGTAGTCCTTTATCTATTTCTCTCTCTCTCTCAGATGTCTTGGAAGGTTTTTCCTGGTAACATAATGTGTATTTGTAAAGCATACTTTTATCCAAGGGTATCTTGGCGCTGAATAACAGATGTTTATTGCTACCAATGGTACTCATTTTATCGACCTCAGAAGGATGAAAGGAAGAGTGAACCCACTGGGATTTGAGCCTGTGACCATGAGGTGGAACACAGGCCTCTACAGTGCCTGCATTAGTCCACTGAGCCATTGTGCTTATCCTAGCCATTGTAGTTGTGCACTCTCTACCCATGCTAGTGTTTCAGCTCATGTGCTGTCTTTCCTTGGTGGGCACTCTCCCATCTGCTGGATCTGTGTATGGCACTCTGAGTGCAGTCTGCCTTTTCTCTCTTACGGGTGTCATGGAATGCGATTGGCTATCTCCCAGCCATGAACTCACTTTCATTGGTTCCCTGTCTCCCATCCCATTCACTGCCCCTCCCCCGTCTTTCATTGTCTGTTAGTGCAGCCAACTCTTCCTCTCCCATCAGGTGCCTTGGACTCTCTCCCTGTATCCATGACCTCTCTCTTCTCCGCTGTCACTGCCCACTCCGTTGACACAGATGTGTTGGACTGTCCCTCTTTCGCTCTCTGTCCCAACTCATGTGCTCTCACTCCTTGATAAACCTTGGTCTTTCTCTCCAATCCTCTCTCTCCCCCTCCCACCCTAAAGTGTCTCAAAATGTGACCCTCGGCTGACCCTGTCCCTCATTTCTTGTAATTTCAGTTGGTGTCCCCTCTCTTCTTAGTAGTCTCGGAAAATGTTGTCCCTCATTTCTTGTAATTTCAGTTGGTGTCCTCTCTCTTCTTAGTAGTCTCGGAATATTTTCTCTTTGTTGTCCCATATATTGCTCTAATCCATTCTATCTCCTCAGGTGTCTTGGAATGTCTCTCTTTGCTGTACCTGATATCTAACACTCTCGGCGGGTGCATTATTTCATCTTTCTATCTCTGTCTCTCCCTCATGTGTCCTGGAATGTCTATGTTTGGGTGTCCCTGGTATATTGCACACTCAGTTTGGTGCCTTCTGCCTCCTCCACTCGATCTCTTTCTCTCTCACTCCCCAGATTTCTTGGAATTTCTCTCCTTTGCTGCCTCTAGTGCCCCCTACTTCAAGTTGCTTCAGTCTGTCCTCTCTCTTCCTCTCCTCAGGTGTCCTTGCTGAAGCTGAGGCTGAAGAAGCAGTCTGCGGTGACCGGGGATGGCGTTGCCCGGGCCTTCCTCAGGGCTCAGGCGTTGCTCTTTGGGTCCTACCGAGATGCCTTGATCTGCACCCCGGTAAGGTTGGAGCCACCTTCACCCACTCTCTGCTTTGAATGAATGAATGAATTTGTACTTGTAAAGGGCACTGCTGCCCCAGCAAAGGGGCGTCCTGGCGCTGTGCTCATACCGCTGTGGAACCCTTCATGGCTTTTCCCTGTGAAATGTCCACTCCTGGGCACCCCCAAGGTGAAGCCAGGCATCCCAGCGCTGTTGGGGCCGTTGTGGAGATTAAGCAAGCTATTGCCCAGAGTTGCAGAGCGGGACCCATGATTAGAATAGGCACCGAGGCGAGAATTATCAGGTCCGAGGAAATTGAGCCCCAGACCCGCCGAGGCGGGAATTGAACCCTGGTCCCGGGCCAGACTTCTGCATCAGGGTCTGCCGCTCTAACCATTGAGCCACACTTCTCCCTGTGGTTAATCTTTCCTCCCCCTTTATTACCCTGCGTCCTGTTATTCCCCTTCCAATCCATACACGGTACCCAGTCCATCAATCCTGGCACTCTCAGTTCCACTTTACCAAGGACTCGGCACCTGTCCCTCCCCCTCCTCTCTGACCTCCCCCGCAGTCTCTCACAGCCACCTCCATCGCTCACACCCCCTCCTCCGCCTGTCTGTCTCTTATCTGTTCCCACTCTACACTATCTGAATCTCTGTCCCTCCTGCCTCTGTACTCAGTGCTCGAAATGGATGTACAGAGGTACTGGTACTCGCCATCGCCGTTTCTTTGTCTCCTCAGTGGCGTAACACAAAATTCCCCCCTCCGAGAATGTGATTAGGGGCTCGCATAGAGGGATTAATTGGTGTTTGGATGAACAAGGAGGCCTCCTGGAGGGTTGCGTCCCCCTCCCCTAATGACCCCCACGCGCCGCAGGTGCCTGAATAACGCCTCTTTCTCTCCTGAGCCATCGGCTGAGCTTTCCCTTCTCCCAGTCTTCGTGCTCTTCCCTTGTTCCTCTGACAGGGCCGGTCCTAGGACTTGTGGGGCCCTGGGCGAAAGGGAAGATATGAGGCCCCTCTAATCTGAATGTAACATCACAAGAATTTACATCACAGAAAACTAACATCACAGGACTATTAATCATCTTTGCATTGCTAAAGAAACCTATGGGCATATGTACAACAGACTGGAGAAGTATAGCGTCAAGCAAACATTGCTAACGCCATGCTTCTGCATTTTGAAAGCGCAAGGCTGCACCATATGTTCAAGCATATGATCCAGCCCTGCTTTCCCCTGTGCTGGCGCTAAATTAAGCTGCCTAACGCCAATGCTGGCACCCTTGCACTATAATGCAAGGGTGCCTGTGTTGAAGGGAATCTTGAAATGCTGTTTTGTAACTTCTATGTGTGCTGCTTAATGAAGCACAAATTAAAGTTGCAAAACAGCATTTTTTTAAATGATTATTTATGTGCAGGAAGTGGGACCTTCCTGCACATAAACTTTCATAGGTAATTTGCTGTTTCTATGTGTGCTTCACAAGCGGCATAGGATCGGATAGCAAATCTTTAAATAAACAAAGCCTGGGGAGGAGGCAAGCGGCTGATAGCAGACTAGTTTTGTTAGTTGCACCCTGGCTGTATAACTGCAGATCAGGAGTTTGAATCTATGCAAGGCACAATCATCCTTCCTTGGTCCATTCTATGAGTGTCATTAAATAGTATAATAGTAACTACTTCGAAAGAGTGGAATGAAACACCATTATATGTAAGTCATAATTCAAATGACAGCTAAAAATACCTTTGACACACCACCACATAGCTATTGAGCGTTTCACCACTGTGTTGATACCCAACCCAATGAGTTGTGTTCATCTTAACATGCTAAATATTCTAGGCAAAGGATCAGAATAACATCACTGTTAGCAAGCACTGGCAAAGTCAATAGGTTTCACCTATAAGAACTATTGGCTTTGGCAATGTGTATGTGCCGTGTTGTACACCAGTGTGGCTGCTCTTCAGCATGGTTAAAAGTTAGTGGCATGGAGTAGCCTTGAGGGGAGGGGTAGGAGTAGAGTGTCATAGATTGGATTTGTTGGAGTAGAGTGTTGTTGAGTGGAGTATGGGGGAGTAGAGTGTGATACAGTTGAGTAGAGGGGAGTAGAGTGCAGAGTCGTGGAGCGGAGTGCTGTAGAGTGGAATGGGGTGGAAATCGGGTGGAGTGGGTAAGAGTGGATTGAGATATTGAGTGAACTGGATTGGAGTAGATTGGGATGGAGTGAGGTGGATTAATTTGATTGGAGCGGGTGGATTGAAATGGGGTGAGGTGGATTGGAATAGGGTGAATTAAAGAAAGGTGTATTAGATTAGATTGGGGTGTGATGGATTGGGGCGTATTGGTATGGATTGGGGTGTTTTGCAGTGGGGCGAATTGTTTTGGATTGCAGTGGGGCAGAGTAGATTGGTGCAGATTGGAGTGGGGCAGATTGAGTGAATTGGAACTGATTGGAGTTGGGTAGATTGGAGTGGAGCTGATTGAGTGGGGTGCATTGTTTTGGATTGGGATGTGGCAGATAGCTTTCAGTTGAAGTGGGGCAGATTGTTTTGGGTTGGAGTGGTGCACATTGTTTTGGATTGATTGAGGCAGATTGTTATGGGGAAGATTTTTTTGTGATTGGAGTTGGGTGGATTGGATTTCAGTGGGATGGACTGGGGAGGAGGTGGATTGGATTGGAGTGGGATAGATTTGATTGGAGTGGGGTAGATTTGATTGGAGTGGGGTAGATTGGATTGGGGTGGGTTGGATTGGTGTGGGATGGATTGGATTGGAGTAGGGTGGATTTCGGTGCATTGGAGTGAAGTAGATTGAATGGGTGGACTGGAGTGGGGTGGATTGAAGTGGGGCGGATTGAAGTGGGGCGGTTTGAAGAGGGGCGGATTAGAATGGGGCAGATTGAAGTGGGGCAGATTGGAGTGGGCAGATTGGAGTGGGGAAGATTGGAGTGGGGCAGATTGGAGCGGGGCAGATTGGAGCGGGGCAGATTGGAGCAGGGCAGATTTAAGTGGGGCAGATTGTTTTGGATGGAGTGGGGCAGATTGGAGTGGCGCAGATTATTTTGGATTCGATGGGGCAGACTAGAGTTGTGCAGATTGGAGTGGGGCAGATTGTTACGGGTTGGGGCAGATTGGAGTGGGGCAGATTGTTTTGGATTGGATGGGGTATACTAGAGTTGTGCAGATTGGAGTGGGGCAGATTGTTTTGGAGAGGGCAGATTGGAGTGGGGCAGATTGGAGTGGAGCTGATTGGAGAGGGGCACAGTGTTTTGGACTGGAGTAGGGCAGCTTTTCTGGGCTTGGAGCTAATTGTTTTGGATTGAGTGGGGCAGATTGTTGTTGGGAAAATTCTTTGGGATTGGAGTGGGTGGATTGGATTACCGTGGGATGGACTGGGAAGGGGTGGATTAGATTGGGTTGAGGTGAGGTGGATTTGATTGGAGTGGGGTAGATTGAATTAGGGTGGGTTGGATTGCTATGGGGTGGATTGGATTGGAGTGGGGTGGCCTGTGACACATTGGAGTGAAATGAATTAGGATGGAAAAGGTCGACTTGGGTGTGACGGATTGGAGTGTGGTGGATTGGAGTAGGGTGAATTAAAGAAGGGTGTATTAGATCAGTTTGGGGTGGATTGGATTGTAGTGGGGCGGATTGGAGTAGGGCAGATTGGAGTAGGGCAGATTGTTTTGGCTGGAGTGGGGCAGATTGGAGTGGCGCAGATTGTTATGGATTGGATGGGGCAGACTAGAGTTGTGCAGATTGGAGTGGGGCGATTTTTTTTGGATTGAGTGGGGCAGACTAAATTGGTGCAGATTGGAGTGGGGCAGATTGTTTTGAATTGGAGCTGATTGGAGTTGGGCAGATTGGAGTGGGGCGGATTGGAGTGGGGCAGATTGGAGTGGGGCAGATTAAATGGGTGGACGGGGGTGAGGCAGACTGGAGTGGGTCAGATTGGAGTGGGGCGGATTGGAGTGGGGCGGATTGGAGTGGGGCGGAATGGAGTGGGGCGGATTGGAGTGGGGTGGATTGGAGTAGGGCGGATTGGAGATGGGCAGATTATTGTGGATGGAGTGGGGCACATTGGAGTGGCACAGATTGTTTTGGATTGGATGGGGCAGACGAGTTGTGCAGATTGGAGTGTGGAAGATTGTTTTGGGTGGGGCAAATTGGAGTGGGGCAGATTGTTTTGGATTGGATGGGGCAGACTAGAGTTATGCAGCTTGGATTGGGGCAATTTGGAGTGGAGCAGATTGGAGTGGAGCAGATTGGAGTGGAGCAGATTGGAGTGGAGCAGATTGGAGTGGAGCAGATTGGAGTGGAGCAGATTGGAGTGGAGCAGATTGGAGTGGAGCAGATTGGAGTGGAGCAGATTGGAGTGGAGCAGATTGGAGTGGAGCAGATTGGAGTGGAGCAGATTGGAGTGAGGCAGATTGGAGTGGAGCTGATTGGAGTGGGGCACATTGTTTTGGACTGGTTTAGGGCAGATTGTTTTGGATTGGAGTGGGGCAGATTGTTGTGAGGAAGACTTTTTGAGATTGGAGTGGGGTGGATTGGATTGCAGTGGGATGGACTGGGAGGGGGTGGATTTGGTTGAGGTGAGGTTAGGTGGGTTTGATTTGAGTGGGGTAGATTGGATTAGGGTGGGTTGGATTGCTGTGGGGTGGATCGGAATTCAATGTGGTGGATTGTGGTACATTGGAGTGAAGTGACTTAGGATGGAATGGGTGGACAGGGGTGTGGCGGATTGGAGTGTCGCGGATTGGAGTGTAGTGGATTGGAGTGTGGAAGATTGGAGTGTGGCGGATTGGACGGGGCAAATTGTTTTGGATTGAAGTGGGGCAAATTGTTTTGGATTGAGTGGGGCAGATTGTTGTGGGGAAGATTTTTGGGGATTGGAGTGCGTTGGATTGGATTGCAGTAGGATGGATTGGAAAGGGGTCGATTGAATTGGATTGAGGCGAGGTGGATTTAATTGGAGTGGGGTTGATTGGATTAGGGTGGGTTGGATTGCTGTGGGGTTGATTGAATTTGAATGGGGTGGATGGTGGTACATTGGAGTGAAGTGACAGGATGGAATGGGTGGACTGGGGTGTGGCAGATTGTAGTGTGGCGGATTGTGGTGTGCGGGATTGGAGTGTGGCAGATTGGAGTGTAGCGGATTGTTTTGGATTGGATGGGGTAGATTGTTTTGGATTGAATGGGGCAGATTGTTTTGGATTGATGGGGCAAATCGTTTTTGATTGAAGTGGGGCAAATCGTTTTTGATTGAAGTGGGGCAAATTATTGTGGGGCAGATTTTTGGGAATTGGAGTGGGGTGGATTGGATTGCAATTGGACGGATTGGGGAGGGGTGGATTGGATTGGGTTGAGATGAGGTGGATTTTATTGGATTGGGGTGGGGTGGATTGGAGTCAGGTGGATTGTGGTGGATTGGAGGGGGTGAATTAGGGTGGAGTGGTGGGACTAAAGTGAGGCAGATTGGAGTGGGGCTGAATGGAGCGGAGTAGATTTTTTTGGATGGAGTGAAGCAGATTGGAGTGGCGCAGATTGTTTTGGATTGGAGTGGGGCAGATTGTTTTGTACTAGAGTGGGAGGATTGGAGTGTGGTGGAGTTGAGGTGTATGGATTGGATTAAGTGGGACGGATTTGTGTGTGGTGAGGTTTATTGGCGTGGATTAGCGTGAATTGTAGTACGGATTGGAGTGGTGTGCATTGGGGTGTAGGGCATAATTATGTGTTAAAACATGATTTCAGATAATACACATAAGAAAGAAACAACGTAGATTTGCAATACAATAATCCTCATCTTTTGAGAACAGTGCCTACAAGCAAAAACAAAAGAAAATTAGAGTGCAAAGTAATTAAAGACTTGGCAAAATAAAAAGAAACTTAACTAGCAGGTTTTCCGCACATAGCTACATTTACTAGACAGCCCTCTAAGTTTATCACTGGTGACTTGGACTGGGAAGCAAACATACTAGTCCCTCTGTGTAAGAAAATCTAGTGATCCAACAGTATAGCGCTGCAAGGCCAAGGACAGGGCCCCCATGCCCTGGGCCTCCTAGCACAACATAATGGCTACCAAGCCTTGCAAAAGAGGCCCACATCTACACTTTCGAGCCTGATGGGGGGCTGCAAGACCCACCTGCTCTGGACTTCACAGAACTGGATAATGGCCCAATTACCAGTGAATAGGGCCCACACCTAACCTTGCAGCTTGATCCGGTGCTTCCAGGCCCAGGGGATGAGGATAACCCCCCCCCCCCCCCGGTGCCTCAAGCAGTAGTGGGACATGCTGCTAAACATTGCTCTACTGTGCCAGTCTGAGCTGAATGCTCCCTCCTCCCCTCATCAAACTGTCCTTACCTGTTAATGTCCGGCTCCTTTGGAAACAAAAGAGTCTTCTGTTGCCTGGAACTGGAATACACAAAGGGCAGACAAGACTTCCCCACAGGTGCTGCCCTGCTCTCGTCCCTGAGAGCCCACTTTGCTGCTGTCACGTCCCCTACCTAGTCTTTCCACTCCCCCACCATTGCAGCCCCAGGAATGCTACCATGCCCTGACCAGCGAGGTCAAGACACCTCGCTTAACATTGGCAATGTGATCACGTTGTGGAGGAGCCCTGAAGGAGCAGGTGGGCTGACTATGAAAGTGTAGCATTTCCGACAGATGCGGGCACCGTGTTTTGAACTGAGCAAGGGGCCCTGGGCAGCTGCCCACACTGCCCATGCCTAGCGCCGGCCCTGCCTCTGAGGCCTAATCTACTTCTGAAGTAAGCGGGAGAACTGTCGGCATTGGCAAAGTCGTCTCCTGATGCTTTCCACCTTATTTATCAAGCTACTAATACCACACGTCAGACAGACGCAGAGCGCGGGCTCGCGCTCGGATGCCGCCACGTTGGAATGCTGCGGCTGACTACACTTACCCAAATGTAAACACCCGACCGCTCCACATACCTTTATCATTACACAAATAGAAATTCACACTTTTTCAGCTCTGCGTGTACCATAGGCAAAGGCAGGATCAGTTCTACATTGTTTATGGCACTCAGGCCTTCCTTATGAGTCAGCCTAACTCATAGCTGCCAAGATTTCAGTGTGACATTTTCATAAATTCAGTGTAATTAAATGTGACATTTCAACAACTGTGAGTGAAACTTTGTTGCAACCAAAATCAAGCAATAAAAACCAGGAAATCAAATAAATATGAGCAATTACACCCATTTGAGCAACAAGACATTCTAAGAAGATGTTAAGAGTTCTGAGAAGCACGAGAAACTGATGCACCTAGTTCTCTTCTAAGCTTATCGTACTGTTAAACAAAACGAGGACTCTGATCTGCACCACTCTCATTGACAGTGCGCGCCGCGCCACTGCAAACAAAAGAATGTTTCTGGAAATATTTGCAAAGTCAGTTATTGTAATAGGGTTAGATTATATGTTGCAAAAACAGGCGCAGTGTGCTTACCACTTGCTCACCTCAAATATAGAGAATAACATAATGACTGGTGTAGTGGGGGATAAAAAGAGAAGGAGGCGGATAAGGACTGTTTTCCAGATTGGGTCTCCTCACTTGAAAGCACACATCATCGTTCGCTGGGAGACACAGCTGCAGCACTGCCTAGAGGACTAAGAAAGGGGAATTACCACTGGGAACGGAGAAACAGCTGCCACATTTGTGAGCCGATATAGAAAAAGATTGACAGCCCTGCTTACCGAAACAGAGCTCTCAGCGAGTGAAACATAACTAATACTTTAAATGAAAGATTGGGTGAAAGGGAGCTTGCGAGTAAAGTCACATTTCTAACATTCTAACTTTGTGACTGCTCAACTCGATCTTCAGTGACCTAAACTCTGTAGATCGTAAGTGAAAGCTAAAGTGTGAAGGTTGAGAACACAAGCAGAAACGGTGGCTTGAGGAGAAAGCAGTAACACTGGTTAGCTGCTTGTGCTTGCAACATTTCCAGAACAGGAGCTAGACAATCAGAAAAAATAGTGCACAAAATGAACTGAAATGGACAGAAGCAAAGTGAGCTCTGTAATAGGGCCAGTCGCTATGGAAGGGAACGACAGACCAAAAGGAGGGACAAATGGGCTAGATTTACCATTCAAAGTTAGGAATGTTTAAACAAAGGCACCCGGCACAGCTAATGAAAAGTGATGGCCGGCTTAAAGCCCATGTACTGAATACACCATGCCTCGTAGAGCAGCAGATGCATGCTGCTAGGCTCGACCTAATAAAAAATTACATATAGCTGCTGCCCAAGCCAATCCTATAGATTTTGGTGGCCTGGATTAGTCTTAATTGACATTCTTGTAGAAGTGTAATGATTAGTAGTTGTGTTGGTACTGTCAATGGCAGCACTGGCAGGGGCAATGGATGGTGCAAGGTGCAGTAGCCTACTGACACAGGCCCTGGCATTTATTGTTTTACAAATTAAGCACTGTGTTTACCCCGGCATTTAAGTCCTCCTGTATCCTGCATCCCGTGTTTGTCATCTTCTTTATAACTTCACTCTCTCAGTTTCGTATTTATCGGTCATCCTATTTTCTTTATCTCTCTATGAAGTAATCCGCTACAAGCGTGTTATTAGTTACATATAAATAAATATATCCTCTACGTTTTCTTCCATCTCTCTCCTTCCTCTCCATGTTTGCTTCTCATATTTAGCTATAGTGTTTTCAGCTCTACCCACAAATTATTTTCCATCTAATTATTTTTCTCTCTGATTTCGAACTTTGTCTACTCTCTGTGAAACAGATAAACTTTAAAAATGAAAGTGCAGTGAAAATAATGCTTTACTTTATATTGGGCAATCCAAGCTATGAACAGGTGCATGTGCTCTGAAGATAATCAGTGACCACTTGCCTGTTGAGTGATCTTTTAGGTCGCACAGAACCCTACATAGTTACACCCGGCTCGCGATCAGAGGACTTCACCCCTACTTTTCCCCTCATATTTTATTGCTACCAGAGCCACAGTGCATTGTGGCTCGTAATGGTTTCTAGAGGACCATGGGAGTAGTCAAAACAGCCTTACACCATCCCTCCTATTTCTTAAGTTCATTTTTGAAATTCCATGTGGCGGGCCTACTTTGCTCTGTTTGCTCACTGGAAATATTCAGGCAAGAATATACATCCAATATCCTTCGGCCCTCCCCAAATCCCACACTCTGATTGTGTGGCTAGTTATATGTCCCCACTCCTATTCTCCGATGATACAGTGTATACTTCTCAGCCAATATAGCAAGAATGATTGTTTGATGCAGATTCCTATGGGTGGCTCCCCTGGTGCCCCTGGGTGGACTCCTGAAACCATGCCCTTTAACTGGTTTACATCTGTACTGCGGTACAGAGCCATTCAAAATGGATATGCATGCACATGCATTCTCAACAGCGTCTTCTAATATTTGTTTTCTACCCACAGGCAGAGGCTCCATATCTTTGTGGCATTGTTTCAGAAGTCTCTACCACAAACAACACATTTTATTTATTTATTGCGTGATTTAAAAAAAACATTGAAAGTACAAAATTTAAAAAAGAAGAAGAGAAGAAAAGAAAAAAGAAAAGAAAAGAAAAAAAATTCAAAAATTCATTTAAAATGTTATGTTCATAAAAACCAGTAGGGGTAACAATAACAGGTGAAGCTTGCCAAAGCATTATGCCGATGGGGAGTCACAGACTGTGGACGCCTCACAGTGTTTTTTTGCAGCACGCTCCATGAATCTTACTAGGGCACAGTTAAGTTTAGTGTTCCTTGGATCAAAGCAGGCCGGAACTGCTGCTCTACAGCTTCTGATCTTTTTTATATTCCAAACAACACCAAAACACTTCCTATGTAGGCCACACTGCACTCTCACTCTTTCAATTCATCCATCTGAAGCATCTTATGCTTAAGTGTCCTGTCCCACACTCCTTTTCACTTCAAATTGACACATAGGCGTAGGGCAAAACATGATAAATGCTCGACTCTTGTCCTCACTCACAACATCAAAGCCCTTCCCTAGGCCACATGACGACACTCATGCTTCCACCATAGCACTACCATGGTGCTACAGATGCACTTTGTTGCCTCGTCAGGTGTATGGAACGCAGTATATAAATGCTACTACACTACTTTACAATACAATGTCAATCTATTATTTTGGGTCTTTTTCTTGTGACAATTAACACCAGGTTTGCCCTGGAGGATTTGTCCTGCAGTATCCACTGCTCTATTAAAGCATGCAATAATACTACAGGACACATAGTGGCGAATGGAAATTACGGCGATGCGGGGTGGGAAAACGGGAAATACTTTTAAAAAAGACATAAAATGAAATACATAAAATAAATAAATAAAAAGGTACTTACCATGCTTCCAGAGACACGTCCTCCTTGCTGCTGTCGTCTTCTTCTCCTGATGCCACGTCCAGCTGGGCTTAACGAACTCTAGTGCTGCTCTCATGCTGTTGAAAGCTGTGCCACCACTCCCAAGGAAACTGGAAGCTTGTGTAGGCTCTCAACCCGGCTGTTTCAGACAGCTGGGTTGAAAGGTTTATAGTGCGCATGTCAGGTTGGTTGTCACAAGATGGCCGGCCAAAGGGACATGGGCACTATCAACTAGGGCACAGGCAGCCTTCTGCCCACGGCTCCTCCCTGCTCCCACTCAGCAGGCCCCGCCCCCTGCTGACCTTGGCTCAGGATGGGTTGCCGGAAAATAAAATGGTAATGAATTAACTTAATTACCATTTATTTCTCTGATTTTATTTAGTCTCTGGGGCATTTCTGGGGCAATTCAGTGGCGCGACGCTCCTCCACTCAGACAGAGGAGCGGCCCCCTGCACCAGGGCCGGAATGGGAACAGCAACCAGCCCTGGCAGGTTGTTTCTCCACCGGCCCTGGGAACGGGAGGGGAGGGGGTTGTTAGCCACTAAGCACTGCTCCCGCTTTTCTTACAGAGGGCTGATTTTGCAGCATTGCTGCAAAACCGGCACCCTGTAAGAAAGGCATCCCCCTGCGGCCACAAAACCGACCCCCACCCCTCCGGCCCACAGGGGAAATGCCTGGTGCCCGCTACGGCCTGTCCGGCCCTGCCCTGCACATGGTACTGAATTGGCGGGAACTCCAGTTTCTGTCCAAATCGGTATTAAGTTTTCTCTCATAATTAGGGCCTAAATGAGTTCTTCTGTAATCCCGAGAAGTATAGATAACAGCATGAAGGTCACACATAGAATTGAGCTTGAGAGGTCATAGGCCTAGAATGTCACACCATCCCTCACTCTCTTTCTGCCACCCCACAGGGCGAGCCCATCACCTTCTGTGAAGAGTCGTTCCTAGACCACAAGTCCAACCCCATGAAGCAGTTCCTGCAGAACGCGGTGCACCTGCAGCTCTTCAAGGAGGTAGGTGTGGGGCGTCTGTACCTTGCTGTCTGCTTTCTCATATTTATTTCTCCTCCTCTTTACACCACACACTAACCTTGTCTCTCCCTGAACCTTTAACCAGTTCATCGACGGACGCCTCCTGAAGCTAAACAGCGGGGCCGGGTTTTCTGACGCATTTGAACAGGAAATAGACAGCTGTGGACTTGGCTCAGGTGAGGTGATTTCATTGATGCTGGGTTTGGTGTGGGTGAGACTGCAACGCTGTGTGTGGTTCCCAGAGGTAGCTGGGCTCTGCACACACCTCATAATCAACTGCCCACATTTAGGGCTGGAATGTTAACAGATAATGTGTTAAGTATAGCATAAGCAAGAACTTGGAAATGTAGCTTTTCTCCTTCCGAGAAAAGCCTTAGCCTGCTCCTTCTGAAAGTAAGGGGGTTTTTGAGGGACTTTCTTATTCCATTTTCAACTTCAACCATTTTCAGCATGGGTGAATGGGGAGGGACAAATGTTTTCGAAAGTTACGACAAAGCTGGACACCATCGCAGGAATGTCAGTTTTTCAGCCTCTTTACAAATGTACTACTTTGGGAAATTGTGCTTTCTTGATGGCTTTTCAGCAGTAGTGATTACAGTTTGTGGGGCAATTACAACTAGAACCACTGCTGGAAATTCTACTTTTTGTGGCTGTAAGTTAGACATACATCCATAAACAGTTCTGTGAATCGCGCAACTAACATCTGCACACATGTTCATGTATGGCCATCTCCTGATTCTGGTGACAAGTCAGTGAATATCTTCGCATTAAATACACTGACACAGTCTAAATACTATCACACTTGTTTATAGTGACTGCACGGTTGTATGATGTTACATCGCAATATTTTAGATCGCGGTACATCACAACGCATCTTTTGCAACGCAAGTCGTTACCACGACTTGCGCTGTAGGGTGCTGGACTTAGGAATAGTAAGATTTACTATTCCAACTCCAGCCTACGTACAGTAGGGAAGGTGTTGGAATAGTAAATCTACTATTCCTTAGTCTAGAGCACCCTCCAGTGCAAGTCGTGGTAACGACTTGCGTTGTAAAAGACGCGTGGTAATGGCAGCGCGGTGTTTTGACCGCATTGTCATGGATGTTCCCCTGACTGCACCCACCCTGATATTTGCACCTCCAGTGGACTTGACATCAACAAGACTTTTATGCACACACAGCCTCCTGAAAAAAGCATGCACGGCTGAATTTACCTATGTCTGATACAAGTCATGCCAAACCTGACATACAAATCAATGTCAGTTAAAACTCGTCGGTGCTGTCAAAAATAATAAACACTGACTTTATAACAATGCAGCACCTCATAGACGTCAATTCACCAAAATGCCAAGCGTAGGGGAAGTGACATCACACACCCTTGGACCACAACTTTGACCCTTATGACATCACAGGAAGTGACAACACTAAGGTTGTTTTAAAAAATACACGATACGTTGACGATTAATAAAATAGCAAGAAAGTTACTAACAAAGATAAAATCTCGTTTATTTACCACCCATATATTAAATAAGAAGCTGCTATACGTTTTGGTGTATGCGTGTGTGTGTGTACATATGTATGTATGTATGTGTATCTATATAGATATAGATACACAGCTAGCCTGGCTGAAGAAGGGTGACATACCGTGAACCGGACCCAGGATGCTTGTTTCTGGTCCAGGGAGGACCTGGCCTGGCAGTTCGGCCAGGACTGTTCCCATGGGGCATAGGGGCAAGACTGATTTGCATATGGCTGGGTCCAAACTGGGGTGCGTAGTAGGCAAAAGAACGATGGTTTTAACCCAGATCTTTTGACTGGGGGAGAATGTTTGCATTGTCAGCATTCCGTCCATCATTTGTTTGTTGTAACACCATTACATTATAGCTACAGGATATTTGATTTAGAGAGAATCTATGTACATGTGGTACATTTTACCGGAAGTGGAAGTACTTGCAAAGAAGGATGTAGCAAGCTACAAAGACTTTGATGTTCATGTTTTTTTTCTGCAACTCGGGCATCTTATCTTATTGATTTAACAAAAGGACTTTCTAGCAGCCCTAAAGAAAATCAATTGTGCATTACATCGCACGACAAAACACGTGTTGGCTGTTTTTTTGCTGTGACTAGAACTTGAGATCAAGCTGTGTCTTGGAAATACTACCTGGCTACATTGGCTGTTTTTTTGCTGTGACTAGCACTTGAGATCAAGCTGTGTCTTGGAATTACTGCCTGGTTACATTTTGAGTATTGATAAATTCGAATAAATACCTTGAACTTGGATCAAGAGTTTTTGGACTTTTTCTACATATTAAGGACTATTAAGTTTACTTTGTGTGCTCAGGGTGACCTTTATGCATATTATAGTTAATATTAGTTAATCAGTAATAACTGCCCAGTTACCACTTATTGCCTCAGGAACTGAATAAGAAACCAGGTCCAAACCGCCAGTCGTCCTACAGCACCCGTTGTAACTCAGCAGTGGAACTCACACAGTGCACACCTTGAACTTAAATTCTGAATTATAACATGTCTGTTTTCTAAACACTGAGAGCACATAACTCACAAATGCATCTCTAGAGTTAAAATATGGGGGCATATTGTCAAGGACAGGCGATACATTATCGCCGCTTTTATCGGCAGGAAACTGCCGATAAAGCGGCGAAAATGGCCTTGATAATATGCTCTATGAATTCCAATCGAAGCCCATGTTAGATGTGAACACATCTAACATGGGCTTCGATTGGAATTCATAGAGCATATTATCAAGGCCATTATCGCTGCTTTATCGGCAGTTTCCTGCCGATAAAAGTGGCGATAATGTATCGCCTGTCCTTGATAATATGCCCCATGATTCTTTGTAAAAAGGACAACTTGACCAGGTTTACAAACACTTTGAACCTGGTTTGGTCACAAAAGAGAGACAAACCTAGTGCAAAATGTTGTGATGGGATTTACGTTCCAAAAAAATCATGATTTGCTGTGAAATGTTGCCCAAAATGAGCACTTAGTAGCGCAATACGCTGCTTAACATAAAGGGGGCATATTATGGGTTGTACATGGGCATTCCCATACAACCACTCCATGGATTTTATGCATACCCCTATCTAATAACATTTGTAGATAGGGATTTGTGTAAAAAGAATTATGTCTCCTGGAGACAAATATAACAAAGATGCAACTTTAAATATCTCCACATTTTTCCAAATTTGCCTGTGTGATGCACTGTACAGCACACATAAAAGGAGGGAAAGTATTAAACCATTGGTTTTGTACAGGAAGGTTTCCCTTCCCGTACAACATCTATGCTTGACATCAGGGTCTTGCCACTCTCCCAGGGTCTGGGTCCGTCCAGCCATGGTTTTGACTTTAGAGATTCCACCACAGACCGGAATCTGGTCCGGTTAGGACCAGTATCACCAGTGTTGTATGTGTAGTTCTGTTATTGATTACAGTAGGTGTGTTTTATTTGCTATTAGCTCAGTGGGTTATAGCTTTAGACTGCATTGGTCAGGAGTCTAACAAAAATTGCATTTCAATTAGAATCCAATATTTATATTTACAAACCTAAAAATCCCTGAAATCAATGACATTGTTTTAGGTGTTAAGTAGAGAAAGACGCCTGGTGCTTGTGCCTTTTTAAATCAGAAATGTTATACAATGTAACAAAAGAGTCTCAAACTCATCCCACCAGAGCCTGGGAAACTGTTTTTCTTCAGTTCACCTGAAAAGCAGAACGAGGTCATGGCTGGGGCCTACCCTGTTCACTTTCTGTTTTTTAATTATCCACAGCTTCCTCTTAGCTCTCCAGGTCAAAACCATACTGCTGCTGCTCACCATGAGAGGAAGATTGCCTCTCTAGGATTCTCAAGGAGGAGTCTGAGTGGACAGAGTAAACAGCTCTGAAAGTAGGGGCGGCTCTAGGCTCATGGCGGCCCTGGGCAGGGAGCATATGTAGGGGGCCCTGGAAGAGGGGGTCCGGGCGGGGTGGAGCGCGGAGGCCAGTGAAGGGGGGGGGGAGGGGTGTTTGGAAGTGGAACAGAGCCCGAGGCCTCGAAATCCCTGCCAGGGGCAGCCACGCAAATATGTATCCATCCTCAGAAGATTATTATATTAAGGATATATATTGGCGTGGTGGCCCCTGGGGTTTGGTGGTCCTGTGCAGGTGCACAGCTTGCACATGCCTAAGGCCGCCCCTGCTGAAAGCCCTGTTTTCCCTCTACTCCTAGTGCTGCTCCTTGCACCTCTAAGGCTACGGGTCTCAAGGAAAGTGCCAGGGGTAGCAAGGGGCATGCCAGTGGTCGCACCTGTAACCCATGGCAGCCCCTAAATGAAGCCCATGTAGCACCCCGAAACAGCTTCCGAATCACTAAACAAAATCGAATATTACATCACTATCCTCTGTTTGAATGCACAAAATGACAGTCCACTGTAGCCTCAATCAAATTTCTGCTAGATATTCATCCTTAGACTCAGCGATATGTAAAGCATGTGCAGATTTTCCTATACTGAAAATGTATAAAATAGGTTGGATGCATATTTCGATAGGGAATAAAGTAAACAGGGGCACTCTGGGTTTGCTGCACAATAATTACAAACGTCTACTTCTAATAGTGGTTAACTAAGTATATTTGTATGGAACACAAGGTGCTAGGTGCATTAGAATTTAGCAAGACAGAGCACGTTACAAATGCTCATTACCAATAACAATAATATTTTAGGTCTAGCAATCTGTGTGTAGATTAATTGTTTAATGAGTTATATGGGGCAAAAACCAGGTACCAGTTTTTGCCCTTATCTGCATAATATTTTCTTTAAAAAAAACTTACAATACACACTAATAAAAAAAAAAGTTAGCACATTTGGGGTCACATGTATCAATATGCAACCAATATTTTTGAAAACAGTACACTATTTTATGGGCTGACCTAATTACTAATAGGTCAGTTCCTAGTTCAGATTCTCTATGGGTCTTCATCTGACCCACCTCATGAATAATAATGAGATAAGTTACAAATTGTGACTCACTCCAAGTGGAAGCCATCATTGGATGGTGAGATCCTAGCATCAACAGACCACCTTGTCTGTGGTGTCTTTTAATAAATAAAGCATTTTTTTCTTTTAGATGCAGTCCTTTTTTTCTTTAAAGTAAACCGGGCTGCTTTAAAAAAAATTACTTTAAATGAAAAGTTTGTTTGAGAGTTGGCAGTAGACTTGGATCATGTCATCTTCAATGCCATTAACTTCAGGGAACCTTCCAGGACCAGTGGATGCGGGTCCCCTTGACAATACTTTAGGATCAAGCTACCGGAAATACCACAATAGCTCTAACATTGCCAGAAACCAGTCCTTTTACCTCCAGATCAGAGTCACCGGAATCAGATCCACTGCCTGACACCTCGTATCTGTCGGGGCTCTAGCTATCATAGTAAATGGGTGGGGGGGGGGGGGTTGTATCCGCGAGCTGCCATCCAGATCTGCAAAAATGTATTTACTGTCTTCACCAATGGATCCAGTTGCAAGTTGCCAGTTGAAATAGTCCGGTATGTGATTGTTTCATCTGGATGTTCAAAGGTCCGCTGTACAAGGACCCAATTTCTGCATGTTAGATGAGAACACTCTGTAGTCCAGCCTCCAGTTGCTCCCATTCTGGATGAAGCTGGAGTTCCAATCCACCATCACTTTCTGACATCTTGGAAGGTACTCTACCATCACCGCAATCAGATGTTACAGGAAAAAATGGCAGAATTCTTTTGCCAACTCTGCCAGTCTCATGGACCACACGTCTACCAGCGGGTTGAAATACGGGACGGTAAACACATTGCCCATCTTCAGAAGTATACATTATGAAATTCACAACCAGATTGCGAACAATCTAACTAGAAGCTCCAAACAAGCAATATGGTGTTCCATTTCGGCTGTTCATCTACTGCCAAAAGAAATATCTCCTCTTCTGTCTGCTCAACCCCACCGACTGCCACTTGACGTGAACACCAATTCCGGGGCTGAACCACATTTTGACCTTTCATTCCAGGCCTCCATGTGATCCAGCCATGTCATCATATCCAAGTATGTAACTTCTTTTTGACCCCGGCAATCTTCCTTCTTAACCAGAAGACTCTGAGTGGCTGCCACTGAGTCTATTATAACATCCACAAAAGGGCTGTTAGACCTGGCACCTTGGCGTGAGTCTCCCTTCCACTTTTTGCTGATGTGCCTCATGTGTTTTGCTGGTGTTAGCTGCTCAGGGCACTGTGCCACTGCCAATCAGTGCCACAGTGCAAGTGCTCCCTATGAAAAGTGTATACATTGATTGGTTTCCATGATTGGCTCATTTGGTTTACTGTCAGTCCCCAGTAAAATGCACCAGGAGTGCCAAGGCTGGTAAATACAAATGCTGCTGGTGGGCCTGCAGCACTGGTTGTGCTACCCACATAAGCGTGTGGTTCCAGTGAGGGGCGGGACACACTGCTAGATTATAACTCCTATCCCCACATGAAGAAGGCTTTGATGACCAGGTATGGGTTAACTCCTGAATTATATAGACAGAGGTTCAGGGGGTATACAAAGATTCCTGGGGGTACCTATGTTGAATATGTAACCTTTTTCTGCAGAGCACTGGATGGTTGGGTGAAGGGTAGCAAAGTGAATGATTTTCAAGGTCTCTTTGATTTAATTGCAGGGGAGCACTTGTCTAGTAATTGTTTTCCTGAGATACACCAGCACCTGATTGATAGCAACTGACTAACCCTAGGAAGCTTGCTGAGGAGGCGGACCGCTGGCTCAGCACTAGAGTCCACAAGGGTCCAGTGGGAGACTCAGCCATGGATGGGCAGGGTTCCCAGCAGAAGAGTGGGGGGAACAAGGGTAAACAGAGGGAGTTTCAGAAGAGGCCCCAAAGTAGTCCCCAAGGAAACCAAGGGAAAGGTTCTCAGCCTCCCCCACCCCCGAAGCAGACCGGGGCCCCGACAGGTAACCCTGTTCAAAGAGGGCCCATAAAGTGTTTTAAATGTGATGAGATGGGTCATTTTGCCAATGATCCTAAGTGTCGCCTGTTTGGCAAACCAGCACCCACTGGTGCTCCGCCCCGGCAGATGGCTAGTGTAGTCTTTGGGGAGGAGGTAGAAGTCCAAGGTGGGTGGGATCCTGTTCAGATGACCCTAGTCTCTTTAGGAGACAGTGAGATGGTCCCTGAGAACTACCTGCCCTCCAACACTAAGAAATATGGGCAGGTGGTGACCATCAATGGAAAGAAGGCGGAGGCTCTTAGAGACACAGGAGCCAGTGTGACTGCAGTCCGGCAGCACCTGGTGTCTCAAGAGCAGGTTGTACCCCATGCATACTGCCGGGTTGTCAATGCTGACAACTCTGAGAGCCAGTGTCCAATGGCTCAGGTTCCCTTTGAGTGGGGGGGTCTCTGGTACTCTTCAGGTTGCTGTGAGAACGTCCATGCCTGTAGACTGTTTGCTAGGGAATGACTTGGGGAGCTCCCCTTGGGAAAAGGTGGAGAAGACAACTCACCTGAGGATGGTGGGTTTACCTGACTGGGCGTGCGTGACCAACCGGTCAATGGCAGCCAGTAGGGGTGTTCAAGAGGTCCTGGAGCCTGAGGGAGAGGCCCAGGAACCGACCTTAGAGGGAGGGTGCAGGAGGCGCGGGAAAACCGGACCCTGAAGTTCCCACGGCCCAGGAGGAAGCAGACCTTGAGGGGGATGCCCTGGGGCCTACCGGGGAACAGATAGCCAAACTGGGGGACCTGCCTGAGCTGACCCATTGGCAGCAAGAAGGAGGCCCCTCCAGGAAGGAATTCTGCAGGGAGCAGAAAGAATGCCCTTCTGTCGTGGGTGTGCGGCAGCAGGCTGCAGACCAGGCCAATGGTGATCAGTCCGGTACACATTTCATTTACTGGGAGAATGACCTCCTGTATTCAGAGCCTGAGGTTGCTGAACATGGGTCAGCCCGTGCGCTGGTGGTACCCCAGAAGTTCAGAGCCTTCCTACTGGGGCTGGCTCACGATGTGCCATTAGTAGGGCATTTGGGGCAGGACAAGACCTATGAAAGGCTTGTCACCCACTTCTATTGGCCCCAAATGCACAAGAACTCAGATGCTCACTGTAGGTCCTGACAGTCTTGCCAGGCAAGTCGTAAGAGTGGGAGGAAGCAAAAGGCTCCTCTCTAGCCCTTTCCCGTAGTCAGTACCCCATTCCAGAGAGTGGGAATTGACATTGTGGGGCCACTGGACCCCAGGACAGCCATGGGCAACAGGTCTATCCTGGTCCTGGTGGATCATGCCACCCGGTACCCTGAAGCCATCCCTCTGAAGACAATGATGGCCCCCGTGGTGGGACGGGCACTGATGGGAATTTTCTCCAGAGTGGGATTCCCTCTAGAGGTGGTGTCTGACAGGGGCACCAATTTCATATCCAAATATATGAAATCCCTTTGCCAAGAGTGTGGTGTAACCTACAAATTCACCACACCTTACCACCCCCATGGAAATGGGTTGGTTGAGAGATTCAACCGAACCCTGAAAGGCATGATTATGGGTCTTGAGGAACCCATGAGGCGCAAGTGGGACGTCCTCTTACCATGCCTTCTCTTTGCCTACCGTGAGGTGCCACAGAAGTCTCTAGGGTTCAGTCCCTTTGAGCTCCTGTATGGCCACCCAGTGAGAGGACTTCTAAATCTGGTCAAAGAAGGCTTGGAGCAATCTCCCAGGAAACCTCCCCAGAAAGTATACAGTTACATGCTGGCCTTTAAGAACCAGACTAGGCGTTACAGAAAACTTGCTGAGGCAAACCTGGAAGCCAGCCAGGAGGAAATGAAGCGGTGGTACGACTAGAATGCCACTCTGGTTGAGCTTCAGCCTGCACAGAAGGTGTGGGTCTTGGCCCCAGTGAAGCCTTGTGCACTTCAGGATAAGTGGACAGGCCCCTTTGAGGTTGTGGAGCGCAAGAGTCCTGTCACCTACTTGGTGGACTTGCAGTCTCCCAGGAACCCCTTGAGGGTCCTACATGTCAACCGCCATAAGCCCCACTTGGAGAGGTCCGAAGTGGGCATGCTCTTGGCCACCGATGATGGGATGGAGGAGGAGACTGAGCCTCTTCCTGACCTGCTGGTGGCCTCAGAACTAGATGGGTCAGTTGATGGAGTAAACCTCTCACCCACCCTGACCCCTGAGCAACAGGATGACTGCCGCCATCCGCTGGGGCAGTTTCCTGATCTGTTCTCCCTGGTTCCTGGTGTCACAGATTGGTGCGTCCATGATGTGGATACTGGAGACAGCTTGCCTGTAAAGCACAAGGCTTACAGAGTGACTGACAGGGTCAGAGCCTGCATCAAGGAGGAGGTCTCAAAGATGCTTGCTCTTGGGGTGGTTGAGTCCTCCAGCAGTCCTTGGGCCAGCCCAGTGGTCTTGTTCCCAAAGGCTGCAACGCCAGGAGCCACACCTGAACTCCGGTTCTGTGTGGACTACAGAGGGCTCAATTCGGTCACCAAGACTGACGCGCACCCCATCCCCAGAGCTGATGAGCTCATAGATCGGTTAGGGGCTGCCCGGTACCTCAGCACGTTTGATTTGACGTCTGGGTACTGGCAGATCGCCTTGACCGATGGGGCCAAAGAGAGGTCAGCATTCTCCACACCAGATGGGCATTTCCAGTTCCGGGTTATGCCCTTTGGGATGAAGAATGCCCCTGCCACCTTCCGAAGGTTGGTCAACCAGGTGTTGGCTGGGCTGGCTGAGTTCAGCGCCGCCTACCTGGATGACATCGCAGTGTTCAGTGGTACCTGGAAAGAACACCTGCGCCACCTCTGGGAAGTGTTGATGGCACTGCGCAAGGCAGCCTCATGATAAAGACAAGCAAGTGTCAGATCGGGCAGGGTTCAGTGGCGTACTTGGGACACCAAGTTGGGAGCGGCCAGGATGCGCCCCTGCAACCCAAGATTGAGACCATCCTGGCTTGGAAACCCCCCAAAACCCAAACTGAGGTGAGAGCCTTTTTAGGACTCACAGGGTACTACAGGAGGTTTGTCAAGGGATATGGCAGCATTGTTGCGCCCTTGACAGAGCTGACTTCCAAGAAGTAGCCCAGGAAAGTGATCTGGACTGACACCTGTCAGAAAGCTTTTTACACCCTGAAGACTGCAATGTGCACGGCGCCCGTGCTCCTGGCTCCTGACTTCTCCAAAGAATTCCTAGTGCAAACAGACGCTTCAGAGCATGGTGTAGGGGCTGTTCTCTCACAGATGACTGAGGAGGGCTGGGACCAACCTGTAGCCTTCATCAGTAGGAGGTTACTTCCACGGGAACAGAGGTGGAGTGCAATTGAGCGAGAAGCATTCGCTGTGGTCTGGGCATTGAAGAAGCTAAGACCCTACTTGTTTGGGTCTCACTTCGGGTTCAGACAGACCACAGGCCCCTCAGATGGTTGATGCAAATGAGGGGTGAGAACCCAAAACTGTTGAGGTGGTCCATTTCCCTACAGGGTATGGACTTCACGGTGGAACATCGCCCTGGCACAGATCACACCAATGCTGACGGTCTGTCCAGATGTTTCCGCCTTAGAGATGAGGAACTCCCTGGGGTAGGGTAGTATTCCCCACATTTCAGCTGGAGGGGACGCGTGTTAGACCTGGCACCGTGGCGTGAGTATCCCTTCCACTTTTTGCTGATGTGCCTCATGTGTTTTGCTGGTGTTAGCTGCTCAGGGCACTGTACCACTGCCAATCAGTGTCACAGTGCAAGTGCTCCCTATGAAAAGTGTATACATTGATTGGTTTCCATGATTGGCTTATTTGGTTTACTGTCAGTCCCCAGTAAAGTGCACCAGGAGTGCCAGGGCTGGTAAATACAAATGCTGCTGGTGGGCCAGCAGCACTGGTTGTACCACCCACAGAAGCGGCCTAGTAAAATGTGTCTAAGGTCTGCCATTGCAGAACCTGCGTGCAGTCTGGTACTGTCATGCTGGCTGGGCAAGTGGACCCACTTGCCAGCCCCTAAACCTTCCCTTTACTTCAAGTGAGTCACCCCTATGGTAGGCCCAAGGGCAGGGTGCATTATAAGTATAAGGTAGGACAAGCCTTGATGTGTGTGGCATGTCCTAATTGTGAATTACAGCCATTTTCGTTGTTCACTATTGTAAGGCTACCTGCTCTCCATAGGACAGAATGGGCTGCTGGAATTATTACACCATATAATCCTAACAGACTCAGAGAGCATGGTAGAAAGTCAAGTTTAGTATGCCTGAACTAAAATACTTCTTTTAGTAAAGTTTATTTTAATATCCTGTGTTTGCAAATGCTACTTTTAAAAAGTTAGCCTTTGCTTGCCTAACTATTTCAGCCTGCCTCTGCTAGGATGTGTATCTGCTGTCTGGTTTCTGTGAGTGACAGGACTGGGGAATTCCAGGTGACAGTCTGGGCTGCCAGGTGGTGAATAGAGAGATTACACCAGGATGGGTGGGAGGAGTGGCCCTTGACTCTGAATAGGGCTGTGCTCTGCCACCACAATGCTGGCTCCACCTCCTGCGGAGCGTCTGATGTCTCTGCCCTGCACCCTGAAAGAAGCAGCAAGAGTCTCCAAAACAAAGTGCTCCAAAACTGGGTTGAACCAGGCTCAGGCCCCCTGGCCTGCAAGAACAAAGGATTTTGCGTATAAAAGTAGGAGCCCTGCTCCTAAACATCAGATCCTGCTTTGAACCAAGAAGACACCTCTGCCTGAGGAGAAGGAACCGGGAAAGCTGAAGGAGGGTATTCTCTAACGACCCCCGGCTTACCACTGGGACTCCCATTCCTCTTTCATGGTCGGATCATTTTGCGATCCCTTTAGAACTAATCTCCCCGACTGTCAAGACTAAGGGAAATCAGTCAAGCAAAACGGAACTGAGACGCAATATCAAAAACATCTCCAATGAAATGCTTGCCCTTAGACTGCCCAGTATGCTGACTGCTTCAGAGGAGGATGTAGGTAAAGCAGTAGACAAATTTGATACTGCTATTAGAATTGCCATTGACGATCTGGCCCCTGCCTCACTCTGTTATTCTGCGAGGAAAAGCCCTTCGGCACCGTGGTTTTCTGAATCACTGAGACTCCTCAGACAGGGAGTTCGAAGACAGGAACGCCTATGGAGGACTAGCTGGGATCCGCAAGAAAGGGATAATCATAAAACCCTTCTTAAAGAGTATAAAACTGAGGTTATAAGGACTAAACAAGAGTACTTCACCTCACTGACCTCTGCGCTCTCTTCGCCCAAAGAGCTGTTTAAGATCGCTGACATTCTCACCTCTCTGAAAATACCAGACCCCGTGGTCAGTTCACAGCGGCTCTGTGATGATGTGGCACAATTCTTTCAATCAAAAATTGTGGACATTTATTCGGCCTTAGAATCCCAGAGGTCGGCACTATCTCTCTCTCAGAGCGTCCAGGTCCCTCCTCTAACACCCTTGGAGGAGATACCGGCAGGGTGTCTTTCCAACTTTCCCCCCCTCGCCTTGATGGATCTTGAAGCTCTCCTTTTGAAGACCAGATCGGGGTCTCCTTTGGACCCTTGTCCTTTAAAACTTCTTAAACAATGTAAGGAGACTCTTCTGCCCTGGTTACTTGAGATTATGAATAGGGCAATGAGAGAGGGGATCTTCCCGCCACAATGGAAAAAAGCGGTGGTTAAACCACTGTTAAAAAAGCCTACCTTGGACCCGGGTGTTCTTAAAAATTTCCGCCCTATTTCACTGCTCCCAGCCCCAGCAAAGATGTTGGAAACCCATCTGAACCAGCATCTGGCGGTTTTCCTGGAATCTTCTGGCCTTTTAGATCACTCGCAGCATGGATTTCGGAGAGAGCACAGCACGGAGTCAGCCCTTACCACGGTGCTTGATAACATCCGTACCAGGGTGGATAAGGGCATGACCACTCTCCTCATCCTATTAGATCTTACGGCTGCGTTTGATACCCTGTCTCCCTCAGTGTTAACATCACGGCTGAGGGAGATAGGGGTTGAGGGGTCGGCACTTAGTCTGCTTTCCTCCTTTCTTGGCCAGAGGGAACAGAGAATCAAGCTAGGGGAGTTCCTATCTCCATCCCTTCCTGTGCGTTGTGGGGTCCCACAAGGGTCGGCATTAAGCCCGACCCTTTTCAACATCTATGTGACCCCTCTCGCCAGGCTTATTAGATCTTACGGGATGGAGGTAGTCTCCTATGCCGACGACACGCAGATTATGATGTCTCTCGCCCATCTGGTCACCTCGGCTGCCTCCAATTTTAGACACTGTATGGAGGCAGTGGCTCAATGGATGATTTGCAATTCCTTGAAGCTTAATGGCGAGAAGACCGAAATTCTGGTGTTCGGAGGCAAGGAGGACATTTGGTCAGCGGAATGGTGGCCTCCTTCCCTGGGAGTGTGCCCCACACCCACCGCCCTGGCTAGGAACCTAGGAGTTATGATCGATCCTCATTTGGGGTTGGGTCAGCAAGTGAATAGGACCATCTCCACTTGCTGGGGCATAATAAACATCCTGAAGAAAATAAAACATTACCTGTCCCCACCAGCAAGAAAGCAAATAGTAGTTGCACTGATAGGCTCAAGACTCGACTATTGTAATGCCCTATACCTGGGCATTAACAAGAGTCATATCACGCGACTTCAAATGGTGCAGAATGCGGCCGCAAAATTTGTTTTAGATCTGCCCAGGCGGGCCTCTGCTACGGCTGCTAGGAAAGCATTGCACTGGCTCCCAATCGATGCCAGGATCTCGTTCAAGTGCCTTTGTTTGATCTATGGGGCCTTGGCCACGAACAAGTCAGGAGGTATAAGGGATCTATTAATATCCTATACCCCCTCCAGATCCCTGCGCTCGGCTAATAAAGCCCTGCTATCCATCCCCCGTGTCCGTAGAGCTAGGTGGGGTGGCAGAGCCTTCTCAACCTTAGCTCCAAGGCTGTGGAACTCTCTGCCCGTTGACATTAAAACCCTCCCTTCAAAACAGGCCTTTAGAAAGGCACTCAAGACATGGCTTTTTGCCAGTGCATATCCTTAGCTTGGTTCTGCCTTTTTTGATTTTATTTTGTTAGGCGCCTTGATGCCTAAGGGCTTAGTTGCGCGTTATAAATTTCATTTCATTTCATTTCATTTCAGGAAGACTGTCCCTATCCTGGGGGACTGGCCTGCAGTGGTTGCCTTGCTGCCAAGGGAGAGGAAGAAACCTACCAAGACTTGATACTTTCCAAAGACTTGCTATTTGCTGTAAAAACTTGTGCTTCAAACCTAAACGATCTCCAAGGCCTTGGAAGTGAGCTTCCCCTGAACTGAGCCCAAGGACCATTGGGCTCTTCTCCCGCCTTTGCTGAGAGCTGCTGGACTGCCTGTGTCCTTGCCCGCTGGAACCGTCGCTAAATGCGCCTTGTAACCCTGCCGCCCTAAAAACCCGTGCTGTGCTGCCCGACACCGTGTGGCCCCGCTTATTTCTGAGCCGGAGTCCGCACCGTATCCTGACTGGGCCGCACCGTGCTCTCTCTCCCCCCTGATTGAGACACATTGCCACAGTGTCCAGCCACCACGAACCAGCCAGCTTGTGTCCCACAAGGTACGGCCCGTACGCTGTATGCGTACTGAACCCCACCGTACTCTGCAGTGCCTGGAGCCGCGCCGCATGTAATCTGCCCAGTACGTCTCGCCCGAATTGCCAAAGTGCCGACCACCGCTTCAGGAAGCCAGGGTACGGTCCGTACGCTGTAAGTGTACCGAGCCGCACCGCACGCTGAAGCTCCTGGAGCAGCGCCGCGATTAATCTGCCCAGTACGTTTCGCACGGATTACCAAAGGCCCGAACGCCGCTTCAGGGAAACCAAGGTACGGCGCGTACCTTTGAGAGCGCACCGGACCGCCCGCACCAACAAAAGAAGATACAGCTCGTACGCCGCCTCTCTGCCAACCAGCCTGGTATTTGCCCTCGAGGTCGCGCCGCACTTGGGAGAGCCTTCTTGTACGTGTCGTACAGACCGCTCCGTGCCGCATTGCTGCCTCTAAACACCTAGGTTCGTTGCGAAGGAACGCCTACGACCCGGACACTCTGCAGCGCCTCCCGAGGTCCCGCTTGAACTCCCCGCACCGCGGCACCTACCTGCAGCCGGACCCTCACCAGGAACCTGCGGAGGAACATCTCCTTTTTGCCCCACATCTCCCCCAAGTAAACAGGTACTTTTTACACGCATCGCCTCAGGGTGCGCATCTCGGGCCAGAGAGTCCGTGTTTGTTGTCAGAGACTCTCTTTTTGCCTGCACCATCAAAGAGTCACCCTAGGCAGGACGAACTGTGCTAACTTAAAGATCAGCCTATTCACCAAGAGAACTCCCTTGTTTTACCAACCTGAGATTAAGCTTACTTACAAAGAAGGTCCTTTACCCAAAACATTATTGTGTGCATTTTTAAACGTTATTCATGGTCTTGTACTTAAGCCTGCATAAGAAATCTATATTTACATAAGTCTACATATTTTTATACAAACCTAGACTTGTGTCCATTTGTGGGGGTCATTGGATTGTTGTGCACTGTCATAAATGCTTAACCTATAACGCTCAGGGATTAGCCTTGTCTGCTCGCGCCACGCAATCTAGAGGATGAGCAGGGGTTATTCACTAGAGTAAGTCCCTTGCCCTGACTAGAGGAGAGGGTCCCTGCTTGTCACAAGTGCCTACCTGTGCCAACCAGAGACCCCCAAATCTAACAAGGGCACTAAATAGGTCAGAAATAGTCCCAACTTCTGATACAAAATGCATCCGAATTCCTGAAGCAATGCAATCGTTGTGTTCAGATTGCACTTCAGTTGCCACGGGCACTGGTTCATCAGCAGAATGTCATCCAAGTAAAGAATCAGTCGGATGCCCGAAACTCTTAGGTGTTCTACCATAGGACACAATAGCTTGGTGAAGCACCATGGGGCAACAATAGTTCGAAGGACAGACCTCCAAATTCATACAGCAGTCTCCTCTAAGTAAATTAAACAAACCTCCTTGGGGAGCGAAAATGGGACCCATCAGGTAGATTTCTTCTTGGTCTACTCTGACTATCCAATCTCCTGTAAGAAGTACACAGATGAATTGAAGACATCTTGAAGTGGTGATTTAGGGGCAGATGTATCAAAGCAATTTTTAGTCGCAAACGCTGCGATTCGCAAAAAAGCAGCGTCTGCGACTAAAAATCGCTAAACGGTATGTATGAAAGAAATTGCATAGCAAAATTAAGGAATCGCAAAATTTGCGATTCCTTAATTTTGCGTAAGCATTTAAGGAATCGCAAATTGCGATTCCTTAAATGATATGCATCAAGCATTCAATTATTGCGATTTCTCCTTAAGAAATTGCAAATTACCACCAACTTGAAGTTGGTGGTAATTTGCGACTTCATTCACAAATGCACTTTTTGGCATTTGTGAAGGTGCCTTATGGTGCACATACATGCCCTTAGGGCATGTATGTGCGCCATATGCGCACACATGTACATTTCAGGGGTGCATCAGGGTGTCCTTATGACACCCTTGCAGCCTTGAAATTATTCTCAATTTGCGATTCTCAAATTGCGAATTGCAAATGGATAATAACTTCACATTCATTCCTATGGGCCTCCTGGCCCATTGAAATGAATGGGAAATTATTCCTTAATTGCGATTAGCAATTTGCTAATCACAATTAAGGAATTTTAAGAAATCGCTAAAAAATTGCGATTTTTTAGATACATACCATTTTGCAATTCTCAAATAGCGATTCTCAAAAAATCGCTATTTGAGAATCGCAAATAGGTATTTTGATACATCTGCCCCAAAGAAGCTAATCATTAAACTTCCTAAAATTTAGAACAGGTCTGTGCCCTTTGAGACCCCATGGGAGGAATGGCGATCCATGAATGACACCCCTCCTTTCCATCTCTGCCACCTCTGTATTTGCAAGAGCTGTTTCTGACTTCAAACATCTCAAGGGTTTGCACAGTGGAACCATAGAACATTATAAAGCAACTGTAAACAGTCTGTAGGACCCACAAATCTTTTGTAATATCCATAAATTTCCCTCAGATGTACACCAACTCCCCTCCTAACTTTAGAATGTAAAAAGAGATCATTTTTACAGGAATAGCCTCATAGGGAATTTGCACCTCCCATGAGCCTCTTCTGCTTCTGGCCTATATTCTAGTTCGGAAATAGGCAATACACTGTATTCCATCATGCTAACTGTATTTCTGTGAATTCTTGTCTCTCTCGAATGAACGATGTAGTGGCCTCCCCAAAGCCTGGAAGATGTTTGTTAACAAAAAAGGAAGGAAGTTAGTAAGATACCAATACAAATATGTCTAGAAGAATCACAATACTTTTGTACATTTTCCTCACATGGGCAAAGAACAAGTCACACGGTTAAGGGTGAAACTGCAGAGAACAGTAGCTAAGACTGGTGCTCCTTGTTCTCATGAGAAACTGTTTGAAAGCACGTTGAATTTAAAGGGCTAGTGTGATCAGTATTTCTGCAAGAAATATAACCCTCCTGTGTGCAATCTCAACTCTTCCTGGGTAGTCTGGAACTCCTTTCACGCTATGCTCTGGATGCTAAGAAGAGTGTTAGGGATAAAAGAGCAACATTTGGAGCCGAGAATAGAAAAAACGCCTCGCCTGTACAGCTTCTACCCATGGGACACTGAAATATGTAATGAGGGGGTCGGGGGAGCGTTCGGTGATGTTATGTAATTTCCTGCTTTATACAATTTAATTATATGCCTTGTCTGGACCTAACAATATTTGAAGTTTCACATATTGTATGATCTGATGTACAGGTCTTGTTTTTTTATTTAATGCGATTTTATATAGCGCGAACTTTACCCAAAGGTGTCAGAGCGCTCTACATAAGAACCAGTTGCAGAACATAAGGACTAAGGATTACGATTACATGCGTTACATGCGTTACATATAAGATGCAAACAGAAAACAATTGCAAATGTACAAGATGTAAAGAAACACAAGGAAGAGATACAAACAGAAAGAAAAATTGCAAATGTACAAATAGTAAAGTCACTCAAGGAAGAGATACGAGTGGATATACTCAAGAGTCACATAGGAATGGTAGAGAATACAAAGGTCTACTACATATACTAGTGATTAGAGTTATCTCTATATACATAGGGAAGGGATACGAATGGATATACTCTAAGAGTCACATAGGAATGGTAGAGTACAAAGGTCTACTGCATATACTAGTGATTAGAGTTATCTCTATATACATAGGGAAGGGATACAAATGGATATACTCTAAGAGTCACAAAGGAATGGTAGAGAATACAAAGGTCTACTGCATATACTAGTGATTAGAGTTATCTATATATATTCATAGGGAAGGGATTCGAATGGATAAACTCTAGGAGTCACATAGGAATGGTAGAGAGTACAAAGGTCTACTACATATACAAGTGATTAGAGTTATCTCTATATACATAGGGAAGGGATACGAATGGATACACTCTAAGAGTCACATAGGAATGGTAGAGAGTACAAAGGTCTACTGCATATACTAGTGATTATGGTTATCTCTATATACATAGGGAAGGGATACAAATGGACATACTCTAAGAGACACATAGGAATGGTAGAGAGTACAAAGGAGTTCCATCAAGTGGGGTCGGAGGGGGGATGCAGTCACAGCACTAGGGAGGGTGGTAGGGATACAAGAGTATGGAGAAAAGGCAAATCAGAAAAGGGAAGAAACATTTGAGGATCGTCAAGGGGAAAACTAGGGGAAAGGGTTAAAGGACGAGGGAATGGACAAGATGGCGGGTCAGGGTCCAGAGAAAAGCGGCCGAGAGCAGCAGCAAAATGGCGGCCAGGACAAAAGACAAAGTAAAGAAGTCCAGGAGAGTCCGTGGCGTAGTTTCTTTCATTCGAATGTGGATGCAGGGCTGCTGCCTGCATCTGGTGTTTTCACGGCCCTGCTGCTTTGTTTTGGGGAGGGGTGTGTGTGCCCCGAGGGCCGCTCTGCACGGGCCCTCTCTGCTGGCCCAGAATTGTGGGGGCTGCTGCAGACGTGGGGCTGCCGGGTAGCGCGGCCAGGGCTCACCTTTCTCGGCGGGGGCTGCATGGTGATCCTGCAGGTCCGGGACTCTGCCCTCGCACACGTCTACTCTCAGACTCCAAGTAATTGGAGTCTGTACCCGAGTTTAATTCTATTGGCTGAACGCGATATATATATAGCATAAGTCACACATATGACTTTAGGCAACTGTTGGATCAGAGGAAAACAAATGTATTGTGCAGAAAATTATGCCATGTACTCAATGCCAACTAATTTGCATTAAACAACTGTTAAGGTATTTTAACTAAGAATATTTTTAATATTACTTACTAATGTTTGTGCATTACAAATGTCGACAACCAATGAGTCTGTTTTTACCTACTACAAAAATATATTTAGTATGTTTTTGCCGTTTGTGAAAAACTGCTTTTTCAGCTTTGCACGTGTCACTTTAAAACTGAGAAAAAATCAGGGCAGCGATTGTCATGTGATCAAAGTCCGGACGGACCGAAACGCTTAATGACTGACAAATAAATAATTACATCTACTGCACGCATCATGTGGTCCGTGTCTGTTTTCGCAGAGATTTGGTAACAAGTGAAACAGAGAATCAATATATATATATATATATATATATATATATATATATATATATATAGGTTGATAAAGGCTGCTGCGACAGCCGAAACGCGTTCCTGTTTTAATGTGCGCTGCCAGTGATAAAATGGCATTTTAAATGAATTGAGCGTAAGCTTTCTTTTGGAAATGGAGAAAAGCATTTATAATATATATATATATATATATATATATATATATATATATATCGCTCCAAAGTTGCACCAACAGCGAGTCACTCTCCTAAGGTGGGTGCTGCAGCGCGGTGGTGCACCGCGCCAATATCGAAGCTCCACACTGTGTCCCCTTGTTTCTGCCAAGAAGACACGCAGCACTCTCGGGATCAAGAAAGCTTAGAACGCCAAACTTTATTCAGGCAAACGCGTTTCGGGAAAGACTCCCTTCGTCAGTGTCATAGGTAATGCATTTCGCGGCACCATTTTTAAAAGCGCGAGAATAAGCGTACATTAACACAAACAAGGGACCATGCCTCGTATTTTCATACGGGCGCCATCTTAGAGCATGTTTGTCTAAACATAGTAACAAAAATGTACTGTGTTATAAAAGGGCATGTAACAAAAATTATTACACATACATCCCAAATATTGATCTCGCCGTGGATCGGCATTTGCAACACTCAAAGGTGTTGCTTTGTGTCCCGAAATGAAATCGGGGGTGATGTTGTGGTGTTTTTGGAGATTTATTATCACATTGGGCGCGAAGAAGATATGTGCATAATACACAGTAGAGAATATTGAAGTGACTCTGTATGTGGGCAATGATGGATTTGCCATGGCCGATCCACGGCAGGATTATGGTTTATTTAAATCACGTGGACTATGGTTCTTAATCTTAGGTGACTTGTCGAACTCGATATACGAGTATGAATGTAATTCTAGGATATACTTATTATTAAGCGAGCTTGAATTGTTGCAACTTTTTCACTTCAACACAATGTATAGCACAATTTGATTGAAACAAATATATTCACGAACTGGGATACAAAGCAACACCTTTGAGTGTTGCAAATGCCGATCCACGGCGAGATCAATATTTGGGATGTATGTGTAATAATTTTTGTTACATGCCCTTTTATAACACAGTACATTTTTGTTACTATGTTTAGACAAACATGCTCTAAGATGGCGCCCGTATGAAAATACGAGGCATGGTCCCTTGTTTGTGTTAATGTACGCTTATTCTCGCGCTTTTAAAAATGGTGCCGCGAAATGCATTACCTATGACACTGGCGAAGGGAGTCTTTCCCGAAACGCGTTTGCCTGAATAAAGTTTGGCGTTCTAAGCTTTCCTGATCCCGAGAGTGCTGCGTGTCTTCTTTGCAGAAACAAGGGGACACAGTGTGGAGCTTCGATATATATATATACATTCAATTTTGCAAAGCCCCCACACCATAAAACCACACAAAGTAAACATAATGGAGAAGAATTAATTTGTCTTAGACAATTCACAGTGCCTTCGTTGCCATTGAGGGGGTGTTCAGCAAACTGTCTTAGGGCAGGGACCACATAATTACGGTAACAAACCACTGTCCAATTTTGAGGTAACCATGGGTAAGCGTACTTGCCACCACTGAAATAGGCATACTCTTCTCGGAAAAGAATCTTATGAAATAACTGGCCAATAGGATAGTGGGGTTAAAAAAAGTATTATGAAGCCAAATAGTCTCCAGAACACAGTCACTCTGGCCCACAAAGATGCTCTAGTTACTTGGATCTCAATGTTCACAAAACAATCCACTCTCTGAGTAAGTAAAATGATTATTATCTGCCAATAAGTAACCTTTGCGGTTGTAGAAGTCATCCATATTATGTGCAAGTTCCAGAGGAGATTCTGCACACTCTGCTAGACAGAGCCCATGGTATTACAGATAAAGGCATGTTTCCTCTTTGCTAAGAAGCACTCCCATCAAATTCACACCTCCTCTCCCCCAGATGCTAGTGGTCAAGTGAGTGCAAATCCAGCAGATTTGCTGTCTGGCAATTTCTTTCTAGCAACACCAATTAGGTGTTGTTCTGGTACACAGATCAGTGGCTCTTTTCGAGGACAGACACAGTGCAGTTCGGCTTTACACTGGCACCCCATCAGTTTCTAATATGTACCCCAAAAAGAGAACCAGCCAGACCCACAGTAAGATCTGATGTCAGGAAGCTGGTTGTTCACCTCAAATGGAGGAAGTAACACCATAAAGGATGAGAGGCATCCTACGGCACTCCCTCAACAGCAGCCAAGAAGACATTGCTCTCAAACTGCCAGATCTAAGATCAGGTCTGGAAACAGGAGTAGTTGTTGGAGCACCAGGTGCATTGGCCAGCAGGTAAGGTGCACGCTTGAAGCGCAATTAGAGGATCATGGCGAGCAGCCCACAACACTTGAGGCAGTGCTGGTGATCAGCAGGTCTTGGTAGGGGTTCTTCCACCACGGTTGCCGTGAAGTCTTCCATTGATCCACCTTGATGTACACCCAGATGTCTGGCTCTAAGATCTGGCAAGGGTCGGATGGGTACTCTGGTAGGACAACTCGGACCTGAGAATGTAAACTACAGAGACAACAAATCAATTGCTTGCAGTACTGCAAGATCGCATCGTCATTTAACTGTAAGATCGGAGCTGATGATGAGACAGGCGGGGTGTCGGGCAGTGTCATTGGTCAGCCCATGATTATTTCAAATGGGCTCAATCTTATTTTTTGGGGAGGAATAGCTTTGCTTGACCAAAAAGCCAATGGTAAGGTGACAGATAACTTGAGGTAAGTCTCAGGACATAATTTCACTCATTTGTTTTTTAGGTAGATTTTTGAGTTCTACTATGCCTGCAGATTCTGGATGGTATGCAAAGTGTTAGCTTATTCTTAAGGCTTTTCAGACCCCCTGAAGTACAAAGGAAATGAAGTCTGGGCCCGCTTACTGGATAGCCACAAAGGACCCCCCATACAGTGATTGAAGTCTCACAAAAACTTCTAGGTAACTGTAATGGCATCCCGCTCAAGTCCAGGAACCAAACTGAGAACATACCACCAATCACTAGCATATGTGAGTAAGACTCGCATCTGGGCATTTGAATAACGTCCTGCTGCAGATAGATGAAGGGTCCGCATGGAAGTGGGTATTCACTGGGGACATTCTTAATCCCTTTTCCAACATTATGTGCTAGACATGTATCACATGTATACAAGTAATTCTACTTGATGAAGGGGAAGAAAGGTGCAAACTAATGGGTAGCAGCAGACCATAGCAAACCATCCTTTCCAATATGGGCAAAGTAATGATATAATCTAGTGAGGTTGGTGAGCAGAAATTCCAAGGTTAGCGCTCTACCTCTGCCATCTCTCAACAATCCGTTCATGTCCCTTTTACAATACAACTTAATCCAGTTTTGTTTCTCAGCATCAGGAGCTTGTTATTATAATAGAGCCAAGTCTTTAACAATGGATCCAGGGAAAGCATTCGACCTTAAAAGATGCATGTAGACTCACAGTGAGCTGATCTGTAAGGGCATTCTTTTGGGGCACTTAATCTAGGGCAGGTTAGTGGCAGTACATTTAACGTCAATGATTCTGGTAGGTAGCAGAAGGGCATTCTGCAAACTTTTCTCATATGCTCCTTTTTAAGAGGGCGTCCATGTGGATGTCACGGATTCTCACTTAACATCAGCCCAAAATCTTAAGCCACATAACCAAGGCACTATGGCTGGGATGGTGGCGGTGTTAAGGACTATATGGAAATTGGGAATCACCTCACTATTGATAGCACAGAGGTCTTGCACAAACAGCATACATTGGCCTTTCTCTGCCTTTTTGATAAGGCGAATATAGGTGTGTCACAGTGGCTAACAGCAGGCATGAGAATTTCCTTTTTAATGAGGCTGGAAATAACTGGTCAAATTCCTTTTTCAGCTTCAAGACGGAGAAGGTATTGTGGTTTGCAAAGTAGATTCTTCCAAGGGATCTGTTTAATCTTGATGAGTCCAAAGTGTTGCAATTTAACCGACATCAGATGCACCTATGGACCACAACTTAGACTGTGCCTGCTCAAGAATTTTATTAAGTTCCACAAAGCAGTGGCGTATCCAGAACTTATTTGGGGGATGGGGGGGACACATGTTGCCACCGATATAACTAGTGGGGCCACCTACAAAGGTCGTTTGTAAAGTGTGTTTATGTTTGTTCATGTGTGTATATATGTGTGTCTATACAAATATAAATACATATACATCCACACACCTGTACATTTGTTTCAGTTGTTTAAAGTTGACTTTGAATGTATGTGGGTATACAGATGGAGATATATACTCGCATACCTAGAAAGTCAGATTTAAACATTTTAAGCTATCATGTAGGCTGCTATGTAAAAACAAAAATCACTACTTTGCAGCAAAAGGTAGTTTGTCAAAGGATGGTGCTAAGCAAGGTGCACGATCTGCTTTTGTTTTTGCTCTGTTATATTCCAGCACATTCAACAGCTCTGGTGGTGGGGCCTAATCGAGCTGGGCATGGACCACACCAGGCCCCCTCTAGAGGCGACAATGTATCAGTGGTTTTGAAACTACATTCAATAGGAGATGCATTTGCTTCTCAAAGGTTGGCCAAACACTCGTCTTTGGAAAATATAAGAAAACACCATCATTAGTAAAGAAAACAACAGTTCAATTTCCAGAGCAGTTCTCTTCCTCAGAGGGCATGTGGTGCTTAAGGTGATACTGTGTTTGTAAATAATCACACATAAACACATTTCACCTTACGCTCTGCATACCCTCTGCATGCCCCTACTTCTTGGAATACACACTTTTTAATATGTGCACCGGGAAAGCTGCACCAGCCACAGGTTTCCAGACTTTCTGCTGGGGATGTCACTTGACATATTCACTGAGCTTCCATATCTCCAAATTGTAATTGTACATAGTGTACGATTACTCACTGGGGAAGAGAAGCCCATCGTTTCCCCTAGGGGGAAACATTGTTTCCTGTGGAGAAAGCCGTTCCCTATACCCCCACCACATCTAAGCAGGATATGCTCCCCTTCCCGTGGTTGCTGTAAATCCCTGACAATTTCCAGGGTAGGAAAGGGCCAGATTTCAGTTTGTGAATGCCCACCAATGTATGAGTTTGTTGTTGTTTACAATTGGGAAAGGCTAACCACGCCTTGTTCTGTCCACTTTCACCCTTTGCATGAGATTTAGTACTGAAGATTTCTCCACACTCGTGGTGAAGATATCTGACGTAATCAAATTATTTGCATCTGCCATGGTTATTTTTAGGTCTTGCATGCGCTGCATAGGAGGGCCTTTAGCTGTCGCTGTGCTCATTTTCAAGCACACACTCGTGCTTGTGGCAGCATCCACCTTGCGGGAGCGAGCAGCGGCGCGTCACAAGCATGAGTGCAGTGCTTGAAAATAGGCAGACTGCTCTCCCAAGCGTGGACGCGCACCACTCGCTGGCTCACCTCTTGCTCCCCCTCTCTCTCAGGCGCGCACCACTCGAACTCCTGTTCTTTTGCATGGGCCATCGGCGCACTGGTGAAAGATCAGTGCTTCTCCAAGAGGTTTGATTGCAACACATGTTTTATTTGCACGCTGTACTTTAAAGACATGACGGGTGTTAATGCATGTCTGCATTATTCAGTCGTAGATGTCGGACTCTTCGCGTGTGTAAGAGGATGATTGCTATCGCCTTGGATGTGCCATGGTAATCAGAAGCATGACACATTACTGAAAAAGCAACTCCAAAACGTACGCGCTTTAGTCACAAACTAGGAGTGCTGGAAGCCCTCATGCTGGTTCCTCATCGCAACATATTGACTTTTGCTTTGTTTTAGCACCTTCGCTGCGGCGGCTATTCCGCCGCAGCACTAAGGGGGTGGGGGGCCGCGCGGCGCTCACATGCTGGTGATGGAAGCGCTCCGTCACCAGCCTCGGGTGAGCTGTGCTGATGACGGAGCGGTTCTGTCATGGCCCCGCCCGCTTAATAGAACGCGCCGCGCAGGCGCAAAATCAGCGCCACGCAGGCGCGTCGGCCGGGCCATGACGGAACCACTCCATCATCAGCACAGCGCCACCGCGGCTGATGACGGAGCGGTTCCGTAATCAGCGTCGAAGAGGTTAAGGGTCAGCGTGGTTAGGTGTCTTTGAGATTGGGTCAGCAGGCACTACAAAAAAAGAATCTCTTCCACTTAGCGCCCAGTTGAAATTCTCTGAAGACAAGCCCATTCCACTTAACTAACTGTAATAGGTGTACCATACCTTAACATAGGTCACGGCACCCTGACACCCTAACTTAAAATGTGTTTTAGGTAAAGAAACACAAATGTAAAATAATTTGGCCTCTTTTGGGAGTCGCATTTTAAAGTTGTCCTCTTAAATTGTGGCTTATCTTCTACGACCCCACCTACTGACCCAACGACGTGACCTGTGCCACTTGCAATTATTTTCTGATGATTGTGTCTTGTGAGGCAAGAGTACTTGTTTGGGGGGGAAAAAGCTTTTGTTCAGTGTTGGTGGAAGCAGTGTTTGATTTGCCCTCTGTCGCCTCCAGTAAGGTGTCTGGTGCTTTTGACTCATGAGAAGGACACCACTGGCACATATTTGCAGAGCCCTGAAGACAGCGCTGGCGCTACTTCACAAATAAGCACTATTTTGATTAGGAAGCGTATAAAACATGTGATGAGCAAACGGTTGCTGCTGGTCATGAGATTGAGGATTAGCTCAGTTATGTGGCACATACCAGAGGAATTTTGTTTTTATCTCCGCTCCTACTTTGTAGTCAAGTTTCTGAAGGAAATAGCCTGACCTTGGAAACGTAGGTATTTCTGCACTTCTCCACAGATTCATTGACAGACGTTTCTCCACATCCTTCTAGGTTTTGCAAGTGAGCATCATATGTTGTCACATATGACACATTATGGTCTTCCTCCTAGGCCTGGATGTTGCTTCTTAGGATTCTATTGGACTCATTTAAGCTTTTCAGAGGTAATTGTAGTCAAGCAGTCAAGGCTTCCTCATAAGAGTTCATGAGAACATTGTTACCCAATACAATCTAATGTTTAATAATTAATTACCACAATCAATAAAGGTTGAAATGAATATCTACTGTGATAAAACAAACTTCGTTAGAACAAGTGAGTCACAGGTTATAACTCCAGACGTTTTTCCCTAGCATAAAGTTATATAGCAAAAGTGGGAGCTACTGCGCACGGCCAAGGCAGGCTTTGCAAGGTTTGAAAAACACTTTGTCCCACAATCTTTGCATAGCATTTCACTTCTTCATCAAAGTCGATTGGGCAGTGTTACAACCAGATACTACACTGTTGCTTAAATATAGCACAAAATGTTTCTAGACACTAGCAGAGATTTACACAACTCTGTGAATGTATCACTGGGCGAATTACAGTTCGTTGGAAATCTACACTGATCTATTGGGGTTGTGGATGGGGTTTATGTAAGCAGCTGTCTTTTCAAATAAATAATACTTGTGGATCTGAAAGCTTTTTTTCATTGTTAATAGACTGTAAGTTGTATGTTTTTCTTCTGCTTATTGATCCATCAAAGTCTCCATTGAGCTGCATTTATAGTTTAGGACTACTAAGAGGCAATAGAGGGTGGTATTTTGACACATTTTGGTCAAAGGTCTTTTCTGGGACCCAGCGGTGTCTTTGATATCTGGTACCTCCCGGTCAGAAGCTCCAGATATTCAAATAAGTGCATATCCTGAAATCCACTTGTTAGGATTTGACTTTTCTGGGCCACTGTGGGCCTTGGGGGCACTTTGAGTGTTTGGAACATTGGGACCCAAGATTGCTACATGGATTTGGATTTTGAGATTTTATTCCACAAGAGAGCACCTCTTTCTTCTTTACCGCTCCATTTTGAGTTCACATAACCTATACATTTAGCATAGCCAATAGGTCTCGCCTTTGGACCTTATAAGTATTTATTTATGCAGCACAAAATCCTTGGTGCAAAAACATAAACTGCTGCATGGGTAAACACTTACAAAGGTCCCAAAGGCTATGCCAATGCTTGTTGTGAATTCCTGGCAGGGATGAATTAAGACATGTTCCACGTACAAGTAGGCTTATAGCCAAGAATGACTGTTTGAATCAGGCCTTATATTTAATAATATGATAACCCACACACTAGAGGCCTTGTTTTTGGAGGTTACCTGGGGGATTGGCATGCCATATGATAGTCTGAAGTGTTTTATGCCAACATACAGAGAATTCGCAATGCTGTTAAATTGGGCTGCTATTTTAGTCCTATCCTTTGGGATGGGCAATGATCCATATCTCTCAGGTCGTTTGTTCATGAGTTCCATAAGTGTATGTCCCATCATTTTGCAGGTGACTACTAGTAGGCTCTATCTCGTGTTTTTACCTTCCAAGCTATCAGACACAAATAAAAGGAAGAGCGTCAAGTGGTTTATGGACCTGCAATCATTCTACTAGTTATCTGGAGCCAAAATCACACAATCCTTTGGTCCCTCATTCACCAAAAATATGTAAATTACAAAAATGACCCCAGCGTACACTTCAATCAAACATCAGCTAATTTACCCTAGCCATTTTGGGGATTTACAACCATCTGCGCAAGGATGACGGGGCCTCTAGGCATGGGACAGATTCTCTAGCATACTCCCACTGCCTTCCGCCATCTCTCAATCCTTTTTGTCATCTGTCTGGTCAAATCTCACTCTTCATCACTTGTGTTCTTTCTTTCTATTGCAGGGCACTCAAACTCCTACCAGCTGTGGGTGGAAAGCCTGAAGGTGAGCTAAATCCCACACCAGTAGTGTTACATTGAGGAATAGTGATTTATTATGAATTTCTATTGATTGAAGGCATAGTTGGCAAGGTAGTTATATTGCATACAATATATCGCATGACATCAATCTCACATCTGATAGATTGACTGCCACAATATCGTTGAGGCAAGTAAATGCGGGGTTGAGAAAAGGAAATCAATACTTCCCTGCATGTAGGCACCTTGACGAAATGCGAGATAATAGTAGGCAATTTCATGGATGCAATACTTTGTAGGATGAATCTGTTGATGTCGATATATTAGACATACATCTGTGTGCAGTACACAAGACTTGAAAATACAGCTGTGCTGATACACCTGTATGTACACCTGCTTAGGCACACAGACCTAAAACATTGTTTTTCACTCTTTTACACACCCATTTCTCAAACCACCATAAACTCTCCACACTACAGATATGCACTAGCTTCTGCTCGTATGGAGTTTGGTAACCTCCATTTTGTCATTCCAGAAAGGCGGTGGGGCCCTGATACACACTGTGAAGAATAAGACGAATCCTGCTGTGAAGAACATGTACAAAAAAGTAAGTCACTAACATGTTATCTCGTCGAACTTGTTCCCACCCTGATGTCTGTTCACTCGATTTACCTTTTTTTCTAGAAAAGTCACAAAACCTGAAAGTCAAAAGGTTCTGCAGTACTCCCTTTGAACATTATGTTTTTTTAGATAAGGGCTCTGATAAAGTTGGATTATGCACACTGATTGATAATCGGTTCTATCTCCTTTCCTAGTGCATGGTGATTGGAGTACGTATGTGCAGATAGGTTGTCCTTGAACTCTGAATTGTCAGAGCGTTGGTGATTTTAGTATGAGTTACGACATTGTCGTCATGATCTGTGCATGGTTTTTATTTTGGTGAAACTGGGTGGCGTTAAGTTGCATCTTCTCAGGAATTGTGCAGTGCTTCCATATGACGCTCGGTTTGAGTAAGGTTGGGTATACTCATGAATTGGTGCTTGGTCATTACTTTGTATTTATGCATGAGCTGTGCTTCGATTTTTGTTCTATTTGGTTGAGATAGCTGTTAAGTAGGTGTCCTCATGAATCTGTCAGGACCAAGGTGAAGGGTCATTTTCTAATAAAGAAGTAGTTGACTGTCACAATCGTCCACCTGTTTCAATCATGATTAGGGCTCCCGGTTCTATTATATTTCATTTTTACTTTTTCGTCTGTATTTATCCATATTTATATTTTGCCCATCTTATTGGTTTTTATCCATATTTATTTTTGTTTTGTGAATAGGTGATATCTCATCTGAATGTATTTAACAGATAAACATGCACACATACTTTGATGCCTGTCAGGTTTTAACAGATTACACAGCCCAAAATAATGAAATAATAAACCCACATGAAGCAATAGCATACCAGCACAAACACATGTTGATATGCAGTAATTCAAGCAAATCTCATACAGCTTTGTAACTCCCCCTGGTATCAATATGTACAGTTATTGGCCTGAAATTCATTAATCTCGGCATGGGGAATCATTCACTCAAAGGAAGCCAAATTATCTGTACTTTTCTGCTTTTAAAAGTAAATACAGACAGGAGACACAATGTTTTCTGTTTGTGTGTATCTGTAAAAATCTGTAAAAACAGAATATAGGGAGCCCTAATCATGATACCTAATAGTAATACACTAGTTAGGGACCTTAAAAAACAATAGTAAAGGGAAAAATCACTAGAGCCTCTGGTTCAGAATGGCACCAACCGCAGCCTGGGATTGCCTTAAAATCACTGCTTGGTAATCTTCACAAAGAGAAGCAAATAAGCAATTGGTATAAACAAAATATACACACAATGCATAATATCCCTAACATAATATTGGTTGAAGTTGGGATGGTGGTAGGTTGAGTGTCTTTGTGAGTGTTGCAGCGATTCCTCTTTTAAATGGAATGGCATTGACGTGCTTTTGAAATGGCTTATGATGTTTGATTGGAGTTGCAGTTGGATCTGAGGCATGCATCTCTGTGAATTGGGTTGAATGCCAGCATTTAGGGTTTGTCTACTTATGACTACTGCACTTGGCTCAGTTTCTCACTTTCTCGCTTAAGATCAGAGCAACCACCACTCAGACTATAAGCATGCAGCAGAGGCCGCCCGTGAAGGTAAGAGGAGTGGGGTGGTGGGGATTCGACAATGATCTCATGGGAAAATGAAATAAATAATTATTTTTCGCTCATTATCGTCTGTCGAAATCTCCCCCCCCCCAATCCGGCCCGCTGCCCTATTGCTCTTACCTGCACAATAGGATTGTAACAGCACAATAAAGTTAAAAAAGGCAGAATAATAATTATTTCTCAATACTTCATAGACACCATTAGGTGACATGTGGAACGGCAATAAAAAATAATGCCAGACTGATATGAAACCACTTATGTGTCCTCCTCATGTTGCATTAAAATGTCATTTCTCAAACATTAAATTAAAATTCCAAACAAGATCCTGGTTAAATGTATCATAATGTACATCCATTGTCATTATTTTTTCTCCTGCGAAATGTGGCAAGGTACATGATGATCAAAAGAGGATGAATTATTCATAACATTATTTTGGAGTATCAGAATAAATCTTCCTACTGTAAATGTGTATGGCAAGTTTGCCAAACGGGAAGTCAGTTACATATGTGAATGCCATCCCGTCCGCCTTATTACAAGTGCATTATGTTCTATTGCACTTGTAATACGGTGGACGGGATACCCATCATGTTTAAAAAGAATATCTAAGGCCTACTACTTTGAAGAAAAAAAAGGTGTGTGTGTGCGTGCGTGCGTGCGTGCGTGTGTGTTTCTGAAAACATCACACCGATAGGGTAATCTCACACAAGAAACATTTGTAGCTTTTCACTATTACGGAGGATAATTGGACTGCAACCACCTGAGGAGCAATGTACATTGAATACTCCTATGGGATTCTCAAACAAAAAATACACTGGGAAATGATGTGCTACGCACACTCAAATGATATCCTCACACAGACAACATCTGGTGCAGATGTGCCTCACATACTCACAGGGAGTCCTTAGAGAACAAACAATTGGTGACTAGCATCCTTGCACACGCCCATGGAATCCTAATAGAGTAACCACATGGTGACAGACGTGCAGGATACACTCCCAGGGGAACCTCACATATCAAGTACTTGAGGATGGATGCACATGCTCTGAGGACTTCACTGGTCCTTCTGATAATGGTAGAGGTTATGGGGATATAGGAGAGTTCTTGCATTACATGATGGAATATGTATGGAATATGTTAAAAACACTCCTATATAAATAAATACACACAACAAATATAATTTACCATATTGTAGAGAGGATCAACAAAAATATCCTCATGCGTGTGGTGGCGTTACCTAGTACGTGTGCTGCTTTCTATTATTTCTATGCATCACAATAGCCCACAGTCTCATCCTAAGATTTACCAGAGATAGTATTTGAATCCCAAGAGTGTGGTTTCATTTCCTCCCTGGCCTCCACTGGGACAAAAAGTGTGATCACCTCTCTTGCTCAGAACTACACAAATCATGCACCTCCAATCAGTTCCAGTAGAGAAGTCTGGGTCTTATAATGCCTACAACCTCATACCAACCCCAACATGGCAGTGCTGTTCCAGCACCTACATTAACTGTACCAAATGTATCATCATATTACCCACAGAGAGCACAAGCATGTACTATCTGACAACTTGCTCCTTATTCAGATTAAACCAACTATTTCCTGTGTTTACAGAACCTCCTGAACATTCCTAATGTGGATTTTTGACATGCATGAGGTTTACTTGCTTCTAATTACCCTCATGCTGATCCCAGGTGAAAGTGGATAATCATCAGGAGCCAAAAGGAATTCTCCTGCATGTGATCAACTATTAATTATCAATGTGGTTTTTAATCAAGGTTTTTAAAAGTAACAGTGATGACTATACCAATTAGAGGACGTTACAGCCCCACAGGTACCCCAGTTGTTGCTTCATTGACATTGTAGAAACCAAAACCTCATACTCCACTCCACCACATCTCTGTCTCCAACATCGGTCCAGGCTGGCCGGATTCATATGATATTTTCATGATATCAAGTTAGGATTCATTTCTTTACAATGATTTAAATCCCAATCAGTTCCATAATGGGTGGTTACAACTAAAATCTGGCATGGATCCATGTCTCTGTAACCTACATTAGAAAACTCTGATTTAGCTACAATTTTCACTAGAGCAGTATATTTCTTATAGGGCAAAGTATGGCAACTTGCAGCACAACAGAAATGTATACCCACCGACCGATCGCATGACGGCACACAAGGAGAAGAAAGAAGATAGTTTGCATCTCGAATATCCACACTTGACATATATCTATGCCCATATGAACGAATAAAGATCAGAAGTTACTGGCTGGAACACTGCTACCAGTGATGTCCTTGTGAAAGCTGAAGTGGATAGGGTCCTGGAAGTCATTGGTACTATCAAATTGTAGTAATGTATGTGCGATTCATCGGTGTTCGGAAGAGTTTAGTCCCGATTGAGAAGAGCAGTTGGTCTTATGGGAGTATTTATTAAAGTGAAAATGTACAGCCAGATCAGGGTTGTGTTATTCTACATGGTGTTTAGGCTGGTCACTGAATTGAGTTCCTTCAGTTTTCATGCAAATAAAGTTATGGGGTGCTTGGGCTTCCTTGCTGTTAGGATGGACAAGAACTAGACACAAACACTCATATTTCAGCATTTTCGTTATTTAGATTAGATGTTGTGTGTCTAACATACTATCAAAGTTTTCTCATACACCACCTCTTCTCTTATCTTTAGGCCAAGGGACAGGCAAAGATGGGTCTGAAGGATTTAAGGATTCGCCTGAGGCAGAAGGTGAGTTTCCTGTTCGGAAGATGCGTGTCCTGCTGTGATGTGGGGATTTGTGGCGGTTAAGGATGTAAATGGGAGTGAGAGGGGGCCACAGGGGTTATACATCAACACACTCCACAAAGTCCTCCACCTCCGACATAAACTTAATATTCATCTCTAGGATTTAGGGAACTATTTTCTTATAACAGATTCCTTTGCATCATCATTTCTGCTTTAACTAGACCATCTGTGCACATAGGGCCATATGTATCATTCCAAATTGCGATTGCAAACGCCGAAAGTTGCTGAATTTTGCCGTTTGCGATTGGGCTCAGTGGTATGTATGAAAGAAAAAGTGCCTCGCAAAATAAGGAATCGCAAAATGTGCGATTCCCTATTTTGCTATTGCATTTAAGGAATCGCAATTTGCTATTCCTTAAATGCAATGTAAGAAGCACAGAAAAAGTGCAATTTGGCCTTAAGGAATCGCAAATTACCACCAACTTCAACTTGGTAGTAATTTGCGATTTCTCAGAAAAAAAATGCACTTTTTTGCATTTTTCAAAGTGCCATGTGGCGAACATACATGCCTTAGGGCATGTATATGTGCCAAGTATGCACACTTGCGCACTTCAGGGGTGCAACAGGGTGTCCTTTTGACACCCTGGCACCCTTGAAATTGCATTCTCAATTTGCCATTCTCTAATTGAGAATCACAAATTGACAATGTCTTCCCATTCATTCCTTTGGGCCTGTAGGCCCATAGGAATGAATGGGGAGGTATTCCTTAATTGCAATCGCAATTTGCAATACGCAATTAAGGAATATGTAGGATTCTCAAAATTATTTGCAAATCCTACATACATAGCGTTTTGCGATTCTCAAATAGCGATTTGCAAAAAAATCGCATTATGAGAATCGCAAAATCAGAGTTTGATACATATGGCCCTATAACTGCAACCATTTGAGCAGCCCTCACATCCAACAGAGTAGTAGATGTCATCCTCCATGGCACCTACAAACATTGTCCTACTATTTCGATTGATCAGATGGCCTAATGATAAAGCAGTACAATCAGTTCTAAGAAGGTGGCTTTTGAAATATTCTAAGGTAGTCTACTTCCACTGTCCAGAGGGTGCAACAGGTCCCAAAATGGCAGTGGTTTATGTTGTCTTAAGTCAGCTAATTTTTGAACAATCCTATTATTGCAACTAATTGCACCAATTAAAGACTGTAGCTCAATAACCCAACATAGCACTGTGACCATCTTCCTTAGATAATGGATGTTGGCATCACCTTCAGATGGCAGCTGTTTGAGACATCCTAAGATGGCAGCTGTTTACACCATCTAAGAAGGTTTTATTTCAGTATGTCATTGTCAGAAATATCATCCGACATAAATATGGTGTTTTAAATATAGTTTGCAAAAATATTGCCCCATTGGGCATAGCTTTTTGTATATTTAACTTCAATGGGGCAGTATTCCTAAATTATAATAGTACCCAATATTAATGTCAGGTGATATTCTGTAACTTCCTAAGGATTCTTTCATCCCGGAAAACAATACATTTTTTGAGGCTACATTAGGTGGTGTATTCTTTCTTTGATCAAGCCATAGATCCACCCTTCTGGCCCCCAACAGTTCAGGCTAAATAAAATAGCACTCCCAATGCCAACATACCTTTGCCAACCCTGAAGAGCTCTTTGTGCATTGATAGTTGGGATTTCCCATAGGTGGGTATACATGTTACTCATGCTCCTGTGCGCTGATAGAAGTCAACTTCTATAGTTGGTTTGTTCCCAGGATATGACAACCAATCAGCTACTTCGACGTGGGGGTTCACTCCGCAACGACCACTTTACAGACAGCCAGCCCAGGACAGCGCACGACTGCTTACAGAACCGACTGCCAATAACACAACATTTTGGGCAGGTAAGGACCAGTAGAATTCAGTAGACATCACAGATTGGTAGGGGAATCTCACACAAGAAACATTTGTAGCTGTGCACTGTTGGACAGCAAACACCTGGGCTCCAGCGTACACTACATACTTGCATGACATTCTAAAAAAAACTGGGAAAGGATGTGCTTCACACACAGAATATCCTCACACAGCCAACATCTGGTGCTGACGTGCCTCACATACTCACAGGGAGTCCTTAGAGGACAAACAATTGGTGATAAACATCCATGCACATTCCCAAGGAATCCTAATACAATAACCACATGGTGACATACGTGCTGAATACACTCCCAGGGGAGCCTCACACATAAAATGTTTGAGGGAGGACGTGCCTGCTGTAAGGACTTCACGTGCTCTTCTGATATAGGCAGAGGTTATGGGGACATAGGAGATACATTTTGCACAACATGATGGAATATGTTAAAAGCAGCCCAACATGTCTAAGAGTTACACAATGTAATGTGGCAAAATGGAAATTCAAACAAGCATTGGCAAACCAATGGATCTTGCCTTAGTGACCTATTGGCCTTGCCAATGATTTTTAACGTTATATAGCACCCCAGGGCTATGCAGGATGACTAAAGAGGCGAAAAATAGTCTGTGATGCACTTGGCCATGGGATTTTGTAGGCACACTCACAACACATATTTTTTAAATCCTGTGGGAGAAGCATCACGTAGGGTGGGGGTGGAAGTCAGCAATATGGAGCGCGGGGGCGAATAGAAGCACACTTATGAGAGAGAGCAATATGGAGCTGTGGGGAGGAGCACATTGGTGAGAAAGCAAAGCGGGGAGAAGCACAAGAGGTGAGTGAAACACAGAAGGGGGCGGGGAGAAGCACATGGGTGACTGAGAGCAACACAGAACGTGGAGGAGAGAAGAGAATACACTGGGGAAACTGCAGGAAAACACCTGTACTCTCATGGCGTTTTTAACCAAAAAGAAACAAGTAGTGCCTGGCAATTAAGCAGTGGAAGGCCACAAATAATGAGGACACGCTCCAGGGCAGGGACAACCACAAGAAGAGGAAGGGAGCCCACACACTCTAACAAATAAAATCAAGCAAATCAGAGTGAGAATAAAGCCAACCAATGGTAAACAATGGCAGGGCTGTATGCCCACTGTAAGCAGACAGTAGGTCTTTTCGCAATCAAACACCTTGCACCGTCTAGTAGGTGAGACCGTACAAGAATATGGAGCAAAAATATCTATTATGGACAATGGATTCAACCCAGATCTTTGGAACTGGAGGTGAATGATCAAATTGTTCAGCATTCTGTCCATCATTTGTTACTTTTGCTTTTGTCGCCCTAAGTGGGAAGGTTATGTCCAGCCGTGGATGCTGTGCTCACTGCGCCACTGGATTCAAGCTAGCATGGCTGATGCCTGGCTGCATCATACTGCCACATTGAGATGCTCAACCTCAAAAAGTAACTTGCTTAGGTCTCACTGATTGAAAAACAAGCATTGACAGAGCTAAGCCTCGAATTTAAAAGGCAAATTCTGATCGATTGGTTTTGCCAATTATTTTTTGCATTGGGGCCTCCACGCTGACTTCCAACCCCACACTGTGGCCATTTTGTAATGGTAAGAAAAACATTCCAAGATGACTGCCAATGGCCCACATTCAATATGTTTCAAGTGCATACATGCGTTTTGACGTACAAGCAGGAATGTTAGCCTTTTTTTACTTTACTGTTCCAACATGGCCAACAACCTTAGAGAACGGTAAAATAAACATAAAAAGGAGCTCAGGAGTGTGCAGAACAAAAGCTAGTAGAATTTTACAGCTGTTGGGCTCGATGATATATATATATATATTTTTTTTTAATTCAGAGCGAATCAGCAAGCAAATCAGCAATAGGCAGAGAAGCATTAGAGCGGGATGGGTTGGAGGGCACCAAGTTGGGAAAGAAACTAATCGACTAGTGAAAAATTCATTTTCAATTATAATCTGAGCCCAATGGCTTTCCCATCAGAAGGCTGTGAATGTGCCCCAGAAAACCTTATGCATGACGCTTGGAACTCTGGATGTTATTCCGTAGTCGGTCAGTGCAATATATTTGAAGTCGGTTTCCTTTTCTGTATGGAATGATGTCCCTTTCTTACAGTTACGAATCAAAAGTTAATTTCCGCTTTTAAATAGGATTCTGGTTGCATGCTAGATTGAAATTCTGCATGTTTTTCTCACCAAAACAAACCGATGTGAGTTTTAAAGGTTTAAACAGACAGTTTCCAGCCCTAAAGCACTTTAAATACATGTCCATGTGGATTATACACCTTTCATCTGGCAGTCTGATTTCCAGGGCCCTGCGTAGGACAGGACATCTTTCAGAAATGAATAGCCATTGCCTGTAGGGAAAAAGAACGCAGGACGATCCAGCATTTGACCCCATTTAGTGGTATTAGCCATGTTAGCTGCCTTGCCATTAATAAACATAGCAGCTTTGTAGTAAAGTCTCTAAATTAAATGTGACAGAACGAACTTAGGATCCACAAAACGTGTGGGCCTGGGGAGTAATGATCCCCTGCTCCCCACAGTCTGACAAGCCTGCTAATTTCACATTGTAGTTCAACAGATTTCACTGACAAAAAGCTAACTTCATAATGGGATTAAATTTATTTCATGATATTGATACAGATAGGGTTTGAAATTCAGTGGTGGTGGATTTTTTGGATCCTGGGGCACTGATTTGAGTGCTGGCAACGTCCAGCAAAAGTTTGTCAATAAAGTTTTTCTTTGAAGACGTTTTTTGTGTATTTCCAAAGTATTTTATTCATACTTCTGTACAATATCTGTTGAATTTTTTATAACCATTCAATTCTTCATTTGATAAATCACAACAATCCTTCCAATGCATTTCGGCACTAGGCCTTCATCAGGGAAGTCTGTAATGCAAAATATATGTATGTAACTCCTCTATGTCACAAAAATGTTAATATATTCAACACAATCAAAAATGTTCAAAACAGATGCTCTTAATCAATTTCATAACCACATTTGTAATCCTGATACAAGCCAATTACTATGAGTGCTCCACAAATGATGATTCAATAGTTCATGTGCTTAGAAACTTGATATAGAATGCTCGAGATAACAACAGTTAAAAACTGAACTCAATGTTTCGGGTGATATCGTAATCGAAATGGAACAAACACTGATGGTTTAGAATAACTAATTATCACACTACTCACTTAGAGAAAACGATGTGGGAAATGATATTTCAAGATTACTCAAAAGACACCATAGTAAATAACCAAACTAATTGGCAGTGCATGGTGGCTCAAAAATATAGTTGCCCTAATGCTAATTACAATGCTTACCGTGTACCGCTTGAGGCTGCTTCCAGAAACGAAGCTGCCGCCATTGTGAATCACGCGGAGAAGCCAGCGTGTGACGTATATAGTTGGATGGGGCGTGATTCTTACTATAACGCTACTCGTGGGGAGGCTCCAAGTAAACACTAAACTTAAAGGGGCCTCGCTAAATTCCTACCTCGTAATCTCCGAGCCGTTTCAAGTGAATATGGTGTGGCGTTGGGAACATCTCTAAAGTTGTTAATCACAAATTATCACAAGATGTACGACATAGTCATAAATAACAAATGAAATAAACATGGCTAAAAATGAATTAAATGCATGCAAAGTAATAAGTAATTGTGTAGACACTCCATCAATGTAAAACGATTAAGGTGAAAATCAGCGAATACTCTGCCAAAAGGCCTTAATAGGAACCATAGTCTGTATCTATAATGTTCATAAGTAACAACCAAATTCTGTCCGTTCGTTTATTCCTCTTGGTTTCAAGGTTTGTAAGAAGTATATCCAGTAATTCTCACGCTTCAAAAGAGTTTTCTTATTGTCTCTGTCATGTCTTTTTTCCACCACTTCCAATATACATGCTTTTAATTGGCTTATTTGGTGATTCGCCTCAATGAAATGCGTTGCCACCACTGATTTAGGTGCTTTTGTCCTGATGTTACTCTTATGCTCATTGAGTCTTGCTTTTAGTTTACGCTCCGTTTGTCCAATGTAAGCTTTACCACAAGGGCATTTGATCATATATATTATGTTGGTGGTATCACAGGTTGCGTTTACGTTTAAGTTTATCTTATGCCCTTTCATGGGATGGTTGATGCTCTTGCCTTCAATTATATTATTGCAGTTACTACAGTTTCTACAAGCGATTGTGCCATTGTACCTTACTTTGAGTCTTGTATCTGGAACATGTTTTATGATTTCTCCCAAATTTTTTGCTCTGTTAAATGCAAAAACTGTTTTTTCTGCAAATATGTTATTGAAGTCCGGTTCTGCCTGAAGTAAACCCCAATGTTTTTTGATCGTTTTTTTGAATAGTGGACTCATGGTGGAAAATTTACTGACGCAAGTAATTTTTATTTCTTTATCGGTTTTGGGTGCTGTCAGTAGGATATTACTTTCTTTAGATCGTACTCTTTCCATTGCTGATTTTAAGATAGACTCCGGATAACCTCTATCTCTAAAACGTTGTACCATTTTTTGAGATTGCATCTCGAATTCCTCTGGGTCTGAGACGATTCTTTTAATTTGCAATAACTGTGAGTATGGTAAGTGATGTTTCAATGGTGATGGGTGGAAACTCTGGTAGGCTAATAGATTATTGCGATCTGTCTGTTTGGTGTGTAGTGTAGTTACAAACTTGTTATCCTTTTTCATTATGGTAACATCCAGGTAATTGATTATGTCATCATGAATCTCATATGTGAATTGTAAACGTTCATCTACCTCATTAAGTTGTTTAATGCTTGTGATCAAATCTTCTTTGGGTCCCTTCCACAAAATGAATATGTCATCTATATATCTTAGGTATAGACGTAGGTTGTTTTTCCATTGGTAGTTTTGTAGAATATGTTTATTTTCATAATAAAACATGAAAATATTGGCATACGAAGGCGCTGCCGAATTGCCCATAGATGTGCCTGACTTCTGAAGATACCACTGGTTCTCCCATTTAAAGTAACTGTGCATTAGGGTGAAATTAAGAAGTTCCATGAGGAACACTTTCATGGCTTCTTCATAATCCATTTGTAGTAATGCTTCTTCCACTGCCTCCATACCAAGTTGGTGTGGTATGGAGGTATACAAAGCTTGGACATCTATTGTACACATGGGGATTTCTTCATTCAGTTCTAAATTGATGGTAGCCAGTTTATTCAAAAAGTCAGTAGTGTCTTTGATAAATGGTCTCATGGTGATGACAAAAGACTGTCAATATTTATCAATAAGTTTGCCCACGGGTTCATGAACACTTCCACAGGTAGATACTATGGGTCGACATGGCGGTCTTACTGGATCCTTATGAATTTTTGGTGTAAGGTAGAATTTAGGATCTTTAGGGTAATCAGTGATAAGATATTTTTCCATTTTTTCATTTACAATTCCCTTTGTTTTTTGCATCCCGAATGATTCTTTGTAAGACAGTTTGTATCTCCTTGGTGGGGTTACTCTCCAATTCCATATATGTATTTTCATCCCGTAAATTCAGGGTAGCTTGAGAATTGTAGTAGTCAATGTTCATTATAACCAGAGCTCCTCCTTTATCTGCCTTCTGGCAGATGATAGTTTTGTTGTTCGCTATTGATTGTAATACAGCGTATTCTTTTTGCGAAAGATTTTTTGTTTTGGTCTGTTTTCGATAATTGATTTTGGATAGATCTTGTTTAACTAGCTGTTCAAATAGATCTAATGTCATGTGGCTCAGAGGCGCCATATACGTGCTAGTTGTGGTAAGACCTTTTAAAGGATCATCCTTGGATTGCTGACGTTCTGTAACAACATTCTCGAAAAAATGGCGTAACCTCAATTTTCTCATAAGTTTGAAGAAACTTATATTTAATTCCAAATGATTCGTATGAGCTGTCGGAACAAATGATGTCCCTTTTTGGAGGGTATTAATCTGAAGTTTGGAAAGGGTAACATTGGAAATGTTAATTACCAAATTGTTTATATCCGGTTCTTCTTTTTGTCCTTTTTCGCTGTAGCATTCCGAGTCTGTGGTGGATCTTTCTCTTTCCCTATGTTGTTTCTTTCTTCTTGACCTCCTTGGTCGTCCCCTGTGTTGGGGCTTGTTTCTAAAAAAGGCTGTGGTGCCTTGCTTGTGCTTGTTGTAGGTTTCGATGTAGGAGGTACCCTTCTTGATGTTCCTGAGGTGTCTGTATCCGTAGATGATGTGTCAGTGTGTGATGTATATTGCCGATTTTATCGTTTTCGTGCGTAAGCTTCTGCCCAATTGTAAACTTCATCCAGTTTATAATCGAGGGTGTCTCGACGATATTTACGAAGCTTCCTTTCGTTAACTTCTTCCGTGTGTTTAGCCAGTTGAATTTTGATATCTTCCAATATTTTATTAAGTTCTTCACTCGACATTGTTTTCGCCAGTTCTTCTTTCACTATGGTGATATCTTTTTCTAGTTCTTCAAGGATTTGAGATAGTTCTTCAATTATCAATAAAATTAAGTCGAGCAAACATTTATTAAGTATTGCATACCACTTGTCAGTGTTTTTTTTTTTTTTTTGCAAAGCAAAGGTCTTAGTAGTATTCTTAGACCATGGGGAATTCTTGATGCCTTATGGTATCTTATCATAGTACTGGCATGTAGACGCTGATTGATGATTTTACGTGATAAGTAGAGGAGTTGTTCCGTTTGTTGTTCCTTTGTTCTGGATGTTGTGTAATCAGGTGGCTCATCGCTGATAAATGAATAGATTCTTGTGGTTTCATCACTCGCATATGCGAATGTTTCTGCTCTTGATTCAGTCGATTTTGTAATTTCTTCATTTTGCATTTTCTTCTTTTGCGTGCTACAGTCTTTGAGCAGGAACTTGATAAACTATAGTGGATAGTGGCTGTGCACTGCTTAGTTAATATAAAGTATACTGGTATACCGTGCTCCTAGGATTACTCCCCGCTCGGGAGTATAATGAAAATCTAAAAGGGGTAGCACCGACACAAGTTGTGTGGGTGTCTCCTGGGGCACTGATTTGAGTGCTGGCAACGTCCAGCAAAAGTTTGTCAATAAAGTTTTTCTTTGAAGACGTTTTTTGTATATTTCCAAAGTATTTTATTCATACTTCTGTACAATATCTGTTGAATTTTTTATAACCAATCAATTCTTCATTTGATAAATCACAACAATCCTTCCAATGCATTTCGGCGCTAGGCCTTCATCAGGGAAGTCTGTAATGCAAAATATATGTATGTAACTCCTCTATGTCACAAAAATGTTAATATATTCAACACAATCAAAAATGTTCAAAACAGATGCTCTTAATCAATTTCATAACCACATTTGTAATCCTGATACAAGCCAATTACTATGAGTGCTCCACAAATGATGATTCGATAGTTCATGTGCTTAGAAACTTGATATAGAATGCTCGAGATAACAACAGTTAAAAACTGAACTCAATGTTTCGGGTGATATCGTAATCGAAATGGAACAAACACTGATGGTTTAGAATAACTAATTATCACACTACTCACTTAGAGAAAACGATGTGGGAAATGATATTTCAAGATTACTCAAAAGACACCATAGTAAATAGCCAAACTAATTGGCAGTGCATGGTGGCTCAAAAATATAGTTGCCCTAATGCTAATTACAATGCTTACCGTGTACCGCTCGAGGCTGCTTCCAGAAACGAAGCTGCCGCCATTGTGAATCACGCGGAGAAGCCAGCGTGTGACGTATATAGTTGGATGGGGCGTGATTCTTACTATAACGCTACTCGCGGGGAGGCTCCAAGTAAACACTAAACTTAAAGGGGCCTCGCTAAATTCCTACCTCGTAATCTCCGAGCCGTTTCAAGTGAATATGGTGTGGCGTTGGGAACATCTCTAAAGTTGTTAATCACAAATTATCACAAGATGTACGACATAGTCATAAATAACAAATGAAATAAACATGGCTAAAAATGAATTAAATGCATGCAAAGTAATAAGTAATTGTGTAGACACTCCATCAATGTAAAACGATTAAGGTGAAAATCAGCGAATACTCTGCCAAAAGGCCTTAATAGGAACCATAGTCTGTATCTATAATGTTCATAAGTAACAACCAAATTCTGTCCGTTCGTTTATTCCTCTTGGTTTCAAGGTTTGTAAGAAGTATATCCAGTAATTCTCACGCTTCAAAAGAGTTTTCTTATTGTCTCTGTCATGTCTTTTTTCCACCACTTCCAATATACATGCTTTTAATTGGCTTATTTGGTGATTCGCCTCAATGAAATGCGTTGCCACCACTGATTTAGGTGCTTTTGTCCTGATGTTACTCTTATGCTCATTGAGTCTTGCTTTTAGTTTACGCTCCGTTTGTCCAATGTAAGCTTTACCACAAGGGCATTTGATCATATATATTATGTTGGTGGTATCACAGGTTGCGTTTACGTTTAAGTTTATCTTATGCCCTTTCATGGGATGGTTGATGCTCTTGCCTTCAATTATATTATTGCAGTTACTACAGTTTCTACAAGCGATTGTGCCATTGTACCTTACTTTGAGTCTTGTATCTGGAACATGTTTTATGATTTCTCCCAAATTTTTTGCTCTGTTAAATGCAAAAACTGGTTTTTCTGCAAATATGTTATTGAAGTCCGGTTCTGCCTGAAGTAAACCCCAATGTTTTTTGATCGTTTTTTTGAATAGTGGACTCATGGTGGAAAATTTACTGACGCAAGTAATTTTTATTTCTTTATCGGTTTTGGGTGCTGTCAGTAGGATATTACTTTCTTTAGATCGTACTCTTTCCATTGCTGATTTTAAGATAGACTCCGGATAACCTCTATCTCTAAAACGTTGTACCATTTTTTGAGATTGCATCTCGAATTCCTCTGGGTCTGAGACGATTCTTTTAATTTGCAATAACTGTGAGTATGGTAAGTGATGTTTCAATGGTGATGGGTGGAAACTCTGGTAGGCTAATAGATTATTGCGATCTGTCTGTTTGGTGTGTAGTGTAGTTACAAACTTGTTATCCTTTTTCATTATGGTAACATCCAGGTAATTGATTATGTCATCATGAATCTCATATGTGAATTGTAAACGTTCATCTACCTCATTAAGTTGTTTAATGCTTGTGATCAAATCTTCTTTGGGTCCCTTCCACAAAATGAATATGTCATCTATATATCTTAGGTATAGACGTAGGTTGTTTTTCCATTGGTAGTTTTGTAGAATATGTTTATTTTCATAATAAAACATGAAAATATTGGCATACGAAGGCGCTGCCGAATTGCCCATAGATGTGCCTGACTTCTGAAGATACCACTGGTTCTCCCATTTAAAGTAACTGTGCATTAGGGTGAAATTAAGAAGTTCCATGAGGAACACTTTCATGGCTTCTTCATAATCCATTTGTAGTAATGCTTCTTCCACTGCCTCCATACCAAGTTGGTGTGGTATGGAGGTATACAAAGCTTGGACATCTATTGTACACATGGGGATTTCTTCATTCAGTTCTAAATTGATGGTAGCCAGTTTATTCAAAAAGTCAGTAGTGTCTTTGATAAATGGTCTCATGGTGATGACAAAAGACTGTCAATATTTATCAATAAGTTTGCCCACGGGTTCATGAACACTTCCACAGGTAGATACTATGGGTCGACATGGCGGTCTTACTGGATCCTTATGAATTTTTGGTGTAAGGTAGAATTTAGGATCTTTAGGGTAATCAGTGATAAGATATTTTTCCATTTTTTCATTTACAATTCCCTTTGTTTTTTGCATCCCGAATGATTCTTTGTAAGACAGTTTGTATCTCCTTGGTGGGGTTACTCTCCAATTCCATATATGTATTTTCATCCCGTAAATTCAGGGTAGCTTGAGAATTGTAGTAGTCAATGTTCATTATAACCAGAGCTCCTCCTTTATCTGCCTTCTGGCAGATGATAGTTTTGTTGTTCGCTATTGATTGTAATACAGCGTATTCTTTTTGCGAAAGATTTTTTGTTTTGGTCTGTTTTCGATAATTGATTTTGGATAGATCTTGTTTAACTAGCTGTTCAAATAGATCTAATGTCTTGTGGCTCAGAGGCGCCATATACGTGCTAGTTGTGGTAAGACCTTTTAAAGGATCATCCTTGGATTGCTGACGTTCTGTAACAACATTCTCGAAAAAATGGCGTAACCTCAATTTTCTCATAAGTTTGAAGAAACTTATATTTAATTCCAAATGATTCGTATGAGCTGTCGGAACAAATGATGTCCCTTTTTGGAGGGTATTAATCTGAAGTTTGGAAAGGGTAACATTGGAAATGTTAATTACCAAATTGTATATATATCCGGTTCTTCTTTTTGTCCTTTTTCGCTGTAGCATTCCGAGTCTGTGGTGGATCTTTCTCTTTCCCTATGTTGTTTCTTTCTTCTTGACCTCCTTGGTCGTCCCCTGTGTTGGGGCTTGGTTCTAAAAAAGGCTGTGGTGCCTTGCTTGTGCTTGTTGTAGGTTTCGATGTAGGAGGTACCCTTCTTGATGTTCCTGAGGTGTCTGTATCCGTAGATGATGTGTCAGTGTGTGATGTATATTGCCGATTTTATCGTTTTCGTGCGTAAGCTTCTGCCCAATTGTAAACTTCATCCAGTTTATAATCGAGGGTGTCTCGACGATATTTACGAAGCTTCCTTTCGTTAACTTCTTCCGTGTGTTTAGCCAGTTGAATTTTGATATCTTCCAATATTTTATTAAGTTCTTCACTCGACATTGTTTTCGCCAGTTCTTCTTTCACTATGGTGATATCTTTTTCTAGTTCTTCAAGGATTTGAGATAGTTCTTCAATTATCAATAAAATTAAGTCGAGCGAACATTTATTAAGTATTGCATACCACTTGTCAGTGTTTTTTTTTTTTTTTTTGCAAAGCGAAGGTCTTAGTAGTATTCTTAGACCATGGGGAATTCTTGATGCCTTATGGTATCTTATCATAGTACTGGCATGTAGACGCTGATTGATGATTTTACGTGATAAGTAGAGGAGTTGTTCCGTTTGTTGTTCCTTTGTTCTGGATGTTGTGTAATCAGGTGGCTCATCGCTGATAAATGAATAGATTCTTGTGGTTTCATCACTCGCATATGCGAATGTTTCTGCTCTTGATTCAGTCGATTTTGTAATTTCTTCATTTTGCATTTTCTTCTTTTGCGTGCTACAGTCTTTGAGCAGGAACTTGATAAACTATAGTGGATAGTGGCTGTGCACTGCTTAGTTAATATAAAGTATACTGGTATACCGTGCTCCTAGGATTACTCCCCGCTCGGGAGTATAATGAAAATCTAAAAGGGGTAGCACCGACACAAGTTGTGTGGGTGTCTCCTGGGGCACTGATTTGAGTGCTGGCAACGTCCAGCAAAAGTTTGTCAATAAACTTTTTCTTTGAAGACGTTTTTTGTATATTTCCAAAGTATTTTATTCATACTTCTGTACAATATCTGTTGAATTTTTTATAACCAATCAATTCTTCATTTGATAAATCACAACAATCCTTCCAATGCATTTCGGCGCTAGGCCTTCATCAGGGAAGTCTGTAATGCGAAATATATGTATGTAACTCCTCTATGTCACAAAAATGTTAATATATTCAACACAATCAAAAATGTTCAAAACAGATGCTCTTAATCAATTTCATAACCACATTTGTAATCCTGATGCAAGCCAATTACTATGAGTGCTCATTCGAGATGCAATCTCAAAAAACGGTACAACGTTTTAGAGATAGAGGTTATCCGGAGTCTATCTTAAATGCAGCATTGGAAAGAGTACGATCTAAAGAAAGAAATATCCTACTGACAGCACCCAAAACCGATAAGGAAATAAAAATTACTTGCGTCAGTAAAATTTCCACCATGAGTCCACTATTCAAAAAAACGATCAAAAAACATTGGGTTTTACTTCAGGCAGAACCGGACTTCAATAACATATTTGCGGAAAAGCCAGTTTTTGCATTTAACAGAGCAAAAAATTTGGGAGAAATCATAAACATGTTCCAGATACAAGACTCAAAGTAAGGTACAATGGCACAATCGCTTGTAGAAACTGTAGTAACTGCAATAATATAATTGAAGGCAAGAGCATCAACCATCCCATGAAAGGGCATAAGATAAACTTAAACGTAAACCCAACCTGTGATACCACCAACATAATATATATGATCAAATGCCCTTGTGGTAAAGCTTACATTGGACAAACGGAGCGTAAACTAAAAGTAAGACTCAATGAGCATAAGAGTAACATCAGGACAAAAGCACCTAAATTAGTGGTGGCAACGCATTTCATTGAGGCGAATCACCAAATAAGCCAATTAAAAGCATGTATATTGGAAGTGGTGGAAAAAAGACATGACAGAGACAATAAGAAAACGCTTTTGAAGCATGAGAATTACTGGATATACTTCTTACAAACCTTGAAACCAAGAGGAATGAACGAACGGACAGAATTTGGTTGTTACTTATGAACATTATAGATACAGACTATGGTTCCTATTAAGGCCTTTTGGCAGAGTATTCTCTGATTTTCACCTTAATCGTTTTACATTGATGGAGTGTCTACACAATTACCTAATACTTTGCATGCATTTAATTCATTTTCAGCCATGTTTATTTCATTTGTTATTTATGACTATGTCGTACATCTTGTGATAATTTGTGATTAACAACTTTAGAGATGTTCCCAACGCCACACCATATTCACTTGAAACGGCTCGGAGATTACGAGGTAGGAATTTAGCGAGGCCCCTTTAAGTTTAGTGTTTACTTTGAGCCTCCCCGCGAGTAGCGTTATAGTAAGAATCACGCCCCCATCCAACTATATACGTCACAGGCTGGCTTCTCCGCGTGATTCACAATGGCGGCAGCTTCGTTTCTGGAAGCAGCCTCAAGCGGTACACTGTAAGCATTGTAATTAGCATTAGGGCAACTATATTATTGAGCCACCATGCACTGCCAATTAGTTTGGTTATTTACTATGGCGTCTTTTGAGTAATCTTGAAATATAATTTCCCACATCGTTTTCTCTAAGTGAGTAGGGTGATAATTAGTTATTCTAAACCACCAGTGTTTGCTCCATTTCGATTACGATATCACCCGAAACATTGAGTTCAGTTTTTAACTGTTGTTATCTCGAGCATTCTATATCAAGTTTCTAAGCACATGAACTATCGAATCATCATTTGTGGAGCACTCATAGTAATTGGCTTGTATCAGGATTACAAATGTGGTTATGAAATTGATTAAGAGCATCTGTTTTGAACATTTTTGATTGTGTTGAATATATTAACATTTTTGTGACATAGAGGAGTTACATACATATATTTTGCATTACAGACTTCCCTGATGAAGGCCTAGTGCCGAAATGCATTGGAAGGATTGTTGTGATTTATCAAATGAAGAATTGAATGGTTATAAAAAATTCAACAGATATTGTACAGAAGTATGAATAAAATACTTTGGAAATATACAAAAAACTTCTTCAAAGAAAAACTTTATTGACAAACTTTTGCTGGACGTTGCCATCACTCAAATCAGTGCCCCAGGAGACACCCACACAACTAGTGTCGGTGCTACCCCTTTTAGATTTTCATTATACTCCCGAGCGGGGAGTAATCCTAGGAGCACGGTATACCAGTATACTTTATATTAACTAAGCAGTGCACAGCCACTATCCACTATAGGATTTTAGGATCCCCCACCATACACACCTCTACCACCTAACTCAAAAGATTATTATATTTGGAGCACAGTACTTCTGTCACACCATTTTATGTCTAAAAGCTGTGCGGAATATGTTTTAAATCTCTGAAGAGGGTATAAACAAAGTGTGTGCAATTGAGAGTGAGTGAGAGGAGGGGGGGGGGGTCTTGCTTTCCATCACACTTAAAAATGACAAAAAAAAGTGCTTTCCTAACTACTGATATGTTTTGAAATGTTTCTACAGTTCACTTACAGGTATATAATTGCTGTTGTGCGTTAGAAAGAAAACTGACATCCTACAGCCTTTCCTTTCACACTTCATTGACCCCAGCAAGATTGTCAGATAGTTAACTTTACAAAATGCTCTAAATTCACAGTTGCAGAAAGAAAAGTAAACACCAATCAATATGTCAAACAAATGACGTAGGGGTGGGCAGAACTCGCAGAGTTTAACTCCGTGGAATTCCATGGAGTTAAACAAAAAGTCCATGAAACTCTGTGAATTACTGTAACAATTTTCTGTTAGGTGCTAATAAATCTGTGACCAATAGGCTCCATCGCACCATGAATGTGGCAGCTCGCACTTTATGTGCATTGCCTAGTTATAGTCCGGTCTCAGGGGGTTTGCGCCAACTCCACAGGCTTCCCGTGGAGAAAAGAGTGAGGTTCAAAGCACTTTGTGCTATTCATAAAGTTTTGACCGGCTCCGGCTCGGTGATTCTCAGAAACCTTGGCCACCACTATGTTCCCTCTGGTGCCCTGCGGATCTACATCTGATGCGAGTGCCTCGTTTCCGTAGAGCCGGAGCCGGAGTCTGTTCTTTCAAGGTGTTAGCTCCTACTTTATGGAACTCAATGCCACTCGCTATCAGGAACATTTCCAATCTCTTGGTGTTCAGAAAGGCAGTAAAGACATGGTTATTTCAGTAGCTTAATCATCTCATTCATTACTTTCCCTGTTCTTTAGCGCTGGGACGTCCCTTGCTGGGACAGCCATGCGCTATAAATCGCATAACAAGCAGCACTGAAAATAAGAGCAAAGGGTGTCATGCATTGTGCAAGAGCACAAGGCCAATCCAGTGGATTTTGCTGCTGCTCAAGTAGAATATCTACTCAAGCAACAGCAAATTTGTTCAAACAGCAGCCACTTATCACGCTAGGAGACGCCAAATATCACCCGCACTCATCAGCTCACATTATGGAGCCCCGGGGGGAGTTTAATTCCACCACGCACCGATTGGCGAAATTCCACCAGAACTCCACATGAAATGAGGAGTGGACAAAATTCTGCTAGTTCCGCAGGCGTAACAAAACCTTCCGCCCACCCCTAAGAATAAGCAGCATTTTGTCAGAAGATATAGCTTGACATTTGACCTCCGTCTTTGAACACAATGCAAATGTTAGAAAATAAACGAATGTTGTAGTCCCGCCCCCCCCCGGACCTTTACTACCAGTGCCTATGTTCTGTGAGAAAGAGAAACATGATTCTGTGATCGTATTTGACATACATTTGCGTATGTGTATGAGAGCAATTGTGTGTCTCCTTGTGTGTAAGACAATCGGAACGATTGGTTTATGCAGACATCTAACCTATACAGAGCATGAAATATTGCACCTATGACAACAATGCATTATTCTATGGATTATACGTATGGCAAAATATTGAGGAAGTATTTACTCCACCTCCACAGGCCCCATGTCACTGGTGGTGACCTGATGACGTGGTCAATCAAGCCTAGTTACGTGTGCTATATGGTTCTCCTGTGTATAGTGTTTTTAGACCCTTTGGGAATTGCTAAAATCATGGGGATGGTGGCATGCTGGGGTCAGCAGACCACCATTTCCGTGATTGCTTTTAAATAAAGCAATCTTTAAAAAATAAATGCAGCCAGTTTTCTTTGAAGGAAAAATGAAGTTTTCTTTTAATTTTTTAAGGGCAGGCAGTGGCCTGTGGGACCACTGCCTGCACTGAAAAAACGTTTTTGCTACCATTGCCAAAGGGGAAGGGGTCCTACATACTGCTGCGATTCAATTTTAGGAAGGGACGCCCTGAACACGCCCTTTCCTAATACCAAATCGGTATGTATTCGCAATTCCAAATGTGTGATTTGGTAACTTGCTACCAAATTACAAATTGGAATTCACACATACCAAAATTCACTTTACTGGTCGCAAAGGGCCCGATTCTGCGAATCGGGTTGTTTGAAACCAGTAAAATGCATGATACATGTGCCCCCTAATGAAGTTACTTGGGCATCAATTGGTGCAGAGAAGGACTTGTGAAATGTGCAGAAGTTCCTCAACTCAATGCCAACTGTTTCTTGCAAGACAACCAGGCAGGATGCTGGCACACAGCCCATGCCTACTGGTTTCTCTCTTAAGAAGGGTTCATCATCTTTGCAGAGACATCTCCAAAGTTTCTCCCAAAATTCCTATGGCTACCTGTCTGGAGAAAAGCACTCTAGTCCCAAACTCTTCTTTGATCTGAAAAAGTGAATGTTACTCCCAGAAGGCTCGGGAGAGTGAACACCAGGCGTTCTGACTTATGGATGGAGCCCTGCCATTGGTGTAAATGTCAAATGTATTAAAGATCAGGAACTTCCCATCTGCTCCAGACTTTGAGCTAGAAATGGAGGCAGTGGGCAGTTAAAGTTTAATTTAAAGTTACTACCCACTAACTTCCAGCTTTAATCCTGCCCCTGCGAGCCAGAATGCAGTTTTTGAGGATTTAAATTACTTCACGTTGGAATCAAAGGTACCAAAAGTACCTAAGAGACAAAGTGGCTCATATATAATGGCTGCTCTGCTTAGAGAGCCCCTCTCCTTTTTTAGTAAGTATAATAATGTTGTCTCTGTGGACCTAGGAGAATGCCCCATTTCGCACTCTTTCTCACCTCTGCTTGCCTACCACCCATCACCTGTAAATGTTGTGTGGTCGCATGACACTTTGGCAAACACATGCAAAACTCACAAACAATACAAGGCAACTCCAGCATCTTCAGAAGGCAACTGAGCTGGTCAGCTTTCTATCCCAAGAGTCCTCTATTTTTCACCTACCTTTCTTCATCACGATCTTCCTTATGGCCTTTCTGGTGGTCGGCCATGAAGAACTGGGGATTGGATGCAACATGGTTTATACCTTTTCACTGGGCAAGACAGGTACTCTTTTCAGTCTTATGAGAAGCAGGAGAGACTCACCAATCGAGCCTTAACAGTTCATTGGCACGGCTTGCCCATTTGTCGATAATACTATAGTTCGACTTCTCTTGGAAAGCAGAACAACTATATGAATAAGACGTGCGGAGAAACAGAAATACCTTTTAATGCAGGAGGGATGATGAAATGTACCCTGCTGCAATTCAGTTCCTAACTCTCCTGCAACTAACAACAGATTAGGTTTTGGGTGGAGAATTTGGTTCTACTGGTCAGAGGTAGGTTGCATGTATGTATTAGTTTTCGTTTGTCCATAGCATCTCGGTTGCACAAAGTAAAATCTGTTAAAAGTAACATAAAATGTAGGGTAGTGAGAGACAGCTGGGTTCATACATTCGCTCACTCTCATGAACTCTCTATGCAGCAAACCTCTAGTGGCAGAAAGGCCTTGTACTCTCACATGATCATCAACAGCCCCCCCCCCCCTCCCGCCCCCCAGGCTCACAGTCCTTGTTTAGCCGTGTAACAAGTGAATCATACTACTTTGGGAAATTTGTGACATAAAGTGCAAGTGTGAGTAATACCCATGATAAGATTGTGCACTAGGAGGTACACCAGAACAACACATACAAGGACAGGCCACACCAGACAGGTAAAACAGGACTTCCCCACACGCACAGAGACATCAGATACTCAAAAACACTAGAAGACACTTCACTTTTCAAACTCGGAGATGGCAGACACTGCACCATTCATGGCAAGAATGATCAAACACTGCATGATGAAATGGGGAGACGGTGTAGACTGCATCATACATGTCCAGAAATCACCACATGTTTAACATGGATTCTCTTTCTTCCCTCCTGTAGTCTCGTCCTAGGAGGCCAAGTAAAACAAATCCCTTGTACGAGGAGAACTCATCATGGGCATCTGAGAGGTAAGAGGACCATGTCTTACAACAGGGTGCCCAAATGAGGTCCCGAGGATGGACTTTCTGACAGACGTTCAGGATAACCATTGCTTTTGTCAAAGGAGTGCCAATGGGAATGGTATGATTGGGTGTGAGGTCGCAGGAGAGCTCTGAAATCTACCCACATACTAGAAGAGCTAATGTGTGTTTGCAAGCATTACATTTGTGCAGGGGGCTGTAGGCAACGAGCACCAGCACTACTACTTGGAGACAAGGACTTATGTTTCATCATCAGCCTTTGACTCAAAGGGGAGAGATGGAAAGGGAAGACTAAAGGAGGAAGAAAAAGGGAGCAACGCGGTGACAAAAGGAGAACACAAGGATGAAAGAGAACCTGCAAGAGTGAGGAAAGAGGAAGTTTAGGGTGGTGTAAGAGAGGCACAAGGTGGCATCAAGGCTAGGCAGCTTTGGTATTTGGCAACCCTGGCAAATCGGCTGTGCTGGTGGGCTCCTAAGAAAATGTTTAAGCCTTTTTTTTAACACAAATTAAACAGTGGCATTTGGTCACAAGACCGCTCTGGGAGCAAGCTCGGGGTACAGTCGGCAGAAAAGCTGCCCAGGTCATTTCTAGGGAGAGACGGCATGAGGGTCATCCTCTGTCAACTCAAGACTAGACCACCGTGGAGAAGGCAGCGCTAGGGAACTTATTGGAAGTTTTGGGAGACCGAGGGTAAAGAAAGAACACACACCTGTCATATCCCATTGGACAATGTATACACATTTTTGGGTTGGTATGCGGAGATAAGAGTTGGTGATATGGGTGGCGGCTGGGTGCAAACATTGTAAAAGTAATTGATACACATGAACTGTTTGGGCCTAGTGATGTTTCTGTGACAATGGACGATGAGCCGCAGCCCGTGGAGGAGATGCTGGAGCTGGATGACCACTTTCTGAAGACAGGCGAGATCGACCTGCTAGGAGAGATCTTCGACACACTGAGTACACAGGCGAGCAGTGAGAAGGGACTCCTCTATGGGACGCAGAGCCTGGACTTCTTCAGCCTCGAGGACTCCAGCTTCATCAAAACGGTGAGTCTGGTCGCAACCTAATCCAAAGCAGGTGGCGGCAGTGTGACATCAGCACCAAGGGTCACAGTTAGACAGGACAGTCATACCTGGGACTCTGCTGCAATCCAGAAATAGAGGAATATGGTATGTGCATTTCTGTATGCATGAAGCCCTACAAAATGGCTGCTTAGCTAATGCACCTGGTGATACAATGGAGTCCAATAGAGACTACAAGGCAATATAATGCCTTACTATTCTTGCATTTGCAACAGGTCCATTACTGCACTACCTTGAATCAAAATGCCTTTTTAGAACACAATTCACATAGGCAGTCTGGAAATTGTCAGAAGTCTGTTCCTATAGCGTTGTTGCTACCTTTGCAGTAGGTGCCTGTCTTTATAGGGGATTCAGCATGATTAAATGGTGTGTAGAAGAGCATATTCACTTTCAACTGTTTCCTTTTCCTTTTTTATAAAGTTTTCCTCTCTGAGAAACACTTACATCTTCCGGAAACATAAAGGGTGGTCTCTTTCCTTTCACCTCTTGAATGGGCTTTTGCTTCTGCTTTGCAAAGGATTACCTTTTCATGCCTCCCTAGCAGTAGTAAAACTACATGAAAAATGTTAGCGAGTATCGAAGAAAGATAGGAAGCAGCGTTCTCATGGACTGGAATGCCACAAGAGCTGCCAACGTCAGAATGATAAATGATATTGTATATAGTGCTTCAAACTGCACTTCTGTCACGTCCGTCCAAGCAATGAACATAAAAGGTGTTACTATGAACAATTTAAAGGTACTCAGTTTCCGCACCTGGGAGCGAGTGAAGGCTATATTGTCCTGAGATACCACCATTAAGATGACATGTTTCTTCTCCCCCTCGCCTTGCCTTCTACAGCATCAGTTCTATGATGAACATTTAACGGCAGTGAGCTCACAAAAAGTGTTGTTTTCTTTATTGTCTTTATTTAAAGTGACGCTCAACACTGCCATAAAAACTGCTTTGAAGCAGTTATAGACAAAGTGGAAGCCAACCCAGAGGATGGGAGAAGGGTTGGTGGGCGGGGCTGCAAAATGCGGGCCAATAATAGAGATGGGGTTTTCCTGATGGAAGAAGAGGGGCATCAGTTAAAGTTCCATTTGAACCTTTCCCTAACAGGCGGGTCTAATGGAAGGGTCTTCGAGTCCAACATTTGACTGAAATATAGTAGAAAAGATTCAAAGAGCCGGTGAGAATGCGCTTCCTTCACATTTTGGCCTTTTCTTTACAGAAAGGCACAGACACAGTCTGCCATAGAAACACCTTTCACTCTCTGACATAGTGTGCTGTGAGGCCTCGTTTAAAATGTTGTGGCAGTGCTAATGATTCAAAATGCCCTCTTCACTACCCCGTGGACAGTGGCGTAGCAAAGTCAGGTGGTACCCGGTGCGTAAAATTTCTCGTCAACCCGGCCTGACAAAATGGCAAAAATATGTGTTTAAAACAAATATTTTTGCCATTTTGTCACCCCACCTCAGTGATAACACCCGAGGTGGGCCGCACCCACCCTTTCTACGTCACTGCCCATGGAGTAATATAATGTAATTAGGCTGTGGGGTTTTAGGTTTAAACCTATAATAACAGATAAAACCCCACTGAAAGAAAAAAAATAGCCCTCACCAGTGAAAACATATAAACACTGAAAAAACACCTGCACAATCACAAACTAAATGCCATTCAAAGAAAGGAAAAAGAAAGTGAGAGAGTCATTTTGTTCTTACTGAAGGGGTCAATCAAATGTAACTTTGTTATACAAGCTAGCAGTAAGAAAGACTGGCTAACATTATTCTGCTTGAGTTTTGTTCTTTAGGGATGCCACTAAAATATTGTTTCTTCTTCCTTTTACTTTTTTCAGTTTTATGGCCTTTGGTGTAAAGATGCAGGGTTTAGTTTAATGCTTTAGGTCTAGTTTAATTATTTTATAAACTGTAGAGAATCAGGACATATCAAACTCATATTTGATATTTTGGCTGCATTTGATTCTTTCACTGATAGGTAAAATGGCAAGTTTTATAAAAATCTTTCCTAATATGCGTCATCACATTTACCCACAGAGAATGGGTAAAAACCCTTAATACATCAGACCATAGTCTCTAGTGGGTCATTATTGATAGTAGGTGAATTGCCAACACCTCAGGCTTTAAACATTAAATGCAAGGTATAGTGACAAGTATATATATCACCAAGCATCTGGGATAGTGGTGAAAAAGTGACACCAGACTTTTGGAAAACATGGGACGCAGTGTCACTTGTTATACTCTGCAAAAAAGGTTCTTTCCAAGTTCAACAAAGATTGGAGTGATATTGTTTGTATTTGCAGTGATTCAGCTATGTATATAAAAAATTTGTGTGATGACCTGTCAAAATTGATACCCGAGCTGAAGTGATTCCCTGTAGGAGATCCTTGCCACTTGTTAGATGGTATGCTGAAATCATCTTTACAATCTTCAGAGTTAATGATGGATGCTATTGACTTTTTAGTCCATTCTGGTGCACTGTTTTCTTATGCCCAGGAACTAAAACGCAAATATTTATCATTTTGTGCTTTATGTGTAATCATAGAAAGAGTCATCCCAACTGTGTCCCTTAGCTGACGGTTCTCAGCCCAAGGGGCTATAAATGCTGAGAGGGCCTTTTCACAGAAGTTTACATGGGAAGGAAAGTGCGAGCGCACATGACCAAAGACTCACTGAAGAAGTATTGTATGGTGTACTACAATAAGATTAATTTGCAAAAATCTCTTTGGACCTCATATACACTATACGTACACTATCTATATACCATGTTCTTACAGTGCAGAAAGCAAGCAATGATAAAAACAAAACGTTCCATTAACACCGGAAAAACACATTTTCTGTTGTTTTTAGTGGCGTGAAAGTGTGTAACCACTGAAAACAACTGTTTTTTAAGATATTGAAAACACTGAAAAAACCCCACCAGAATTTACCAAAAATAGAAACTGAAAACAGGACAGCCTAAATGTAATACATGTGTCCGTCCTTACAACATGGCAGCGACGTAATGTAGCAAATCTGTCCCTTTCACTAACCCACTCCGTCATAAGTGTCATTCTAGGCTCGGTTAATTTATTTGGCAATGGCAATGATACACGATTCAATGTAGCCACTGTAGCCCTTGACCTCTGGTCATTGCGCTGCTCCCCCTGCCTATCTCCATGAGACTGGGACTCTGTTCCTAGTCACCTAAGCCTCCCGTTCAGTCCTGCTGTCAGAGGACCACTCGCCCAGCCAGATTGTCATGACAGCTCCCATATAGCCTTTCCTGATAAACCTAATTTGTTTTCTTAGTGGTTATTGGTGCTTCCTTTGGTACTTTTATATGGTACATTTTATTTTACACTTGTCTTTTGGGTTGCGGTTTTCCTCGACGTACAGCTTTTCCCGCCATTTTCCCCAATCCTGCTGTTCTCCCACTCCCACCGATTTACTACTCTCCGCCTCGCTGGCAGCTCCTCCCACCTCCCAGGACTACTTACGGAGGCCGCTGTGCAGCGGGCGAGCCAAGGGTGTAACAGTGATTCTGCGCAAACACAGAACTGCGCACAGAGACTTAGGACATCAGTGAATTAGGGTTGCCAAAACTCACCTTAGTACCCAAAATCCCCTACCAGACTAGCAGTCAGTCACATTAGCTCTTCGACCTATAGGAAAGAAACCAATGATTAGACAACTTAGAACATGTGACTTAGGACCATCTCAGGAATGGTGGGAAGTGAGAATACTCTTTTGTTATACACTCATACCTGTGCACAACAGGAGTAAAATAGAGACACGGTAAGGTTAAAATGTTTATTTTAACGTGTTCTCAAGCGCAGTATTTTAATCAACATCAGCATACATATGGATAATAATAATACGGACAGCATGGTTACAATTCCATAAAATACAAAAGGAGGAATCATGTTACAATGATAGTGCAAACAGGTGATAACAAGCATTTGCAATGCAATAGGTCTCGCATTAGGAACTTTTGAGCTATTGGTATTGTAAATGACAAATATTTTATTTATGTGTTGGTTTTGAAAATAGCTAAATTAATAGCTTTGTCATTTACAATGCCAATAGTTTTAACTTTCGCAAACGTGACACCTATAGCATTTGTAATGCAATATGTGTTGTATTTACATGACTTAGATGTATTAATATTACAAATAACAATGGCTTTTATTTTTTTTAATAATTAATACTTAAATAAAAGTTATTGTAATTTATAATGGCAATAGCTTAAACTTTTGTAAATGACTTTTGGGAAGATTATGTTCAGTGTATTTTATTGTGATGAAAATCCAAGAACAGCAGTGAAATATTATCATCTTTTTGTGACATTTGTAATAAAGCTTGAAACATTGAGAGAACATATTAGAACCAGTTGTTGAATGGTTGCACAGAGTGATGCTGTGGCATTCAGTGGTGCTGAGTGATGCTGTGGCCTTCAGTGGTGCTGAGTGATGCTGTGGCATTCAGTGGTGCTGAGTGATGCTGTGGCATTCAGTGGTGCTGAGTGATGCTGTGGCATTGAGTGGTGCTGTGGCATTGAGTGGTGCTGAGTGATGCTGTGATGCTGTGGCGTTGAGGGATGCTGTGCGCTGAGTGGTGCTGTTGCATTGAGTGGTGCTGTGGCGTTGAGTGGTGCTGAGTGATTCTGTGGTGCTGAGTGATGCTGTGGTGCTGAGTGATGCTGTGGCATTGAGTGATGCTGTGGCGTTGAGTGGTGCTGTGGCATTGAGTGGTGCTGTGGCATTGAGTGGTGCTGTGGTATTGAGTGGTGTTGTGGTGTTAAGTGGTGCTGCGGCACTGAGTGGTGCTGCGGCGCTGAGTGGTGCTGAGTGATGCTGCCGCGTTGAGTGATGCTGTGGCATTGAGTGATGCTGTGGCGTGGAGTGATGCTGTGGCGTTGAGTAATGCTGTGGCATTGAGGGATGCTGTGGCATTGAGGGATGCTGTGCGCTGTGTGGTGCTGTGGCGTTGAGTGGTGTTGTTGCATTGAGTGGTGCTGTGGCATTGAGGGATGCTGTGGCATTCAGTGGTGCTGAGTGATTCTTTGGCGCTGAGTGATGCTGTGGCATTGAGTGATGCTGTGGCGTTGAGTGGTGCTGTAGCGTTGAGTGGTGCTGTGGTGTTGAGTGGTGCTGTGGTGTTGAGTGGTGCTGTGGTGTTGAGTGATGCTGTAGCGTTGAGTGATGCTGAGTGATGCTGTGGCATTGAGTGATGCTGTGGCGTGGAGTAATGCTGTGGTGTTGAGGGATGCTGTGGCATTGAGGGATGCTGTGCGCTGAGTGGTGCTGTGGCGTTGAGTGGTGTTGTTGCATTGAGTGGTGCTGTGGCATTGAGGGATGCTGTGGCATTCAGTGGTGCTGAGTGATTCTTTGGCGCTGAGTGATGCTGTGGCATTGAGTGATGCTGTAGCATTGAGTGATGCTGTGGCGTTGAGTGGTGCTGTAGCGTTGAGTGGTGCTGTGGTGTTGAGTGGTGCTGTGGTGTTGAGTGATGCTGTAGAGTTGAGTGATGCTGAGTGATGCTGTGGCATTGAGTGATGCTGTGGCATTGAGTGATGCTGTGGCGTTGAGTAATGCTGTTGCGTTGAGTGATGCTGTGGCGTTGAGGGATGCTGTGCACTGAGTGGTGCTGTGGCGTTGAGTGGTGCTGTGGCATACAGTGGTGCTGTGGCATAGAGTGGTGCTGTGGCGTTGAGGGGTGCTGTTGCGTTGAGTGGTGTTGAGTGATTCTGTGGAATTGAGTGATGCTGTGGCGTTGAGTGGTGCTGTGGCGTTGAGTGATGCTGTGGCGTTGAGTGGTGCTGTGGTGTTGAGTGGTGCTGTGGTGTTGCGTGGTGCTGTGGCGTTGCGTGGTGCTGTGGCGTTGCGTGGTGCTGTGGCATTGAGTGGTGCTGTGGCATTGAGTGGTGCTGAGTGATGCTGTGGCGTTGAGTGATGCTGTGGCATTGAGTAATGCTGTAGCGTTGAGTGATGCTGGGCGTTGAGGGATGCTGTTCGCTGAGTGGTGCTGTGGCGTTGAGTGGTGTTGTGGCATTGAGTGGTGCTGTGGCGTTGAGGGGTGCTGTGGCATTCAGTGGTACCGAATAATTCTGTGGCGCTGAGTGATGCTGTGGCATTGAGTGATGCTGTGGCGTTGAGTGATGCTGTGGCATTGAGTGGTACTGAGTGATGCTGTGGCGTTGAGTGGTGCTGTGGGAAGCTAATAAGGAGGATAGATAGAGGGTAGGAAAGAGAAAGGAGAGAAGAGGGGTGAAAGAAGGGTTGGCGTGGAGAAGCAGAATGATGAGGTGAAAGATCACTAAAGCGAGGAGGGAAAAAGAGCAAACAATGAGGAAGGGAATCTATGAGACAACAAACAGGAGGAGGAGGTGTGAGAGCAAGAAAACGTATGGGCGAGAGGGAAAGGGGTTGGAAAGTAAAGTGAGAGAATAGATGAAAACAAGCGATGCGCGCTCTGAGCTGGGGGAGGGCCATTAGCCTGTAAGAACTTGCGGCGGACATCAAAGGAAGGGTGGGAAGGACATTGGCGAGCGAGCGAGGGGAGAGGGGGTATGCAGCCTGGTGTGTTGAAGTGGCATCAGAGGCGGAGCGCAGCGCGCACGAAGTGTCTGGTAGCAAATGGTCACCATAGGTGACCGGGGGGGGGGGGAATGGTGGGTGGGACAAACCGAGAACAGGGTTCTGCAGATCTGGAGGCCTTTATAATAGAGCTTAGGAAAGGGCTTTAGGGCGCATAGAAGAAAGCGCGAGAGGGAAGGGGCGCTAGTTTGGATGTGAACCTGTCATCCAAAATAAGTCAAGGAATTGACCCGTGATTGGGCTGGATTAGATAATATAAAATCTGAAATTAAACATAAACACACAGGATCAAATATCATTTTTTTTTTTTTACTGAAAGCTTACCCTTAACATTGTAAATACAGATGTAAAGTAGAGGTTATAAGTTAGGGTAATATCTACCAAATTTAAGCAAAGAGGGCAAGAAGTATTCCACAGTAAAATCTGGACACTAAAAATATGCTATATTTCTCCTGTGCCAGGTGCATTTATTACAAATTTTCACACATGGACAATTCTTAAATTCTTGTTGAGCCAGAAACAGACGGCATCTCAAACGTAAACAGTTTGATTCTGAACTTTTCGCTATATCTGAAACATACAGGAAATGCTAGTGTTAATGTGTGGCAACGTTCAGTACAATCTGCAAAAGGGCTCAGACCATCACAAGTACTACTTAAATGGAGATCACTGAAAGCAACAGAAAATCATGTTACAGAAAAAGGATTTTATTTCACCTTTTGCAGTGAAAAACAGGCGAGTCGGGTGACAGGCTTTAATTTTACAATTCATAGTGTAGCCCCTTGCGTGTCAGCACTGGGGAAAGCCATTTTTGCAGGACTGCTGGAGTAGCAGCCTAACACCGTGGGCTTGGATGGGAAGCCGTGCCACACAGTTAAAGTGCTTTAACAGCGTGTTTGCTTTATTCCTGAATGAGAATGTTTAGAATGCTTGTCTTAGTTATTACAATTAGTTTGCTCTTGTGAACAAACGGATTTGAGACTCTCCACGAAACTAAACGGAGCAAAAGTTCTATACAAGTGGGAAATCTAGGTCTACCATTTAAATTCAATTATCAAAAAACAAATAAAATTAAGGATGCTGAAATTCTCGAGGCTGCTGGTTATAACAAAATGCAAATTAAATGTGCTGTAGATTTTTCGGCAGAAGGAAAGACAAGAAACACGCAAGAAACACGAGGGAGGAATGTTGGGGTAATTAAAGCTGGCCGAGCGCGCGCTGGGGAAGCTTCACGCTTGAATGCCTGAAGTTGGAAGGGTGGGAGGGAACTGGGGAAGCTTCAGAAGCCTGGCTCGGGGAGCAAATGGGAGCGAGGCTGATGGGTTTGTGCACGCGCGTTTCACACGAGTGCACCACATGAACTGGACGTAATCCGCCCTTGTTCAAGAGTTTGTTTCCCCTACTATATGTCAGAGCTATATAATAGCTCGACCTAAAAAAGAGTAGAGAGGTGGTTAAGGTGCATAGGTAAAGGACTAAAAGGTGGGGTAGGATAGTATACTGGCTCAGGGGAGAATGGAATCCCTCAAAGGAGGTGGAGAAAGACGAAGAATGGTAGAGTTGATGGGAGGAGTATTAGATTACTCGATGTAGGCACGCCAGGACTGATTTTACCAGCAGGGAAAACCAAGCAGGGAAATTGTGTGCAGGTCCAGACAGGGATTGCAGGCATAAGCACTGCCTCGCCCCCTCCTACAAAATAGGGTGACTAAACAGACAACATTCAGCCCTCCCCCTCCCTCCACTGCCCCATCCCTTGCTCCCAACCACATGAAGGAGCTCTTCAAAATAGTCAAGGAATTCTCCTACACCACAACCACAGAGATCATCATTTACCCATCCCAAGAACTCCGCGACACCCTCTAGGATTCCTTCCACAGCAAGGCTGCCACCATCTACAACAACTTTGACCCCCCAACCCACCACTCTCAGCCTCAGCAATCTCAACCATCCAGTGAACAATAGTCGAACGATCACCACCTGATCTCGGCTTACCACTCAGACCACCACAACTGCCATTCATCCATCCACTCTGTGGCACCCACGACCCCTGTTCTCACCACCTCTTCAACCTCAGAACCAACCCAATCAGCACAGTGCTCACCAGCATCCTCAACACCTCCATCTCCACAGCAACCACTCCTAAAGAAACACTCTGTCGACGCCAGTGACTTCAAAAAGTACCAACCAATCTTCCCGCTCCTCTACCCAGCCAAAGTACTTGAGAAAGTAATCAACCAACAGCTCACCAAATACCTGGAAAATACCCACCTACTCGGCGCCTCACAATAGAGATTCCATGCCAACCACTGCACTGCGACATGCTGATTGCTGCCACAGATAACATCAGAACTCTCCTTGACTGCAGACAAACTGTGGCCCTGATCCACCTCCACCTCTCCGCTGCATTTGACACCATCTCCCACCTCACCCTCATCAACAGACTTTACAACATCTGCATACAGCAAAATACCCTCAAGTGAAATGCCTCTTTCCTTACAGGATGAACACAGAGTATCGAACTGCCTCCCTTCACCTCTGCACCCAACGACATCATATGCGGAGTAACCAAGGGATCATCCCTCAGCCCCACCCTGTTCAACATCTACATGACCTCCCCAGCAGACGTCGTCAGATACCATGAACTCAACATAATCCCCTACGCAGACCACACTCAACTAATCCTCTCACACACCAAAGACCCCTCCAATGCCAAAACCAACTTCTGCAAATCCCATGAGCAGCGTAGCCAAATGGATGAGAGGCAACTGCCTCAAACTCAACTCTGAAAAAACAAAAGCACTGATATTCAGAAAGAACACCTCCATATGGAACCAGAGCTGGTAGCCCGAAAAATTCCACACCAACAGACCATGCACGCAGCCTTGCCATCATCCTCGACAGCCAACTGACCATGAAACGACAAGACAATCTAGTTGCCTCCTCCTGCTTCCATACCCTTTGCATGCTCCACAGAATCTTCAGATGGATCCCAATCAACACCAGAAAGACCATCACCCAGGCCCTCGTCACCAGCTGCTTAGACTACGGCAACACTCTACACCGGAATTTCCACCCAGCTCCTCAGAAGACTCCAGACCATACAGAACACTGCAACCAGATTAATCCTGGCCCACCCCAAATGGACCCACATCATCCCCCACCTCAGATACCTCCACTGGCTCCCCATTCAGAAGAGATGCCGGTTCAAGAACCTCATGGATGCCTACAAAGCCCTACACAATCAAGGTTCGTCTTATGAACTTCCATCTGTCTGCAAGACACCTGCACTCTGCCACACTCACCCTTGCACACACACCCCTACACCCACCGCAGTGGGGGCCACTCCTTCTCCAACATCACCACCAAGACCCGGAATTACCTGCTTCTTCACCTCCAAACAGCACCCACCCTGGCGGCCTTCAGAACGAAACGCAAGACCTGCCTTTTCGATGGAAACATGGCACCTTCAGCACCAAGAAACCCCTAGGGGTGACAGTGCTGCACTATACAAATGCTGATTGATTGATGTACGTCTTGTTCCTTACTTCTTGCAGTACTAGTGATATGAAGCCAAATTCTTTACTGATAGTACTGATAATTACTATTCATTACTCCCCAACCCTAATAATACAGTGCACTGCAAGCCATGATTCATTACCGCAAGACAGTGTTAGCATGGTTCAAAAAGAGATTTACCACAAACAGTGGCAATAGTGCAATGTAAAGGCTGTTTTTACCCCACGGAGTGAAAGGTTATCCATTAGGATCGGCTCAGTAGTGATTTCTAGTTATGCCTACCTCCACTCTATTATCCACCCTGCCTTCACCTCTAACCATCATTAAACTACTCCAGAGGCACTACTTTATCGTGCACTAATTTTCACCTGCAGGTTTAAGCAAACATGCCTTACAGAAAAAAGTCTGACCTCAGCTCACAGCCAAAAGTAATTTTTTTCTTGGACCAGTTTCCTGTCACTATTGCACATTACTTTGGTACCAGAATTCTGCCCTTGTATACAAAAAAACAGCCACAATAGTTACAAGCAAACCACTCTTCGCTTAATGTTCATGAACCAAAGAAAAGATGCAGTTCCACCCTCCTCCCACCACACACACACACACAGAACTCTGCAATATGGCCACTTAGTATAGTGCTTCAATACTCCCACCTTGATCACATCATGGCCAATCTCAAAGAAGAGGCCAAGTGCTTCTTGAAACAGAAACTGGACGTAGAATATCATCGGCTCCCTCTACAGGAAGAGTGTAGGTGCCTCACCACCTTTTCCACACACTTTGATATGCATTAGTGCAAGCATCTAAGCTTTGGGGTTATATCTGCAACACAAGTCTTCCAGAACACTATCTGGTCGAGCTGTCAGTTTTACTGAACATCAGCAATAGCATCTTAGTCTGTGGCAAATACGCTTAGCGGAGAGAAAAAGGCAATTCTGGAAAGCAAGCTCCCTTTCCATTTAAGAGAAATTAAAGATTTAGAAGCTTAACTTTATATTGTTCAGCTAGAGCTCTTCCTGGACAAACATGGGCATCAAGAGAGCTGCTACTTCTAGAACTTTAACAAAAGTAAGCAGCCTTCTGGTCTGGTAACTTACTGTGGAAGTTTAACTCCAAGTCTAGCAACACTCACTGAACCCCAACCAGGCTCAGACAGAGTGGATATGTACAGGTCAACAATATCTCAGACGAGAAAGAACACCCTCTTAGTTACCACCACAATGGTCTACTTTGACCAAAGACAAATAACAGAGATGGGGTTTGACACATAGGCTATAAGCTACGCTCATGCATTTACTACCTGCAGCTTGTCCCCTCCGGTACCTGGTTACTATGAAAGGAAACAAAATCCTAGATTGAGAGTGAATTCATGATGATACTGTGGGCTACAAATACACTTTTGTTTACTTGTAACGACAATCTGACAACGTGGCCGTGGCCCACAAACCACTGATGCTACTGTTCCAAGGCTCCGCACCCTACGTCTTCCCAGACCAGGAAACTGGATCCTGCATCCGAATGAGTATCAATTGACACTTCGGTCAGCAGATGTGGTCTGTATCCCCATGCCTTCCCACCCTTGAAAAGGTAAGGACACAAAGGTACTTGAGAAGAATAGTCACAGGTGACCATCCCAAAGCTATCACGATCAGGGGGCGGCTCCTCGGTTTGAGCGGAAGAGCATCGCCCCACAAACAAAAACCCCTGGCCAGAGCTGGAAAATAAAATGGCAATAAAGTTTATTTATTGCCATTTTATTTTTCAGCAACCGACCCAACCCGATGTGAGCGTCAGGGCGAGGCATTGGCTGCTGAGTGGCAACAGGAAGCTTTGTGCTCTCAAGTTTAAAATGTGCATGTCTCTTTGGCCAGCCGTCTTGCAATGGCCAGCCAGGTATGCACATTTTAAACCTCTCTAACCCAGCTGTCTTAAGACAGCTGGGTTAAGGAAAGCAAAGGCCTCCAGTGCTCTTGTGAGTGGATAGAGGCCACTCCCACCAATCCTGGCGCAGCTCTCATGCTGCATGAGAGCCGCACCAGGATTGGCGTGGGAGTCAGGAGCCTGTGAGGATAGAAGGATCGAGAAGGACGTTGTGCTGCTAGAAGAGGTAAGTGCCTTTTATTTTTAGGTCTCGGCCTGACGTAAGTAGCGCATGCACTGCGCTCGTCATACAAGGCTTCTTGGAACCGATACGATTCCAGAAGCCGTGTCCCAGCTCCGCCTTCAGTTTTCATTTGTGCGCGTTGTTTGGCGTCACAAATTATGCCAAAGGCAGTGCAATGATTACACTGAAGGCATGCCAATCGCTGCTTGTTGCCACCCTTTCTCCTTTTAGCCCCGCCCAGCGGCGTTGGATCTCTTACCGGTGGCATGATACAGTAGGTTTATTATTAGCTTGCCGCACTTTTTTTGATATGCTTGTTTATTCTCCGACATGTCAGTGGAGTACAATGAAGCAGCTCAGTGTCACCTAATTTGACACACACCATGTTAGTTTTAGTTAGATTACTACATCTGCCCCATATGTCATTCTGTCGTTCGCCGAGTCCCGGGGATGTGACTTTTAATGACAATTGACACATTTTTCTGCCTTTTTATTAGATTTTTTTCTGTTTTGTTTCTCGGAAGTGTCTCGCTGCCATGAGTAATGCCCCGAACGAGCCCGAAGCTGTTTGCTCAGTAATGCTCTTAATGCACGTCTTTCTAAAAGGATGGTGGCGTGTGTGATTTTTAAAAGGTTGCTCCTGAATAACTGAAGCCCTGCGCGCCCGCTCTGTTATACTGTGCTTGCCTGGTTGGTGTAAGGAAAGTTCAGCAGAGTGACTGTTTTCAAGGGTTCGAAGTTTGACAATTTATCATCAACCACGAAGTTGGGTTTTATTTAGTAAAGGATGCTTATAACGACTTTGACTCTTATCGCATATAAAAACCACACACGCAAAAACAGAGCCCTGCACCGAGGGCAAAATCGTACATCCCAAAGTGTCGTAAATAGTGGCTAATTTTAAAAGCAGCGCCAAGCGTAGAAGTACGGCACAAGCTCTGTCCCACGGACGAAAAGTGCGTGGAGGACGTGGAGGGATTCTCTAACATATGCTAATGCACTATAATCATGCACACAAAGACTGTCACATAGAAATGGGCAATATCCGGCACGCTCATGCAATTCCATGTACAGGCACGTGCTTTTGCATGAATGCGTAAACTCTTAAATACTCGCTTAATTCATCATTCATTTGAGAGAGGTCAACAATTTTTCGCCAATCCACTTCTTCTACTCTTTGACTGCTATGCATCTCTGTGGTGATGGAGTGGACCACAGTATAGAGCTTTCATGACATAACGACCAAGAAACTCTGCTGGGCCCAGGCAAGAAGCTGGAGGGCTTCGGTGGACAAGCCGCCTATTTCACCGGGCATTTCCCTGGTGGATTGGAGTCCTTGGAGGCTGGTTATGAAAGCCCAGGCAGCTCCTGGTGCCGCTGTCACTTTTCCCAGCTACCTGAGATTAATTGCGGCAGGCACTGGAAGGTTTCAGGAGAGAGAGAAATAGAGGAAGGGTAAAAAAGTTCGAGAGAAAGCTATCAGAGTGGCAGTGGAGGGGCAGAATGCACGGATGAAACGAGAAAGATAGCAGGAGGACACAAAGAGAGCGTGGCTGATTTGAGCATTTTTGCCACAACTGCTTTTGTGTCCTCTGTCCAGTCCTATCTAGGGCCCACCAGAACCCATACAAGTACAAGGTATTGTCATTAAGCTCGAAGCACAGTCACAAGCAAACAGTCAGTGAAACAAGCATTGGCATAGCCAATGGGTCTCGTTTTTGGGACCTTATAAGTGTTTAGCCATGCAGAACATTATCCTGTGCCAGCAATCTGAGTAAGCCCCAAGCTGATAACTTTAATGCTTTTATGCACTTTTAAGTCCTCAAAAGATCCCACAACTCCTGTTTATTCTGTGTCACTTAAATGCGAATGAATGCCACAGACCCACATAAAACCTGATGGCAAGAGGCCTCAACAACGTACAGAGGAATTCCAATTTCTATTAACCAGAGGAAAAATTTGGCAGACCACAACTAGCAACTTTTCTAAATGTTTTGGATAAATAACAGAAAACGTTTCCAATGGAGGAGTTATTTTTTTGCATCCCACATTTGTATGAGAAATAGTGCCATTTATCTGAGTGTGATGATAAAGGAATTAACAGTTTTATAAAATATAATATTAGGAATGGTATAATACACGGGTACGGCCCGCGGGCCGTCAGCGGCCTGGCAAGCCTTCTTTGGCGGCCTGCGGACCTTCCAGACATCCTACCTGTGTTTTTTTTTTTTAATGTAATAGTCTTAGCAAACACTGCGGGTTGCAGAAGCCCTGCTCTGAGAGACTCTGGTCTGTGGGGGCTGGGGATTCCAGGGATTGTCAGCGTGGAGATGCAGGGGCGCTAAGAGGTGAAATACAAGCAACAAAGCTTTATTAACATGTAAATGGTTTTTTAAAGACCTATGAAGTACTGGGGTGCGGCTGTGTGTGTGCGCCGGGAAGCTGTCTCAGCCCGGGCTGACGGCTGACACACACATGGGGTAAGATGACAGAGGGTGACAGAGGGAGGGAGGGAGACAGATGTTGACAGAGAGAGGGAGACAGAGAGAGGCAGTCTGAGGAGACAGAGGGAGGGAGGCAGAGGGAGAGGGTAGTAGACAGAGGGTGACAGAGGGTGGGAGACTGAGGGAGGGAGAGGGAGGGAGACAGAGGGAGACAGAGGGAGACAGAGGGAGGCAGATATGGAGGCAGAGGGAGACAGGGAGGGAGATGAGGGAGACGGAGGGAGACAGAGGGAGAGAGACTGGGAGGGAGACAGAGGGAGAGAGACGGAGGGAGAGAGAGACAGGGAGGGGGACAGAGGGAGAGAGAGAGAGAGAGAGAGAGAGAGAGAGAGAGAGAGAGGGAGGGAGACAGGGAGGGAGACGGAAGGTGGGAGACAGAGAGGGTAGGAGACAGAGAGGGTGGGAGACAGAGAGGGTGGGAGACAGAAAGAGGGAGATAGGGTGGGAGACAGAGAGGGAGGGAGACAGAGGGAGGTAAAGAGAGTGGGAGACAGAGGAAGGGAGACAGAGGGAGGGAGACGGAGGGAGACAGAGAGGGAGGGAGAGAGAGTGGGAGACAGAGAGAGAGAGACAGAGAGAGAGAGAGTGAGAGTGAGAGACAGAGAGGGAGACAGTGAGAGAGAGAGGGAGACAGAGGGAGGGCGACGGAGGGAAACAGACAGAGGGAGCTTGAGGGGGAGAGAGAGAGAGAGAGAGAGACAGACAGAGAGAGAGAGAGACAGACAGAGAAAGAGAGGGACAGACAGTGAGAGAGAGAGGGAGACAGAGAGAGGAGGGAGACAGACCGAGGGAGACCGGGGGCGGGGGGAGAGAGAGAGAGACAGTGAGAGAGAGAGGGAGACTGTGAGAGATAGAGGGAGGGAGACAGAGAGAGAGAGAGATAGATATATATATATAGATATATGTGTGTATGCCGGGTCTGGTGGCTCAGTGGACGAAGGCGACTGCTGCAGGGACCTGTGTTCAACCTCATTGTCACACATTTTTTTTGCTTTAGCCCCACCCCCCTCCCCCTCTGACCCCGCCCCCACCGGTGCGGCACTCCGCCACAAACCACACTGTAAATTTGGCCCCCGAGAGAGAGAAAGTTTGTCAGTACCCATGGTATAATACATTACAGAAAAATAAGAACAAAACGTCCATTTATGTCAAGATTTGTTTTATGAAGACACGCAAGAACGAATTGAAAACATAACTGAAGAAGTACAGTTTGCAAATGTAATGGGAACAAGCAACATCACAAAGAGGGACAGGAGCGGACAATCAAAATTACGAGAGGGATGGGAAAGTGTCAGGTTACAAGAAACATCAAGGAGAGGGACTGAAGGGTGCAATAAACATTATGAGAGGGACGGGAAAGTGGCAGGTTACAAGAACAATCATTTGCAATGCAATAGGTCTCGCATTGGCAAGAGTTTGAGCTAATGCCATTGTAAATGGCAATGCCTTTTATTTATGTGTTTTGAAACCTGCAAGCGGTGCGTAAACACACACTTGGTACTTATAGTCATTGCCTACGAGAAGCAAGGTTGGTGGTAACTGCGCCTCTTTTACTGTCAGCCTTGCTTCTCGTAAGCTAGGACTAGAAGTATAAAGTTTGTGTGTACGCACCGCTTGCAGGATTTTAAAACACATAAATAAAAGGCATTGCTAATAGCTCAAACTCTCACAAATGCAAGCCTTATTGCATTGCAAATGACTGTTCTGAGATTCGAGAACAAAGTTTCCAGATGGGGAAAAAGTGCAGTGTGAGTAACAGCAGAAAGAAAGGGCATGTGGTGACCGCTGTGAAAACAAATGTGGTCATAAAACAGCTTGTCACTCTTCATATGCCTCTTGTGCTCAAGCACCGTCCCCCCACCGCCAGCCAACTGCGAGGCAGTTTAGAAGTGTAACAGGTTAAGTTAGATTGGTCCAATGATGTGTAGGGCTTTGAAAGTGTGAGTGAGAAGTCTCCGCCGATGAATTGCATGGCAGGGTCTACATTACGGTTATAAAGAGCTTGGCAGCGGCATGGGATGAAATGGGCATTTGTGCATGAGGCAGTGGTTGAGCTCCGAAAGGTTTGAAATAAACTTTCTGCTGTGGCTATGTGTTCTAATGTTACAGAAAGGCACATTAAAATATATAGGAGTTGGGCTTTCGTACATATTGCAGTGAGTGCTTTGAACCAAATGTTTGGATATTTCGACTGAAGGCAAAAGCTAAGGCCTTTAATCTAGCCGTTCTTGACCCGTTTTCAGATAGGGGTGCTGCCATCAAGGCTACTTTACGGAAGTCATGGGAATCATGAAAAATCCAAGTGCCATGCAAAGAATAAATATAGGAAATAAGCCATGCCCATTGAGCAGGAGAGTGGTAAAGGTGTGGTACGTAGCTAGTGATAGATTTTGGAGCATACTATTGCAAACACAAGACTAAAGTATGGTGTGGCAGCAAACTGTCATTTACAGAAAACACATTTACCACTGAAATGGCACAACATTTGCCCTGCCATGCAGTTTTACTGATAAAAACCAAAGTGTTCAAACAACAATGTTGAATATGTAGGTTTCAGCAAATATTTAGCGTTTGCACATCACCAAGCAAGTGTCCTGATGTTCTGATCTTATTAAAATCTTTGTTCCGATCGCACTTCAAAATTATAATAATGTGTTTTATTTGTACTTTCCTAACTGCTGATATATTCTGAAGTATTTGTACAGGTCATTCACAGGCATTGTTATTGTGTGTTAGAAAAAAGCTAATAGACTTCAGCCTTTTCTTGCACACTCTTTGTACCTCAGCAAGATTGTCAGTTAGATCACTTTACAAAATACACTAACTTTGCAATTAGAGAAAGAAAAGTAAACACTATTCTCCGTGTTAGAAAATAAGCAGCAATTTGTCTGAAGACGTATCCTGACATTTGACCTCAGCCTTTGAACACACAGCAAAGATGTCAAGATAAAAACAAAATTTAAAGGCATCTTTTTGCTCATTTACCATCTGAACTTTAGCATGATTACTTTGGCGGGTGCTGCAGCATCTCCTTCCCCCCAAACATTACATCCAGCCCCTGTGTTGTAATCATGGCCTAATAATAATCTGCAGATGAATATCTATGCTTCTGAGGGTACAATCAGAGCAAAGGCTACTTCTAGTGACTGTTAAGAGGGTGCAGAGTATGACTCACACTCAGTATACCTTGAAAGGTACAAGATCCTGATCTGTTTCTTTAAGTATTCATTTTTGAAATGTCTACGGCACACAAATACCCAGAGGGTGTCCTAACTCCAATAAGAATCTGACAAGTACTGCAATTCCAGAGAGAGGCAACTAAGTAAATAGCCAGGTTTATAGTTGGTTCCTGAAGACTGACAGCTTAGACTGACTTCTTAGATAAAATAGATGGACAATTCTACTTAGTAGCTACCTGAATGGCAAATTATTTGCCCTGTGACAAGATTGTATTGATCAGGGAGTTCTTAACAATGTAGGCCAAGTTTGACCACCAGCCGCAGTCCATGCAACAGGGGGGATTTCAAGGGACGATGCAGTGGGAACATTAATTATTTATTTAATTTCTCTCTGCATCATCCCTCTAAATCCCCCCATGCGGCCCCACCGCTGTTACCTGCACGGACCGCGGCTGTTGACCACAAAGTTTGTGAAGAATAGTGTATGAACAATTGAATAATGCATGCAGACCTTGATTGTGCAGCTTTAAAACAACTGCAAAAACTTTTTAATAGGACCTGCTTCTTCACTGGCAACCAGGGAAGTAAGCCCAGAAGGTCAGAGATATGAGCATGACCTGGGAAATTAAGTAACTGTGTGGCGGCACAATTCTGAACCAATTAGAGTTGATGAAGCTGATATTTAGGAAGACCAAGTACATGGCATTAGAATAATCTAAATAAAAACGCACAAGTACCTGGATAATCGAGAAGTGGGTCAAGGTAGAGATAAAATGAATAGTCTTTCTCAGCATCTTAAGTTTGCACAAGCATGAAACAGTAACTTTATCAATCTGTGGTATAAATGGCAACTGTTCTATAGACTGGTTCCCATATTCCTAAGAACATGAGCTGGGAAAGGACATGAACCAAGTTTGTTGAGCCACCTGTTATCAGTCCAAAGAGAAGAATGACCCCTAGGAAGGAATGACTTAGCCTTACGAGAATTCAGCTTTAAGCAGTTAGTATGCACTGCTTTTAGTCCTGATAACACATCTGCATGTGCAGAGTCTAAGTTGTCACTTATTTGCAAAATAACCCAAATATAATTTGTGTAGCACATACATGATGGCTGATGGTTCCTAATGACCTCTGCGAGTGGTCACACAAATGGATTAACAAGCACTGGCAATGCCAATATGACTGGCTTTAAAAGAATTTTGTATGGTCGATATTGTATTTATGTCCTTCCTTCCATCTTTGTAAAGCGCTCTGATATCCTTTGGGATCTTGTTCGCACTATATAAAACTTTATAAATACAATTAAAAAAAGAACTGTTAGCCAGCATTCTGCCCGTTGTGTGTATGCTCAGTGAAGGCGCCCCTTCCGAACAAGCATTAAAAATGTAATTGGTCTCGCCTTTCATTAAGTTAAAGCCATTTGCTTTGCTATACAATACCATTAGCAAAGCAAATGGCTTTAACTTAATCAAAGGCGAGACGTATTGCATTGTGAATGCTTGTTTTTATTAAAACCCACCCACCCCACCACCCTCGAGACATGCCAGCTGCCACCGGCCAGGATTGAAAAAGTTTATATGCCTACATGCCACAATGACTGACTATCTGGAGACAGTGATCAAGGTTCATTTAAAAAATTTTAAAATACAGCGAGATGCCCTAGTCTGCCTAGTTCACACCTTTTACTGTGTACATCAGGCCCAGACCAGGCCAGTGGACTGTATCACAATGAACGTGCTGCCTCCAGCACAACCACACATTCTTGCCCCTGCTCTAGGGGCAGCACTCAGTGAAAGGCAGACTGGCTGTTTGAACCTGCCGGTCCACCTTTCACAGTGCAGGAAGCAACTCAGCCTGCATTTGAAAGGGTTTTGCAGAAGACAGGTCTGGCACAGGGAGCAAGATTATCCAGCACCCCACAGAAAGCGCACCTTTAGAGGCCAGGATGCCTAGAGATGAGACTTTTGGTGGCTAGACCTTACCATCAGCAGCCTAATCCTGGGCGTCCGCAGAAATGTTTCCGGGGGGGGGCAACATTTTAACTTCAGCACTCGCCTTCCAGGGGGGGCAACATTTTATCTTCATCACTTTCCTTCAAGGCACGTTTAATGCAGACGGCCCATTGTCATTCTTTATGTGATGATCAGCAGCAGACAGAATGACAATGGGCCTGTCCACAGTCTGCTCGAGGTCGGGGAGGGGCTGCTGCAGCAGCCTCTAGAGTTCAAAGAGAAGTGCGAGAGGCCCCAAGTGAGAGAACATTTAAACTCCTGGGGCTTCTCGCAGGGGAACAGCCTGCTGTAATCTTGAACATTAGGGACCAAAAGGAATGGGACCGGCGATCCAGGGGGGGGCAAGCGCACCCCCTTGCCCTCCCCTGTGGACACCCATGAGCCTAATGGCATCTCCCTGCAGCTAATCGGTCCTACAGGGCTCGAGATGCATCCCAAAACCCATGGGAGGACCGGGCTCAGAATGAAGCATATGATGTTTTGCCAGCCTTTTCTGAAAATACCCGAGAGAGGACCACGCCCCTAGGGGTCAGTGCAACAACTTTAATTGATCTTGATGGACAGGGGGCAAGTGTAAGGCCCAGTGCCCGAGACAACGTTCGGCTCCAGGGCCAGAAACAAAGATGTGTGCTATGGGGACCCAATTCCCCCAGGATACGTTGCATGCTCCCTTGCCCATGATTGTGGGGGGCAGGATGCACAGGCCTCTTCTCTCCCCGACTCTGCTACCCATGGGCAGTTCACTGTACCAACCCCACCTATAATGCAGAACAAAGATGGTGCCAACTGCTGAGTGCGGGTAGCCGGCTGGGGCCACAGCACCCCTCCCCCAGCAGGCACCAATGAACTCCACCCCCCACGACCCAAATGCCCGTTGCGCATGGGCACTGGAAAAAAACTTGAATGAAAGGCCCACTGTGCAGGGCTGCAAAAAAAAAAAAAAGATCGCTGCTGTTAAGTATTCACCTCTTCTGGCATGGATCGCCCCATAATCCCCTGCGTGGGGAATAGGATTTACATATTGATCTCTGTGGCCTCAAATAGGGGCAGCCGCAAAATCAATAACTCTAACTCATGTTTGAGTGGCTGCAGACGGGCAGCACCCCCTCCCCTGACTGACAAGTTTTGCATAGAAATGCTCTATTCAAATGCAATGTTTACCATTATGATGAATACATTAGGCACTGTGCACTTTGATTTGATTGGTGGTGGAATGTTAAATTAGAACATGTGGCTGCTTTTACTAATGAGGTGACACCATTACAAAGCAGAAGCCTGCCTTCTTAATAAGGGAGCCCTCCTTATAGTGTGATGTTGTGTCTGGTATTGCTGTTATAGTGTTCAGGACCCACTAGGGGAGTAATGTAATATGAGGGTGTTACTAAAGGTATTTACATCTACCAGTAAACAACTTTTACCACAAAACCTTTTCCCGCAGGGAATCACAACAAGGTTGTTACAATAACCGTGTTGTGATTCCGCATACCATTACTCCGCAAGTCGGAACAAAGACCCCTTCCCTAGTGTCCGCACAGACTGGGGTTGGAAAAGTAAATTATACTATTCCAACATCCAGCGCCCCCCCTCCGCAAGTCGTTGTTCCGACTTGCAGAGTAATGGTTTGCGGAATCCCACTGCGGTCGTTGTAACAACCGCGTTGTGATTCCCTGCCAGGAAAAAATCTGCAGGATAAAGACATATTCACATCTACCCAATGTACATATTTGTAATTTACTGCATAGGATTTTGTAGTGGGAGTGTGCATGATGAATGCACTTTTCCTTTCTAAAAGAAAAGGCACTGACTGGATAATAATTTACTGAGTGTTGTTGTGCACCAGTATATTGGGGTTACTAGCCCTCATCAACTCTTCCGATTAGGTCTTGGGCTGCATTGCTACCCTGAGAGACTCAAGTGCTAAAGTGGGGTACTTGATTCCCAGTAAAAAAAACAATTGCGAACGTATTACTTGTGAAGGAAGCATACCCTGCATAAATAATATACCGATTTCTTACACTCATTTTTTGATAGAAGTTATAGACTATTTTACATGCTTTAAGATACGAACAGCTATTACTTTTTTAGATGCAGAAAAGATGTTTAACTTCTTTTGTACAATATATCTCAGGAAATGGGCTTTCCCTTCCAGATTGCTTTTCTATATCAGGGTGATATCATGTCTTTAATATTACATGGAAGACCAATTAGAGATACTGAGTGACACGGGGTACCAGGCATAGCTTCCCTCTGTCACCTATTTTATTCGCAGTTTTGTTGAACTGTTGGCAGTTGCAGTAAAAGCAACATACTCTATTAAGCCAGCCGGGACAGGGTCCTGCAAACTTTATGTACATGAAATTATGCTATTAATACATCGTAAGAAAGAATGTAGAAAAACACAACTTCCTTGGCACTGAAGAACTATGAGGTGTAAGACCTACATGCATTGGTCATGAAAATAGTCCCCAAAGGACAATAAAAAGTCTAAATATCAAACGGGAAACCATCTGCCAAGATACATGTGGCAGAGAGATTCGCTATCTTTTCAGTGTTTCTCTCGTTCCTTTCTTTTCTTTTTTGGAAAGCATGCTGTGTATGCTGCAGTCCCTTAAAGAGACTCTAGTCTACACAAGCACACTACTGTGGCATCCAACTTGGAGTCATGGTCTGAATAAAACGAAAACCCTGCACTCAAGCGGTCATTCCTAAGTGACCATCCATGTCTGCCTGACCAGTCTTAGCACTGCCCCAATACCCCTCCTAAGGTAGACGGAGCTTCAAGATACTCTCCAATCCTCCACACCCAAATTCCTTTCTGGATCATGTTTACACGTTTGTCTTTTGGTCTTGTTCTTTTTAAAAATCTAAACCTTATGTACGAAGCAGTGGCCCTTTATGAATAGAGTGGGTCGTAGATAATCTACCTGCTTGGACGCAGTGGTTGATCTTTCTGCCCTCTACACTGACTCAACAACGAACAACGACAAAAAAGCACACATAAAACAGACTACAGCTTACCACAGTCATCATTTTCAACAGTTTTTCTTCCTAAACTAATTTTCTCCTGCACCTGATCCAAATTAGGGCATGTTAAATTAGCTTTCGGTTTGCTCCAGCATCAGGACTTAAACTGGAGAGAATCATAAATCCAGTATTTTTGAAGTAACGACAAGCCATTGTCTTGAATTCAAAGTGAAGGGGCACTGTATTGCCAGTGAACGTTTTGCTGGTGCACCATGGTGGTAGAGTGTGAAGGAATGATCCAGTTCCTTAGACCATGAAGTTGGAGTGATAGGATGTACATGTTTGTGTGTCCCCGTAGACTCCTTATCCCTCATCCTGCATATAACCAACATTTAATTAATTCTCTTTTTCAGATTAAATCTATGAACCCTCCCAGTGATGACAGCCTGAACCTCACGAGCAGGAGAGACTCTGAGCCCTTTGGAAGCGGTCACTGGTACCCGGATAGAGAGCCCTTACTAGACCATCCCTTGCCTTCATCTGATGAGCTTTCCATTTCTGAAGAACCAGAAGATGTGTGCATTCAGGAGGGACAAGATATCACCTCACACAGCCTTGTGGTGCCACTGGTTGCCACTGTTCCTGAATGGAAGAGCCACAGTTCAAAGGGCAGTGGCATGTGGGACCGTGGCATTAGCGAGCAGGACGAGCTTGATGTCCGGTCAGATGAAAGCACTGACACACCCTCCTGTCAAATGATGGCACAAGGATTGAGCACGGGCATCACAAAGCCACAAATAGAAGAGGGAAAAGGCTGTACAGAAAGAGATGATCAATCAGAGGGGTGTGAGCAAAACCCAAGGAGCCCCAAAAACAAACGTCAGCCTGAAGGAATTCAAGAGACACATGAAAAGGCCGATGTTTCCAGTGTCCTATCCAGTGTGGCTCATTTCCAAACCAGGGCCCGGCAAAAGGCTTACAGCTGGGCCGGAGACTCTGCACCTCTTGAGAACCTCAGGCCGCACAGCAGACTCGAGGTATGTGAAGAGTGCCCAGCGAGGCTAGGGGTAGAGGAGATGGAGTCCAACGGCACATCTCACTACACGCCTGGAGATGCTGGTGGGTCACTCAGCCCGTCCTGGAAAAAGAAAGCGTTCAAAGTCAACTCTCCAGGCCTGACCAAGGTGTCTGAACTCAAAAAGATCTTTGAGGTCTAAAAGTCTGAAAAGTCATCTAAAGCTCATTCAGTAACACCAAATCATGAACGGTGGCAGTTGACACATTGTGACATGGACAGGTGCAACAAGTTGAAAGCCCTGGGAAGCAGACCTATCAACCTATATATCCCTCCACACAACACATGGGGATTGTGAGTACTGTTCCAAAGCGCTAGACCTGTAGTGCCCATAACTCCTCAGGCCCCCCTTTACATACTCCCAAAGTGTCAAACACTCTGTATCCCATGCCCGTATGCCACTAACCAGGAGAGCTATTTGCCAACACAACACCACGGAACAAGTAGCAGCATGTACGGGGCTAGTCCCGAGTGCCAAACCGGTTCCATGAAAACTCTCCTAACATCCCATTAAGGTATTTATCAACATAGTTGTGTTTCTACATACCTCAAAGTGCCCTGTATATAGCCACCTCATCACAGGACCCTTAGTGGGATAATCTTGGGCAGTTGTACATGCCCCTGTCTCCAGGGTGCCACCTTTCCATGATCCTACTACGAGGTCATTTGTAACATGACCAAAGTTACTGTTTACCCATACACCTTCAAAAGCCCCTCTCTACAGAAAACCCACTAGAGGACTATATTTATCATGATGCGGGGGCCAGACCTGAATAACAATACTATCAGGGAATCCTCACTGCCAACACCACACAATGGGATCTATAATAAAATGCATGCTGGGTTATGCCTGTATACCTTCATCCCTTTCCTTACGAGGTCCCCTACAAAGACAATCTCCATCTCAATCTCAATCTCTCTCTCTCTTACTCACTCACACACTGGCTCACTGGCTCACTGGCTCGCTCTCCTATCGTGAGGCCATTTGTATAATGGGATCACCCGAGCCTAGTCATATGTGTCCCTATCCCTCTAACATGAATATCCGGGTAACAGACCACCAAAAACCTTCTGCTTGAAACTACTTGACAGTAGTCCAAATTTTGCCACAGTTGATTCTTGTTATAAGGTCTTGGCGGATATAGAAGGTAGCATGGCTTTTTCTTTTTTTATTAAGTTGGAATCTCGATTGGAAACAACATACAACCAACACACTTATTTAAAGGCATGTTTTCTTATTTAGTTCCATCTACTTGGCTTTTCACGAGTGGTATTTTGGAGACATTTTTTAGAGGTTCTCAAAGCTTTTGAGAGAGAGTTCTTGACCAAGATGAGACACTGGAAAAGGGGCATCAAACCAAAACGACATAGCGCCACTGTATTGCCATTTTGCCTCAATGCTCGAATACTATTACCTGAATAAACCCGATTCTGCAAACAAACTGGCTGAACCCTGCCTCAACTTTCCTTTTATTTCAAAATCTAGTAACACCTGCATACAGAAAGCCATTTTTAGATTGGAAATCCACATACAGTTGCATAATCGGATAACTTTATAAGCAGCTCTGATTTATTTGAAAACTGAATTGAAAAATATCTTCCTTACAAGGGGACGTTCCGTTTGTCATGCAATACATAAGAATCATGTCTTTCCTGTGATATCCTCGTACTTTTGCTTGAACAAACAGCGAATCCATCCATCCCATCAAGTCATCCTTGCATATCCAGATCCAGACTGGGCACACATTTGCAGATGGAAACCTTCTTGTTTACTTGGCTCAACAGTGAAACAAAAAGGAAACCATCTTGTTTTCTTAGTTCACCCACGAAAATTGTAAGCCATTTGCGTTCTTATTTCCACCATAAAAGACAACATCAGTAACATTCCTCTCCGGGATGTGGGCTGAATGGCTGTGTGAGGCTTATTTGAGTGGGGTGCAGGACATGTATCAGAGCTGTGACACCCGGAACAACTGATTGTACATTATTTAAAATTCTGCAATAAAAACACAGTTTAAAAAAAAAATCTGTAACATTCCGAATATAAAGTTTATTTGCAACAAATTACCAGGTCTAACCTCAGGGTAACAGGCATCCTAACGACCTAAGACAACCATAAGAAAATTGTAAAATAATTTTGCAACACTTCACCCACATTTAAATCCCACACCCACTACTCAATGATTAAGACAAAGTCTAACGTGACAATTTATGGTCCTCCTGCCTATGACCCAAATGATTACCCATGCCACATCAGACATTAGATACAACAGAGTATTTTGGACTGCCAAAACACACAAACCTAACCCCATCACCACATACAGACTCAGGCTAACTCTGATGAAATAGCGTAGGACAAGTCAGCCAACACGGATTCCAATCTGCAAAAATAAACCAACCCAAGTTGGAAAACAGACAGCAGGCAGTACAAACCAATACTAGAAAATAACGTAACCAATGTTAGAAAGTCTTAAAAGAAATGTCTTCTTTACTTTTTCCCTTTATTCCTGGTCTCTCCTTGACTGCTTAACTTTACAAACATTTTCACTGAGTTATCTTAAGATTACATAAAGGAACATTGTAAAACTTTTTTTCGAGCTATTACACAGTCAGACAACTGCTTACATATAAATAATTGCCAATATTTTGCATTCCCCCAGCTTCCTCTTAACATCATACCTGGCAATTTGGGTCGCCCAACTGCTTTGATACAAATATCTCTAGGTGATTAAATTGCATGTCTTCCTATCACTATTCCTAATAATTCGAATGTCAGAAGGGTCTTTATATCCCCATCTTAGAGGTAAGAATTTCCAAAATTCTTTCTTCCATATCCCTGGTAGCTCAATTGCTCGTATAAAATTTTTTCCTTGAACTCCGACTTGCTCAACTGCCTCACGTTGCTATCCCCCTGTAGTTAAGATTGATTTCGCATATCACCACCTGCATTGGTCTGATTTGTCTAACTGCCTTTATATCAATATCTCCAAGATTTGTAACATTTTGTGCCTCTTCAAAAACATGCATGATTGTTTTTGAGTACAGTAAAAGCTTGTGTCATGCGTTCTTAACCCCCTCATATACCTTGTGCCATCTAAAGCGAACAAATAGGTTTTAGCTATTTTCATTACTGTACAGTCATAAATATGAAGGCACATTTGTATTCTCTGGGACAAAAGGTGCATCCCTGTGTAAATGCGAAGAAAAAACCCCCCCAAAAATATATATATATATTTTTCACAAAGAACTCTCCACACCACCTCCAGCAACGTTATGCCGGAGAAGAAGGAGCACAGACCACACGTATAAAACAAGATGTTTCGATTTATTCAATTGCTGCCAAGTTCAACAGGATGACGCGTTTCGGGCTTGAAAAGCCCTTGATCACATAACGGCTCCAGCAAACAAATTACTTTTTAAATGCTTAACTATGCACACCCCTCACACGATGTGACTCAGTCACGTGATAATAGACAGTGAGAAAATACTGTGATGAATCAGATATCTCTTTACAATATATGACGACCATGAGAATAGGGTTGTGAAAAAATTTATGAAATTAATTTTTTCCCCATGTCTGTTTTTAACATTGATAAATATTCCTGTATAAATACTTAAATATATAAAATCACAGACAATCCATAAGATAACTGTATAAATACATTTCTTTGGAGAACTATAAGATCTACGTCCTTGTCATTCTCCCATTAAGAATAACATTACATTTTTATATATAAAATACAAATATAGATTTCTAGCCTTTATCTCCAATCACATATGTGGATTACATGTCATCAAGAGTATTATTCCATATCCAATACATGTGCAAATCTTAGCAAAATAAATAGTGTTGAAATAAAGAAATACCGAAAATGAATAGGAAAAAATATCCATTTGTGACAACGTTTTAATCTGCAATTTTTTGTCACAATGGCCGATTTACAAAAGCAATATACTATTTAATCTGTTAGATCCTTCTGGTTATGGAGATACATAGAGTTTGTAGGTTCTCCAAGAACCAAAGGTACCCAGAGTCAACAACTGAGGTGCACCGTACAATGGTTTTTCATTGGGTACAGAGTCTAGACCAATTCATATGGCGAAATATGTACAGTGAAAAATGGGTATCATGGATTCCTATGAATTTCCGAAAGGGGCACCTGATATGGAGTTTAGGAGCAGTGGTTATTTGGACATTTCTGAATTTGTGGGTACTCATACTAGCATGTGAATTAGAGGGTATTTTTCAAAATGCCTTCTTTCTTACACACTGGCTTACATTTGGACGGCACAAATGCAGCAAAATCCATTGGTAATAACAATTGTTCAATTATTCTATGCTCCCACATGTGTGCCTATAAAAAAGGTACCTGTGTGGGTGGGCCTAGTGCCCGAGGCAAGAAACAACATTGACGCATCACATTTTTCCACTGAAAACTGAGACTTTTTTGCAAAGTGGGTAGCTGTGTCTTTTAGGCCCTAGCTCAGGCGGCACCTAGGGAAACCTAGCACATTTTTGAAAACTAGACACCTGGGGAAATCCAGGGTGGAGTGACTTCTATAGTGCTCACCAGGTTTCTTTTACCCAGAATCCCTTGCAAACCTCGAACTTTCCCAAAAAACAACAACACATTTTCCTCACATTTCTGTGATGAAATGTTCTAGAAACAAGGGACTTATGTGCCTATCCAGGGACAGACAATGGCTGACAGATGCACTGTGGAGGTAGTGCTGGTGTCAGCCACTGCCCGGCACCCCCACTTAAGGGGCTAGGAGGAATTTAATAATAACAGCTTACCCCCCATTTTGAGGACAGTCTTCCATTTGTCACCTTTTAGGTGAGTCAAACATGGTATATCCCATGAACGGAGAGCAAATGAGAGGGCACAACATGTGCATAGTACTTAAGATATGGCTCCATTAAGTGCGTACATTTTTGTTACTAAAATAATATCTTATCATATTAGATATATATTGTGAGAATTGGGGGTCTCTGGTTGGCACAGGTATGTACTTGTGACAAGCAGGGACCCTCTCCTCTAAGCCAGAGCAAGGGACTTACTCTCAGAAATAACCCCTGCTCACCCTCTAGGCGGCGTGGCGCGAGCAGACAAGGCTAAACTCCAGAGTACGCACGGTTAAGCACCTGATATAACACACACAATAAACCATCAACCCACCACACAGTGACACAAGACTGTTTGTTTGTAAAAATATATCTCCTTTATATAAAACTCTCAAGCAGGCTTTGATTACAGTTTTAGCATTTAAATTGGTTTCAGTTACTTTTAAAATGAGGCCACAGTTCTTGAAGGCAATGTTCAATACTTAAAAATGGGTAAAGGGTTCTTAAACCGGCTTCACAGGGTTGCAGGTAATGTCTGACGCGTGGATGCGCTCTTCGTTGAGGCCTCAGTGCCTCGTAGCGCTTCTCTGCGCGTCGTACGAGGCCCGGATGAAAGGCCCTACTGATTCTCACGCGCCTCGCGGTAGACGCGTACGACGCGGCAGATCTAAACAAGGGGTACGAGTCGTACTAAGCATGTGCGACTCGTACCTTCAGGCGTAGGCTCACAGAACGTTCAAAATCACAAGCAGGGTGTCCGCACAGCTCGAGGCGTTCAAGGGGCCTCAGTGCATACGGGCAGTGTGAGTGGTCGGGTGTCTGTACGAATCGCACAGTGATGTCGGGTTACAGTACCTTTTCCTTTGTAGGGGAGTTCGAGGCAAAAAAAAAACAGGCGCAGATTGGACATCCCTCGTCGCGGTGCGTTCCTCTTTTGGCACGGACTACGGTTCGTGGGCTCTGTAGGTTCTGCAATCGGAGGGCAGCGATGCATTGGGGCTGTTGATCTCGATGTCCGTCTCGACCTTGAAGAGGGAGGGGGCGGCAGCTTGAGGTTATCCAGCGGCGAGGCGTTTTCAACAGGGCGTCGTCCTGGAGAGGCGAGTTCAGGTGCAGCCAGTCTTCTCGGTGTGCTCTACAGCTCGGGGGCCACAAACTCACGTTGTTTGGACCGGACGGTCTGTTCTTGCGGTGCGAGCTCCGACTCGATGTTGCAGCAGTTCGCGGTGCTCAGGCCAGGCGGGGCAGGCCTTTACAATGCTAGTTGTGGCACGGCCGTTCAGAGGTCACTTAGCTCACCGGGATGGGGCGCACAGGCTCTCCGAGTGCAGGACAGATTCCCAGCCGCACTCAGGTCTCCGGAGTCAGCACTGAAGGGAGAAATAACACCAGCAGCAGCTTCCTTCTTCAAAAGGGGGGGGGGGGGGTAGCGCCCACTGTTCCTGGGACGCAGTTCAGGGGGCAAGTTCACAAGCAAGCCCTTGGAGATTGTCAAGATGCACAAGTTGAATTAAAAGTCTTTCAGTCTTTTCTTCCTCTCTCCTTCTTGCAGCAAGGCACCCACCACAGGCCAGTCTCTCAGGATTAGAGACAGTAGTTCTCCATGCAACTTTCCCAGGTCCTTCTCTTCAGGCAGAGTTTCTTCTTGGCGTCAACAGGATCTGATTTCTTAGGAGCAGGGCTCCTACTTTTATACACAATTTCTTTTGTTCTCGCAGGCCAGGGGGGCCTTTGCCTAATCCAGTCAGTGTCTGGGCACTTTGTTTTTCAGGCCTTGGCTTCTTCTTTCAGTGTGCAGGGCAGGGACATCAGACGCTCCGCAGGAGGTGGAGCCAGCATTGTGATGACAAGTACAGTCAGGAGCACTCTGTTGACAGTCTTCCCTCTTCCTGGACCAGGTGCAGGGCAGAGTCATCAGTCGCTCCCCAGGGGGCGTTGCCAGCATTGTGGTGGTAGAGCACAGCCCTATTCAGAGTCCAGGGGCACTCCCCCCACCCATCCTGGGGTAATCTCTCTATTCACCACCTGTCAACCTCAGCCTGTCCCCTGGAATTCCCCAGCCCGTCCCCTGGAATTCCCCAGCCCTGTCACACACAGAAACCAGACAGCAGATACACATCAGAGCAGAGGCGGGCAGAAATGGTTAGGCAAGCAAATACTAACTTTCTAAAAGTAGTATTTGCAAACACAGGATATTAAAATAAACTTTACTACAATAAGTATTTTTATTATTCTTAGTTCAGGCATACTAAACTTGACTTACTACCATGCTCTCGGAGTCTGCTGGGATTATAGTGTGTAATAATTCCAGCAGCCCACTCTGGTTTATGGAGAGTAGGTAGCCTTACAATAGTTTAAAACGAAAATGGCTGTAATTCACTATTAGGACATGCCACACACATCAGGGCTTGTCCTACCTTATGCTTACAATGCACCCTGCCCTAGGGCCTACCATAGCGGTGACTCACATGAAGTGAAGGGAAGGTTTAGGGGCTGGCAAGTGGATGCACTTGCCCAGCCAGCATGACAGTACCAGACTGCACGCAGGTTCTGCAGTGGCAGACACTAGACATATTTTAAAAGGCTGCTTCTGTGGGTGGCGCAACCAGCGCTGCAGGCCCACTAGCAGTATTGGTATTTACAAGCCCTGGCACTCCTGGTGCACTTTACTGGGGACTGACAGTAAATCCAATGAGCCAATCATGGAAATCAATTACAGGTCTCCTTTGCATTGGGAGCACTTGCACTGCGGCATGGATTGGCCGTGGCGCAGTGCCCTGAGCAGCGAACACCAGCAAAACATCTGAGGCACATCAGGAAAAAGTGGAAGGGAGACTCACGCCAAGGTGCCAGGTCTAACACGTGTCCCCTCCAGCTGAAATGTGGGGAGAACTACCCTACCCCAGGGAGTTCCTCATCACTAAGGCGGAAAAACCTGGATAGACCGTCAGCATTGGCGTGATCTATGCCAGGGCGATGTTCCACCGTGAAGTCCATACCCTGTATGGAAATGGACCACCTCAACAGTTTCTCACCCCTCATTTGCATCAACCATCTGAGGGGCCTGTGGTCTGTCTGAACCTGGAAGTGAGACCCAAACAAGTAGGGTCTTAGCTTCTTCAGTGCCCAGACCACAGCAAAAGCTTCTCGCTCAATTGCACTCCACCTCTGTTCCCGTGGAAGTAACCTCCTACTGATGAAGGCTACAGGTTGGTCCCAGCCCGCCTCAGTCATCTGTGATAGAACAGCCCTTACACCATGCTCTGAAGCATCTATTTGCGCTAGAAATTCCTTGGAGAAATCAGGAGCCAGGAGCACGGGCGTCGTGCACATGGCAGTTTTCAGGGTGTCAAAAGCCTTCTGACAGGTGGCAGTCCAGATCATATTCCTGGGCTGCTTCTTAGAAGTCAGCTCTGTCAAGGGTACAACAATGCTGCCATACCCCTTGACAAACCTCCTGTAGTACCCTGTGAGACCCAGGAAGGCTCTCACTGCAGTTTGAGTTTTGGGGGGGGGGGTCCCAAGCCAGAATGGTTTCAATCTTGGGTTGTAGGGGCGCCACCTTGCCGCTCCCCACTTGGTGTCCCAAGTACACCACTGAGCCCTGCTCGATCTGACACTTGCTTGCCTTGATCGTGAGGCCTGCCTTGCGCCGTGCCATCAATACTTCCCAGAGGTGTTGCAAGTGTTCTTCCCAGGTGCTACTGAACACTGCAATGTCATCCAGGTAGGCGGCGCTGAACTCAGCTAGTCCAGCCAACATCTGGTTGACCAAACTCTGGAAGGTGGCAGGGGCATTCTTCATCCCAAATGGCATAACCCGGAACTGGAAATGCCCATCTGGTGTGGAGAATGCTGACCTCTCCTTGGCCCCATCAATCAAGGCGATCTGCCAGTACCCAGACGTCAAATCAAACATGCTGAGGAACCGGGCAGCCCCTAACCGATCGATGAGCTCCCCAGCTCTGAGGATGGGGTGCGCGTCAGTCTTGGTGACTGAATTGAGTCCTCTTTAGTCCACACAGAACCGGAGTTCAGGTGTGGCTCCCGGCGCTGCAGCCTTTGAGACCAAGACCACTGGGCTGGCCCAAGGACTGCTGGAGGACTCAACCACCCCAAGGGCAAGCATCTTGGAGACCTCCTCTTTGATGCAAGCCCTAACCCGGTCAGTTACTCTGTAAGCCTTGTGCTTTACAGGCAAGCGGTCTCCTGTGTCCACATCATGGACGCACCAATCTGTGAAATCAGGAACCAGGGAGAACAGATCAGGAAACTGCCCCAGCAAGTGGCGGCAGTCCTCCTGTTTCTCGGGGTCAGTGTGGGTGAGAGGTTAACTCCATCCACTGACCCATCTTTCTCTGAGGCCACCAGTTTGTCAGGAAGAGGCTCAGTCTCCTTCTCCATCCCATCATCGGGGGCCAAGAGCATGCCCACTTCGGATTTCTCCAAGTGGGGCTTAAGGCGGTTAACATGTAGGACCCTCAAAGGGTTCCTGGGAGACTGCATGTCTACCAAGTAGGTGACATCACTCTTGCGCTCCACAACCTCAAATGGACCTGTCCACTTATCCTGACGTGCACAAGGCTCCAGTGGGGGCCAAGACCCACACCTTTTGTCCAGGTTGAAGCTCTACCAGAGTGGCATTCTGGTCGTACCACCGCTTCATCTCTTCCTGGCTGGCTTCCAGATTTGCCTCAGCAAGTTGCCTGAATCGCCTGGTCTGGTTTCTGAAGGCCAGCATGTAACTATACATTCTGGGGAGGTTTCCTTTGAGATTGCTCCCAGCCTTCCTTTACCAAACTCGGAGGTCCTCTCACTGTTTGACCATACAGAAGCTCAAAGGGGCTGAACCCTAAAGACTTCTGTGGCACCTCATGGTATGCAAACAGAAGACATGGCAAGAGGACGTCCCACTTACGCCTCATGGGTTCTTCCAGACCCATAATCATGCCTTTCAGGGTTCGGTTGAATCTCTCAACCAACCCATTTCCTTGTGGGTGGTATGGGGTGATGAACTTGTAGGTAACACCACACTCCTGCCAAAGGGATTTCATATATTTGGTTATGAAATTGGTGCACCTGTCAGACACCACCTCTAGAGGGAATCCCACTCTGGAGAAAATTCCCATCCGTGCTCGTCCCATCACGGGGGCCGTCACTGTCCTCTGAGAGATGGCTTCAGGGTACCGGTTGGCATGGTCCACCAAGACCAGGATGAACCTGTTGCCCATGGCTGTCTTGGGGTCCAGAGGCCCCACAATGCCAATGCCCACTCGCTGGGATGGGGTACTGACCACAGGGAAGGGCTGGAGAGGAGCCTTCTGCTTCTTCCCACTCTTCCCACTTGCCTGGCAATTTTGACATGATCTAAAATGAGCATCTGAGCTCCGGTGCTTTTGGGGCCAATAAAAGTGGGTGACAAGCCTGTTATAGGTCTTGTCCATCCCCAAATCTCCTGCTAAGGGTACATCATGAGCCAGCCCCAGTAGGAAGGCTCTGAACTTCAGGGGTACCACCAGCGAACGGGCTGACCCAGGTTCAGCAACCTTAGGCTCTGAATACAGGAGGTCATTCTCCCAGTAAACAAAATGTGTTCCAGACTGAACACCATTGGCCTGGTCTGCAGCCTGCTGCCGCATACCCACGAGAGAAGGGCATTGTTTCTGCTCCCTCCAGAATTCCTCCCTGGAGGAGTCCCCTTCCTGCTGCCAATGGGTCAGCTCAGGCAGGTCCCCCAGTTTGGCTATCTGTTCCCCGGTAGGCTCCAGGGCATCCCCCTCAAGGTCTACTTCCTCCTGGGCCGTGGGAACTTCAGGGGCCGGTTTCCCGCACCTCCTGCGCCTTCTCCCCCTAAGGCCGGTTCCTGGGCCTCTCCCTCAGGCTCCAGGGCCTCTTGAACACCCCTACTTGCTGCCATTGACCGGGTGGTCACGCACGCCCAGTCGGGTAAACCCACAATCCTCAGATGAGTTGTCTTCTCCACCTTTTCCCAAGGGGAGCTCTCCAAGTCATTCCCTAGCAAACAGTCTACAGGCATGGCAGTTCTAATAGCAACCTGCGGAGTACCAGAGACCCCCCCCCCCCCCCACTCAAAGGGAACCTGAGCCATTGGACAACGGCTCTCTGAGTTGTCAGCATTGACAACCCAGCAATAGGCATGGGGTACAACCTGCTCGAGACACCAGGTGCTGCCGGACTGCAGTCACACTGGCTCCTGTGTCTCTAAGAGCTTCTACCTTCTTCCCATTGACGGTCACTACTTGCCCATATTTCTTGGTGTTAGAGGGTAATTAGGTCTCAGGGACCATCTCACTGTCTCCTAGTGAGACTAGGGTCATCTGGACGGGGTCCAACCCACCTTGGACTTCTACCTCCTCCCCAAAGGCTACACTAGCCATCTGCCGGGGCGGAGCACCAGTGGGTGCTGGTTTCACATACTGGCGACACTTGGGATCACTGGCAAAATGACCCACTTTACACACTTGTAACTTGTTGGGGGCCCCTTTGGAACAGGTTTACCTGTCGGGCCCCGGTCTGCTTCGGGGGTGGGGGGGGAGGCTGAGAACCTTTCCCTTGGTTCCCTTGGGGATTACTTTGGGGGCCTTTTTGGAACCCTTTCTGTTTTCCCTTGTCCCCCCCCACTCTTCTGCTGGGGACCCTACCCAACCTTGGCTGAGTCTCCCACTGAACCCTTGTGGACCCTGGTGCTGAGCCAGCAGTCCGCCTCATCAGCAAGCTTCCTAGGGTTAGTCAGCTTGCTATCAATCAGGTGCTGGCGTAGCTCAGGAAAACAATTACTAGACAAGTGCTCCCATGCAATTAAATCAAAGAGACCTTGAAAATCATCAACTTTGCTACCTTTCACCCAACCATCCAGTGCTCTGGGGGATGGGGCGCACAGGCTCTCAGAGTGCGGGACAGATGCCCAGTCGTACTCAGGTCTCCGGAGTCGTACTCAGGTCTCCGGAGTCAGCGCTGAAGGGGGAAATAACACCAGCAGCAACTTCCTTCTTCAAAAGGGGGGGTAGCGCCCACTGTTCCTGGGGCGCAGTTCTGGGGCAAGTTCACAAGCAAGCCCTTGGAGATTGTCAAGATGCACAAGTTGAATTAAAAGTCTTTCAGTCTTTTCTTCCTCTCTCCTTCTTGCAGCAAGGTACCCACCACAGGCCAGTCTCTCAGGATTAGAGACAGTAGTCCTCCATGCAACTTTCCCAGGTCCTTCTCTTCAGGCAGAGTTTCTTCTTGGCGTCAACAGGATCTGATTTCTTAGGAGCAGGGCTCCTACTTTTATACACCATTTCTTTTGTTCTCGCAGGCCAGGGGGGCCTTTGCCTAATCCAGTCAGTCTCTGAGCACTTTGTTTTTCAGGCCTTGGCTTCTTCTTTCAGTGTGCAGGGCAGGGACATCAGACGCTCCGCAGGAGGTGGAGCCAGCATTGTGATGACAAGTACAGTCAGGAGCACTCTGTTGACAGTCTTCCCTCTTCCTGGACCAGGTGCAGGGCAGAGTCATCAGTCGCTCCTCAGGGGGCGTAGCCAGCATTGTGGTGGTAGAGCACAGCCCTATTCAGAGTCCAGGGGCACTCCCCCCCACCCATCCTGGGGTAATCTCTCTATTCACCACCTGTCAACCCCAGCCTGTCCCCTGGAATTCCCCAGCCCTGTCACACACAGAAACCAGACAGCAGATACACATCAGAGCAGAGGCGGGCTGAAATGGTTAGGCAAGCAAATACTACCTTTCTAAAAGTAGTATTTGCAAACACAGGATATTGAAATAAACTTTACTAAAAAGTATTTTATTATTCTGAGTTCAGGCATACTAAACTTGACTTTCTTCCATGCTCTCGGAGTCTGCTGGGATTATAGTGTGTAATAATTCCAGCAGCCCACTCTGGCCTATGGAGAGTAGGTAGCCTTACAATAGTGAAAAACGAAAATGGCTGTAATTCACTATTAGGACATGCCACACACATCAGGGCTTGTCCTACCTTATGCTAACAATGCACCCTGCCCTAGGGCCTACCATAGGGGTGACTCACATGAAGTAAAGGGAAGGTTTAGGGGCTGGCAAGTGGGTGCACTTGCCCAGCCAGCATGACAGTACCAGACTGCACACAGGTTCTGCAGTGGCAGACCCTAGACATATTTTAAAAGGCTGCTTCTGTGGGTGGCGCAACCAGCGCTGCAGGCCCACTAGCAGTATTGGTATTTACAAGCCCTGGCACTGCTGGTGCACTTTACTGGGGACTGACAGTAATTCCAATGAGCCAATCATGGAAATCAATTACAGTTACACTTTACATTGGGAGCATTTGCACTGCGGCACGGATTGGCCGTGGCGCAGTTCCCTGAGCAGCGAACACCAGCAAAACATCTGAGGCACATCAGAAAAAAGTGGAAGGGAGACTCACGCCAAGGTGCCAGGTCTAACATATATCAATGTTAATTTTTTTTATCTTTGCCTATTCAGGGTTGTGTTTCCATATTGTACAATATCTTCATTCCATTTTTAGCTATTAACACGGAGTGTTATAAAATTCCCCAATGGAATATTTGAGTTAGACCAATAGGTTGACTCAGGGTTACTTACTGACGTACATTATGGTGGGCAATTTTTTTCTGAAGTATTGTGGTTGCTATGAGTTTTTTGTTTTTTTAAACAGAGAAAATTAATATTTGATACTAAGCAGATCACAACAACATGTCTGAGTTGTTTTCACGTATAGCGTGGACCTTTTACATATTAACTTGTCCTCCTTTGTTTCAATGCTTGGTTAACAAATAAGCATGTTCACAAGCAAACAGATTGGTTGAATGTCTGATTTCAGACACCGAAAACGTTAGTCATTCCAAATAATCTTTTACCAATAGGGTAAAAGGTACCAACTACGACCAAGGAACAGGAACAGACTCAACCAGTAAGTAATCTACATCAATTTTTCTTCAGCAGCAAAGTAAGTCAAATCGTTATATTTTGTGTTTTAACCCAACGCTGGTTTACTAGCTACATGCAAATGAAATAACATGACATTTTCATTATAATAGTATTTCTATTGGATTTTAAATGTACCATATTTCTAAATCTTTACCTGTGGTATCATGGCAGGCGGTCGTTTTTAGGTCTCAGCCTGATCCAGCGCATGCGCTGGTCTGGCCGAGACATTTAGTAGCTGCTTTGAAAAGTGCTACTTTCCCGGCGACCAACTTACTATCACGCGCACAATAGCAAGCTGGTGGCCGGCAAGGTAGCATATGCTGTGACGCGCGTGCATACCGCTTGCGTTTTTTTAATTTTTTCTTTCATTTCGCGGCCGCACAGCTTTACTTTTACGGCCGCACAGCCAATGCTGGTTTGTACCCGGGGTGGTGCCGGGTGAGGGGGCGGCATTTTAGAAAGTTCTTTGCTTATTTTGTTGCGAGCCTGGGTCCCGTAAATCCAACGCGGGCCCTGTGTCGTCTCTTGGAATGGGTTTTAATTGTGTGCTGCCATTGAGCTGCAAACTCTCCCCAGTTGTACTATTGACATCCTCAACAGTACTTGTCTGAAATGCACCATCTTGGCATCACTAAATAGGTATGATTCCCATTAGCCTGTCTATCTAATCAAATTCCAGGGCGGAAAGAAGGTGTTTTGACAGAATAGGGCAGGACCAAATCCGGCTTAAACAGCTCCAAGCACCAATCATTGCTGCTTGATGCACTCTTATAGTTGTTGTATGAAGTGGGCAATCTTCCCATCTCAAACTTGCAAGACATGCTATAAACTTATCTTCAGGTTCCAAATCGCTAAAAGCACAGTTCAGCGCCTTGTTTGCAGGCTGAAACCAGCCTCGCTGCTCTAGACTATACCCCATGGAAAACTCCCAGCGCCTGTTTTATTTCTGCTGTAAGCCGGCGGGTGCTCTCCACCAAGATAGGAGACCACTTGGCATGCAGCCAATTCTGGATATCGGCTGTAAAACTTCAGGGAAACAAAAATTGTAAAAGGTGAATTTTATGTACACATCTGATAGGTCAAGCATTGTTGTAAAAATAAATATACAAACGTACAAGTCAGCATTACTTTATTCTCTTTGGTCTGTTTAATACAAGAGTACTATTCAGGAAATATTCATATATAACTGGACTTATTTCTAGAATGAAAAATAAACAGACGTTTACTCAGTATCCAAGGTTTGACAGCAAACTAAGTGCAGCAGTCACATGGATTTGCCTCCTTATATTGAATGATCGCACTGGAAGCAAGGCTCTGTGAATGAACATTGACTTACAGCTCATAGGCAATTTTCCTATTCTGGCTACAGAAATGGGAGAGAAATGTAGAGTATGTGGGGAGAGAGCGTTGCTCCAATTGTTCTGACAAAAGTAGTGGATGTTTCCGCCAACAACCTCTTTATGCAATTTGCACTACTTCCATTAAACTAAAAAAAACTAACTCTTGGGTAGTAGCTTCAAGGTCTGGTACTGAAAGAAACACACGATTACAGCATGGTAATACATAAACATGTCATAAACTACTTGTCATTCCTCTTCCATAGTTGTCCCTTCCATACTGCTCAGCCAGGTTGAATGCTGGAATGTGTGATGATGGAACCAAGCCTGAATAAAGTTACCTTGTTTGTGCACCGGGTCTATGGATCTTCCATTTGCGACAACATGCACTGAAAAAGCAAATTTATAAATGTCTGCTTCAGAGTAAAAAAAATTAAAGTAGGATTGCTTTGTGTATAGGTAATTTAATGTGTAATAAGTGACTACTTTTGCGTAGTAAAACAGTCACTCATGCATTTTAACGGAAATGGAAGGGTATACCCAAACAGCATATAAAACTGTGAAGGTAAAATACACCTGTAGGCAGATCAAATATTGTGGCAGCATCCACCTTATGGGAGCGAGCAGGGGCGTGCCACAAGCACGAGTGCAGTGCTTGAAAATTAGAGCGAGGCGCTCGCGCTCCACTCTCTTTTGCCTCTTTGTGCCCTCTCACTCCTTGTCCGGCTCTATGCCACAGCACCCTGCTTACTCCCCGTCTCTACTCTTTGCCCCGCTCTCACCCCGTGCTTCCGGCGCCCTCTGCCTGTCCGGCTCTATGCCACAGCACCCTGCTTGCTCCAAGTCTCTACTCTCTGCCCCTGCTCTCACCCTGTGCTTCTGGTGCCCCCTGCTTCTCCAGCTCTATGCCACTGCACCCTGCTCGCTGTCTCTACTCTCTGCCCCCCTTGCCCCCCTCACTCTCGCCCCGTGTTTCCACTACCTTCTTCCTGCTTAGCTCTATGCCACAGCACCCTGCCTCTACTCTCTGTGCCACCCCCTGCTCTCACGTTTTAGTTATGTTTTATATTATTGTATGTGAAAGTTTCAACACATTTATTAGAACTTTCACATACAATAATATAATATAAAAAAAAAACGTAAAAGATCCCGAAGGCGAGACCTATTGGCTATGCCAATGCTTGTTTCCATTGTTGCATATGTGATATTTCTGAACAAATTTCACTATCATTACAGAGATGATGACCATATGCATACTAACATGGACACATTATCGTCTGGGACATAGATTAATTGTTCAGAGCATGCACTTCACTTTGTACAATCCTTTCACATCCAGTAATTCATTGGGTCATCCCATAGTCATCTATATTAAAGATGTGGTAATCCGACTGCTAATACATTACCCAAGAGAACGAAATACACAGAATGGGTCCACCTGTTGACATCAGAAATCATGTAAGCAAGCTTCCTTTCTGAATATGAAATATGCAGTTTTCAGAAACTGCTAGCTACATACCCCCTGAAGAAGGAACTATGTAAGGCCTGAAATACATTGGATATTCACAAAAACATATTGTGCAATATGGAAGCACAGTATGGAGAAGCATGATGAATAATTAACAATAATGTATACTTAAAGAAAGATATGATTTTATTAACAAAAAGGTTAGGTTAACATTTGGAATTTAACTGAACAAGCCACCTAGGATCTTGTATCCAGCAACATAGCAGTGCTCACTGGGACTATCCCAGTTTCCAAGGGAGCAGTTTTTCACCCACAAAATGTGCAAAGGCATTTGTCCTACCAGTATTTACTGTGTGCATCCAATAAAAGATACTCATTCAACCTTGTGTGTTAAAATAGATTTATTGCTTTTAAGAACATGATAAAATCTCATCTTGCGTTCTAGCAAGGCTCAAAGTCTGTACAATGCTTGTTGTGTCCAAAGACAGGCAAAGATGCGCAGCATCAGCGAAAAATCTAAAGTAAGGTAGGAAGCAGAAAGCCAAAGCAGCAACCTACCAGGACCAATCCAGAACTACAAAAGAGGGTACAGCCGAAGGGACAGCCAAGAAGCCGTCAAACGCTACCGCTGAAGGCCTTCCCAAAGCAATGATTCAGGTCCTTTCTGAGGCTATGGCTCAGGTCCCATCCACAGTGACAGGTCAGACTCCATTGGTGGAAAACGACCAGGACCCATACATGGCTGCTGGTCAGCTTAGAGCCCATCCACAGCTACGGGTGAGCTCAGGACCTATACCAAGTTATGGACGTAGACTTATGTCAAAGCTACAGATCAGGACCAATCCATAGCTATAAATGATACAAAGACTCTCAGTAGTGAGCCCTATGGAATCGAAATCTTTGCAGAAAAGCAGGAACCCACATTAAAAATAGAATAGCACCTGCCCAGATAAAAAAATTCAAAAAATGGCAAGAGAGCTTCAGCAGAGTTGGACTGAGCAAGCAGGTTGGTAAAGCAGAGAAACCGCATTAGGACATCCACACAGGCACTTCTGTGAACAAAGGTAGAGGTTCCCAGCTGATACCTATAGCATCAATGTGTTCCATTGAGATTAGTTGAAAGCATTTGGTAGATACATAGCGGCATCTTTGCGGCAAGGGTGAATCGTCTCAAAACCTACAACTAGGCTGTGGCTTTTTAGCACATCAGAGCAAGCCAAGATCCAGACTCCTGTCTTCGCTATGAGATACGACCCGAGGTTTTTAACTCAAACCTTCGTCCAACTGAGAATCAGGTGCAATGTCTTACCTCCCAGACCATGTTAGTGTATGCAACAAAATTTTGTCTGCGGAAACAGTGACTGCATTTCATTGTGTGCGGGCGAACAAGTAGGATACATTTTAGGATCTGAATTTCCTCTTGAGGTTGAGATAGATAATGTGCATTGTGTTAAGAGAGTCAGACTCATGAGTGAAGTAAGTGGAGGGGAGTCAAGATTCATCATCGAGTTTCTGTTAAAATTAACAGAAAGGTTCTGAAAAGATGTATTAAATTAAGGCAGTCACAAACATGGAACTACTTCACCACAGCAGGGAACCTATGTTGTGTTGTCATTCTGTGAGTTACTAGACAAGATAGCATAGAGGATTCCTTGAGGTCCAACTCTCTTTAACTGGCTTAAGGACACTTTGTGTTGCTTGTCGTTTTTTTTGTTAATTTTGATTGGAAGTGGTTGGTTTGATGATGCCAGTTCAGTGGCACGGGGAAAGCTTGGGGACTAGCTACTGATCACAGAAAAGGATGGTGTTAAGGAGGCCATGTTTGTACTCAGAAGACATCCCAGTGTCAAAAAACTAATTTAGCAATCTTGCCTTTGGCACAGCGGAAAAGACTTAGTTAGGGGTATGGTGAGCTACTAATTTAAGGACATGGTAATTTACTAATAAAAAATATAGAGAGATGGGAATAAACACCTTGGCCTAAGCACAGAAGGCAAAGCATCAGCAATGCAATTTCCAGCGAATGCCCCAATCGTGCACAGCATAGTGGCAGTGAAGCAGATGTGCGCTCCAGAGCACAACAAAATATTGCGGGGTCATTGTGGGACCTCAGCCGTCTCTTGGAAAGTCCATCCTTGATGCCACTAGACAGCAGATCCCTGCGTGTGTGATGCCCTCTCGTCTTCCCACGTCGCTGCCAGGTTGTCCTTGCAGTAGTTTCCTAGCTCCTTGCCAGATGGCTGAAAGAGACACACAGCCCATCTCAAGGTGGGAAGGGAAATGGGGACAGTGGGCATTCAAGTCAAGGGGTAAGGGTGCAATAAAGGAAGTCATACACACAACACAGGGTTAGTCGTCGAATCCACTCCAACTATCCTAGATCCCCGCTATTCACAGGCAATGACATTCCTCTGCACTCTTAGAGGAGATTTTTACCCGCCCTCCTTACTTCTTTATGGAGCATCACGGTACTGGGGGACACAACAAGTTAATGACGTCAAGGCCCAGGTACGAGTCAACACAGAAAATGACATCATGGCCCAGGGACAAGCCAACATATGTAGTGACATCACAGCTCAGCAACCGGGTACTGTCGGTGATGACATCACAAAGCTGATGTCTTCGCCTAGGCCAGAGTAGCACACTAGGTCAGAGGGTAAACACAATCAATGACTTGGGGATGCAATTCTGAGATGTGTGTTAAATGGAAGGTCATGGAATACTCAAACAATTTACTGGTGATTAAATATAGATGGAAAAAGTAATTTATCCAGAAATGGAAGCCCTTGATCACGGTCAGTGGGCGGCCAACAGCTACAAGTTTCAAAGCACTAGGGAGAGGAGTGTGCAAAACAGGGGATACCTTACATTCATGTACGTTCAGTCAAAGGCTATAGGCACACATGTTAGAGCTTGAATAAGTATAATAAATATAGGCACATGATACTGCATGGGCAATGATGGGCCAATAAAGATAGAGTTAAGGGACAGAGCTCACAGTAACTGCCCAGCTCTCCTTTCCGAGATGTTCTTTTGCCCCTTCGCCCACTGGCAGCCTCATTCTTACCTTCAACCTGACCCACCCTGCAAAGAGAAGTCTTTACTACCATCAGGCCCAGCACATATAAATTACGGGATTAGGCCCAAGTCCCCGGATGCCTACTGCCCAAATCTGCCAACAGTGATGTGATCATGTTATTCCTCTAATAAATGTATAGTCTCTCCCATCACAGCTGCAGGTGACCTCAGGACTTGAGGCATACACGCGTAGCATGGTTCTCTACGGTATGGACCGGGTGGAGATTGGCTTCCAAAATGGCAGGAAAGTTTAGCACACTCTCCCTCACAAAGGTCAGATGAGCCGCTCCTCAGGAGGCAGTTTCAAGGCGTTGCTCGTCTCCACGCGGGAACCCACCTGCTCCTCACTGCTCGGGCGATAGGTGCCCTCTGTCTGGCGCTTTTCACGCACTTTGAGGATAACAAAGACGAGGATTCCGATGAGGACTAGCCCTCCGACCACACAGGGGACAGTGATAGCAGCAATGCGCTGAGGTTCCTGTGGGAGAATAAAGATAACCTTGTAAGCAATTAATCTGTGCATCACCCCAATGTGCAGGTATTGCATTACTCAGCCATGCAGGAAGTCTGGTGCGCCTGGATTCTACTGCTACTGTACTAGCAAGTGAATGACCCTGGCTCTAGGATTCGGTGTAAGATCAACTAGTGTTCAATCTACACATGCATTTTCCCTATCAGAGAGCTGAGTGAGAGACCCAGGACTCTGGGACAGCGAGCAGTCAGTCGGACTGTCATAAGTGGGTTCCAGCCCACTGGACTGCCTAGGGCGAGTGAATTTCCACCCACTGCATGAGAGGACTCCTGTCAGGCCCTGTGGAACAGCCGTGGGCCTGCCCTTTCGCCAGGAAGTCTTGTAGCTGAGCCACTACCGTCTTGGGCAGTTGTGGCTTGGCCGTGTGGATACCTGTGGGTGCCCTTTCCATCCCTTTCTCTGGGATAGCAGTAGGTGGCCAAAGCTCTGTTCTCAAGGGCAGTACAAGGGGGCAACCTCTAGGAGAGCTGTCCGTGGCCCCCCTTCTCTGGCATATGGAACACCGCAAGATAGGGTCTGGCTCCAAGTGTCAGTCCTCAAGTGAGTCCTTGCTCTTGTCTGAGGCAGCTGTGGTGGGCAGTGATGGGCTCTCTGGGATAGGCATGTAGGTGGGTCCACACTCTGCTCTCTGACACAGTCCAGGGAGGGCCCTGGCCTGAGATTCTAGGATCAATAGTTTGTCAGTTTCATGGTTGACCACATTTAGGAAATGAAAATGTTATTCAGGAATTATTAACTAGAAAATCTTTCTGAGAGGTTATTTTTACTGGTACTCTTCAAAGACACCTAACAAAAACACAGGTGCACTGGTCTTTTTTTTTAATACCCTAGAGCCAAATGTGAGACCCTCAATGCTGATTGTGTGTATAATCGGACACCCCACCAGGATTTGTTCCAGCTGGACTCGGGACTCACACTCTGCATGTGCTATCACATCTCACTGCATATGCTGGTAACTCTCTGTGCATTGATCAACTCCTGTTTACCTCTGCGTGTGATGGTCAACTCAGTTAACTCTGCACTGGTACTCTATCACTTATCCCTGCGCGCTCTGGCATACACTTTCACCTCTGCGCGTGCTGGTACACACTTTCACCACTGTGTGCACCGGTGCGCTCCCTTACCGTCAGTCCTGTGCCAGGTGCTTCTGTACTGTTCGTAGCGCTGGATGTATCTGGTGAGGAAAGAACACATCTGTAACAACCCTCAAATGTATCCCTACTAGATCTCGTTAATACCTGCACTTGAAACAAGGAGCATCTTTAATACTCCTACCTAAACTCAACCCCACCTCCCACACATACATTTACTATGCTTTACCACCCATGTCCATTAGGCATTCTCCCGCCTACTACACAAAATATGTCTGGAGCCAGTTCCCAGGGAGGAAGAAAAACAAGCGTTGGCAAAGCCAATAAGTTTGGCCAGTCAAATGCAGGTGCACAGCCTTTGACTTTGCTAATGTGGTTTGGCATAGTTTATGGCCAAAACCATTCAAACAGATGCCTATGAGCATGTATGCAAGTATGTGCAATGGCAGTCATCTTGGAATTGTATGTTTATTTTTTAGAACCAGCTAACCCAAGATGCATTTCCAGGCATTCTCACACAGTCAGCCATATTGGACTGATTTATGTTATACTTAGAGAAAAAAATCCAAGATGGCTAGCTCATGTGTAACCATGCACAGACAAAGGTGGTGTGATTATTTTTATTCTGGGGGAAAAAAAAATCCAGGGGTGTGGCCAAGATAGCGGGCAGCTAGGATGTGCTTTCTCGATCACTCCTGAGCCACCGGAAACAAAAGCCCCACTAGCATAACACAGAGGTGTGTGGAGGACATTGGGGCGAGATATTCACCCCCATTCCCCCTGCATATGATTTTGCCTGGGGCGGGCTGGTTTCAGAGTCCCAGCGCGAAAGAGGGGGTCCCACATGGAGTGACGGATGGGACATGCTACTAGCGAATTCCGGCGTACCAGACAGCGCATTAAGCCCCCTTGGTGCAACAAGTGAGAAGGGGACAATCCTCAACCTGGCGCACCGCATCTAAGGGACATGCCCAAGCACAGTAAAGAGAAGACGTGACAGGATCTGGGTGCAATTGATGATACCCCTGCTAACCCACATAGCTTGACATTCCCCCCCCATCAAGGCCCTCCTTTGCTGGCCCGCTGCTCTGCCCCCGCCACAGCCATAGTTCCAAAAGTGGAGGAGAACGGACGTGGAGGGTACAGCACTCAACCCAATCAGCCACACGTGGTTGAAGGCCGGGCAGGGGATCCCTGGCGGATCGTCTGGAGTTGCACGCTCATAAACAGGGCCCATTCTCAGGCCATACGAACATTTGGGAGAGCAGGGTGTGAGCAGCAGGAGATCCCCCTCTGGCTTGATGGGCCAGGCCTGATGAGCGGAGCGTTGGCCACAAGTAACCTGAAAGGAATATAGGATTCTTGAGACACAGAATATCTGGGAGAGCACCGATTGGTGACATCTTATGCGCTAAGGCATGACAGCATGGCACGGCACAGAAGAAAGAAGGAGCGCTCCCTTAAAGATATGTTTGGTAAGGCCAGCGGAGGCACCAGTGTGGAAGACAAGAATCTAAATGCAGGGGGAGATACCAAATCAGACACCGGTGACAGGGAGGGTCCGATGACCAAGTCATTTCTTGACCTACCCACGTGCGGATTTGCATGCGATGAGATTGGAAATTGCGACGGATTTCCAAGAGATGCGTTGAGACATCAACGAGGTGGGTGAAAGAGTGGCAGGGTTGGAAGATACAGAACCCGGGAGGGTGGAGGAAGTCACTTGGCTGCAACAAGAGGTCCTCAGGCTTAAAGAGCAACAGTTAGATCTGCAGGCACACAACGAGGACTTCTAGAACCGTTTCTGGAGAAATAACATGGAAATTAGTGGTGTGCCATCCAAAGCAGAAGGTTCCAACCTGCATGAATTTGTCACGACCCTCTTTAGACATGTCCTGGGCCTTGCAGAAGATTCCTCAATTCAGATAGATCGGGTCCACAGGGTAGGACCTGAAAGAGCCAGGAAGGGGCCACCGGCTGACATACAAGTGTGCCTGCATGATTTCCAAGTAAAAGAGGCAATAATTAAGAAAGCCAGGGACTCTCACCCGGTCCAGTTTAAAGGGCACACCCTGACCTTTCACAAAGATCTCTCACGGATCACTATGCAAAAATGCAAGGACTTCCGCCCTGTCACGGAGCACTTGAAAAAAGCTAACATTCCCTACATTTGGGGCCATCCCTTTCGCAATATTTTTCGTCATGAGGGAGTGCTCCACTAAATCAGATCCCTCAGGGAGGCCTGCGCCCTGCTGCACATCGAAGTCCAGGAGGGTGCTGGGGAGAGCCTTCTTCCCCCGGGCGGTTGCAATCACCGTGGCAGAGGATTACAACCAATCGCCGTCAGTCTAAACCTGACCCACAAACCATTGACAAAGAAAGGCAGGCGGTGCTGCAGGCCCTTTTGGCGGAGTACACTCTTTTAGCGGAGTCCTGAACTGATGGTGGCAGTGCCCCTAGGTCATGAGGGGATCCGGACAAACTCAATGGTGGCGGCAGAGGAACGGGATGATTAAGGAGAGCAAGGTCGCCGCACCCGCCATTTGTCAGCTAGATGTCTCCGCACTTCCGTAGGAGACAATATGAAGGAACGATCCTCCAACAGATGGCCATATCCCCCCCCCCACTCCAATTGACAGAATTTGACAAACATTGGTCGCTTGGTGTTATGTATATTTTCTTACATTTGTTGTGGGGTTCTTACGGTCTTCTTGTATTTCTCTCTCCTCCACTCCAACTGAGACACTATATAGATAGCAAGAGCATTGAAGGAAATAGGTTAATCCCCTCGTTCTTCCCTTCTGGCCCCTTGAGTCATGATAACCTAGCCACTACTGGGTACCCTGAAAACGCACGACAAACATTATGCGTATTGTGAGCATTAATGTTCAAGGCCTTAATAGCCCGGTGAAATGCAAAGCGATTCGGTCTTTCTTTAAACATTCGGGGTGGGGGGGGGAAATCTGTCTGTTGCAAGAGACACACTTGGTAACCAGTGATACCCACAGCATGCGCTCAGTTAAGTTTCCCAGACAATTCTGGACATCAGACACAACTAAAAACAATACGGTTGCTATACTCCTTGCTCATAAGTTCTGGGGTAAGGTCATTGGCCTGGAGGCTGAAATCAAAGGCAGAGCACTGGGAATTAGGCTACAATGGGGCCATCTACAGTTTACAGTAGCATCTGTGTATGCGCCAAACGAACACCAAGAACACACTGCCTAGTCAACTCCCTCAAGCAAATCCTAGCACTCCTGATAGAGCGGTGTTATTGGGTGGGGGTGTCGGGGAGATCTCAACCTTGTAATGAATACAGACTTTGACCGCTCTAAGAGACTTCTCAGACCGGGCCTTTCTCGCAGAATGGGCTCCAAAGGCTCGCAAATAGCTCTCTTAATGATATTTGGAGACAAACACACCCCACTGCTAGGGATTACATGTTTTTTTCAGCTGCCCACAAGTCCTGTGCTCGCATAGATCACTTCCTAATCAGGGATGCCCTAAAGGATTGCGTAGTTGAAGCGACAATCGAACCTCGCTCTCTCTCAGTCCATGCTCCGATCACGCAGACGCTGAACCTAGGCGCTTGCCAACCGCGTTTATCATGCTAGCAGCGTGCAAACAGTATGCTCCCATCAGAACAAACGGTAAAGACAGTACATACAGCAACTAAAATGCATCTTAGCATCAATGAGACAAGGAGGTTTGCCTTGCCTCGGTCTGGGAAGCATTAAAATTGGTGATACGTGGGGAACTAATAGCAATTTTGGAAAATGAGAATAAACTAAAGAAGGAGATATGCAGCCAGGCAGCATCCGCAGTAGCAGAATTAGACTCAATTCACAAACGCACTGGTACTCCCCGCCTATGGAGAGAGCTGGAAAAGAAATGCTTAATTCTGCACCGCCTAGATCTAGATAGAGCAGAATATGACTTACGCCTCCGGCATACATTTTTTCTTAGTGGGGATCACACAGGCCGCATATATTGTGCCAGCGGGAGGTCTCTGGCTCAGTTTTAGAGATTCAAACAGCAGCTGGGTCAATAGTACAATCAGATGTAGACATTGCGGAGGCCTTTAGAGCCTTCTACTCTAGGCTCTATGCGAGGGACGACTCAGCCCCTGGGGACATAGACTCTGATCTCCAAGAAGCATCTCTAGGCTCCAGAGCTTGAGTGCTAGAAAGGACATGGAATGTACACCCCAGTGTGATTTCCTAACCCTGGGTACCGTTAGTAGGTGGGCAGAAGCTGATCTAAGATGCTTACTGGTTGCATGGGGGAGGTCAGTGAGCATAGTAGGAGGGCCTCTGCTATTTATCGCCCTGTAAATTATGCATAGGGACTTATAAGCTGCACTCTGCGCTCCACTGGAGGCCAGGGGAGATCCTGGAGAGCTTTGGTGGCTGACTGGTATCTAGGTGTGTCTGTGAGAAGTCGAGCCACTGCGTTCTGCACAGTCTGCAACCTCTTTGACACATAAGATGGTGAACCGAGGTATAAGGCATTGCAATAGTCTAGGCGTCCTAGTACCAAAGCATGGACAATAACTTCTCCTGGCTGAGAAAGGAAGGAGCTTAAGAACTTTCCTCAGTAACCTCAAGGTGCCATGACAGCAAGCTGAAGTTTTCCTGGCATGGTGTTCCATCGTACGTTTAGGGTCTAGCGATACTCCCTGGCTCGTTATTGGGCCTGGGGGCTGTCAGTAGCTGACTTCGGTGGTGTGGGATGCACCTCAGGAGATTGCTGCGAGGGTTATTTTCCAATACCATGACTTCTGTTTTGTATTTTTTGAGTTTTAGTTTGCAGCTGCCCATCCAATTAGCTACTGCTTGAAGGCACGAGGTAAGGGATGGTTTTTTGGTCGTCTGATCTGGTGAAATAGACATGACCAGCTGGGTGTCATCAGGATAGGACACCAGAGACAGTCCATATTATTGCATCAGATTGGCATGGGGGAGCATATACAACTTAAAGAGAGTGGGGCTCGGGGAGGAACCCTGAGGCACTCCAGAGCTGATGGGAAGACTTGTCGAATAGTGTGATTGATCTAGGACCTGAAAGGTCCGATCCTTTAGGAAAGAGGAAATGCATTCCAGTGCCCTGCCTTTGACACCTACATTGGGGACTCTCTGAATTAGGATTGCGTGTTCGACTGTATCAATGGCAGCACATAAGCCAAGGAGGATAATGGCTGCAGGGCCTCCCAGATCCAGGAGTTTTCTTAATTCTTCGACCTCTGCCAACAGAGCACATTCTGTGCTGTGTTGTGAGCAGAACTCTATCTGGGTAGGGTGGAGTACAGCCTGTGATTCTAGAAAGGCTGAGAAATTTCTGTTTTTCAAGGACCTTCATGACTCCTGGAAGCAGAGAAATGGGACTGTAGTTGTTCAGACGGAGGGGGTTGAGGGCGGGCTTCTTCAGGATTGGTCTGACTGTGGCATGCTTCCAAGGCTGCTAAGAGAGAGGTTTAACAGTTTTGTCAGCAGAGGGACAATGCAGTCTGCTCCTTTTTGAAGGATACTATGTGGGTTTGGATCCATGGGGAGCCTGATTTTACCAAACCTAACAATTCCCTAACCATGTCCCTTGTGAGTTGAGGAAATGTTGATAGGTGGCCCCTTGTCGGCACAGATGGGGATGTGTTGAAAAAGTGGTCCCTCCTGTTGATATTACAAGAGGGGCTGGGATGGTCTTTTCCAGGAAAGAGTAATATATGTACACTTTTTTTCCCTGAAAAAAATGTGCCAGATCATTACTATGCTTCACAGTCATTCTCCTTAGAGCAGGCTGTGGGTGGTACTGTAATATCTTTGAGGATCCTTAAGATTTCTCTGGGGGGGGTTGGCGGAATGTGTGATTTTGGTGTCAAAGAAGAGGGCTTGAGCCATTTTAATTTTGGAGAGGTATAACCTAGTCACTTCCCTATAGTTTGCTTTACTTAAATCAAAGAACTTTCTCCACTTTCTCTCCGTCGGTTTGCATTCTTTTTTTCAGGGACAGTAAATGAGCGTTTTACCTGGGGGATTTATGTGCCCTATTTGCAACTTCCCTCAGACTACTTGGGAGAACCTTATTAAGTGAGTCAGTAATCCATTTATTGGACTGCGTGGCTGCCCTTTTGATGTGTAATTAACTATTTCAAGCTAGTAGTATTCATTATCAAGTGGTATGGCATCATTATGCGCCTGTAATAAGAAGATAACATGTGTCACATTGTACGCCTGTAAGACTCTCCCACTGATTATATTTCAACATGTTCCTTACTGGGAAGATATGCAAGGTCACAGAGGGCTGCCAGGGGAAGGCAATGCCTTAGGTGCGCTATATACTATTTGACGATGGATTTCTCGAAGAGAATAAATATGTGACATCACAGGAGTTGGTGCTCCAGGTGGGTTATCGGCTAAAACAGGATGGCTTGCCGCAGGGGCTTGGCTGGATTTTCTAGTACTGGGTGTCCCAGAAGCAATGGATAAGAGCACAAGGTTAGAATCTGCAGGAGTAGTGCGAGACATCTTGGGTGGACATCTGCTGGAGGCAAACGTGGGGCGTGCCTCACTCCCGGAAGATGTAAGAAATCTAAGACAGGCTTCTGCTGTATGTTGGCGCGAGGAGGGTGGGGGAGGATTTGAAGGACTCCTGCTGAACTTGGAGAAAGGGTGGGGTTCACCCATGAAGGGATGAGCAGTTCCCACCGGTGCCATCCCAGCACGAATGTACGATATTTGGTACATACCCTTCGCGGAAATTGGTACATGGTGTGGGTCACCGCTGCAGGTATGCTTGATACGGGCAGGCAGGCGTCACTCTCGGGGGGATGTGTGATACATGGGAAGGGTTCCTGCTGCAGGTGGTTGCCGTGTGTGGACACTCATGGAGGAGGGTGTGACACTCCACCATTTGTCGCTCCCATAAGAGAGAGGAACCTGACTAGCTCCAACTCCCGTGGAGCTCATCACTCCTGGAGGGGTGTGTGACCTGCTGGAAGCAGGCACGAGTTTGTGATATTCCCTTGAGCTGCGTGATATCTGGTACAGAATGCTGCTGGAGGTGGGCGCTGGGTGTCGGTCGGCCCTGGAGGGAGGCACTACCTGACTGACACAGGGCCCTGCGGGATCGTGTCTCTCTAGGATTTATGTGGGATACCTGACTGACCCAGGCACCTGCTGGAGCGCGTCACTCTTGGAGGTGAAGTGGGATACATGGATGACAGGCTCCTGCTGGAGCGCGTCACTCACTCTTGGGGGTGATGTGGGATACCTGACTGACCCAGGCACCTGCTGGAGCGCGTCACTCTTGGAGGTGAAGTGGGATACATGGATGACAGGCTCCTGCTGGAGCGCGTCACTCACTCTTGGGGGTGATGTGGGATACCCGGCTGACCCAGGCTCCTGCTGGAGCGCGTCACTCTTGGAGGTGAAGTGGGATACATGGATGACAGGCTCCTGCTGGAGCGCGTCACTCACTCTTGGGGGTGATGTGGGATACCCGGCTGACCCAGGCTCCTGCTGGAGCGCGTCACTCTTGGAGGTGAAGTGGGATACATGGATGACAGGCTCCTGCTGGAGCGCGTCACTCACTCTTGGAGGTGATGTGGGATACCTGGTGCAAGCTCTTGCCGAGGGAGGCCGCGGCCGGGGTGTTCCCTTGACGAGTGTTTACGATGACGCACCGGCACCGCGTCCTTCTTTCTGCCTCCAGTCACCAGCGCGCGCAGCACCAGACGCACGAGACAAACACCAGACGGCTTTTACCTAATGGAGCGCGTGGGCCAAAAACCAGTTACTGCAGCCTGTGCTACGGCTCCCGGCGGCACCTGGACCCGGTCCCGGAGTCGGTGCCAAGCATGTGATGTCACCGCCCTTACCCGCCTCTCCTTCAAGTCTGTGCACTGTTGGAAATTCAAACACAGGCCCAGACCGAGGGTGAGCCAGGGCCCAGCAGACAGACTGCTGGAGGGACGTGGGGACAGTCAAGGAGCAGAGCGCGGGAGATTACCACCAAGCAGACGGTGGGTTGCATTTCCCTGCACTTTTGCCGTGAGCTATATTTCCCTGTGCAAGGGACTGGATGTGAGGCAGCTCTTTCCTGGATGTCAAGACTGGGTGTTGGCTGCACTTATTGATGTACAGGCCCTGGGATCGGGCTGTATTTATTTATTTTATTTATTTACAGACTTGTATCGCGCTAGGAACTCGACTCCCTAAGGAGTATCTCCGCGCCTTTGGCAGCATCTGTGAACAAAAGCCCTGACCAGTGTATAACAAAAGCCCTAACAGAGCTAGTGGTTGAACAAAAAAGTTTTTAATTTTTTCCTAAAAGGAAAATGTTCCTTACAAACTCTGATGTCATAGGGAAGATCATTCCAGAGCTTTGGCCCAGCTACTGACAAAGCCCTTCCCCCTTGTCTAGATTTCCAGAACCTGGGGACACATAACAGTTGTTGCTCTCCAGATCTCAGAGACCTTAAGGGGGTATAGGGAATGAACTTTTTGGTCAGGTAGTCAGGACCTTTGCCAATGAGGCATTTGTGAATGGTGCAGCATGTTTTAAACAACACCCTCTGTTTTACAGTAAGCCAATGGAGTTTGTTTAGAAGTGGCATAGAGGGAGTACGGGCTGGGGCCTGTGTGTGGGCAGCACTTTCTTGTATAGCAGGTCAGGCTGTGACTGCACTTAATTATATGTCAGGATTCGGTGGGGACGGATCTTACCTGTATGGCAGGTCTGAGTTTGGGGAGAAACCTATTGTGCGCTTCGCCTCTCACACTTCCAACTGCAGGATCACCTCTAGCTAGGTTAAAACCTCATGCTGTTGAAAGCACGAGGCTTGAGGCCTTAAGTCCCTGCTCCAAAATTTGGTCTCTTTCAGCCTATCAAAAGTACGTGAAATCTGGGCTTTATTAAAGATGGTGCTTGGAAGGAGGGAAGCGGGGTGCTGCATCATCCCCAAAATTATCATATTGGAGTTCAGAAGACGAATGGGCAATAAAGATACCTTTAAATTGTGTCTCCATCTTGTCACATCTGCTGTGCGTTCAAAGACAGAGACCAACTGTGAGATTATGTCTTCAGAGACTGGTCAGTCCGGGCACCGGGCAATCCCCCAGTGGGCTGGATGGGGTGGGGTCCGGTTTCGTGACAGGGGGGCCGGTTCTGTTGTTGGGGCCGATTTGGACCGACCGTGAGTCACGGTTGGTCCAAATCGGCCCCAACAACAGAACACAGTGCTTACAGTAGTACATTAAGCACAATCAGGCTGACTGAGAGGCCTGGTGTGAGCTGCGCCGCTACGCCAACTTCAAATAAATTATTATTTCATTTTGATCAGGCGGCAGCCTGCTCAGCTCTGGGTGAATCTAGTGCAACAATGTTACCATTGAATCTGCACTGGGGGCTGGGCCTGCCTGCATTGAAATTCGCACCCGTGAGACACTAACTCACTGCCCAATACTGAGACCCCGGGCGGGGCCTGGCCTGAGTAGGTCGTTGCGTTAATGGCTGTGCCTACAGTGCGCCTGTGGTGCCGTGGGGGGATGTGACCTGGTCACCTCACGTCCTGAACAGTTAACAGGAAGGAAGTCGTTGGTTAGAAGCGGCGGGACTCGACTGGAGTGTTGTGCTGTATCGATGTCCCGGTCCAACTCGCAGTCTGAGAGAGAGTGCGCTGCGGAGTGCGTATTTATCACCCGGTGTGGGACCACGGGCGCGACGGCACAGCATTGACCTCACCTGACTCACTCTCTGAGTCTCATCATGATCATGGTGCCGCGCGGCATGAGGGGCATGATCGCGCGCTGCGGGCAGACTGCATGCTGCAGTGCTGTGCGGCCGGCTGCGACCCAGTGAGGCTCATCGCCGCGGACCGGCCCTCAGAGACTCTGACTGAGACAGACAGTGCATGCCACAGACTGGACTGTCAGACTACTGAAAGAACTAGACGTTCACAAGTAAGGTGAGTGCTATTTGTTTGCAATCTTCCCCCGTGATTCCCATTTGGTATTGAATATTTGACCTGTAATGAGCGCCTTGAAGTAGCATTACCCTGCTCTACATAGTTTTACTATGTCTCCTAACTAGAGATTATTTGTATTATTTACATAATTGTACAGCCACTCCACATCAATATGCAGAGGAGATACATCATAGTTCTTTTAACGTGTTCGCTCTGATGTTATTATTTGAGGACATTGAGCAATATGAACTCGAGTGTCATTGGAAAGCCATTTGGCATTAATCTTCTGCATTAAAAAGACAAATGGCATGCGTTTTTTCTGGTCTGTTAGTTGCATGTGTGACATGCTATATTGTTTTTAAAGGTCAGCTCTAGCAAAAAGCGGTCAGGTTCGCATCTTGTGAGAGTCGCCTGGTGTCTGCCTGCTACAGCAACTTGAACACTGACCAGTTTTAGAAGTGTGTACACCTAATAGGGTGCAAGGTCGTCAGTCGGTACTCTTGTAGGAATACTTCTTTTCATAGGCTGTCAAACAGCCAAGCGACTGTATTTTCGTAAACTGTACTGTGAGCGGACTGGCCGTGTGCTCTGAACTTGTGTCACGACGCCCCATGTATGAGCCGCCTCCAGCTCTTTTTGACAAGGATTAACAACTGTTGCTTGTAGCATCTTGCCGAAATGTGCAAACAGTGACTCTTCTGACCAGACGAGTGGTCCACAACAAGCTATGCTCATAAATGGTCGATCAGGTGTAGACCTTTACAGAAAACGCACTTACCCATATAAAGTACTCTTTTAATCTTACAGTCTTTTGACCAATTTTATACCATCAGTGTCCTTACCAATGTAAGGTTTCCACTAAAGTTCTGAGAAAACAAACCTAATCCCATTCCCTGTAGAGTTCTGTTCTGAAACTACAAAGTTTTGATACAACTTGCCTAATGTTATATGCACCCTTTGAAACTATAGCTGTTCTTTCCTTGCCTTGGCTGGGCCGAAAGAACCAGGAATTGTACATACTTTGACTCTCAATCCTAGCATGTTAGCTTCACCCCTGGTCCTAACGAAAGAGACTTTTCTTAAACCGTGGGCCTGATGTACTGTTTCCATTTAAAAACCAGTAATGTGCAATTTGCTCACGGACTGCACAATTCACATTGCAACCTTTGTACTAATAGGTCACTTCTCATATTGTCCATTCGAAGAGATCACAAAGTGGACTACTAACAGCTATTAATTGGGGGGTGGGGTGGATCACAGTTTGCAACCCCCCCAGACACTGTAAATTAAAGGCTGCTAATTGTTTATTAAAGTTTTTATATACATACAGTTAGATTGTAACCCAAAAAGGGAGGAATGTGAGTAATGAAATATGTATAAGTACGTAATGTAATTTTTATTTAATAAATTCATCTTTTTTCATATACCTGCAACCTGATAGAAGTGTTTTTGAGAAACTGTAAGCTGCACTGTGATACTGAAAATTGTGGGGAATTATAATTTGTTTTAGATATAGATAATGTCAGGGGAATTGATATTTCAATAGGAAAGAATACTATACTAGCCCTTGTGTTTAGAGAGGGATCTGCCTTTTAGATGCTACACTACAGGGATTTGGAGTCTTTCTAGTTTACTTGTAAACCCCTTCCCTGTGTAAATCATAAGGGTATCTCCCTACTTTCTTACTTTTCACTTCTCATATTGTCCGTTCGAAGAGATCACAAAGTGGACTACTAACAGATATTAATTTGGGGGGGGTGGATCACAGTTTGCAATCCCCAGGGACTGTAAATTAAATGCTGCTAGTGGGCCTGCAACACTTATTGTGCCACCCACGTAAGTAGCCTATTTAAACGTCATGGCAAGGGCCCGTCATTGCAGTCTGCCTGTGCAGTTGTAAAACTGCCATTTTGACCTGGCAAAAGGAACCTTTTGCCAGGCCTAGAAATATTCCCTTTTACTACATATGTCACCAGGATGTCACCATGAGCACAAGCTCTTTCTATAAGGCAAGGTGGCAGTATGAAGAGTGCAGTGTCTTTAAATTGTTTGGCATATACGTTTACGTTTTTTATGTCCCGGAATAGGCAAGGCTGAATTGCTAACCTTGTTCTTTGTGTGATTCTTGAATTTTTCACAATCCCATGACTTCAGTGATGTACAGGCAACATTGAGGGCAGCGCCCCCACTCTGAAAACTGTTCCAGTGCCACTGGCCTGGGTGCATTTGTGTGACTTTTTCATGCTTTCTGGCTAGGGTGCCATGTGAGACATTACCATGCCTTCTGGGTGCTTGTGTGTGACGTTTCCATGCTTTCAGGCCTGGGTACTAATGTGTACCATTTCCATAGTTTCTGGCCTCAGTGACCTGGAGGCTCATGTGTGACATTTCGATGCTTACTGGCCTGGGTGCTTGTGTGGCGTTTCTGTGCTTTCTGGCCTGGTGTGACCGTCCTGGGTCAGTGCCTAGGTGCTTATTTGTGACATTTGTTTCCCCAGTTTCTGGCCTCAGTGGCCTGTGTGCTCATGTGTGACATCGCATGTCAGTGCTTAATGTGTGACAACGTGAGCGACAATCTATTAAAAATACAAAAAAGAATATCAGAATGTAGTTTTTATGCTGTAAAGTTATGACATTGAAACAGTCTTTAAAAAAGCCTAAAACCCATAAGGTAATCATTTACTATGCTTTAAAAGTTAATACAATCCAATATGTAATGAAAAAGGTGTTGAAAAAAATGCTTTGTTTTGGCCGGTCTCCAAAATTTTCTTGGGGGACAACCCCCAAACTCCCCCAAGTAGAGGTTGCTCACCGCGCTTGCTCGCTACACACCATGTGGGGCTGATCTCACTTTTACTTTGTTCTCTCTGATTCACTACTTGTGTCTATTTTTGATGCTCTCTGAAAGAATGTCTATGGGTAAGTATGACTGGCTGGGCAACTTGGTGCTCTTTAAGGTCATCATCCACTATTTACTCTGCTTTGAAAGTTAATACAATTGAATATGTAATGAAAAATGTGCTGTAAAATTCACCATTTTGGTCTGTCTTTTTCCAAAATTTTCTTGGGGGGTCCTCTATTTCGGTTGTAATTTTGCCCCGGAGGGTATCTAGGTACTATCGTCTCCACGTACAGAGACCATTTATTTATTTGAGAAGCTCTCACACCCAGACAGGGACTGTCGTTTACTAGGCATTACGAATAAATAAATGGTTCTGTACGTGAAGACAATAGTACCTAGATACCCTTGGGGACGGAATTACAACCAAAATAGAGGACCTGATTCAGAGGAGTTTAGCCCAGAAGAAGTTGCCATTTACTACAATGGGACGTGATGAAACACATCTTGGCTAAGACTATGAAAAAAATTGCAGACAAGAGGAACATTAAACAGAGGTACAAAACAAGCAGCGTATCGTTAACGTTTCCATATTGTCATTAATTTGTTTGTAAACTGCGGGTGTGTGCACTGAACTGTTGTGTTTAGTGACAGGAATATCCCAACCCCCTCTCCCCCATACAGTTCAGCTGCAACAGGTTAGACACATCTGCTATTCAGGCTGCTGGAGACCACAATGACCCAGCGCCAGAGTCAGTCCTGACAGGGACTTTCAGACATTTGAAAATCAGCAACTAATCACCTCTCTAAGGCTGCCCGGATCAAACAACCTGAGTCAGTGACCTTGAAAACCGGTACATATACACCTCTCTCGGGCTGCCTGGGTCAAACAGCCCAAGTTTGAGCCCTCCTTAAGCGTGAGCCAGTCCTCAAGGGGGATCTCTAGCACCAGAGCAAGGAGGGGACGAATGATCTGAAACTCAGGCCTCCTGGTCAATGGACTGCAATTCCCCTGGTGCGTAGTGTGGTGCGCTCACCGCAGTAGCCTAAGTCAGGGTCTGCCAGTCTTTCAGCTAGTCCCAGTTCCAGGAACCAGTGCCTCTGCGCACATCCTCCCCAGGCACCCACACTGCCTGTGCCTGCCACCTCACTGAACACCACCTGGGGCCGCATCAACTAGGAATGTGGTCAGGAGTGCTGGTGCAGGTTGTATGATGCTTGTGATCCTCTTCCACTCCAGGTATTCTGCCATCTCAATACGGTTATGACCATTACCACAATTCCACCATGTCCATTACCACAAAACCTTTACCACAAACGTGCCTTTACTTCACATGCCGATTTCGTCGAAATGGGTATGCGTGGGAAAGGAATGTTCATTGTAAACCTTTCGTGGTAAGGGCAATGCGTGGTTATGACCGTGTTGTAATGGCTGTTTCCCATTACAATATATGTGCTACCCCAGGGCAACCACAAACTCATGCTGTCCTGGGGCCACTGAGGCTGCTTACAAGCCGCTGCGTGTTTCACAGTGCAGGAGGCAGCTGCCTGAACTTTAAAGAGGGAAAAGAGATGCCTTGCATATGGGTGCAGGTGGATGTCTAGGGGTCACATGAAAGAAACAGGGGCTATGTCATACAACCCTGCACATGTATGGTAGCACAGAAACATTTTGGAACGGTATTAGAGTAACTGAGAATACAAAGTATTTTGTTGCGTAGTGCTCTTTTGTTGAATGACCCCACCACCTGGGAAGTTGTGGTTGGAACACAGAAATCCTGGTTGGCAGTATTTACAAAAAACAACCAAAGCACACACAAATAGTCTGGATTTCAAGTATAACTCGGATATAATAATCTTCTTATTCCAGAATTGAAGAGTGTTTTTATAGGCGCTTTTTTCTCCAGACAGACAATGGTAATTGAATGTTGCTACATTCTTCATTAGACAAGGGCAGCGGACACATGTTTCATCCGAAGACTTTCTCAAGGCTGTGTAAGTAAAGATGTTCCTTTGCCAGATTGAATGTTCCTGTAGTAACGCGAATTCAGTGAAAATATCACTTAGTAGTTGTGAAATGGAGTAGGTCATAAAAGAGTTGCCAGCGGGATAGTAATCAAGCAGCACAAGACCAGGATACCTCTTGTAGAATGACACAGCCTCCCGAGGTCTATGCCGGATAAGCGCCTATAAAATCACTCTTCAATTCTGAAATAAGAAGATTATTATATCCCAGTTATTCTTGAAATAAGGACTGTGTGTGCTTTGGTTGTTTTTTTTTTTAAATATTGCCCACCAGATCTCTAGGGGTACAAGGAACCCCATACCGAGCACTGCCCTCAGGAGGAGGCACCGACAGTGCAGCACCTTTTCTGGAGACTATCGGTGGGCCTCCTAAGGGCCTCTCAGACTCTGCACCCACATCTGTAATAGGTCACGGGCGCAAAAGCAAAGTGATTCTCCCATTCGCATGTGGCCACACTCCCATGCAAATGAGGGAACACTCTCTGAAGATAGCGCTGGCTCACATGTAGCGCAAGCGCTATCGGTATTGCGTAAGGGGTCGCACAAGCATCTGCATCCCTTCTAGAATACCACTGTGCACCAGTGGCGCACAGTGCTCACACACACCCATTGTGCCCTCGGTGCATTATGTGTAATACGGTCTCTTGTGTTAATGAGTTCAAGGCAGCATTAGTAATCCTCTTGACTATAGCTTTAGCCTCCTCTAAATGTGCATGCCAGTTTACTTTCCAATTGAAGCGGATACCTAAATAGTCAAAAGTTTTCTTAATGCTTAGCACTAATCGTAAGTTTCCATCTTAGGGTCCGGGCTAACTTGTGTCAACGTTGTCAAATGTTTCTTCCTGCAGTGGTTGATTAATTAATTCATCTGCTTATGCATGGGATTGTCCGTCAAGGACAGAAGAACAGTAACTTCTGCTAAGAGTATTACTGGTGTAATTTAAGCATACCGGGGGTGAATTTAAAGAAGTAGTTTTAGGAAAAGTAAAAAGGAGCACGAAGCCTTAGCGAACACCTATCAGGATATCAAAACCACTACTACATTCCCATGCCAGGCTTCAGCAAAGAGGAGCACTAGTTTTGGTGTACAAGCTTTTTATTGCTTGCAACAATGTTTTGCTAATCCTAATAGAGTTTAGCGCTGGTCATATTTTGGCTCTATTAACCAGAGCAAAGCACCTTCTGTATCTATACAATTACATATAATGAGACTTTCTTCATCTTGGTGTACACAGTCCATACAAAGTCTAGTGCCCTGGCCCACAGCCCCTTATCCCTTCCTAAAGTCGGTTTGTGAACTAGTGAGTATAGTTTCGGAAACGGCCCAACTCGGCAAACCGTTAAGCAAGACCCAGTCTAGCAAGGCGTTCGGCCTGTTTTTTTGCTGGGTCCTCTCAGCTTCCCTTCTTATGCAGTGGAACAATATTCACAGACCGCCTCGAAGGAAGGCTAGTGTTAACTGCCAGTACTATGTAGAACACCTTTGTAAATCTCGGGCTCCAATTTTAGGATCAGTGCAAACATGTCCAAAAGGACAACGCCGGGCTGGTGGCCTTGTTTCTTTTCTGGCAGATGATGGTGCTCTCTGCCTCGGAGAGTAGTATCATGAGAGGTGAATTAGGGATGGAATCAATGATCTCCACGTCATGCACGGGAGGATTAATAAATAATTTAGCGGTCATTACTACTGCCGTAGGCTCTCTCAAAATGTTCGACCCATGCACTAGCACTGACACGATGCTTCAACATAATCGCCCCTCCGCAGTAGTCATGGGATACGAGAACCCAACATTTATTGTCTTTTTTTTTTCTTGGCAGCAATATATCATTTGTTCCACAGAGATTCCTGGATTTCTTTTCCAGGGTCTTGGAGAACTGAATCATTGTTTATGCCATAGCTCCTTACCTCGTGCAGTAGCGTTAAAAAAACAAATAAAATAAAAAAAAGTATTAAATAATCTTCCCTGGTTTTTAGTGCAAGATTTGATGGGCAATCATACAGTGGTGGCTCCTCTGCTAAGGCAGAGAGCATCGCCGCACTGGGTTTTTTCACCAGTATAAGGAAAACGTCAAATGATAACTCAGTTATTATTTATTTTTTCCTATTTGGTGCACATCAGCTTTGCGGGGCAGGGCTGACAGCAGCTGAGGAATGGTTTTGTTCCCAAGTGTGCAATGGCTTTTTGGCCGGCTCTCTCGTGCCACCCACACCAGGCATGCACACTTTTCCTCTTCTCCACCCAGACTGCATTACAGCTCTATTGAGGCATGCCCAAATACCCGACTAATAGGCTGCAGCAGGTCCAGAATACAGCGGAGCAAACTATTTTCAGGCTCCCCCGTTACTCCCATGTGGCATGTCTTCTTAAGAATCTTCATTGGCTTCCGGTGAGGAAGAGGATTATTTTTAAGATTCTGCTTGTGACCCAGAAAGCCCTCTACGGAACTGGCCCAGGCTATCTACAAGACAGAATTAAGTTCTATGCCCCCTAGAGAAACCTATGCTCTGCGAATCTCTGCCTTGTTAGAATTCCGCAAATCAGGAAGGCAAGGTTAAGGGGCAGAGCTCTCTATTTCTTGGACCCCTCATTCTGGAACAAACTTCCATGGACCCTCAGATGCCTTAGGGCAATGCCTGTGTTTTCGAAAAAGCTCAAAACCTGGCTTTGTTCCAGCCCCTAGATTTCTCCCTTCTTTCCCCCGCTGACACTCTTTCGGCAGCAGCGCCAGGACACTCCTTGGAGTAACAGTTGCGCTTTATAAATAACCCCACATAGAAATAGAACATGCCCAGGCCCCCATGCCTTGTCTGAACGCCGAGTCACAGCTCTCAGACCGATCACAATCCTGCATTGCAGTGTTGTGGTTGGCTCAGGGGAGCCTAGGTGCCTCCATGCTGCTTCCTGTTCCTGCCGGCAGGAGGAGGAGAGGCGTGACCAGGAGGAGCTGTAAGTAGGACGTGACAAGCAGGTAAGTAAAACTTTTCTCATTTAACCTCGCCTCCAACCCTCCACCTCCAATCTGTGCCGACCACTGCAGTAATCATATGCTAGGTTGTGTGACAGATTCTTTCCTCTGCCACCAGTTTTGGAAGTTTAGAATGTGATAATACAAAATCTCAATCTGTAACTGCTCTGCACTTTTTAAAACATTGTAAGATCAAAACTCAACCTCAGTTGTCAGAGAATTTGCTATATTCATTTAGTAGATGAAGCCGGTCCCAGGATGCTTGTTTACGGTCCTGGGAGGACCTGGCTTGGCAGTTCGGGCTGGACTGTTTCCACAAGGAACAGGGTCAAAACTGATTTCCATATGGCTGGGTCCAAACTGGGGGTGGTGTGGTGAGCAAAAGAATGATGGATTAAACCCAGATTCTTGTGACTGGGGGTGAATGTTTGCATTTTCCAGCATTCCGTCCATTAATTGTTTTTTTGGTTTTTTTTTTGCATATTCATTTATGGTAGCAGTGGGTTCACATGATTTATATCATTCAAGGTTATTAGTCTTGGGGGTGGTATTGCGTAAAATATGGCAAGATGGTGTAACCTGCTCAATGGGATGCATGAGGATGAATCTGGAAATATATCCAGGAACTCAAGAAGTGTATCAACTTCTGCAGCCAGATTTGTAGGTCTTATTGTTTATGGTATAGAATTCTGTTTTTGTCGTTCAATGCTTTCCGATTCTGAGATTGCATTCTCCTCTGGATTGAAAGGGGATGCTAATGGGTTTATTAAGATGTTCCTTGTTACCACAGGGGCAGATCTCAAATTTGCATTATTTAGTTTAGCAGCAGTAGATATATTAGGTGTAGCAACTTTTATAGAAAAGGATATGGGAACTAGAGGGCCTATGTTGACAGCTTTCTTTTCCACGGTTGTCTGAATCAGGGTTGGTGTTAGTCCCTTACATTAACAAACTCTTGCTTTTGCTTCCACAGTATTCTTATCCTGGCACATCTTTTTTTTACTACTGTTTTTCGTACAGGTTAATTGTGGCTGCTACAATTCAGTGAACCTATTTCTTCACAGAGAAATATGGAGTATATAGTTTTTGCCCTATAGCTCTTTTGATGAAGCTGAAGATAGCGAGGCTGTAGTTATTTCCACATCCGGATCTGCTTCCGTAAAGAGCTTCTTTTGGAAGTACACAACATTATTCTTCCCTTTGCGCTTCTTCTAACTTTGTGCTTCTTCCTACTCATTGGGTTATTGTTGGGAAGCTCACTAGTCTGGTGTTTCCAGAAGAAAATAAATGGTTTGTTCTTCAGCCAGGTTCATCCATGTTATTGGGTTAGTGTCCGTGATTTTTATGATTTTTGTAGTGGTCTGTTGGTTCTTAGTTTACATCAGGTGGTGCTTCTGCATAGACGGTTGCTAAATTGGTCCTTGGCAACTAAGTTAAGACTTCTGTTTAACTGCGAGGTTAGTAATAGCGCCGGTCCTGCCTCCTGTGGCCCGAACCTGCTGCCCCACTGATCTTTATAACATCCATCTTTTAAGGCAGATTTTGCTTTAACAGCATCCAAGACGAAGTTTTTACAACCATATAAAAATATATATATATATTATTTAAAGTATGTAATACTCAGAATATCACACGTTGCAAGTAGTCTCTCCTATTTTGCCTCATTTCACTACGACAGGAGTGTTTGCAGGTTCATTTCCATTTGGTGAGCAGTAGTACCCTAGTCCTTCCGCCTCAAAGATTCGTGACTCAAGTTTCACCGCTTCCTGATTTACAGTTAAGTAACCTCTGCCTCCAAACCAGCAATTAGATCCCGGTATGAGGCACCACTGCAGATTTCCTTACCGTCAGTTCAACAGGTACTTACTTGCCTAATGCGGATTCAGGTTGCCTTTGCTTGGCCTCTCTCATCCCACCCCAAATATCAACATCCCAAGCTTTAACTTTCCGGATAGAACAGCTTGGTAAATTCAAGTTTCCCAGTGTATGGGAAGAAGTTGGGTCCACCAACTCTGCCTAAGTACATCTAGGTTCACATCACTGCTGCTTTGGGGTCAGGGACAAATCAACAAATTCAGCTGCTGTTAATGCGGAGAGTCACCGCGATGAAGAACTCATCCTTTGTGTAGTCCAATGGTTATCAAGAAACGTAACTTTCATTAGATCCATGGCTTCCTATTGGCTCCCATTTTATCAGGAATTTTGTAAGGCACTCGCGCTCCATGTTGTCCGGGGATCTGCTACTAACACAGAGGGTAGAACGCAAAGAAGAAGTGTGGAATGGGAAGTGAAAGGTTGTGGGTCTAGGGAGGCAAAGGATAAAGAGTTTTTCAGTGGAACAGGACAAGTAACCAGAGTACAAGAGTAGAGTTTCGGTACTCTTTAGAAGTTGCAGCGGTCTACTTTTATGCAGATGTGAAGTGGTGTTCTGGTGAGGTCCTAGGAGATAGCATGCTTTTCCTGAAAACATTAATATATATATATATATATATCTTGGGCGCTGATGAAGGCATAAATTGCCGAAATGCATTCGCCATCAAAAAGAGAATAAAGTGCTTCCAAAGGATTCCCCCGTGTGGCTGCTGTTTTCTTCCTGTGGAGAAATTTGTTTTATTCAATATGCGTCGGCCAGAGACGCGGTTACAGCGGCCCCGCCTTCCAAAGCGGCGAGGAGATTACTGGCAAACAGCTTCGGCACATTGTTTTTTGTATCCAAGGTATTGGTTGCTCCATCGCCCGCCAAGACGTCCAGAAAGTAATGAAGCAGTGTTCTCGTATTTTACCTGACCTCGGGCAATATGTCTAACAGACATGCCCCTGCGGCTATGAACATTTGGACTAACAGGCTAAGGCGTGTGGGGACTCGAGGGAGCGCCTTGTTTAAAACTTTTCAAGACTGCACACTTAAGGTTCCTTTCTTCGTTAGCCACACAGACGCTCCAAACCATTGTGTTCAAACTCCACTACGTACCTACCTGGAATCCTGTACTGCATTCTGGGGGTTGCAGTTCCATGCCACACATAGAAGTGCAACAGGTGCGTGATTTACGATCATGGGGGCGGAGCCGCTCTCGTTATCATGAGGAGGCGGCAGGCTTGAACATTCAGCGAGAACTGGAAGTGCGTGCAATACATCTTGGGCGCTGAGAAGGCATAAATTGCCGAAATGCATTCGCCATCAAAAAGAGAATAAAGTGCTTCCAAAGGATTCCCCCGTGTGGCTGCTGTTTTCTTCCTGTGGAGAAATTTGTTTTATATATATATATATATATATATATATATATATATATATATATATATATATATATATATATATATATATTTGCTGAATGGTTGCTTGATGTATATTAAATATATTCACCTGCCATGATTTCCCTATATAAAGGAAGACACACACAAGCTAATCTAAGTTTCAATCCTTTTTAGTCAAGCTTCAAAACGAGCATTGCAAAAAAAAAATACAAAGCCTCCATTCTTGCAACCCCAACTTTAATCAACATAATCACCAAAGGGATGTACTCTGATTACTTATCAAAGAACGTTGATGCTGGAATCTGGTAACTCGCACCAAAAATGCCCATATTATAGACAAAAGAAGATAGGGGAGGTAGAAAGACAGTAGAGAAGGTAAGAAACGAAAAAGGAAGACCAGGAATGGGGGAGACCAGAAGGAAAAGTCAAAGACGATACAAAAGCAGAAGGTAGCAGAAGAAAGGACAAGAGGACAACAGTGGTAAGGGAGAGTATGGAAAAGCAGAAGAAGCAGCACCGAACAGAGGAGGCAGCACCCATAGGTGTCAATTCTCAATGTAGCCCCTGCACATCTTTTCCCAGTGCTTGCATCTGACCATAGAATGCGGCATACACACTGAAAGATTTTGCTTCAGCTGGGCCGCTTTTTGTAGCATAGTGTCCGGCACACCAGGGTCCATAAGAGCCGCAATAATAATGTTAATTGGGATTTATAAAGCGCATAATCACCTGCAGGTCTCTTAGCGCTGAGAGAGAGTAGCTAAAACCCCACCATCGGCTGACTGTTAGTACACCAGGTCAAAGAGTGTGTTGTTCCTAGGCCTCTGTGAAGAGAAGGGCCTTAAGTGTTTCCTAAATGGGAGTAGGGCAGGTTCCTTGCGTAAGCTTTCTGGCAGCTTGTTCCATAGCTGAGGGATCAGGACAGAGAAGGCTCGCCCGCCTTTCGTAGTTTTGTTGAACCACAGACAGGCCAGCAGGCCTGCCTCGGACGACTGAAGGGTACATCCTGGCACATTACTCCCCAGGCACTCCTTAATGTATACTGGGGCATGTCCATGAAGGGCTTTCTGGGTGATGCAAAGGACCTTAAACCTGGTGCGATGTTTACCGGGAGCCAGTGCAGCTGCTGCAACAAAGGTGTGGCATGTGCGCGTCTAGGGAGCTTGAAGATCAGCCTAGCAGCATCGTTCATAGATACTTGTAGCTTGCTGAACAGCTTCTCTGGAAGTCCAATATACAGGGCATTGCCGTAGTCCAGACAGGACACAATCATTGCCGACACCACCATCCACAGAGTAGAAAATGAAAGGAGAGGGGCCAGTTTCCTCAGCAGGCCCACACAGGTCCCGACCACTGTGGACACTTGGTTAGACAGGGTGAGCTTGGCCCTATATCCTCCTCTATGTCCCTTCCCCAATCAGTCTGCGAACCTAAGCTGCAGGGAAACTGTCTGGAGGCACTTTTAAGTAGCCAGTACCACCAAGGGCAGCCAGGAAGAAGTTTTGAGCGCCAAATACTTCATCGCGTGTACAGAGGTTTGAGGGGGCAATCGTGGGGTACCTCACCTCTCTGACATTTCAAGAAAGCTTCCAATTTTCTAGTTCTGGAACTCTGGTGTCTAAAGAAAACTGTGCTCCTCAAATTAAACTATGAAAGCTTCGTTGGACCCTCACCTCTACTTACATTGGGCTCTCACATCCCTCCATCAGAAGCACATTGGAACTAAGGGGGGTGATTTATAAATGGGCAGACAGCCTGTCGTTCCGTCGGGGGGGGGGGGGCGTCGTAAATGACTGTCCCACTGGTGGAGGGACCACCCGCCACATTTATAAATGACCTCCAATCAGGCAGCAGCCATTTATAAGGCATTGGCAGGAACTGCTGTCACAGTAGTGCCAATGCATTTTGCTGCTTAGTGCACTGCTGTGTCATACTGATGCAGTCCTCTACCAAACAGATTTATTATTTTCAAAAAGAATACACAGAAACAGGATTTACATTGGGGGGGGGGGGGGGGGGGGGGGAAATGCAATGTTCCCCCTCACCATGGGAGTCATCTCCCACGGGGAGGGAAGCATTATCACCATTTTACTGTTCCTCATCGCGCACACAGTAAAAAAATGGATTCTAGTCAGCCCATCTTAATTGGGTGGGCAGATATTCTCCGACAGCCCTTCAGAGAGGCTTGGCTATGGCGATGACAGTAGTCCCTGCCGAAGCCAAACCTATGATTCGCCCGCATCCAAATCGGGCAGGCAGACCATTAGGTTGGTGGTATGTATTCTCCCTCGCCATTGTGATGGAGTCTACCTAGCCCCAACATTTAAATTAAGACTTGCATTCCTTTTTTCGAAGTCTCCACCTTAGTCATGGAGATGTTAACCACAGTAGATGCCCTCTTCCACTTTATGCAGCTTCTGCAGTATGCCCTCCAACACCTCTTGCATCCCTCTCTCACTGCTAATGGGTTCCTACTCTAGGTCATCAGTCACCTTCTTTGAGCTCTTGGACTGTAGCTGAAAGAAATCTTTTTTGTAGTTGTCCTAATTCGCCTTAGGTTGAACCTCTAAAATCTCACTCTGTGTGCGCCCTTGCCTCAGAAGATCATTTATACCCAAGGCATAAAATCCCATTTTCTTCTTCTTAAACTTCCAGCTGGCTATCTAGACAAATTTGCACAACACACAGAAAGTAGATACTAGAAAAAGGCGTAATTATTGGACCTTCCTCTATTACAATTTGTTTCAGTAGACTGTAGCGTCGCGCTACTAAATCACACGGACACAGTGTATTAATTAAGGAGCTTTATTCTATACCTCTTGCTTCGACCCCGTCCCTACTCTAACTGCCCTTTCCTGTCCTGTCCCCTCCTCTTCCCCTCTGCCCACCTAGCTCCGCCCACCCCAGCTACTGGACTGCTAACTTCGTTACATCTCCCCCTTTCTTAATAAAGTAACAGATGAAAGAAATAGAGATTAGTCCATCTCTGCAATCAGTCTCTTGGGAGGCCGCACGTGACGGCGGGGTCTCGCCGGTGTGGACACGACGTCTTCAGGTGAGGGTTCTTCTGTAGGTGAAGGTCCGGTGTCGGGTGCGACAGCCTCAGGGTTGTCCCTTCACTCGGGTGTGGGGACTACAGGTGTACTTTCACGGATTTCAGGAGAGCACTTCTTAAAGTGAGAAGCGTTGCGGGTGACTCTTCGTGTCTCTGATTCTGCTGTCACCATGGTGCCCTTTTGTTGGATAATTGTCAGGGGCTCATCTTTGAAACGACAATCAGTCTTTTGGCGTTGTTCCTGCTTGACAACGACTCTGTCGCCTTCTTTCAGGGAGGGGGACCGGGCCCTTCGCTTGCGGTCCGCATACTCTTTCATCTTGTCCTTGCGGTGTCGATCTGTTATGACCATGTCTCTGTGCTGTTGATCCGACGGAGGTTTTCTCAGGGCTCCGTCCCATGTGGGGATCCGATTCCTCATTGTCCTCCCAAGCATGAGAGCCGCAGGGCATTGGCCCGTCGTCGAGTGAGGAGTGGTCCTGTAGGCACTAAGGACCTCGTTCAGTGCCGACTGAAGATCTTTCTTTTCGGCCGTGGCTTGCTGGAATGTTCTCTTAATGGTGGACATGAATCTTTCCACAGTGCCGTTGGCCTGAGGCCAGAGTGGCGTGACTTTGCGATGTTGGAAGTCCATGTGTTTCGCGAAGTCGCTGAACTCATGACTATTGAATGGGGGCCCGTTGTCCGTCTTGATGACCCTGGGGACACCCCAAGTAGCAAAGACTTCCTCAAGCACCTTGAGGGTGCAGGCGGCACTGGTGGATGATATGAACTGGGCCACTGGGAACCTGGAGTATTCGTCCAAGATGACGACTACATACTTCCCGGACTGCAAGGGGCCATAAAAGTCCATGGCAACTTCTTGCCATACCCCATCAGGCAACGGGGTCATCTGTAGAGGTGCAGGTGGATTACTGTGGCTGGTCAGTTGACATGGGTGACAGTCCTTCAATGTGTCCTCGACCATCTGGTCGAGAGCTGGGAACCAGACACGTTCTCTCAGTGCTCTTTTGGTGGAGACGACTCCTCGATGACCTTCGTGGGCCAAGTCGATCACTCCTTGTCTCAGTGTCGCTGGTATAACTAGTCTGTGATCTCTGAGGAGGAGGTCGTCACCGGTTACAGAGAGTTCGTCGGAGACATGCCGGAAGGCTTGTAGTTCTTTCTTGACGGCAGGGCTTTCCTCTGCCTCCTGCGGGTGGTATCTCCATCTGTTGGTTCGGGTGCGCTTTATCACTTCTTGTAGAATGCTGTCTTGGTTGGTCGCTTCCCGAATGGCATGCATGGGGATGGCTGGTGGACGAGCATGATTGGCCACGAAGTGAATGTATTCCTCCGCAATGGAGGGTGCAGTCTCTGACGAGTCTCGGGGGTGGCGAGACATATAATCAGCTGGATTCTCATCCTTCCCCGGTTTGTGAATTATCGAGAACGTGTACTCTTGCAGCCGCAAGCCCCATCTCTCGATCCTGGGGGGCATCTTGCACTTGGGATTCCCATAGATCGTGACAAGTGCCTGATGGTCAGTTATGAGCGTGAAGTGTTTCCCGAATATGAAGATGTGGAAGTGTTCGCACGCCCACACGACAGCCAGGCTCTCCTTCTCCGGTTGGGAATACCGTTTCTCAGGGTCCGTTAGGCTCCGACTGGCATAGGCGATGATCCTCCTCTGATCCGACTCATGGTCGTACTGTGCCAGGATGGCCCCTAAGCCCACGGGGCTTGCGTCCACAGTGATTTCCGTTTTCCTCTTGGGATTGAAATAGGAGAGGCACTTGGCTGATTCCACGGCGTGTTTGATGTCTTTGAAGGCACGCTCACATTCCGGGGTCCATACAAATTGCGCGCCAGCTTTCGTGAGGAGCCTCAGAGGGTGACTTACGGTGGCGTAGTCACGAATGTAGCGGGCGCAGTAGCTTGCCATCCCGAGAAAGGAACGCAAGTCGTTGACATCAGCCGGGCTCTTGGTGTTGTTGAGCGTGGCGATTTTGTCCGGGTCTGGTTTCATGCCACTCGCTGAGAAGATGTGTCCGAAAAATTTCAGGGTCGACTGATGAAATTCACATTTGTCCTTGTTGAGAGTCAACCCAGCTTCCATCAGAGCGAGGCAGACACGATCAAGGGCGGTGTCATGCTCTTGCGTGTCCGAACCGTAGACCAGGATATCATCGCTGTAATTAAGAGCGTTAGGTATGTGGTGGATGACAAGACGTATGGCCTCCTGGAAGATCTCGGCGGCTGATGAGACGCCAAAACTGAGACGTTTGTAGCGGAAAAGACCAAGATGGGTGGCAAACGTCGTGATGGGGCGAGAGCTGTCGTCAAGCTCGAGCTGATGGTAGCCCTTGTTCAGGTCCAGTTTAGAGAACACGGTTGCCCCGTTGAGGGCCGTGATCATGTCGCTCAGGTGAGGGCCTGGGTGTCTCTCCCTCTCAATAGCTGTGTTCGGCAGACGCATGTCCACACAGAGACGGACTTTGTTTTGGGATCCTTTCTTGGGGACGATAACCACCGGGGACACCCATGGAGTGGGGCCCGCAGTGCGCTCAATGATGTCGGCGTCTAGAAGTTCCTGCAGTTCACATTCAACCGCGGATTGCAGGTGAAATGGCACTCGTCGCGGGTGTTGAGCCACTTGTTTGATTTGCTCGTTAATATGCAAGTGAATTTGACGACCCTTCAGCTTCCCCAGACCTCGGAAGAGGGAAGGGAATTTTCCGGCACAGTCCGAGATGTCATGGACGTTGAAGAGGATGTGCACCAACTGAAGACGTTCCGCCGTGGGGAGGCTCAGCAGACAGTCAGCCTCAGGACCTTTAATTACATGGATAACTGCCGGGATGGAGAGCTTGCCATGCGTGAGGGTGGTGTCAAACTTGCCCAAGCATTGGAGAGGTTTCTTCGCCATCCAGGTGTAGACACGGACAGGCGCGAAATGCAAACGTGGTTTGGGGTCCATTCGGTCGTGCTCAGCAACAGATATGTAGTTGAGCGATGCTCCGCTGTCCATCATGAACTTGGCGGCATGGTTGCCCACTTTGATGTGGAGGCGTGGATAGCGTTTGAACTGATCATGGTCAGCGAAGTTGACATATTCGGTGGTGTAAGATGAATGCCTGGATGAGGACGATCTTGAGTCTCTTGAGGGGGAACGACGGTCCCAACGGGAGCGCCGAGAGTCGTGACTGGAGTGTGAAGACGTGGGAGATCTAGGAGGCTCTTCTTGAACTGCTCTGATGTGATGACGCTTGGCCTCCGATCGAGAGGGCCGCTGCGACCCATCCTGTCTGTCACCATCGTTGCGTTTTTCTTTGTGGTAGTCTCCACACATGGCCTCAAAGTGATTGGATCGACCACACTTTCTGCACCGTTGGCCCATGGCAGGGCAGGAGTCGATGTGGGGGTAGTCGTATCCGCACCTGAAACAACGCCTCGTGCGTTCAGGTCGGCGATCTCTTCTTCCAGATACTTTCCTTCTGTAGTCCGGGCGTCGCCTGGGCGAGTACTTGGAGCGCCGCGATCTGTCTCGCGGGTGACGTCTTCCACTGTCGCGCCGATCCTGCCGTCTCTCAGTGATGCGGTTGGCGTGTTCACGGCTGGTACTGGGTCCTGTTTCAATTTCCGCCGCATTCTCTTCGGCTTGGTCGTACAGTCGGGAGTTTTCTTCGATCTCTGCTAGTTCCTGAGGTTTTCTCAGCAGTCGCCGTCTCAGTGACTCCGAGTGACACCCCGTGATTATTTGAGATTTGATGGCTGCATCCGGCGAGAAGTTGGTAAAGTCACAATGTTGGGATTGCCGCCGCAGCCGATGTATGAAAGAGCTCAGTGGTTCTTCCTTTCCCTGGCGCTGCTGGTGAAACTTGTGTCTCTCATAGTCGACGTTTCTCTTATGCAGAAAACGGTTATTTAGAACAGTCCTTACTTTATCATAGGTGTCACCATCTGTGGCTGGGATCTCTCGAACGACCTTGCTGATTTCGCGCCCCCCTAGGTTGCGAAGGGCTATGATCTTGTCTTTGTCTGGTTCAATTTTGGACCCTTCAATATAGTCCTCAAAGTCCTCTAGCCATTCTTGCCATTTTAGTCCCATGCTGCTTCCTGTTGTGACTGACAATGGCTCTGGGGCTCGCAGGTGGGTCCCTCCCTTGACGTCCTTCTGCGCGGGAGGGTTAGACATCTTGACAATGGGTTTTGGCGCCCACGTCCGCTTCTTGCGTCAGCGGCTGGCGTGCGTTTCCAAAGTCTGCTCTCTTGTGGCTATCAATGCTTGTTTGTGTTCCAATGCTTGTTCCTTTGTCAGTGCTTGTTTTGTGTTCTATGGCCAATGCTTGTTTTCTGTTGAATGCCTGACTTCAAGATGGCCGCCTGTATTCTGCACAGGGCGGATGTCCTTGAGGGTGCCTGACTCAAAGATGGCCGCCCCCAGTCACCCACGAGGTCTGGGCTCCTCTGCACTCTCAGCCACACTCGGTCACTCTTGGCACTCACCGAGGGTTCTTCCCCCCAGCAGCCAGGCTTTGGCAGTTCCTCTTCACTTTCTGGCCACTTTCCACCGTGCAGGTAGGCCAATGCAAGTTCCCGCGTCTTGCTTGCCGCAGCGTGCTGTTCCTCACGCATCGGGGGTGAGACCCGGTGTCGGCGGCATCAGCGCTTTGTTCTAGCGCCTCCGCGAGTTCCCTCACCTCTCGCTGCACTCCTCGCTCGTGCAGGACGCTTCAGGAGGGCTGGGGTAGGCTCCCAGACCCTTCTTTCTTCGATCTTCGTTTCGGGGCACACTCCTCGGATTTTTTTGGCGCGAGCGAAGCGCCGGACATCAGAGGGGCAGCGTCTCATTTCCCGCTGCTCTAACGCGGCCACACACGATCTCCTGGTCGTGAACAGGTTCTCTACCGCTGGCCTCGGGCTGGAGGCGGCGGCAATTACAGGGCACCGGCGCCGCAGGCAGCGGTCGCGTTCAGCCGGGGCTCTGGACGGGTCAGCTTCTTTTCTCGCTCTCCAATGTCGCTGGTGGGTCACCTGATCCCACCCTCGTCGCCAGCTGTAGCGTCGCGCTACTAAATCACACGGACGCAGTGTATTAATTAAGGAGCTTTATTCTATACCTCTTGCTTCGACCCCGTCCCTACTCTAACTGCCCTTTCCTGTCCTGTCCCCTCCTCTTCCCCTCTGCCCACCTAGCTCCGCCCACCCCAGCTACTGGACTGCTAACTTCGTTACATAGACATCTACCCCTCTAACTCTAACCATTTCAGTACTGGGGTCCAAATTAATTCTCACTACTGCTCTGTCTAACTTGATAATATATTTAATAGACTTTGCCCTCTCTGACTCCATAGGTGGAAGATTGCAAATACCATTTGTACAAATCTCCCTCCGAGCAAGGAGAACTAAATAAAAAAACAGTTTTTTTTTATCCTTACTCAAACTTTCATGTTGTACTACCACCCCAAAAATGAGAAGAGGTAAGCTTACCTGAATTGGATTATCAAGAATGGTTGTCATACATCTACTCACATCGACCCAAAACAAGGATAATTTTTCATCTCCTTTAAAAGCGGCAAGCATGATGAGGTGGGAACATTTGGTGGCAGAGTGTGAGCTGATTCCTTGGGACAAACTTGTGAAGGTGTCGAACAATAAAGTCTCGAAGATTACATATCTCCAAGTTAAAAGTTGGTTCCAGACAGCAGGGGCGGATATAGGAACATGGAAAAATTTAGAGACCATCTTAATCCAGGGGTTATCAAGAACAAAGGAAATGTCCAGATGGTACTGGCTATTGGTGGATTTATCGGACGGTGTTTTTAGACTGCCAGATGAGCTGTGGAAAAGTTGCTTGCCAGGGATGCAGTTAGAAGATTTATGGCAAATATCTTTTAACACTCTTTACCCTACAGTCCATGCAGCCAATTTAAGGAGAAATCACCTTTTTTTCACATCAGGTATATTAGACTCCTCTACAATTATCAAAATTGGGGGAATGAAAGAGTGCTGAGGTGTGTAAAATGCAGTCTAGAAAAAGCTGACAATGTTCACATGTTTATGGAATGTCCAGGGATCCAAGAAATCTTTCTTGTACATATGTAGGTCTCATCAACTGCACTGTTCTGCCATCACAACAGGGCCATCTGAAACGGCTGCTTGTATTAGGGTGCTCTTGCCTGTTCAGCTTTGCTCCAGGGCCCCTGCCACAGTGTGCTTCTCAAACACATACATGCTCCAATTCATCGGGCACCTCCTCTTTGAGGGGGAGGTGTCCCAATATTCGTCGCCCCCGACTAACGATGGCAAGGATGCACTCCCTCACCCCATGCACAGGCAAGGAGAAAACTCTGACATCTCAAAACCGGCCTGACACCATCTTTGTTCCAAACTCTTTGAATCATAAACCACCGTTCTTCCAGGTTTATGGTGCTCGTTCGCACCGCACCACTGGTTTCCACTCCACAACATGTGTTCGTGGAGCAAAGAAGAATCTGAATGATGCACGGCCTGACGCCTTAAAGGCAGCGTTGCATCCGGAGCATGGTCAAACGTGAACATATCGTATGTCTCTACTCAGTTCTTCTCTGGAAGATAATCTAAAAAACAGTTTCCCGACCAGATATTTTGTAAATTCCGATACTAGTTTTTTGGTTATTTTAAATCCATGGCTAAAGAAAGCTGCATGGCTCTACACATGTTGTAGTTTGGGTAGGATTTGTAAACTGCATAGACCTGGAAATTGCTGAAATCCAACTAATCATGTGGGACATCAGGAGGAAAGAGTATTGAAGCTGTAGATTGTCAAAGGCCATCTTGGCAGCAGTACTGGTCTGAGGCACAAAGTTCAGGTTGACATCAACGTTCTGGTGACAGTTTAAAAGCAGAAGCTTGGCATGGAGATTTGTGTATATCCCCGACTGTAGAAATGGAACGGTCAAAGGAGAGGCATCTTTTCGTCTGAACTGTTTGACTGTTCAACCATTGGCTATTCCAATATGTGCATTTAATGTAATAAGGATGTAATATATACACACTGATGTCAATGAATATTTACAGTTGGTCATCAATAAAAAGAAAATTTTAAAAAATTTAAAAAGCAGAAGCTTGGGCACAGTGAGATCAGAGGGGAGCCAGGGCTGGTGTGGCATGTGGGAAGGGGTGGGAGCACACTGTTTCACCTCCCAGCACAGTTCGCCCCTTAGCATTCTGGTCAATGCAGTTCATGGTAAATGCACACTTCAAAATTCACTGGAGTAGTCCACCAAAGTTGGTGCAGGTTAGTGCTGTAAATCTGTAGACAAGTGTTTCTGGATATCATCCGTCATCAGTACAGATAAAATCGAATTTTATTTAGGGTTGCTGAGCAGGCTGCCACAATCTTTTCAGGTCTCAGTACCTCTCACAGGCACACAGGTGCATCTCCACAAGCTCGTCCGCTCAATGGCTCAAGGGAGCCTTTTCAAACAAGTGGGGCATGTGACCCGACAGAGGTTAAGGCTAAAATAGGAGTAACAGTAGAACAATGGTCTTAGTTGCTTTATGTTGTTATACGAGTATTTGTAGAGGGAACAACTCACCCCGGAAGGTATCCTGGAGCTAAAAAAAAGAAAGGCAGAGCCTGCTGGTACTCACTGATCTCTGGATGTATAGGTGGGGGTCGGAGAAACTTAAGCAACTTCTATCATTGTCCTAATTTTGAAGGATAGCTAGGTGCCACCCGCATACATGCTATAACCAACAGCAGGCCTACAGAGACTGTCCCTCAGAGAAATTGGATGATCAATGACAACAATTCATTTTGGAACTTCCCTTTTGGACATTAGTGACAGATGACATAAAAGGCCACATTTACTTGTAATTGTGTTTCAAAAGTAAAAATTCAAAACACTTGTGTGATGCCATCAATGCCCACTGAGATGTTAAGATAACACAGAATTAACTGTGCCTATGGAAACAGAGCGGTCAATCAGGATCAGCACACAGCTGTGGCCCTAATTCCTAGATGAACGCAGCTACTGCCACACATCCCTGAGGGTGGCTTTTGAAATGGATGTCACATGCGGTTGTTAGGTACGATGTGGAAAGAGACTGAGTGAGGGGAGCACAGATTCAAGGATTTTCATAACACTGCAAAAACCAGAGAAAGGGCAGAGATTCACGAGGATCCTGGGTTTGTGATGAGATTCTGGAATGATGGCTTCATAACTATGTTGAACATCAAAAGAGTGGTGCGTTGATGAATTGAGTCAGTAGAGACCAAGCTTAGTCATGCGATTAAAACTTGTATATTAAAACAACAGTATGGTCGGGGGAGCAGTTTTACAACATTCCTGCTCCACTGGACATGCGCGAATTAGAGCCGGCCTACAAACCCTCTGGGTAAGACCACCCCACCATAACCCCTCTATATGGAATTCACTCCGCTGTAAATTATTAAATACCTTCCGAAAGGAGAGAACATCACATCATAGGAGAAAACTTACTTCAGTCACAGTAGAGGGAAACAATGCTATCAATCAAATGATGCGACATTTTCAAAAAGAGCTGTACTGCCCTGTGATGCTCCACAGAGATCCTCACTCCAGACACCAGATGGAGTGCAATTGTGCTCTTTCGTTTGTAGGGTTGCATCATAATCATGGATAGTTTCCATCCATATATATTCTTTTGTTGCGATAACATATGGTTATTAGATCATATTCAGTAATAACATGTGAAAGTGTAATGATAGAATGTTTCGCGCCATAAAAAGAAACAACGTGGCATTCGTGCATAACAACGTGGCATTTGTGCTGTGAATATGCATTTGTTTCGACGTGCACCAGATTAAAGTTTGCACATAGATGTGACTAATTGTGCTTAATGTGTAGGGTTTCATAAGTTACTTGCAATTGAAATGCATTTGATGGGCTTATGTACAAAAGTGTTAAAAGGCCCAAATGAAATGTTCACTTATACGTGTATTTGAAGGGTCTATGTGCTTCACTCTTATGTTGGCCGATTTTTCTAGGCCTGAAATGTATTTTCTTTGGAAGCTCTCAGGCAAGGCTTGTTAGTGAAATTCATGTGCATGTTGAATTTGTTCTGTTCTCACACTTCTGTTGCAGTTGTAGAAAGTCGTCTTTGTTAGTTAGAAATAGCCTTTTGTTTTAGGAGAGTTACACTGGGGAGGAGATGATACTATGTGTAAGGAACGTTGATAATTGGCAGACTATGTTCTTTCACACTGAGGGAGGCCTGGGAATCAAGGTCACCGAGCCAGGAGCTGAAAGTTGACCCAAATGGAAAATCACCTATGAGAAGTGTCCAGCTATGTGAGGTGATCTGTGGGCATTTTCTACGTTCTTGTATTTTGTATTAGGGACAGTGCCCCGGTATGGAGTCAGGTGAGGAGATAGAGGAAGAGAGAAGGAGCATCTTTAACCGAGCTCTGTAGCATTGGCTACTTCACCCATACAACGCGAGTGTACTTCTTAGGCAGTCTTCAGGCGCGGATACCTTTTTCTGATTTTGCCCAGGGAATGCTAAGTAGGGATGTCACTGTAGTGGTAGCGTAAGGACAGATTGATGCTTTTTTTCCATTCGTCACAGGTGAAGTCTGATCTGGACGTGGGGTCAATCATTGCCCGCGTTCTGTTTCTGGGGATTGTCATTCTTTTTACGATTCATCCTCTAAAACTAGCACGTAGGTTTGGATTTGTATTAGTTCCCATGTACTTCTACAATTTTGAGGGTGTCCGCACACCATTAAGGAAAATATTTTGGGGGAGATAGCACCTAGTCCATCCAGAACATTTCTGGTGGATCATTCTGTGCGGAACTCCATGCCCTACCTGAAAACATGCCCTGTGCAGGTTTGGATGGTTATGCCTCACTGCAAAGCAAATTCTGTAATGTATGCGCCAACCTAAAACACCGACGTTCGGTGAAACAAATTAGCTTCAGGTCCTTCAAGCCCTTCCACTAAGCTCTACAGTAACATAAAGAGAGCTTGATGGGGGATTGGCTCCCCCCCCACATCTCATAATCTAGAGTTCTTCTATGAAAGCTAGTAGTTTATAGCAACATCCTTCAATTCTTAGATGCTATATCTTAGATAACTGATGCCTGCCACAAACAGACTTCTCCCAATCAAGCAAAGCATCCAGATCAGGCAGGGCTGTTTGGACAGTAATCCTCGCAGCGCAGCAAACCATGTTGCTAGCCAGAAACGTCACCTTAGACCAGAATTGTAACTTTAATTATATCTGGGGTTCCCTTCTTCCACCAATCTCCCCCACCACTAACTAAGCACATCACTCTGGCTTACCTTGACTCAGAACTAGTTGTAACAGAGAAAGCCAGGAAACTGCAGACAGTGCTGTATGAACCGTCCAACCAGCCATCTTCCAGTCAGTTATGAACGCCAAGGAGGAGTACTGTGATGCCAAGTGCATCACTGGAGACTCTGTTTCAAAGGAAAGGGGGGGGGGTGCACGCTACACCCCCAGTCTTACAAACAGTGACCACAAGTCCCTCTTCAATGATGACACACTCAGAGGTCTGGTTTCACGGCAGAGGCAGTATCCAAATGAACCACATGGGTAGACTGTTTGAAGGACCTCTGAAATCCGCTTCAAGGCACCAAATACACCTGGAAGCACAGAGAAAATAAAGTTAGCTTAGCAAATCAGCCTACCAATATCACCTAGAAATCAAACAGACCATTTTGAATTGTGCTTTATGTGCAACATTCCAGCCTTTAAAGGGTGGATTATTGCTCTGTGTGCACACCATAACAGAAGCAGTACTGCCCCACATGCAGAGTGGATCAAATTCTGGACTGTCTCACATGCAGGGCAGATCAAATGCAGGACTGTCCCAGACGCAGAGAACATTTGATGCATGGCCGTGTTAAAAGGCATTTTGCATTCTATGCTGCCTCACATACTGGATGCTTAAAAAGCCAAAATGTCATATATGGACCAATTCAGTGAAAAACGTAGCCACATGCAGAGTGCTTCCAGAGCCAGAATGTGTCACACACCGCACTCACACATACTGAACATCCCAAAGGATGTGATCCCCAACATTAATGAGCACTTCCAAAAACGGTATGTCCAAAATACTTCCAAAGAAAGTCTTTAAAACTTATATTTAAAACAGGTCAATTACATCTAATCCCCTTATAGTTTAATATCATCATTGATGGTTACATGTACCTACAGTTAATGGCAGCCATATAATGATGTACATTTTGGGATTTGGAATGGATTTGTAATTGTGGGGGCGCCCTTCAATCAGCCCCACAGACCGCAGTGAAATCGCAAGCTAGATTTTAACGACCACCAAAATGCACCCTTTGCAAAAAAATATATCAAGGGAATTTGAGAAAATCTTGAATATTTGAGCAATTTGAGCTTGTGCCTCAGTGAAGAACTGGCTAAGCATGGATGGCACTTATGCTGACCTGTCTCCCACTCCAGTCGCACAACTAAGCCAATGGGAAATTCACTTGCCTAACCATGTATATTTATCGATGGTGGCACTAAATTAGAAGGCTTGTTAGTACAAAGCACAAAGAATGACGCTCTCTCCTTCTCATTGTGTCAATTATTGGGCTAAACACCAGCTTGTAGGCATCACTACTAAGGAACCACAAAAAATATAGTTGAACAATTGTGAAAAGGTTTCACCACACTCAGTGTTGTTCCCTTAAATAGAAGAATGGTCACTCCTGGTGCAATCGCTCAAAAAGCCCCAATAAACCAATTGCAAACACAGAATCGAGGAACATAAACAGGTAAACTTATTGTTATAAATACATTGTGCGATTTCTTCATGAGAGAGGGCAACAACAGGAGGCTCCAAAAACGCAATAACAATAATAGACATCATAAAATCTAAATTGTTTTTATAGAAAATTAATCTTTTTAACACAATGTCAATCCGTGTGAAAAAATTAACATTATCCATATGAGGTATATCCTCATTATGGAAGAATCAATACTGTGGTTTACATTTCAAAGATCCCATTGTAACTTCCCAATACCTCTATGAAAAGAGCTTAAGATTAGATACAGTGATATCCATTTTAAATCCTCCTCTTTAATGTAGCCCATTATGATAAGAGCTTAAGATTAGATACAGTGATAACCATTTTATATCCTCCTCTTTAATGTAGCCCATTATACCTTTAACAACATTGCTGTAATTAGTTCGATCTCCATACCAATATTTGTACTATCATGAAGAATTATTATATTTCATATCTCTCCTAAGTTATCACATGGATGGCAAAAGATCTAAAAAACTCTTATATATCACAGTACTAGCCGAAGATAAATACAAGGTTAATTTCAGTTTACCAGATTTTCTTGTTCTCTGTAACCCATCGTTACTAAGCTTCCATTGTTTTTTCCCAGCATTCCCTAAAACTAGAGGGGGGAATTCCTTGTTAAAAAAAAGTGGAAAGGTATGGATAGAGAACTAATTACAGCAATTTGTTAAAGATATAATGTGCTACATTAAAGAGGAGGATATAAAATGATTATCACTATATGCGATCTTAAGCTCTTATCATAGAGGTATTACGAATTTATAATGGAATCTTTGAATGAAATGTAAACCACAATATCAATTCTTCCATAATGCGGTTATACCTCATAGGGACAATGTTAATTTTGTCGTATGGATTGACATTGTGTTAAGAAGCTTTTAAATAAGCATTGATGTTCAATATGTATGTACATTTTATATGTTTTTGTCTCCATTAATTTTGAATTGTATTTGTGCTTAATGTTTGTATCAATTGTACATTCATGTTTATAATTTATAACTTTGTGTCTACTTGAACTGTGTACTTAATCTCAATGGTTGTCTAAAGTATATATTTATGTTTTCATGACAGCACTGAGGAAGTACTTAAGTATAAGGACGAACCTCATTTCCTGTGTATTTTTCTGTGCCCGTGGCTGTGTTCGTGTTCTTATCTTTATTGTCAAGAAAAGAAGGTTAAAATCTGAATTTTCTATAAAACAGTATAGATTTTGCGATGTCTATTTTTATTGTTGTTGTAGCCTCCTTTTGGTGCCCTTTCTCGTGAAGAAATCACAGTCTATTTATAACAATAAGTTTACCTTTTTATGCACCTCCTTCCTGTGTTTACTCCTGAGGAAACACCTACCGCTCATTTAAACTATCATATAGACCTAAACAACTCACTGATGATGGTATGGTAAGGCTATTGTAACAAAGTGAATGCTGGGGTTCTCAAAATGATCACCAGACTTCATCAAACTCAAAACCAACGCATGTGCTAATATGGAGAACAATACATTTGTTTATGAGAATTAAATTGCTTCTTTATTAAACAACATTGTCCACTGTGAACTCCACATCAACCCGACTTGCAAATACGAAGTCAGATAAGCTCTGAGACCTGGGCCCATGGTCATAGATTGATAGGTCACCAGAGGGGTGGCACGTAGCCGGCAGAAAAACACACGAACAGAAAACCTTAGATCACTACCACAGATAGGCGCAGTGACATTACAATGTTCACAAGAGATTGGTCCAAATTAGGCACCAATCAGGGCACAGCACATGAAGTGATCAAGAGCTCCCCTGCATGTTGCACACTGGCAAAATTATGTCCACACAAGGTCGAAGCCCACCTGTATTTTCCATTAGACAATTAATTAATGACCCCAAAGGCAGCAACTTATATTCCTCACCATATATGGATCACAGGAACCTTTTTATTACCTACGATGAACTGTAGAAAAATGGACCACAGACCAATCGTAAATTGAGACAGTCCTCAGAACCTGCGCTTGTAACTCTTCTAACGGCCGCTATGTCTAATTAAACAAACTGTTCCTGTTTTGCCAAACGCCTCTTGTCTCTTGTTTTTATCAAGGTATTTCATGTTTGGCAAGCCACCACCGGAGCGGATTGGTACCTCGAACCAGACTGCATCCAAATGAAGGAGACCCCGCCCAGACAGATTCACACTTGAGCATAAAAGATGGTGAGAAGACACTGCAACTGACTGAATCCGAGGGGCAAAGGTCCACCCTGAAGCAGCCGTCACAGAGAGTAAGACTACATCAGAATCCAATTTAAAGCATTTGGCATATAGTAAACTAGGGAGAAGTGTAAAAAGAGAAGCAGAGTGCTGTGCCACTGACAGAATCTGGCATATTACCTATTTGTGTGTCCTGGCTAAGTAGTCACATGGCGGCCTCGGAGGCGATCCCGCTGAAGTCACCTATTTCCAATAGCACGCTAGGAAAGGGAAACATTTATTGGATAGCTCTTTATAGCTCCCAGGATGCTATTTTTGTGATAGCGCTATCCTGATTGGGCGGAGTTGGCACATCAATCTCATATTTGTATGCAAACTTACACTGTATTCCTTATGTTTCAGAGGTAAAGTAACGCTTCCAATGGGCATGAATGCTAATTGCAGAGCGATCATGCACATTCCGGATATGCAATGGGGCACGTCCATGCTGGTTGATTACTATTGGCAATGTAACAGGTTTGTCAACACTGAGCTCATCCCCAGATGGTGCAGACTCAGTTGCCAGGTCACCACACACACCCCGACCCTGGTCATTCCTAGAGAAGAACTATCGAGCGTATACCAGCACCCTTTAAGGGTGAAGACAACCTTGCTGCGCCAGGCTAGAGAGAAGAGAACTGTGGACTATTTTGGCTGGACTCAGTACAAAGACTTTCTAGGAGAATTCAGATGGTGTACTGATGCACAAGTGTTGGCAGGAGGGTTGATACCTTTCTTCACCCTGTAGACAAAAGCTAATGCTTGCTAGTTACAAATACCCAGGTGGGAAATGCTCCAAATGATGAGAAACTGGGGTGGCATGGTGAGCAATAGAATGATGGATTTAACCCAGATCTCCTGCCTGGGGGTGAATGTTTGATTTTCTCCGCATTCCGTCCATCATCTGTGTGTTTTTTGCTTTCTCGCCCTAAGTGTGCCAGGTATGGCCAGACATGGGTCCCGGGCTCACTGTGCCACTGGATTCAAGCTAGCCTGGCTGATATGGGGTGACGCCCCGAAACAGGTCCCGGGATACTTGTTTCCGGTCCAGGGATGAGCTGGCTTGGCAGTTCAGTCTGCACTCTTCCCATGAGTGAGGCACAGGGTCATGACTTATTTGCATTTGGCTGGGTCTAAACTGGGGTGGCATGGTGAGCAAAAAAAGAACGACGGATTTAACCCGATCTATTGACTGAGGGTGAATGTTTGATTTGCTCTGCAGTCCATCCATCATCTGTATGTCTTTTGCCAATGATGGACAGCACTGATTTCGGCCTCAATTCGATCAAGGAAGAACTGCAAGCAATCTGCCTCATGGTAATGCAGCACCAATATATATTAGACTGAATGACCACGATGGAGGGAGCGGTGTTTGCCAACATCGGTGCGGCCTGCTGCACCTTTATTCAAGGGAATGCTATGGATAATGGGACACTGACACTTGCCATCCAAACACTGCACTACTTGCAAAGAGACTGCGTGAGGAGGTAGGTGCCATTGAGCAAGATTAGTTCTCAAATTAGTTCTCTTGGCTCCCCCGATGGATCTCCAATTGGTGCAAATCACTGTTGACAGTTTTGTGACCGTTTTCATTGTGTTTCTGGTTAAGTGCAGGTCTGTACAATTGGGGATCACCTGCTGTTAAAATGTAGTCATCAAACTGGGAAACATGCAAGTAACTAGGACGGTAGTAGTTGTCGAATGCCAGCATTAAGAGCAGCAGTAACTGCCAAAAGGTATAAGTGAGATAGTGTAATTGAAAAATCAACTAGAGGGGGAAATAATAATTTGGAAAAAGTTGATGCTATTATGGAGAACAATACATTAATTTATAAGAACAAAATTGTGTCTTTATTAACGACAACGCTCGTTGTAAACTCCACATTAACCCCGACTCGCACATTCATATTCAGGCAAGCTCTGAGACTTAGGACCAAGGGCCCTAATTGATAGGTCACAGGTGGGGCGACACTTTGCCGGAAGGCAAACGCATGAACAGAAAACCTTAGATCAATCGCACAGATAGATGAAGCGACATTACAATGGTCAAGGGAGATTGGCCCAATAAAGCACACAAATGTCTGGTGGGGGTATGTGCGGTCCTAACACACCATAAAATCAGATGCCCTATTAGTTAGGAACATATAGCCAATCAGGGTACAGCACACACAGTGATCATGACCTCCCCATGCTTGGACATGTTACCCACTGGCCATATTGTGTCCACGCACAGTCAAGGTCCACCTGTATTTACCATTAGACAATTAATTTATGACTCCAAAGGTAGCAACGTACATTCCACACCGGAACTCTTATTATCTACGATGAACTGTATAAAAGAAGGCCACGTAACTATTCTCCAAGCCGCTATGTTTAATTAAACAAACTGTTCCTGGTTTGCCAAACGCCTTCTGGTCTCTTGTTTGCTCAAGGTACTTCATGTTCAAGTAACCTCAAGTTACCAAATGGAGTCTAATCTTTCAAAGTCAGAATACATCAAGCCAGCCCTTTAAGTCATCCATTGAGTTCCAGTGACGGTCAAGACTGAAGTTAAATTCAAATGCCATGTGCACATGCCTTTGTGGCACCCAAGTACAAAGACTGGCAACATACTATGGACAAGTTAGCAAATAAGCAAATTCTCACATACTGATCCCTAAAAAAGTTCAAGCAAAAGGACATATTAGTAGAAACACGTTGGTGAAAGCTCAGCAACACCCTCAATCCATCGCTAAGGCAGCATCCAACATTCCATGGCTCAGCAAACAACTGAAAACAGAACTTTTCAGAAACACTTCTGACCTATGCAAACAGACCAGAGTCAAACATCTACCAAATGAATCATCAGCAGATGTAGAAAATAAACCATGCAGCGATGTACTTATCCAAATACCCCATCTAACATCCACAATAGTAAGCCAATTGTGTAATGGTGTGGAGGGCAACCCAAATATTTTTTCTTGGAATCACCAGATTTTAAGATATTAATTTCCTTGAAAAAAACAGTTAAATTGGACATCGTTTGATACACCACAACTGGCGAAGGTTTTAACCATAAAAAAGGTCTGTTTACAACCTTCCACCCAAACACTGTTAACTCCTCCATTTACCTGAACTTGGTTTAATTTCTAGAACACTTAAAAAAAAGTTAAAAAAATAAAAATCAATTAAAGCCCTCTATCCCACTTAAGTAAATGCATATGTCTGTTGACATCTGTCTACCCTCATATCCACAGACCACGCGCGGAAACTCTGCATCATCCTGGACTCCTTCACAATTGAGCCACCAGATCTATACAATCTCACCGTCCTCCTTCCACACACTATGCCTGTTCCGAAAGATCTTCAAACGGATCCCCACCGAGTCAAGAAAGACAGCAGAATCGACTACGGCAATGCACTCTATGTTGTCATCACCCAGAAACTCCTCAACATCCAGAACGCTGCCGCCGCCAGACTCATCCTCAACATCCCCCACATCACCAGCTACCTAAAAGACCTACACTGGCTCCCAGTCAACAAAAGAGTCACCTTCAAGCTCCTTGCACACACCTACACCGTCCTAGATGATGCGGGACCTGCGTACCTCAACTAACGCCTCGCATTCCACATACCCAGAGACCTATGTTCTGCCCAACTGGTCCTGGTTACTGTCCCACATATCCGCAAGACCACAGCTGGATGAAGATCCTTCTACCTTGCAGCAAAGACCCCACCTCATGCAATCGCCGTCACTGCCTCACTTCAGGAAGGACCTCAAGACCTGGCTCTTCACCGGAACCACAGAGCCTTGACGTCCCTGCGCCCCCCACCAAGCAACATGAGACCCTTACAAGTGAGTAGTCACATTCTGCAAGATACTGGTTGATTGATAAGTAAGTAATGGGGAGGCTCCAAGCCTGCCTTTCTTAGCAGTTCTTTTTTTTTTACAATAGCTTTCACTAGCAGTGCATGCACGCTCTAAGCGAAACCTATAAAACTGTTTCCTAAAGATAAGCAGGGGAAGGATATAACTCATCCAGTGAGACACACCATAAAACTGCTACGCAACAAGGAAGGGACAAACACTAGAAGAGGAAGGTGTGTGTTAAGTGGGTATGCTCCTACTGGGTCTCTGACTTCAGAAAGAGTCCCTAGATTATTGCCCTCAACTTTACAAGAAAAAGCACTAACCAATTTCCAAACAGTGGCTTAAGTTAATCCATATAAACAATCCAGTCCCTTTCTACATTTCATGTGTTTTACTTCATCTTGCATTCCCTATGATTATTTGTTTTTTCCAAATGTTCCGTGTGTAATTTATTTTCCCCAAGCAACATATGACTCATGTGGTACATACTGTGAACTGAGTCACCTCCATGTGTCCGAGCAAGTTGAGTTTGTGGGTGGATGTTTGTGACCGGGCACGACACAGCTCTGGGGAAGGGAAGTGAAAGGCAGTGTGATTTTCTCCCAATGCCTGCCACTGGTTCAAAAACGTGGTAAAATGAAATCCACGGCCAATCTGTGGCCTCTCTAAGAGCAAACAGCGATAGTCACATATGTGACCATTGTAATTGTGTGTAAGGGTGTTCACAGCCGTCAAAATATTGACACCACCAAAGAAAAAGAAAATTAGGTGTATTTTGGGAGGGGTGAAGTGGATATATATGAAAGGAAGTACATGCAGAATAAGAGTGTGAAAAGATGTGCTGAAGCAGAAAGAGGTGAGTCAAGCAGATGAAAAATTTTCAGAAGTATGCAGGTATAAAAAGGGCAAAAGTGTCTAACAGTGAGAGACTACAAATGAAATTGGTGTGTAGGGGAGTTCATGAGTGAATAAGACACTCCAAAGACTGCTACCAGTTTCACAGACCTTAATGATGTTTAATTCAGTCGCGTTTTCCGAAATTAAACATTTTCAGTTCTGTTCATTCACAGCAAAATTGTTATTTATTACTGCTAACAAGCATTGGCAAAGCCAATAGGGCTGGCTTGTTTTAAGCGCATGTCCATTTTGGTGTTAGATGCTTCGATCAATAACAGAAAATTCACAAAAAAATGCAGTGGGAAGCACGGAATTTTAGTTTACAGTTTTTATGCCAAGGAGTTGGAATGATTCCTAGTTATACTTTTTGGTGAAGAACCTTTTAGAGACCCTTTTCATCCAACTTAAAGCACTGATAGTCTATCTCTGCAGGTCCTGTCCCTACCACCTTTGTAATAAATAAACAAACATCCTCAGTCATTTTCATCTAGGGCTGTGGTACTCAAAGTCCGGCTCGGGGGCCGGATGCGGCCCTCCTGACCCTGTTCACATGCGGCACCCAGCTGAATTACTGCACTGGGCTACTGTTTACTTCAGACAGCACTAACCAAAAAGATGTTAAGTACACGAGCAAGCGTTTGTTTCCACGCTAACTGGAGTAAAAAAAAAAAAAAAAAAAAAAAAAAAAAAAAAAAAGAAGCAAAAAAGGTGTCCTCCAAAACTTTACTTTGGGAAGTTGCCGAGGATCAACCAATTTGGTCAAGTGGGTAAGCCATGATTGATCCTACGTTTTCTAGTTCCACATTGTGCAATGATATTACATTTTAGTTCAATTATCAAGATACTTCCTTTTTACACTTGCCTCTCCCATGGTAGGGATGTAAATGTAATGTAATGTAAATTGATACTTGTATTGCGCACTACTCACCCGCAAGGGTCTCAAGGCGCTTGTACGAATACCGCTGTGGAACTCATCCTGGCTTTCCCTGTGAGGTGTCCACTCCTGGGCACCCCCAAGGTGGAGGCCAGGCAACCTTAGCATTGTGGGGGCCGTTGTGGAGATTAAGCAAGCTATTGCCCAGAGTTGCAGAGTGGGACTCCATGATTGGAATAGGCACCGAGGCGAGAATTATCAGGTCCGTGGAATTTTTGAGCCAAAGACCCGCCGAGGCGTGGAATTGAACCCTGGTCCCGGGCTAGACCTCTGCATCAGGGTCTGCCGCTCTAACCATTGAGCCAACAGAGAATGCGTATACCTTAGTGCAGTAGAAGGATAGCAACTCTGATACAGAAGAGCACAGTGTTGTCACATCTACGACTTATCGAGAGACTAGGGGTTAATTTAGAGGGCAGTATGGAATGAATCCCACAAAATAACTCCTTGATCCACTGATCACATCATGTCCATCATTCGCTTCCCCAACACCCACCTTAACCTCCCACAAAGCCCCACTCCCACTGTGCTGGCATTAATGTGGCCCTCAGGCACACAACAGAGCATACTATTGGCTCCTGGGGAAATGTTTGCAAGTACCCATGATCTAGGGAATGACTGTAAGAGGTGTCATGCAGGCAGCTCTCCATCCTCCTCAACTCTCATTCCTGTTTTTAGGCCAACAAGACAGAGTGGCTGACGCAACTATTCGACAGATGATAGAATGAAATGAAAGTTTTCTGTAATCACCACAAACTTAACATAACTCCATCACTAAGCACTGTGGCCCCATAACTTCATCACTAAGCACTGTGGCCCAACACAAGAGCACCATTCCGGTAACTCATGTATATCGCTTCACACATAGGCTTAGCAACTGTCTTCCAAGGAAACACCACCACGTCGTTCGATAGTGCCTTCCTCACCCGCAACGGGCAACGACGCGAATTCTAAATGCAGGTGCAATGGAATACCTAGAATCTGGCTGTGAAGGGCCGGGGAGAGCGCAAGGTGTAGTTGGAAAGATCCCAAAGTAGGCGGCCTCTTCTGACCTCCCAGCGCATATCCTGTGACGCACGAGCCTCTCGGTTGCATTATTTCTGTGCTCTCGGTTTCTGCATTGATGGATTCTCCGAGGGTCTCTGGAGGGCGTCGGTGGTATGGAACACCTCTGTCCGATGGCTGTGAGACACAAACTTCCGCGGTGCACAGTTCGACGCGCGTTACATATGAAAATCAAAACAAGCCAAACATGAGAAGCAACAAGTATGGCGTAAGCCTGGCATTCCCGGTGCAACATGCCTGAGCTGGGAGCTGGTGGTTTCGGGACTGCGGACTGAAGGTGGGGGTGAACCAGGACTGGGCACTGATCCAGACCTGCACCGAGAGGTGGCTAATGCCAGGGGGCGGAGTCTGCACTGTGGGGATGGATTCAGGGCTCCCTCGAGGCGGTGGGGTGGGGGCGGCTCTGAGGTCTGCAACTAGCAGGTGCATTCTTCCGGAGATGGCATCTGTTTTCTCGGGCTTAAGGCATATATGGCCTGGGAGTGGATGCCATGTTTTTAGGGTGGGTTCAGGCGTGCGCATAGGGATTGAATTCAAGCATGTAACCCAAGGTGGATTCTGTGTTCAGTAGGGGGTTCAGCGTCCTGAGAGGGAGTTTCTACTGTGACGATGGATTAGAGCCAGCGTCGGATTCGTAATGCGGACATTCGGGCAATGCCCGAGGGGCCGGTGTCCAAGTTCTGCTGTGGGCTGCTTTTTTGAGCAGTCTGGGGGGGGCTATTTGGACGCTGTCTATTGTTCGAATACAGCCAGCGGCCCAGTGGGTGTCTGAGTGGCCTCTCTAGAGGCAGATGGGCGCTCATAACCTCCATTTAGCAACAGGCAGAGGTGTCACTTCCTTTGTCTCGCTGGCCGGCCTATTAATGTGTGCTCATACTGAGCGGGGGTAGGGGGCCTGAATAGAAGTGGCCTCACTTGTTTCACCAGTGTAAACTAACGCGTGCATTTTTTTACTCCCCCCAACCTCCTAAAGTTTTTTTTTAATAAGATTACACCAACACAGAGATATGAGGAATGTTTATGAAAATGAGTGCCGATTTTTTTTTTATGCGGGCCCGGGACGATTTTCATTCCCAATGCAACCCTGATTAGAGCACTGTGCCAAGTGGATGGATTCAATATTGTGACCGAGGATTACTCCGCGTTCTTCGGGGTAGATCAGACACGACGAGAGGGTAGATTCAGGCAGTATACTCAGAGGGTGGATAAGATTCAGTATTTTGCTATCGATTCCTGTTTGCGCCCATATCCTACAGAATACGGATTAGGCAACCCTTTCGGTGGCAGCCCCCATGTTGGATAGGAAAAAGGGGGCTGCGTACACCTAGGCCCAGGTTGTGCTAGGAACCCCAACCTATCAATGAATGTGCATTCTCCCTCCTACAACATCTGGGTGCCTGCTCCTTCCGGTCCGTACTGGTGACGTGCACATTGCACCCACCCACGACTGATGTAAACAATCGATGGATTTGTTTATACATGAGGTACCTACGTGAACTCCAGACGATGGCTGGTGGGCATTATAGGTTCTTGCACGCAGGAAAGACGTGACATCAACTGGTGACAGACCTTCACCCCTCATCCCGAGCCTCGGATGACAGCGCCGGTAAATTGCGTAAATCGAGGTACAGAGGGGTACGTACACCCCTCTTTTGTACAAAAACCCAACGCCCTTCGTAAACTGGCTGCACCTGCCAGAAGTTTTGAGTGTCCCGCTCCCACAGAGTACAGACGGGTACTTTTTAACAAAACATAACAAGAAAAAAAAACCTACAGGTTGAAGTCCAAAACTATCCTTCAACCTCCGAGTGAGAGTTTAAAGGAGCAGAGACTCGATCACCAAGACTTTCGTACGGGGATGCAGGAAATGTTGCCTTCCTCTTAATCCACTCTCCCCAAACAAGCAGACTTCTCTCCCCAAACAAGCAGATTCCGAGACTTTTCCTCCCCAAAACGGGGGCAATTCCAAACTGACAGCAGCCTTCATTGCGGGTATAGAACACATTGCACCACAAGTTTCTCAATCTGCATCTGCTCCACCCGTCTCCCGGCCATGACCGAATTTGACCTCCTTGGGTCGCCCATTTTAGCGCCAACTTCATCTCCTCCACCAACCGAACTTCTTCTGCCGATATCCTCTCCCACCCCCTTCTTAATCTCGTCCTTCGCTTTCCACCGTATTTACCCGCTCTCTCTCTCTCTTGCTCAACAATTAACTTTTCTTGCTAGAACCCCCTCACCTGCTTCCTCCTCCGGGCTCTCTGCAGCGCTCACCTGAGCCGCACTTCCGGTGTGACACACCTGCCTCGATCAAAACGGAGGACGGACTAACGAGCGTTATACCTGGGCAGAGACAGAGGAAGGACTAACGAGAGGCTCGGGACAGACACCTGCTTCGATACAGAATGAGGACTAATGGGAGCGTGCGCTGACCCGCACAACCATTATTTATTTATTTAGTTATGTGGTATTATATAGCTTGGGAATTACGCACATATGTTAGAGCAATGCTTGAAATAGAAATAAATGTACTCCTTGTACCAGTTTTCTGCAAGAAGTGCCGGTACTCTCCCAGGGTTGGATTGGGATTACAAATCGGCCCGGGCATGCATACAAAAATCGTCCCACATTTGCATAATGCCTTTCCTCAAATCACTGCTTCAGCGTAATTGTACATAAAAGGGGGGGGGGGGGGGTAAAAAAAATATGCAAGCATCAGTTTACACTAGTGAAACACACCTGAAAACAAGTGAGGCTACTTCTGCTCAGGCCCCCTGCCCCCCTCAGTATGCCTACATTAATGGGAGGCCCAGCGAGAGAAAAGGGGTGACACCTGTACCTGTTGCTGCTATACCGGAGGTAATGAGTGCCCATCTCCCTTCAGAAAGGCTACTTAGACACCCACTCGGCCGCTGGCGGTATAGTTGAACAACAGAGACACCGCCCACATTGGCCCCCAGGCTGCTCAAACGCAGCCCTCAGGTGGAACTCGGACCCCGGCCCCTCGGGCATTGCCCGAATACCCCCGGTTACCATCCACTAAAAGAATCTCAGCAGTGCTGAGAAGTGCCAGTCCCTCTAAGATCAAAGAGTGCCGGTAGTAACTGACACTATCTGCCCATCTAAAGCAATGTGTATGAGTGTTAAGTCAGGAAGAGTCAATAAAGGTGCTTAGAGAATCATTTATTAACCCGTTTGCTGCTTCGAACGTTCAGTGCCAGTGCTGAACGTTTGAAGAAACGGGTGCGGCCGCGTCGGCCGTTGGACGTGTGCAGCACCAGGGAGGTAGCTCGCGCGACGTCCAACGGCCGACGGCAGCAGCGAAGGGGTTAAGATAGAATAATAATAACAAAAGCCCACAGGTACAGGGAAGAGCAGATCCTCAAGGAACCGGATAAACGGGCATCAATGCCCAACATTCTATGACATCACATATATATTATCTGAGTGTTCTATGATGAGATATGCAGGGAAATATACAGAGATTGGCTAATGGGGAAATAATGCAAATGGGACAGATGGAACTACAATGAAAACAAAAGAAAGGTTAACCCCTTCAGTGCTGCGCGAATTTCGCTGCAGTGCTGAAGGGTCATAAATCACATTGACTCATGACGGAAATGTTCCGTCATCAGCACCGGAGCACCGACGCTGATGACGGAACCGTTCCGTCATGAGCATGGAAGGGGTTAAATGCAGAGTACATCTCATTTTTTTCCGAGAAGAAAGTATGAATCAATACATAAAAAAATCTTCAAAACGTTCAGGCAAAGTCATGGATCTACCATAAGAATTTTGTGCTGCATTTAAATTAGAACAAGTAGTGGGTGTGATGGAGCAAGGATTTGCACGTAATGCGACTTGCTTGTAATCAGTCCTCTCGATATAACGTTAATGTACTAATCAACATGTTTGTATTATTAATATCGCATTACACGACATCTGAGGGAAGCTTGCATATGTGCTTTTACTAATGATAAACCGCTTGCAATAATATGGCCGCTGCTACTCGGGATTTCCTACTGCGCATGCGCCTGTCATACTCATGTGACATGGCGTCTTTCTCGCTTGGAGGGAAACTTTTGCTTCTGCGCATTAAAACTAAGATGGCTGCTCTGTGTTACCGCATGCATGAAGCTTGCACTGCTGCTTTTGCTAAGCCGTTTGTTCTGCTTAACACTAACGCAATAGTTAAATATAAAATAATGGGAATAGAGTAGTGATAAGTGGTATACAGAACATTCATTTATTCTTTGTTCTAAAACTGTTTATCTTTTATTTTTTACATATAACATTTGGGCCTGATGAAACCCCACTGCACCCATTTTGAACATGCGCACAAGACTCCAAAAGCTCAAGAGTCACTGGCATTGAATGGAAGCCAAGTCCAAAACTTGCGAGAAGATGTGCCTGGGAGCGTGAACTTTCAACCCCAGGAGAGGAAGCTGGACTGTACAATACTGAACGCTATTGTTACTGATTGATACATTCATTGCTGGGTGGAATAAAAGTGCATGGGAAATCGATAATTCTTACGGGTTCTGACTGTTAGCTGCAGAGAGGGAGTAACGCAGGCATTGCAACTTTAACTGCGGGTGCCGGTCTTAGCTTGTGGTGGTCCTGTCCTGATCCAATTTGGCTTTACCCGTCCTGATTCTGATCTGCGCCTGTCTGCCTTTATGGTGCCTGTAGCTATTTCTTTTTCAACTATTCTCTGTTGTACATTCATCTCATTGTCGTTAATTTCTTTACACATAGTGTTTTTTCTGAACCAATCTCATATTTTAGGCATAAGTATAGTGTTACAACTTCTTCCTCTCATTAAGTAAAATGGAGAATGATCAGGTATGTCATTTTTGGTACTGTTGTAGCTGTTCACTTTGTCACGGATATACTTTTTCACTGGTAGGTTAGACGTAATACCTAACTGTAATCCTTCTTTGAGAAAGTTGTTCATGCGCTCAACTTGACTATTAGAAGAAGGACTATACAATGGTGTTTTTTCTTGTTTTATAACATGTTGTACTAAAAAGTCAGTCATTTTCTGTGACACAAGTTGAGTACCATTGTCTGATAACAAAATTTTAGGTTGACCTTCAATAGAAAATATTTTTAATAGAAATTCAATTGTCATCTCAGTAGAAATATTAGAAATAAACTCATAATGAATCCATTTTGAGTAGTAGTCAGACAAAACCACCAAAAATTTGGAGTCATCATTTACTAAATGGAATGGTCCTGAAAAGTCAATTGCAACTTTAATCCAAGGTCATTCTGGTATTTCGACAAGGTGCATTTAATTTTTACTTTTTTTCCAATGTTTGTCTGCTTTGATACATTGTACACAATGATCAACATGTGAGTTTACATCAGCACTCATTCCTGGCCACCAGTAGTAATTTTTCATAATTTTCTTGGTTGCAGTTGAACCAGGATGCCCTTTATGTGCTAAACTAATTAATTTGTTTCGCAATTGATGCGTTGGAATAAAAAGATCATGTCTTTTGAGAAACCCATTTTCAACAGTCAATTCATCAGATATTTGTGTTCCTGATTTAAGTTTCTTTTTTTTTTTTTTAAATCTGTTTATTAGCATAGTAAGTAGAGCAGGTACATACATATGTGAGCACAATCGTAATCAGGACAATACATGTATGTAACCGCTTAAAGCATATAAGTATATAAGATCAACGATTTGACTTTTTGTTGCTCAGAGCCATAGTAACTAAACCATCCAACGTCGTTCCCTACCCTCCCTCCACCCACAGTAATCCCTCCCAACACTCTCTACGTTTGCGTACAATCACATTATTTGCATCTGGGTCACCCGTGGTATTTTGACATGTAGCTTTTTTCTATAAACACAGGTAGGTTGAGGGGAATAAGTCGATGGTCCGGGGGACCCGTACCCCATCACAGTGCACCTTGGGCCGTGAAGGTCCATGAGAGGACTAGCCCCGAATGTTCATCCTATATGTGGGGAGTCTTGGGTATCATCATCATCCCCATTATCCCCCATTTCAAACGCTCCCATTATGATAAACCAATCTAGTGAGATCTGTGTTTTTCGGAGTCCCCTATGTTCCTCTCGCTGTAAAGCCTCGCTTTCTGCCTTGCCCCATCTCAGTACTTCAGCTTTCCATAGTTCAGGGTTGGGTGGCGTGGATGACTTCCACCTCATCGTGATTGCCCGCTTCGCTATCAATAGGGCCATGTCTGCAAAACGTGCCGCCACGGTTCTAGTGCGCGTTGGCGGTCCCAGCCCTAACAGGGTATGTTCTGGTGTAGGGGAGTGGGACAGGGCGCCAGCTCTCTCGAGTGAGTCATGGACAGTGGTCCAATAATATCCCAACTTAGGGCAGTGCCATAGCATGTGTAATAATGATGCGTTATCAGCTTCACATCGGGGGCAGGTGTCATCAGCGTCAGGGAACATTACATGTATGCGGTGTGGGGTCAGGTATGCTCTATGTAGCAGCATCAATTGAATAAACTTAAACTTGGGGTTTCTAGCAACCTTCCTAGGAAACTGAAGGATACGCTCCCACTCTTTGTCTCTCAGGGGCCTGCCGATATCTCCCTCCCATGCCGTTCTGAGCGGCAACAGTGTGATAGCCCTCCCCTTTTTGATGCTAGAAGTGAGCCATTTGGTCAGATGGCCGTCCGCACCCATGAGGTATTGCATAGCTATGAGAGGGTTTGTGATAGGCTCCTGTCCTTCAGGCGACCACTTGCATGAGATATAATGGCGAAGGCCTGCATGTAAAAGAAATGAGCCCCTAGGGACGCCACGCGTGGCCCTAAAGTCCTCGAATGATAGTAGGCGTCCCTCGTCAAACAGGTCGCCCACTTGCGACAACCCCGCGTCATGCCAGGGCACCAGCTTATTCGTCGTGAGTGTTCCCGAGCCCAGTGGGATACCCAGTAGTGGGATCGTGGGGGAATGAGACGTCCTGGGGGATGCGTACCTTAGTGCCTTCCGCCAGTACATCACCGCCAACCGGAGGAGTGGTGGGGCGTCTCTCGGTAGATCTGATCTAGGCAAAAGTAATGTATGTACCCTCCCTTTGGCATGGTCATCCTCCGACACATTGATCTCGTGGAGATTGCGTCCTGCTATCCAGTAGGCCAGCCATTGCAGTTGGCACGCGTAGTTATAAGCCCTAAAGTCCGGTAGGCCCATACCACCTGATTCGGAGGGGAGTTGTAGTTTAGCGAGGCCTATGCGTCTGCGCCCGTGTCCCCATACAAGTTCCGTGAGTAGTGTGTCAAGAGTATTAAACGTCGCCGCTGGGATCAGGAACGGCAGATTAGTGAAGTGGTATATGAGGCGGGGAAGCATCACCATTTTGGAAATCGCCACTCTGCCGGCTACGGTTAGGGGTAACGTTAGCCAGAACTGGATCTGTTCTTTCAGTGCCCTAATGGCCCTCCCAAGGTTGCCGTCTATCATCATATCTGCCTCCCTGTAGATTTGTATTCCCAGGTAGCGGAAGGTGGCATCCGCCATCTGGAATACGTGGGGGGCGAATGATAGAGGAGTAGATAAGCCCGTGGTTACAAAGGCGAAGCCATAGGACTTAGATTCGCTGATGGTGAGGCCAGAGATTGCCCTGAATTCCTCAAAGATTTTAGGTATAGGGCTCAAGTCGCCCCGTAAATCCCGGAGGTATAATATGATGTCATCTGCGTAAGCGGATACAATGTGCGCCGTCCCGTTTCTCTGAACACCACAGCGGGGGGCCAGTGTCCTGAGCTTGCAGAGCAGTGGCTCAAGGGCGAGGATAAATAGGAGAGGGGAGAGCGGGCAACCCTGTCGGGTGCCCCTCGCTATAGCTATGGGTCCGGAGATGTGGCTGGATGTACGCACTCTAGCCGTGGGGAGGGTGTAAAGTAATCTGACCCAGGCAATGAATTCGGGTGGTATCCCGAATTTCGTCAGTGTGGCAAACATATAGTCCCATCTAAGGGAATCGAACGCCTGCCTCAGGTCCAGAGAAATGCAGCCCTCCGAGCTCGTGCCCAATCGGTTGCCGAGCATCAGCTGGGCCAGTCGCCTGAGATTCATAGCCGTATTGCGGCCCGGTACAAAACCACATTGGTCCGGATGGATCAATTGTGGTATGAACTGCACGAGTCTCGATGCCAGCACTTTGCTCAAGATCTTGAAGTCAGTATTGAGGAGGGATAGGGGCCTGTAATCGGCCAACTGCAGCCCGTCTTTGCCAGGCTTTAAGAGGGATGTGATCAACGCTTGCATGGATGATTATGGCAGGGAGGCTGTCCGTTTAGCTTCCAAATAAATAGAGTGTAACCGTGGGGCCAGGAGATCAAGGAATGTCGCATGGAACTCGGCCGGGAGGTCATCCGTTCGGGGAGCTTTGTTCTTCGGGAGCGCTCGTATCGCTTGCCTAATTTCCGCTACCGAAATGGTGCGCTCCAGATCTTTGCATTGTCTGTCGGTGAGTCGGGGGAGGTCTAGATCGTTCAGAAAGGTCTCGAACTCGGTCTCCGACAGGGGCTGGGGGGGGCTGTACAGCGTGGTATAGTAGTCCTTAAACGCTGTATTTATCCCTATTTGAGTGGAAGTCGGGCTACCTGTCTGGTCTAGTATTTCCAGGATCGGATGGCAAACTGGGGAATCACGTAGAAGGCGGGCTAGTAAGGGACCGGCCCTATCTGCCTGTGTATGCTGTCTATTCGTGTATTCTCTGTAATCTAGAAGCCGCAGGTCTTCCAGCAGCTCTGCATGTCTAATGTGGGCTTCCTGTAGTGGCGTGAAAGGTGCATTTGTGCCCGCTGCCTCACCCTCCAGGGACGCTAGTGAGCCCTCTACTTCTTTCAATTGCTCAAGCACCACCCGCTTCATACCCACTCGGGTAGTCATCGCCGCCCCCCTGAGACAGACCTTAAAAGCGTCCCATTCTAACTGCCGGGAGCTGGCCGTATTCACATTTGTGGAGAAGTAGGTTTCTATAATGTCGGACAGGGATGACCGGAAGACCGAGTCTTCGAGGAGATCCGGAGACAGTCTCCAGGTCGGGATAGGGGTCAGACGCCTGCCCCATTGCCAAGTGAGCTCAACGGGGCTGTGATCGGACAGAGTTTTCCCCATGTGTTGTGTCCGGACAATTGAGGCTGTGAGGGAGCGGGAGCAGAAAACATGATCAATCCTGGTGTGGAGTTGGTGGGGTGGGGAGAAAAAGGTATATTCTCTCTCTCGGGAGTGCGCGCTGCGCCATGCGTCTGCCAAATCCCAACCCTCAGCCCAACGTGTTAAAGCGTCTGCCTGTTTCCTGCTCTCAGTGGCCTGCAAGGGGGGGTGCGACCTATCTAGTGTAACATCAAGCACAGCATTAAAATCTCCCCCAATTATCCATCGGTGATCAGCCCAACCCGCAAGCACTCCATTTATAGTTGACAAAAACTCCGTTTGACCTGCATTAGGTGAGTACACACAACCAAGTACAATGGCATCCCCATCCAACAGTCCCCGCACAAACACATAATGGCCTTCCAGGTCAATTCTCTGCTCCAGCATCTGGAAAGGGACAGAGTTGCGAAGCCAAATCGCCGCCCCCCTGGAGAACGCGGAGTAGGAGGTAGCGAAAAGCTGCCCTCTCCATTTCTTGCGGAGTTTCATGTTTTCATCATTGTTCAAATGTGTCTCCTGGAGGCAAGCAATTTGTGTCCCCCTGCGGTTTAGTTGAGCCAAAATTCTATGGCGTTTATGCACCGATCCCATGCCCCTCACATTCCAGGTGCACAATTGGTAAACATTAAGAGGCCCCATAACCGTCCGTGTGATGCGTTATACTGAAGCACCTGGGTGACCACGTCAGTTCAGTGTTGCTACAAGGTGAGAGTGTCCTACGAACATGTAACCCCTTAACAATAAGGTTCCCAAACCAACGGGCTCGGGAGCCAAACCAAGGTGCCCAACGTGAGCACAAGACAGTCAGATGTGTGCATACTGGGGGAAGTAGGCCTCTGGTAACTGTCACTTTACGGCCTGTATGGGCATGGTAGCCCTCGGAAGGGTGGTCCTGTAAGCAACCCACTACACCTGAAGAAAAGGATCAGTCATACGTTACCACCTGGAGGGGATCAATCGTGTTGCTACTCAGAACTCCGCTGCCATCTGAGCTGTGATCTTAGGGAATAGCGGTATGCTGTCCACTGATCCGGACACCTCAGTGTGGGTGTCGGTGGTGGCGGTGATTCCGTCTCCAGTCGTTCCCGCGTCGTGAGCGGCCAGCGCCTCCTCCGTTAGCCGCATTCGTGGTGACGGATGACCCGCCGAATGACCTCTGGAAGGGTGCGTTTTCGTCGGCGTGGCCTGCGAAGGATGGCGTCCCAAATCGGAAGCGTTGTTCCGTCTGTCCGGTGGGCTCCCGCGACCACCGCTGTGACGATCTGCAAGTGGGTCTTGAGAGTTCGGTGGAGTCAGCGTGACCTCCATCCATTCCTCTGCCTCCTCCGGTGAATCGAAGAAATGAGATTTGTTGTCATGTAATATCTTGAGCCTGGCGGGGAACAGAAGTGCATACTTCATGTTTCTGTCTCTCAATTTGCGCTTCACACCCAGAAAGGTGGACCTGGCTCGTTGCACTGTGGGCGTGAAATCAGGATATACTGAGATGTTTTTATCCTCGAATCGTATCGGCGCCTTCTCTCTAGCCGCTCTTAGAACAGTGTCCCGATCTCTATAATGGAGAAGGCGTGCAATCAAGGGGTGAGGGGGTGCCCCCGCCAGGGGAGGTCGCGACGGCATGCTGTGTGCCCGTTCCACACTGTATAGGGCTGTGAGATCTTCCTGACCCACCAGTTTTCGCAGCCAGTCCTCCACGAATTGGGTGGGATTCCTCCCCTCGCTTCTCTCCGGAATTCCCAAAATGCGGACATTATTGCGGCGGGCACGCCCTTCCGCATCGTCCACCCTGTCCCGGAGGTGTCTGAGTTGTTTCTCTACGTTCTCTAGCCACGTGGAATGCTCAGTCTGCTGCGGTATGAGGTCGCTCAGCGCTATCTTCTGTTCAGAGACCCGCTCTGCCAACTTATTATGGTCAGCCCGCAGTAGGGATAAGCCAGTTGCCATACTGTCTATACGCGATTCCAGTGCTTCACGCGACGCGCGTATTTCATTCAGGATAAGGTCCAACTTGGCATCCTGGGATCCCTGTCCGGTCGGCGGGATGATGTCCGCGTTCGAAGAGGCAAGCGGGTCCTCGGAGCCCGTGAACTGCATGTCCGTCGGAGCGCCCTGGTTTTGGGGCCTGCCCCGGTGTTTGCCCATCGACCTCGTGTGCAGGGTGGCGCCGAAGCAGCTGCAGCCGACAGCCGCAACCCCTCCAAGTGTGCACTCAGGGAGGCAGGCAGAGGCTGTGGGGGGTCCGAGCTGCGGTAGGGTAAAGCAATGGCGGTGGTGCGGCGCAGGCCCCAGTGGCGGCAGAGCAGTGGCGGTCCGCGAGCCCTCCGTGTGTGCCACCTCGCGATGAATTAACGTGTTGCGCCCGTTATCATGTGGTCCAGGGGGGTAAAGGACGCGCCACAGCAAAGACCCAAGGTGGGCCCCCCACAGCCCCAGTGGGCAGACAAGATGACGCTGGCGGGGTGGCCTCGATGGCGGGTCGTTCCTTGTCCCTGAGCGCAAGGCGCAGCCAGAGAGAAGCTGAGCCCACAGGTCCGACGGAGGGCTGCACTCTCCACTCGTCCACTGACCTCACTCGTGGCGCAGGTGGCGCTGGTGGCGTGGGCGCCGCCGTTGATGTAGGCGGGCTGCAAGCTGGTCCAGGGGGGGCTCCGTGACCCGGGCGTGCCCGTAACAGCGTAAGCCGGCTGAAGGTTAAAGCTGGTTGGGGGGAGGCAGCGGGACTACGGGCAGAGCAGGGGCCTCCACTCACCTTCCGACGCCTTGGCAGGGGTCGCGGCGCTCCTCCGATCCGGAGATCCGACCAGGATGCGGCAATGGTCCGGAGCAGGACGGGCAGGCCACGCAATCGAGGCCGGGGCTTCACACTGCGCCGCAGGCCGCAGGAACACCACGGCTTCGTTGCTGGTACAGCGCGGTGCGGGGGAGTCAGCACCTCACCGCTGCACTCCGCTGGCACTCGGAGACTCCGTGGGCAGGTTTCAGGTGGGTTGCAGGCAGGAATGTCAGGATTAATTGCTCGTATGCAGGGCTGAGGACGGAGCTCCGGGACTACACGTCCACCATGTTCGACACTTGGCCACGCCCCCCCCTGATTTAAGTTTCTTATAGGAGGCCATTTGTTGTTGAGATATCCAATGACTTGTCTTAAAATACTGTCTTTTTCTTGTGATTCACACCATTCTTTTTCAGTAACATTTCCTTCACACATGATGGTGGCATCAATGTGTGCAACTACACATTCGGTATCTTCTAAACGTATGTTTTCTGTCTCAGTGACAGGTAAACGTGACAAACAGTCAGCACGGCAATTCATACCCCCTGGAATATACTTTATTTTAAAATTATACTCCTGTAATTTTGACAAAAGTCTCACTAGTCTGGACACTGTTTTTCCGTTGCCTCTACCGCTAACATCCATCATATGTATTAGGGGTTTGTGGTCAGTAACTAATTCAAATTCCTTGCGCCATAGATATGTTTTCAGCTTATCTACAGCCCATACACATGCAAGAGTTTCTTATTCTATAGTACTGTAACACTGTTCTGCATTCTTCAACCTTCTTGAAATAAATGCAATGGTGTGTTCTTGTTCACCTTTCTTTTGACAAAATACTGCACCGATTCCCACTGCACTGGCATCAACAGTTATTATGTTTTTTTTAGTAGGATCATATGGATATAGAGCTGGTGCTTCAACAATAGACTTCTTTATTACATTAAATGCCACCTCTTGTTCCTCACAGCAATCATATTTTATGCCTTTGCGCAATAATTTTTTCAATGGTTCTACCATATCAGCATATCCAACAATGAAACTTGCATAATATTCGCTAAGCCCCATAAATGATTTTAATGCATCTTTATTTTCAGGTTTAGGTGCTTCTCTTATAGCTTTAACTAAGTCATGTTTAGGTTTTATACCTTCTGAGCTAAGCACATGTCCTAAATACTCAATACTGTCTTTCAAAAATGTGCACTTATTTTTAGAGACAGTCATACATCTTTCTTTGAGTACATTTAGAACTTTATTCAATATGACATTATGTTGTTGAATTGTGCTTGCATGCACCAAAATGTCGTCTTGGAATTTTTCAGCTCCACTCATATTTTCGAACAACATATCAATCAATTTTTTGAAAACGCTAGCTGTGGAGGCTAGTCCAAAAGGTAACCGTACATATCTATATACAACGAAAGGCGTTACAAAAGTCGTGAGGTCTTTAGAATCTTCAGATAAACTAATTTGGTGGTATGCTGACCTGAGATCAATCAAGGAGAAATACTTTGATCCGGTAGTGGATGCTAATATTTCTTGCACCTTAGTCAATGGGTTGCAGTCAATGACTATATTTTTATTGAGTGATCTCAGGTCGGCACAGAGCCTAATGTCTCCTGTCTTTTTTTTAGAAACAGCTATTGCTGATACCCATTCGGATGAGTTTGTAGGTTCAATTATGCCCTCCTCACATAATTGTTTCAATAACTTTTTCAATTCCTTTCTCACTGAAAGTGGTACAGTCCTCACTTTGTGTGTTAAGGGAATGGCATGCTCTTTTAGTTTGATTCCGTGTTTAAATCCCTTTACACATCGTATTTGTTCTTTGAAAACATCTTCATTGTTTTTTAAAACAAAATATAAAGTATTCATCTCATTGGGTGTGCTCACAAAGTTTACATTATTTTCATCCAAAACAATAGGATCTTCTGCACCTGGTTTCAAAATCACTCCTAGTTTGGCTAAGTCTTTCCAACCTACCAGGTTACGTCCCCTTTCTGCAACATATATTTTTTTATTAATAACTCTTCCTTTAAATTCAAGGGTATCATCAAAGTATCCAACCATATTAATTTCATATTCACCAAATGCTTTGGGATTAACATCTGTCTCCTTAAGTTGTACGTTATCCCAAGATTCGTAAAAAGTAGTGTCAGATATTATTGTGATTGGTGATCCTGAATCAGCCATGACTAATAATTCAACATCACCAATATGAACATTACCAAGAGGACCTCTAATCTTACCATTTTCAACACCTAAGGTCAAAACAATATTTGAACACGTCTTTGTCGAATTCCTCAATGGCATTAACTTTGTTTTATTGTTGGTATTGTACTTAGTATTTCTACATGAGGTAGTTAAATGCCTGACTTTTTTGCATTTACTACATCTTTTACTAATAGCTGGACAACCTTGAAAATCAGCTAGATGACTGCGTGAACCACATCTATAACATGCAATATATTTTACCTCAAAACTTCTTCCACCTTTGTTTCTGTCAGAAGTCTTTTATTCATATTTCTTTTTTTCCTGTAAAGCAAATACATTAGTTGAATTTCCACTTGCAATAGCAAGCTCTTTAGTAGACACTAAGATCTTTCTATGCCCTTAGCTATATCAATAACTTCTTGTAGTGAGGGAATTCTGCAAGCTAACTAACATTCTTGAATCTTTTTAGAAAAACAGTGGAACACAAATTGATCTCTTATATAGATTAAATTTGCAGTTAGTATCGAGAACGTACAAAGCTGCAATATATTCCTCAATGTTTTCTCCCTCAGATTGTTTCCTCATAGCAAATTTAAGTCTGCCAGCCATTATATTTGGCTCCTCTGAAAACTGTTTTTCCATGCGTTTTATTACTTCCTGGTACTCATTAAGAGGTATAAATTGTCCAGGTGCATTTTCGTATTCTGGAAGGCTATCAAAAATTTCTGGCCAGCCGTTCCTAACAATCCAAACATGATGGCTTTTTTCCTCTCTGCATCGTATCCTTTGCCATCAATGGCCACTAGATCATTTTCGAATCCCCTTATCCAATTCTTCCATCTAATGGGAGGTTTTCCTGGCTCACTCAAAAAATGAGCTGGTACACTGATATTATTACTTTGTGCCATGTTTGTATGAATAAACTTTAGTTTTTATACTGAAATACTACTTACTTTAGATTCAGCAATATTATTTTCAGTTCCATTCAAAACTGCCCAATACTAGCAACAAACTTCATATAAATGCGTTCGTAAATTTCAGTCAGTTTCAAAATGGCCGCACGCAGAATGCGTGTGATGTAGGTACGGTGTCTTGAACGTGTCAGAATAACTCTCCTCAAAGACGCGTGTCAGTAAGCAACACGCGCTGAAGAGAATGACTGTTGAACTGCCGATCGCTTAAAACGGCTCCAACAGTAACTTTTGCTTATATCAGTCTAAATGGCATACGCAAGCTTTAAGTACATACCGTAAGGTTTTCAGGATGTATACTTGCGATTTACAGCATTTTCAAAGAATGTGTAAGTCTGTTTTCCTCAATTTAGACGCTGATGAATAAACGTCAATGTAAATAAATACTTTGTCACTGCTGTGGGCTTCTGAGTTTCCCTCATCGCCAAGTTGTTAAGTCAGGAAGAGTCAATAAAGGTGCTTAAAGAGTCATTTATTAAGATAGAATAATAACAAAAGTCCACAGGTATAGGGAAGAGCAGGTCCTCAAGGAACCGGATAAACGGGCATCAATGCCCAACGTTCTATGACATCATATATATATTACCTAAGTGTTCTATAATGTCATATGCGGGGAATGATACAGAGATTGGCTAATGGGGAAACTATGCAAATGGGACAGATGGAACTACAATGAAAACAAAAGAAAGGTTAAATGCAGAGTACAGCAATGAGGTTTTCACAATATAAGTAGCACCGTGTATAGGAACAATAAATCACACCTGCTGTTACATATTGAGTGTCATTGGGTCAAGATGTAAACAGGTATGAAGGTAAGCATCACTTGGCGCTGCAGATTCATCGGGTTCAGAGCACCTGGGAGAAGCGGAGAAGAAGAACTCTGCATGAAGGAGAAAAGAGAGCCCTCAAGTGTGTGGGACAGTAGAAGGAATGTGGGTGGAAGAGACATCAGGGTGTTCAGAGGTTGAAGTGCATAACAAAGTATAGAAACTAAGACGAGTGCAGTGAGGATCTGGTCAGCAATTTCAGGGATAGGCAGGAAGCAGAAAGGGAACTGGTGGTGTGAAATTAAAAAAGATTGGAGACATCATTCTCAATAGATCACACCCACTGCAACCACTGACGGTGTGAGTGAAGAAAGCTAAAAGTAAGAGCTGACTTAGAGGAGGATAATCAGGGGGGCAATATATACTGTGTGTTGGAGAGAAAACACCTAATTCGAGTGGGGCCCGGACAGAAACAGAACATTTGGGGTAGGTAGGAAGGGTGGCCAACGTCCCGCCTAATGCAGGTTTGTCCTGCAACTGTGGCTCCCATCTCCCCCGCGCACTATGCAACACCCCTTGCCTGCATTTTAATTCCACATCGCTTTTAACATTCTCAAAGGAGAAGCAAAGCTCTTAAAGAACTGTGAACAAGATAACTGTTGGTGGCAAGGAGGGAGGTGCTGCAGCACATAAGGTGTCCTGCTCAGTGGAGCTTAAGGTGCACAGTCATCAATTGGGATGCAAATTCACCCCCTCCCAATAAACAGCTCTGATAGTGCACAGCATGATGGTGGCTATACTCAAGTCTTCACAGCTGCACACAAATTAAAGGACATTAGTAAATACAGTGAGCAAAATTCTATGTTTGGTGCTTTGCAGTTATGTACACTCTGCCACCTAGGGTGTGATCGCCAAACCAGGGAAATCCTGCTTGGCTTATAAATATCAGAGAAAAATACCGAAGCACACACATCGGTCCAAAGGCATGAAACGCATTCAATGAAAAACAAGTTTCTTTCTGTAGAGTTGCGGTTGTATTGAATGTGATTTATTGTTTCCACAGTTATTCACATTCCTTGATCCGGACGTGTTATCCAGTACAAACAGGCATCTGACACGTGTTTCTTCATAAATACTTTTTCAAGGCTGAACAAGATATTGGCAATCAGCAATGATAGTACTCAGCACATGGGCAGACAGCGCCTTACAGGAAATATCTGTGTGCTCACAACTGCAAGCAATGGCAAGTTTTAGAACAGAGGGCCTTAATAAACCATGGAAAGAAAAGAAGGAAAGCAGCTGGGTCATAAATGACTGCACCACTTGGACTAGTCACAAAGTAAAAATGATATTGCCCACGTCAAATGATTTGCTGCTTGTTGATCATAGAAATGAATATAAGCACTGGTTGGATGAGAGGCAATATAAAACACAAACAATTGGTACGGAAAATCACATGAATACAAAACGTCAGCAGAGAGTCATTTCAGGTCTTTTATTTTCAGATGTGCTTGATATGCGATTGATAGAACCAGCCAATGTGTTTCGCCCAGACATGGGCTTTTTCAGGGCTGTTATGGCATACAATATGTATATAATTTACAATGCTTGAATAAGACCACACAAGACACAGTTTAACGTGCAAGAAAAATAAAGGTTTGAGAAAAGAGGAAAAGAGAGGAGAAGGAAAAAGCAGAAAAGGAGTGATGATAGTTGATAAGATGGTGAAACCGTGGAGGGAATAGGATAGTATGTGAACAGAACAATATGGTGAAAGCACCAGGGACACCATTAGGGTGTACTAAATGTGGCAGGGTAGTTAAAACCGACAAAATCCTTCAGAATGATTAACACAGTAGTTCAAATGTGACACCATAGGTGGAGCTAACTCTAGAAAAGTGCCAGTGCTCAGAGAAAATCTATTTGGATCCTATGGTAGCTAGCTTACCAATAGATGATGGTTTGAATTCGATCCTCAGTAGCTGGGTCAAGAATGGAGTTTAGAAAGAGTTCTGGAAAAAACACTTAAAAATTCCCGTTAGAGATGCCAACAACCCGAATGATAGAATAGAGGCACAGCTTGTGCAATGGTGTGTGCACGACATACCTAGGACGTGGTGTTGAAATCTTGTGTTGGAGAGATGTTCCACGTGTACCTGCAGAGAAATGAACATTGCGTTGAGCACAAAGAGGACCTCCATCGCTAAAAGGTTGAGCACCCTGAGGTTTTGTGTTGCCTAAACTGCATGGTTGATCCCTTTTTCTGGAATCATATGACTTACAATGTATGTCTCACAGCTTGTGGGACACATGCACATGAAACTACTTCCTTTGTTTGACCCCATGTCCAATTTTTGTTTTTACAAACTGAATTTATGGTGCATGGCAACACTTACGTACTTGACTGTTTAGTAATGCTGTTAAATTCATACAGAATGTTTTGTTTTGTGTTCACAATGTATATGGTACCTCTATATTTTTCGAGCGATTCACCAGTACAGTGGAGGGTTTTGGGGTAACATAGTTGTTATATGCAGTGCAAACTCAGCCAAGGTAACTAGCTATGGTGCAAAGACAGGGCAGTAGAATACGGTTCCTAACATGGAATATCTGGGTCCTCACACTGCCACAAATTTGGGGGGGACCTAAACTGTGCGCTAGATCCGGCATTGGACCATTCCGGGGGCCCCGTTTGGGGCCCCGTTTGGCGCCCCTCAGCTGCTACCAGAGCCATCTCAGATGCTGCCATTCAGCTTGACATGCTGGAGATCTGGCGGATGCACTCTACGGGGGAGAGAGGTTTCACTCACTACTCAGCCCTACATGACCTCCACACTAGAATCGACTACTGGTTTATCTCTAGATCTCTATATCCTCAGATTCACGCTTGCGCGATTCACCCCAGCTATTACTCTGACCATTCCCCAATTGTGTTGTACATAAAAAGTCCACAGAACGGGCCTGCCCCTTTCAAATGGGGATTTCCACCATATTCACTGCTGGATAGGGTCTTTATGTCCGAGATGTCTGAGGCCATAGAAAATGTTTTTGAAACAAATATTGGTTCTGTACGCCAGTTCTCCAAGGTGTGGGAGCCCTTCAAGGTCTACATACGTGGGATAGCCATGTCCAAACACTCTGGGGTCCTCCGTTCTCTTAGAAGGAGACAGACCTGTCTGGAGGAACGATTGGTTAAACTTGAGCGAGATGTCCTGTCGGGGGAGGACGACCAGGGCGGGAAAGAATAAAAAACAATCTCTGGAGGAATATCACAATACCGCGGACGACAAAGTTAAACATATGGGAAAATATGCAATTGCCTGAACATACGGGGAGAGAGAGAGGCCTAGTTCAGTCTTAGCAGCCCTGTTGAGAGATAGAAGGGAGTCGTTGGCGTGACCGAATTGCGCGCAGCGAGATGTGAGTTTCTGAGGGATCCAGCCGAAATAGCTAACAGGTTCAACCAGTATCACTCAGACCTGTACCACTCTAGAGCAGCAGCTGATGAGGCAGCGATTTAAGACTACTTAGAACATATCAGGTTGCCGTGGTTGTCCGACGAGCACAGAGAATATTTAATGAGACCGTTAGATGCTGATGAAATACTCGCTGCATTAAATGCAATGCAGGTGGGAAGCTCCCCTGGGCAAGATGGCCTGATGGTCTTGTTTTAGGAGTTTATGGAGTTACTTATCTCCCATTTAATTACACTGTTAGGGGAAGAGGGGAAGATGCCCCCACTATGAGAGAAGCCTTAATAGTTACGCTATTAAAGCCAGGAAAAGCCCCTAGTGAATACTCATCTTTAAGGCCTTTGTCTCATCTCAATGTAGACACCAAAACTATTTGATAAAATCGCATGGTTGTGCACGGAGATCGCTAATTACTGGAGACGAATATTCCATATGCTCAGTGAAATCACCGGTCTGCCGCTGTCCCCGGACCCACTACTGGCGCTACTGGGCTATTCAAAGTGTTCGCCGAAAGAAGTTCGCCGAATAGTAGATATGGGGCTGCTGTTGGCAAAACGCACAATCGATGGCAGCCCCCACTGTCACTGACTGGTCTAAAGACGTTATATTGCAATACGCAATCAGAACTGTATAGTGAACTACTTCCTCCCCAGAGCCAACCTAAAAGCTTTTGGGGCCTGTATCGGAGTTACTTGGCTGGAAGAGAGACGAGCGAGTCCGGACAAGAGGGCCCGGATTGAGGATCTTGTTCAGTTGCTCAAATTGTATATTACCATGTTATTCGACGCACATGTTGCTACTCTGTTACTGCCAAGCCTCTCCGGTGATGGTTTAAGCACCATTAGCTGTTTAAATGTATAGACAGAGGTATATATACAGCTACTCTACCTGTACTGATTATGTGCTTTGTACTTGCTCTAAGATTGTAAATCTTACTCAATATTTATGTACCACTGTGATCGATTATGTTAATTTCTTTTTTGTTTTTTTGCCTTTCTTCTCAGTACTTTATTTTACTATTTATATCAAACTCTCAATAAAAAATAAAAATAAAAAAACTCTATAGCAGGTGCTTGTAAATCCTGAGTTACTGCTAAACACAACCAGGTCAGCAACCATTGTGATCGCACTGGCCTGAAACTTACATTGCCACTTGAAAGGTTATCTGTGCGTTCTCACCCAAACACCTGTTTAACTGTTTTGTGCCTACAAGAAAAAAATGCAGAAAAACACAAACTGAATGTTATTTTGCATTTCACAAGACTACTGATTAGTTCTCGAAAATGTGATACCTTCAACTGTTCCTTGCTTTTGGCTTTCTAGTTTTGGTTTTAACATACCACGGGCTCACAAACCAAAGTTAAAAAGCCTGAAATGCATATCTGAGCCACAGATGCCGTGGATCCACTTGCAGATTCCTTTGAAACATTACAGAGTGATGTAATGTATGTTCAACATCATAAGAAGGGTACTGGAATACTGAGTTTTAATATTCTTCTACAAACATATTGCATCAAAAATATCAACAACCAAAATATTAACACAGTTACCATATTTTATTATATTTATACAAGTTATAGGTTTACTATACTTACCAGGCGTAGTGTTGTCATTCATGATGTCATTTCATAAATCAGTAGTGATGTTATCAATTATGTCATACAACATATCTTGAGCGATGTGATATGTGAGGTCATACGCAGTGCATGGCGAGGGAGGGAGTTATAGTTACTTTAGCTAACTCTAACTAGTGAATTTCAGTGTTTTTTTTAGTTTAAAATGTTACGATTAATCGGACATTTTCAACTAACTAAAACATAATTTAAACCTTTGTTATTTCCTGTGGATTTCTATGGACTTTTTTTTACTACCACACGTAATTATAACAACACTTTAAAATTTCTTTTCTTTAGTGAATTTCTAGGTTTTTTTTTTAAACATAAAGTAAGATTTTATCATATGTAACTATGCCAAGGCCACACCGCACATGGCCAAAGCGTGGGTTGGCCACAAGATTTGGCCCGTTGCCAGGCCATTCGCCCAACGGCCGCACACAGCTAACCCCCGCTGCACACATCCGGAAGCACCCAACATCCCATATGCAGTCAGCCCACTCTAGATCGCCCCTTTATTTTAAAAAAAGATCATGATTTTCCAATCCCATGGGCCCCTGTGCTCCTGCAGATCGGCCTAGGGAGCACAGTGGGCCTCACTCACTCCTGCAAGAGTCCCATGGAATTCCTGCACCGCAAAATACATTTTGTTTTAAATTTGGCTATCACTACGTCCAGGTAGTCAGTGTACCCCTTTCTTGCCCCATTATGCTTTATTTTTCCATTTTTAGGACACAGGGATTGAGTCCATTTTTTTTAAAAATCTTTTTATTGCAGCAAAGTAGGTGGTACAGTCAAATCATTTGTGTCATTCCCTCTGTTGACCATTATATCAATGAATCTCCAGTATTTGCGCCACACAGCCATTTAGCTCACACCCCGGAGGTCGAGCGGCGCAACAGCAGATAAAGTCTTGTGCAGGGAAGCACCGCATGGCTCACAGGGATTGAGTCCATGTGTCCTGTAATGGCAGCCGCAACATTTCTCTTCGTGTTGTGGCCAGAAAATCAGAGCTCAGGCTCCAGCAAGAGTCACAAAAGCAAGGCAACCGACGGGGGAAAAAAGCCCTACAGTCACTCAGATCGCTTTATTATTTGACGTTGATGCCTGCTGGACTCCCCGCAAAGGTCCTGCAATTCCATCCATCCAGATATCTATACATTTTGAACTTTAATTGTAAAATAATTACCAAACAGATTCAAACCAAATCCCAAAAGCACGCTTCCTGTGTAAAGATCTAGCTTTCTGTCAAACTTGGTGTAATTCCATGCAGCTGTTTTGCCTATAGCATTGTTCAAGAATCCCTATAGAAATTGCATGGGGAAATTGCGTTTTGTGTTCTTTTTTCTGGGCTCCTGCTTGACAGATTACTCCTAACCTTTCAAGGAAGGAGCTGCGGTGGATGAACTTGTTTTTTGGTAAGTTTTGTGAAGATTCATCAACAGCACCAAAGTTATTAGCAAACCAAAATATCAATTTCCTGTGGTAATTATGCCCTAACTATATCTACACAGTGGCAAACGTGAAGTGGATGGCAGTTGCCCACCTTGGTTAGGCAAGCTCCATCTTCAGTCTGTACAATATGTTGATGATATTGTCATTTTAGACTTTATATAAGAAGCCTGTGAAGGTCTCTGAAGTCTTTAAGTCAATTACAAATTAATAATCTACAGTAAAAGGCTGACTTCAATACATCTGCTGGTCTCCCTTGGTTATGCCAATTTCAGAACAAGGCTACACTTACTTTCATGGTGAGGCTAAAGGTACAATGCACAAAATGTGATAACAAAATGGCAGTGTATTTGAATGACATATTAATGTGCAATTGTAAACCACTAATGTTACTACAGCAGGTCCAGATAACATTTCATTATAAAGTTATTAGGTAGAGTTTTGCTTCCCTAAGCAAACCAGGCAAATGCAAATTAGGTTAGAGTCAAATTTGCAGCAGCCATTACTCAAGCTGATGTCACAATTTTTGGCTTGCTGGTCTCACTGCACCACGCTGGAGAGACTATACTTAGAGCAGCCATTTACCAAACACTCACTCTTAGTCATCTCATTTTGTATCTACTTGAGGCACTGAGCCCTTTACAGTTCTAATCCCCAACTTCACAGGTATATTTTAAATCAATGTTAAAAAAACACAAGTTTAAGCACTGTCGGTTGTAGATAATTTCAAGGCATTCAAAAACAGTAGCTTTCACGTTGTGAAAGAAACTAGCAAACTATTTATATGCTCTGTTGACGAAAACACAAGGCAGCATTTCATGCATATCCGCTTTTTTATCCACTCCTCTATATACTTCCATTATATAACAAGCATTTGCAATGCAATAGGTCTCGCATTTGCGAGAGTTCGAGCTATTGGCATTGTAAATGACAATGCCTTTTATTAAAACAAATTGTAAACATGGAAGTAGTGCGTAAACACGCACTTTGCACTTATAGTTCTTGCTTACAAGAAGCAAGGCTTGCTGAAGACCGGACACACTGTCACTCATGCTGAAGACAGGCAACACTGTTACTCATGCTGAAGACAGGAGACACTCACTCATGCTGAAGACAGGCGACACTGTCACTCGTGTTGAAGACAGGTGACACTGTCACTCATGTTGCAGACAGGAGACACTGTCACTCATGCTGAAAACAGGTAACACTGTCACACATGCTGAAGACAGGAGACACTGTCACTTATGCTGAAGACAGGAGACACTGTCACTCATGCTGAAGATAGGCAACAATGTCACTCATGCTGAAGACAGGAGACACTGTCACTCATGCCAAAGATAGGAGACACTGTCACACAAAGTCACTCATGCTGAAGACAGGAGACACTGTCACTCATGCTGAAGACAGGCGACACTGTCACTCATGCTGAAGACAGGCAACACTGTCACTCATGCTGAAGACAGAAGACACTGTCACTCATGCTGAAGACAGGCACACTGTCACTCATGCTGAAGACAGCAGACACTGTCACTCATGCCGAAGACAGGTGACACTGTCACTCATGCGGAAGACAGGAGACACTGTCACTCATGCTGAAGATAGGAGACACTGTCACACACTGTCACTCATGCTGAAGACAGGAGATACTGTCACACACTGTCACTCATGCTGAAGACAGGAGACACTGTCACTCATGCTGAAGACAGGAGACACTGTCACTCATGCTGAAGATAGGCAACACTGTCACTCATGCTGAAGACAGGAGACACTGTCACTCATGCCAAAGACAGGAGACACTGTCACTCATGCTGAAGACAGGAGACACTGTCACTCATGCTGAAGACAGGCGACACTGTCACTCATGCTGAAGACAGGCAACACTGTCACTCATGCTGAAGACAGAAGACACTGTCACTCATGCTGAAGACAGGCAACACTGTCACTCATGCTGAGGACAGGAGACACTGTCACTCATGCCGAAGACAGGTGACACTGTCACTCATGCGGAAGACAGGAGACACTGTCACTCATGCTGAAGACAGGAGACACTGTCACACACTGTCACTCATGCTGAAGACAGGAGACACTGTCACACACTGTCACTCATGCTGAAGATAGGGGACACTGTTATTCATGCTGAAGACAGGAGACACTGTCACATACTGTCACTCATGCTGAAGACAGGAGACAGTGCCACACACTGTCACTCATGCTGAAGACAGGAGACACGGTCACTCATGCTGAAGACAGGAGACACTGTCACACACTATCACTCATGCTGAAGATAGGAGACACTGTCACTCATGCTGAAGGCAGGAGACACTGTCACACACTGTCACTCATGCTGAAGACAGAATACACTGTCACTCATGCTGAAGACAGGAGACACTGTCACACACTGTCACTCATGCTGAAGACAGGATACACTGTCACTCATGCTGAAGACAGGCAACACTGTCACTCATGCTGAAGGCAGGCAACACTGTCACTTATGCTGAAGACAGAAGGCACTGTCACTCATGCTGAAGACAGGAGACACTGTCACTCACGCTGAAGACAGGAGACACTGTCCCTCATGCTGAAGACAGGAGACACGGTCACACACTGTCACTCATGCTGAAGACATTAGACACAGTCACTCATGCTCCAGACAGGCGACACTGTCACACACTGTCACTCATGCTGAAGACAGGAGACACTGTCACTCATGCTGAAGACAGACGACACTGTCACACACTGTCATTCATGCTGAAGACAGGAGACACTGTCACACACTGTCACTTATGCTGACGACAGGCGACACTGTCACACACTGTCACTCATGCTGATGACAGGAGACACTGTCACTCATGCTGAAGACAGGAGACACTGTCACACACTGTCACTCATGCTGAAGACAGGAGACAGTGTCACTCATGCTGAAGAGAGAGAGACACACACACACGGAGCTCCCCGCCGCCAAGACAGCTAACAGGGCTCCACAGAACCCCTGGCCCTCCCGTGAAGGACCCGTACTACCCCTCCAGGAGAGGATGGCAGAACAGCTCCGACCCTGTGCCCCTGACTGAGGCAGGTCCCTGGAGTGGTGGGACGTCCGCGCCCCCCACCTCGAGGCAAACAAACACTTCAAAGTGAGCGAGTGCAGCCCCCCCTTGAGGGCACCATCACCCGTCAGACTAGGCAAGGGCCATGGGGGAGACTGCGTGGCACTAACGTCTGGGGCAATTCGAACACCAAATACTGTACAAGCCCGAGGGAGGGGTGGGCATGGGGGTCTGTATGAGATGTGGGCACGCTCCACAGAGCACTCGAGGGAGGGGGAGGAACAGCAGAGAGTGGGGTGGAGGTAGAGTAGGGAGGGGAGGGAGGGAATTCCACTTCTCTTAAGACTACAGAGACTGCCGGGATCCCTCTGTCCTCCCCGTGAACCCCTGCGCCTTTGAGTTCTGTGCCTGGCCAGAGTAGTAAACACAGTAATAAAACATGCCTCCACTGATAAGAAAGTTAGTAACAACAGCCTTAAACCAGGCCATCATGTCCGTAGGGGCAGTCTGAAAAGCGGACAGGGTGGCACCTGAAAACACTCCTTTCCATTGGGAAGCCAGCATTTACCATAAACGCTGACGCTACCCAATGGAAAGGAGGGGCGGGGCTTAGAGTACTCTTTTTCTAACAATATCTCTCGCAGAGGAGTGGCAGCTCCGCTGCTCCGCCCATGCGAGACCTAAAAATGATACATAAGATACAAACTGCTATTGATTAAATACTGCCTGGACTAAATCATTAATTTGTATTGTATGTCTTTGCCTGTTGCTATTGGCTGCATGAAGGAAGTAGCTCAAACATATATTCATTAATAAAACTTGCTGCCAAGCCTTAAGGGCACTGGGATTTGTACTTAGGGATGAGGATGTACAAATGCCTGCTAATTCATTTACATTTATGGTCGAGGTTCTGACCTTAGTAGAGGAGGGTGTTACTAAAAGTAGCCAGTAAATCTTCTCACTAACTCAACACAGGTACAACAGCGCACCCTTCCCTAACTTAAAGAATATTCACAAAGACATGACTGCAGCAGGAGGAGTGGCACATGGTTCTGTCTCACACGCTAACAGAACAGGCAAATCTCAGATTGTTTAAACACTTAAGATGGAATGAGAGGAGTTAAAGGGCCGCATTGTAATTAGAAGTGCCAGACCACCGCCATATAGGCCGGCAGTCCCAATCCCCGGGACGATGTCGGATGGACTTAAGTGCGTCCACCATCGTAATCAGCCATTTAAATTTTACTGGTGCCTATCATTTTCCTCAACAAATAATGGAAGAATTCAGTTTTCTTTATGAATTACTGCCTGACTCAGTAAAAAAGGTTGGATCCAGAAGTTTTGCTCAACAGTGTGGTTTTGCTGAAACAAAGAGTATAGCAATAACTACAGAACAAATACTTGGTACCTAAACAAGCCTACTCACTGTGCGGTGGGAGTTGCATATCCTTATTATCCTTGTGCTATATTAGGCTATTTATACAAGGAACCCTTCCTCTAAATGTGTTGTTAGTGCTGATCTTCTGTTTATAGGTCATTATTTATTTTATACAATTATTTCTACACTTTTCCTGCTTGCCAGCACTTCAAGACCTCCAAATAATGATTACAAATTATGGTTGACTTTCATAACCTTCCATTGCTTCATCAGAATTTTCTGAATGTGCTTACTTTGATGAAAATATTTGTTAACTATTACAAGTCTGTTGATCTGATTTGTTTGCTGCTTCTCCCAAAGTAAAGTTCTCTTTCCAACCTTGTCGACTCTATTTCCTTCTTTGTCCAGAATTTCTTGCATGTAGCGTCCAACAACTTTTTGCACAAAATTTGTTTTCTTGCTGAAAATCATCTGGTTTGGTAGTGATATATTTGAGTCAGATAAGTTGTGTGTGCAGCAGATTTTGTTTCAGTGGTCTGGGATGGAATGACTGGAAATGAAACAAGTTGTTACAGTAAATACGTTTAATGTACGAATTGATTGTTCATTTGTCCTCTCCTTAACTGATCCCTATGTCAATAAAAGCTATTCTGTCATCAATCTTCTAAGCAAATGTAATGTTTGGGTTTTTTCATGTTCAATCCTTCAATCGTTTTTGTCAGTTCATCCTCTGATTTCATCCACAATAGTCATGAGTAATATATGTATCTCAAGTACAGTTTCAATCCAGATATCCAGCTATCATTAGATATATTGTGATCATGCTCATATGTAGACCTAACATTTTTTGCATATGACGGAGCTGCCCCAAAGCCCACAGATGTATCCATGAGCAGAAGAAAAAAATCTTTATAATTCCTTAAGGCATTGTGATAAAGCTTAAACTGTGGTCATTTCACCCTGAATATGGGTGAGGCTCCTTGCGATGTCTTTCTTATCAATGCCCGCTCCACTCAACAATGCATCATAATAACCTTCTTCCACTGTTCTGACTAGGAAAGCTGATGGGTACCTTTAGTTGTGAGTGGATGTAAGGTCTTTGAACAAAAAACATTGTGACAGACTCTTTTCCTCTGCCTAAAATTAACGAAATGGTACCGATGCTGAAGTGAGGGAGGCATTTCTCAAAGCTGGATCTAACGAGCGTCTATCATCAGGTTCAATTACATGCAGATTCCAAGCCACTCACAGCATTTATTACACCGGAAGGCATCTTCCAGTTCACTAAAAACCTACAATGGGGCAGGGAAAGGGCCAAAGTACCAACTTGGTGGCTGCAGACGGAGGCACTTCACGGCATGCCATTCTGTGACACAATATCATATCACATTGCACAATTTTTCAAAATCAACTCACAGATTGCCAATAGCTGTCACATAGGAAAGATCTATTGGCTTTGCTACTGTTTGTTTGTTAAGTTAATGATTTCAAATAAAGAGGCATTCAGAGGTGAGAATGGGTAGGACATTTTCATTGCGAAATAAATTTTGCACTATGAGGTAGGCAGGTTAGCTGTTACTGTACTTGCTCCTACAAGCTGCACTACTCACATTCCAAAGTGGCCTCATGTTGTTCAAACTCTAGAGGTTAACCAGGAATTCAAACCATTAGCGCATCAGCAATAATTGCAGCACCGACCTGACGAGGGGCAGGCTCATATGATGAAGCATGACACCTAACTTGCTGGGTGTGTAAGAGCCCTAGATCCGACAAGGGGAACTCCCCTTTCTTGCATACAAGTTGTGGTCTCCAGTGACTCACAACACCCCAGTTCCCCCTTATCCAGCCTTCATCACAGAGGAACCTTGTACCCTTTTTTTATACTAGAATTGCTGACTGCCATCACATGTTAGGGGATGATGTAAGTAGTTGCTGATTCCAAATGAAGAGACATTCAGTGGTGGGAAGGTGAAAACAAGTTTCATTGCGAAATAAATCTTATACTAGGAGCAAGTCAGGTCAGCTGTTACTCTACTTGCTACCAGTGGTTAACCAGGAGTTCTAATCCATAACATTTTGTTTCTGGCCATTTTGTAGCTCCCAGAGATGGTCAGTTTGTGCGAATATTATTGGAGAGTATTCAGGTGTGGTGTTGTGTAGAGTAAGCAGGAAGTTTCAATATAAGCGGACCTGTGTGACATGCTTGTATTTGCAAGAATTTGACTGACATAATCCTGGCTGCCTTATGCAGGACCTTTTATAGATGTGCAAGGCTTTTTGAAGACCAGTGAAAAGAGCATTTCCATTGTCAGAATGGGAAAGGACGAGGGAATGAACAGCAATGTTTAAGTTGTTTGGAGGCTGAAAAGATTTGCAGTTATGGAGATGTCTGAGTTCTGGGAAATAAAAGCCATTTCAACCAGATTCTTGATGTGAACTTCGAGGTTGAGTTTCTTGATTCGTAGGATACCTATTGATTTGGCGAATTCAACAATTTGAGGTGGAAATCACAGTTGATTACATTTATCTAACGTTTGTTCGCCTGGAAGGCACATTTAGAAGAGAGTAACAGAAATAAAAATTTTGATCCATTTATTTCAGATGCTGACCTTTTCACCATTTCTTTCATTGGCAGGAGCACAATATTGTGTGGCCAGGATCTAAGGCATAGCTGAATATCATCTGCGTAGAGATGATACTCGATCCCTTAATTGGTCAGTATTATTCTAAGGCTTTCAATATTAAGATTGAAAAGTTAAAATGCCAATATTGATCCATGTGGCATGCTACTGGTCAAATTATAGAGAGGCTTGCTAATTTTAATACATTGATGCCTCTCCGGAAGATAGGATTCAAACAATTTTAGAACCGCGCCATTTATGCCAAATATTTCCATAATGTCATAGGCACATATTTGGTGATTCACAGTGTCAAAGGCTGAGGACACATGTAGAAGAATCAGTAATCAATTGTCATTGTCGTCAAAAAAGTTTAGAGTATTATTTATTACATCTACCATTGATGTTTCAGTGCTATGCCCCGCAAGAAAACCTGATTGGAAATTTCCAGTAATATTGTTTTCTTTCAGAGAGTTCTTGAGCTGAGGCACAGCACAGTTCTCCATGAATTCCATGAGAAAGGGTAAACCTGATATATAGTAAAAAGGCTCACAGCAGTTTGGTTCAGCAGTTGGATTTTTGAGTTTAGTCTTAGCACATCCAATTATCAGAGAGTCAGGCACACAACTATGTTCAAATGACATATTGCTAATTTGATCCAGTCAGGGCTAGAGGTTTGCTTTTTGCTTTTTTATTTGGCCAGATGAGATGTTATTTGATCTGATGAGTTTCCAGAAACTTTGCTTTGTTTATCAGTGTCTTTAAGAGACTCCTCTGCAACCTGTTTGAAATCAAAATGCAAGGTGTACATTTTCTTAGTGATGGTTATGAATAGGATGTCTGTGGTGAAGGAAGAGCTACATTTCTGTCTGATCATGTGAATTCTATTGTTGAAGACCATGGGGAATCCGTCACAATTCTCTGACCCAAATGTAAACTTGCCCATTGGAGTACAAGATTCCTTCAGATTTTGAAAGTTTTCTTAGTCTGTTTTTAGTCGTGCTCAAATGGCTGGTGAAGTAATTTGCTTTGGGTAGGGTAACATTTTTCTAGCAAAGAGCACAATTAGATTGTAGTGTGTGTCTATTAAAAGCTAATGGCGTTTTCCTCAATTTTCTTTCAATACCTCCTAATTATATTCTTTCATTGTTGAGCTAGTCAGTGTACCAGGTTGGCAGTATTTTCAGCCTCTAGTTTAAATGTACTTGTTTGAAGGGGAATATTTTAGACCAGTGGTTCTTAACTTTTTGACTTCTGTGGAACCCCACTTAATCATTACTAGAACCCGGGGCCCCCCACTCCAGGGACACCAGCCTAAGCGTTTTCATTAATTTGAACAGCAAAACAATACAAAAAAATACAGAAACAAGCATTCATCAAGCAAATACACAAATTAATAAATAAATATTTTATTTAATTAGCAAATATAAAGAAAATCTAGATTTTAACTTTATTGGGAAGATTGGAGCTTTTCTAAATTCAACTGAGGCCACTCATCGTCCATACTATATTGTGTTTCATGCACTGGCACTGCTTCCAAGAATCACTCTGACGATACTAATTTAATTTTTAGCCTCAAATGTCTTCACAATTACAGAATGTTTAATGTTACATTTCAATTGCACATTTTGTCTCTTCATTTCTATACACTTTATCGATCTCTCAATATTATTTAATTTTCTAAGCAGTCACAGACTCCCTGACTAGGCTTCACAGCCCTCAGGGGTCCCTGGACCACAGGTTAAGAACCACTGTGTTAGAACATTGTAATGAGAGAACTGAGGTGGTGTGATCCATTTGAAAACTATGCCTTTTAAAATTTGAGCCAGAAATTAATGATGTATTCTAATCCTCTCTTTTAGGTTGTCAGAGTTAAAACCTTGCTAATCTGACTCAGGTCAACTTTCTTTGTGATTGTGATGTAGACTTACACTGCATGCTTAGGAATGTGAAGGGGACCAGAAGGTGTTCTGATCAATTAACTGTTAGGAGGTCATCAAGACTCAAAGAGTCAGGTTTAGCAATAAGTAGATCAAGGGTGCCTCTTTTGATACGTGCTGGTCTTTCAACAAATTGGATAAGGTCATGGTACTCTGAGAAAAACTGAAGAGCTGAGCAGTTTATGCTAATAGCTCCAAGAGAGATTACAATCACAAAAAAAGACATTCTTATTTTTAGTCAGGATTTGCCCAGTCACACATTACAGCTATTAATTCCAAAACTGACTTTATCACCCATTGGGGGTATACCTTCTGAGGGTTTCATAAGAATAAGATTAGATGTTTTGATTGTTTTACAGTCTTGAGGTTTTTATGTGTGAGTATATACACATTTTAGGACATGACATGACTGGTATATTGTTATGTTAAATAGTTCCCATATGTAAGGAGTTTACATTAGTTTGTATCCTCCGCTGAGAAGGAATTTTAACTGCTACAGTAGGTGTCGGTGTCTAAGAAATATGTACATCAGGCTTATGTGAGTTTGTCAAAAGTGGATTGCTTTGATTGAGGTTGCAGGAGGGTTAGTTTGATCTGCATCAAAACACATACACCATGGATGGAGGTTGGCCATGGTAAGGATCTAGAGGCTATGAGGCTCAAGGGTGAGCTGGCCTCCAGTCGCAGACTGTTACACACAGAAGAGCCACCTGAGTGAAAAAGACTCTAAGGATATTCAATCAGCCCAATATGCACCATGCCCATGATATGTCACCCTAGTAATCGATATATACAAAAATGTGGTAGATGTCCCCACACACCACCAGGTGTCATGCTTCATCATAGGACTTGCTATTCAAAAACCCTGTTTGATGAAGAACGGCCCAAAGAGGCAGTAAAAGGTGACTCTTTCACATTTCTGTCCCTTATAGTGTGTGACTACAGGGGTCCCTGAGCCCTCCTCAATCTGGTCCAGCTGAGCCAATTTTTGGGTAAGAGGGTCTGAGCTGGTATCACAGTATGCATGATACGCGAGGAGTGAAGTGTCACACCTGCATGCAAATGATGCATGTGGATTGATGCTTGCATGTTATGAGTGGGACTAATGTTCTAGTTGTTCTATCATGCATTGCTTATTATAACTTCAGAAATTGATGTTTTACAGGTACCTGGGGATCAGAGAACATAAGGTGGTGACAAAGATCTGACCGCCAAACAGTGGCATACATGGTGGGTGTATGTCAGTGGAGATTCCGTGCTCCGTCCTGATAAATATCATGGACTGTTTTGAGGCAACGGGCAGAAACATGTTGACGGTTTGAGTGGTGATGGGGTACTAGTTACCCTTTTCCCACACTGTATTTTTAATACCAAGTGATACCACACCCAGTATAAAGGTCATATTGGTGTATCACATTAGTTTTTACTTTATTTTCACAGATCCATAGTTAGATTGAAGTGCCTCCCTGACTCCAAGGTGTAGGCCCATCTCTTCATTAAACAGGGTTTTTGAACAGCAAGGTAAGTCCTATGATAAAGCAATGACTTGTGTGAGGACATCCCGTCACATTTGTGTGTATGTCCAATACTAGACTGACGTAACATGAGCATGGTGTATAATGTGCGGATTGAATATCTTTAGAGCTTTTTCACTTGGTAGGCTCATTTAGATCTGCAACAGACTGAATGGGAATTGATATCCTGATTATGGGGGTTAAATACGAACTTACATCTATTTGTTTAGATGAAAAAAGAGGATTCTGATTGTGGTAAAATAGGCTTGAATTCCTCATAAAATTTATTCAACAAGAATCTGGTGCAGGGGGGCGTGGTCTGGCCACGCAGGAACATGGCCGCCTGACCGACGAGCTCTGCTGTGGGACGGTCTCCTGAAGGGATTTATCCACGTACCTGGGCTGTTGGAGTCTCCTCTTCGTGCCCTGCTGTTGTTTACCGACATGCGGAGGGGCCCGGTGGACTTTGCAGACAGCGAACAACGGTGCTTCTTTGTCTCCGACTGCCGGTGATGTGACTACGTAGCTCTGCTCCACTCCTGGTGCTGTGGAGGCGTTTTGTTGTTTTTTTCTTCAGAAATTCCGGCAATACTCCCCAGGCTCGGGTGACATTTCCCACACAGCGCTTATTTATGTGGAGCATTCCTTTGCCTTACAGCTTTCCTTCACTCGATGTCAACGCGCTGAATTTTCCTTCACTAAGTACATTTCTCTAATATCACACGCTGGGGAAACATCCTTTACGACGTAACTTTTACCACGCAGTGCCCTTAAAACGCAGGTTTTTCAACGCAAGTCATTCCAACGAATTGCACTGGGGGGGCGCTCTAGGATAGGTAATAGTTTAATTTACTATCCAACTCCTTCCCTACTATCCACGGGGACTGGAGTTGGAATAATAAATTAAACAATTCACTATCCAGCACCCCTCAACGCAAGTCGTTGTAACGACTTGCGTTGAAAAACCTGCGTTGTAAAAGCATGCGTGGTAAAAGCATGCGTTGTAACAACGTACATCCACACGCTGTGCCTTTTCTCACAACTGAATTTAAACTGTTGCTGCACACCATGGTTATCGGAGGAAACTAACAGTGTTGATGGCGCGAAATACATTACATTATTGGAAGTGTGCCTATATCTTTAACTGGGCCAGTTCTTCCTATAGTGTCTTTCACCTCAACTAAGTTAAACTTATTGCTTCACAACATGGTCATTTGAGGTGAACTATCTTTGATGCCTACGATGTTCTTTTCTCACACATTTTCTTCAGGAGCATCTCCTCATAGTGCTAATGGCGCGCAGTGTCTTACAGTACTGAGAATGTGCCTTTTTTGGCAGGGACAATTCTTCTGGTAGTGTTATTTGAGCGCTTTTAACGCCCTTGTCAGTTAGCTAATGCCTTTGCATGGACAATAAATCACCTACATGCTGTAGTTTACTTTGCATAATCCTCGCTGCTGATATGTCTATATCTTCACCTTCATATGCGCATCCTGTTGGCTACCTTTTACCATCGCCAAACTTAATCTTTGAACATTCTACACATCTTAGCCTTATTCTTATATGGTTTATAACTTTTTCACTGCCATAGGCTTTTCCTTCATTGGTCTGCTACAGTTTTTATAGGCTTGTTTGTTGAAGAAAAGAGTGTTTGTTACTTACCTCTTTCGTAGTTTATAATCTTCCTCAACATGTATTTCTTATAACGAACCTCATTATTGCCGGTAGGAACGGTAGTAAAATACCCAAACAACCTCTATTCACTGACGTTCTGAAACAATCTACTGCAGTGCCTACGAAAGGGAACTCGTCCTCTTCAACAAATATACCCCAAGTTTCGCCATCCCATGGTGACCAGTCACTGACAGACACCAGGCAAAGAATTTTACAGGAACTTTCTGGAGTCAATCGCCGATTGGAAGGGATGGATATCACAATTACATCTTTGGCTGTAGAAACTAAATTGATTAGAGCAGACCTTACAACCTTTCATACAAGAATTGAAAATCTTGATTCTAAAATACTGGCCATGGAGAACCGTCTTGACTCAGTCCAAAGCTCAGATCAGGATCTTCTCTTTTTACACAGTAAAATTATTGACTTGGAGGACCGCAGTCGAAGGGACAATGTCCGCTTCTTTGGATTTCCGAAAAATATTGAAAGGCATAACATGTAAGTGTTCCTCTGTGATACTCTTCCACATTTATGACCGGTATCTCTTTTACTCCACCTCTTGAAATTCAACGAGATCACAGAATTGGTCCTTCACGTCCAGATCCTACTGCACGTCCGAGGCCAATTATTGCCTGTTTCCTTAGACATGAGCAAACTCGACAAATTATGTCTGCGACTCGCTCATGCGGCTCTTTTCTTTTTCAGGGTCTTACTATTTATGTAGCAGCAGATTTTTCTAAGGAAACGAATGAACGTCGGAAGGCATTCCTCTCCATGCGGCCTCAATTACGTCGATTAGACATAAAATATGGCCTGTTTGAGCCTGCGCGTTTCCATATTACCACAAATGGAGAATCCAAAGAATTTTTTGACCCTGCACTTCTACAACAATTCTTGGATGACATTCAATCGCAAGATATGGACACGCAGTCTTCTCAGTGTGAGCAGTCTCAACCATCTTCTTTTTCCCCCTCACACCTATCGATGCAAAAACCACAAGCTCCCAGTAACTCCAGGCATCGAGGTAGAGACCTTAATAGGCTCAATCGCTCCCAGGAAGATAAGGCTTCAGCTTTGCATTCTGTTTCTACCCTCACAAAGGAACCGCAGAGGGACAAATCTAGATCGCCTCTTAAAACTCCTTCGGATGCTGATTGAATAATCTGATTAATCTGAATAATTCTTCTTTTTATGTTATTATAGATGCTTATATGTTATTAGATAATTTATAGTCCGTATTACTCTCTACTGAGTGACGTATGTTTATCTATTATTACATTGTTTGTTATATGCTTAGACATAGTTCACAGTAATGTGCATATTTTCTCCTCTTCATTAGTAATTTTATTATTATGTATATTCTGTTTCTACCCTCACAAAGGAACTGCAGAGGGACAAATTTAGATCGCCTCTTACAACTCCTTCTGATGCTGATTGAATAACCTCATTAATCTGAATAATTCTTGTTTTTTATGTTATTATATATGCTTATATGTTATTAGATAATTTATAGTCTGCATTACTCTCTACTGAGTGACATATGTTTATATATTATTAAATTGTTTGTTATATGCTTAGATATAATTCACAGTAATTTGCATATTTTCTCCTCTTCATTAGTAATTTTATTATTATGTATATTCCCCCCCATTATTTCATTCTGCACTATACTATCTTTCATTGCAGTATATTGTTTTAACGTGTATTTCTTTAATTTTAGCTTGAATATTAAGTGCTCAAATGTTACATGCCTTTGCCTTATTTTAATTATGGATATTCATTTGTTCTAGACTCCCTAGTTATATTGTCACCATTTGTTGCATGTTTCTCTCACTATATTCTTATTGCTCTATCGTATTACAGTTCTGTCTATTGCCATTTTGTTAATAAGCTGTTATGCGATGCTGCAGGACATGATTTCATACAGTTATTATAATATTGGACCGGTTAATTAGTATTTCTGGCATTCCTAAATTGTTTTCTTATTATTTCTCTCTTATACTCCACTATATTTATATCTCTTTGTTAATTCACTCTTCTGTTCTCTTTACCTTCACTATCACATAATCCTTAGCTCCATACTTTTTCTTCTCCTAGATGGGGTCTTGTCCCACGGCGCTGCTCTAGTGCGCCCAGGCCCGCGGTTCACAGTCTAGGTTTTCTAACTCTCCTCATAACTTTTCTCTCATCCACTTCTTCTAATTTCCCTTCCCTATACATTTTTTCTATTTACATTTATTCTCCTAAATACGTCATACCTGCCTCGTTGTTTCTAAACTACTACTCACATATCTCTATTCTGTCTGCTTCCCTTTTTTCCTTTCTACTTTTATTCAATCAGTTTCTTATGGTATTCTTCTTTCTTATTACTTACTAATCAGAGTAACTCCCTCTTCTATCCTGCCCTAGACCTCCCCCTCTCTTCTTTTCTTTTTTTCCTCTATTCTTTCTCTGTATATTTTACAATATGACTCATGTTCATCCTTTATCTGTTGTTACATGGAATGTACACGTTCTCACACATTACATCAAAAGAAAGAAAGTTCTTTCATATTTGCAATTCAAACATGTGGACATAGCATTATTGCAGGAAACACACTTAGATGAACTGGAATCTACCAAACTCAGTAGAGACTGGGTCGGGAAGGTCATCCATAGCAGTATTCGCAAACATGATCCCACCAACCCTAATCCTGTCCATAAGTGTGGAGTGGCTATTCAGAAGATCGCTTCCCTTTACGATTTCCGGGATGTGGTCTGACCCGGATGGTCGCTATGTTTTTGCTAAACTACGAATTGGGGACTCTTCCATTTGTCTCGGATCCGTCTATGCTCCAATTGGTACTAAAAAACAATTTTTCCTCCAATTGAATCGTCTTCTTACAGAGATCAATGCCTCCCAATTTGTCATTGGAGGGGACTGGAATTTGGTTCAAGATCCTATTCTCGACAAGACGGGTCGATTTGACAGTGTTAATGCTGCAGATAGAGCCATCTTGCAAGATATACTTTCTGATAATGGTCTAGTTGATCATTGGAGGCTCAGTCATCCACAGGATAAGGAGTATACATTCTTTTCTTCCTTACATGGCACATTTTCCCGCTTTGATTATTTTCTTTTGTCACATAAAACGGTCCAATTGGTCACAGATTTTAAAATCCAGGAAGCTGCTATATCCGATCATTCTCCTGTTCTTCTATCTCTTGATTTAGGTTTATCTAGGCCAGGACGAAAGCCATGGAGGATGAGCTTACAAAAATATAAAACACCTGGGGGTAAGCTTCTTCTCCAATCTCATCTCCAAGACTATCTTACTATTAATGAGGACTCTGTCTCTTCCAAGAGAACAGTCTGGGCAGCAGCTAAAGCCACTATTAGAGGACAGTTAATGCGCGATGCTGCTCTTATCAACAAAAATAATTTTGTAAAACAAACAGACTTAGAACGAGACATTCAGCATTACTCCCAATTATATCTATCGGACCCCACCTTACAGAATCGCAAATTATTGGAACAAGCCCGCATGTCTCTTAATAGTCTTTTTACATCTAAAGCTGAGTATGCATTGCAAAAGATGAAAGGGAGACATTACGAACAAGGAGAAAAGGCTGGCCGACTATTGGCTGCACAATTGCGTCAGAGAGAAGCTGCCATGGCTATTCCTGCTATTAAGTCGACCCACGGTGACATACTCACCAAACCTCAGGAAATAGTTAATGAATTTGCTTCCTTTTATCGATCTCTATATTCCCCAAGTAATCAATTTGACTTAAATAAAATGTCAACTTTTTTAGACCAGGTAAATCTTCCACAGCTCTCGGACGATGGCAGAGCTTTACTTGAAGGTAATATCACGAGAGATGAGATCTCTTCGGCTATTGCTGTTTTGCCGTATGATAAAGCCCCGGGAGAGGATGGCTTTCCCGCTGAATTTTATAGATGGTCTGGCCAGAGTATGATAGACACTTTACATGCTGCGTTTCCAGAAGCTGACAAAGAATCCTCTTTGGGCCCCCTTTCTAATAAAGCAATTATAGCTGTTTTGCCTAAACCAGGCAAAGACCCTCTGTTATGTGGAAGTTATCGTCCTATATCTCTCTTGAATTCTGATATTAAGATCCTAGCTAGTATTCTTGCGTCCCGTCTTTGCAAAGTATTGCCTTCCCTGATACATAGTTCTCAAGTGGATTTTGTCCCGGGTCGTTCCTCCCGGAATCATCTTCGTACACTAGCTCACACATTATAGTCTACTAAACATCTGCCAGAAGATGCTTTGGTTCTTTCACTTGATGCTGAGAAAGCATTTGATCGCATTGAATGGGAATATCTCTTTACAATAATGAATTGATTTGGCTTAGGCGACCAATTTATCAATAAAGTACGTTACTATATGATAGCCCGTTAGCTCAAGTCAATTGTGGAGGTTTCCTATGTACCTCTTTTCCAATTCGCAGAGGTACACACAAAGGTTGCCCGCTGTCCCCTCTTCTTTTTCTCTTGGCAATGGAACGTCTAGCTGCTGCAATTCGCCAATCTAATGATGTTGTAGGTGTCCCTCTTCCAATTGTCCATTCTAAAATCTACTTATATGCAGATGATATTCTTCTTACTCTTACTAATCTCCCCCGTTCTCTTCCCGCCCTTCTTCAAATTATTACAGATTTTTCCTCCTTCTCCGGGTTAAAGATAAATCGGGACCGGGGGCGTGGCCAAGCAGCATGGCCGACAGGACGTGAGCTTCACCAGCTTCGTTCCGAGGACCCACTAATCCTGTTTAAAAGATCCTTGCTGGGCTCTCTTACGGGGAGCAGATGGACCGGATCCTGTCCTGACACGTTCGGGACCCCCACATTGTCGGGAAGACCTCCAGTACCCCCACAATAGACGCCGGAGATCGGTGCGGCGCACTGAGGGCTCCGCCTGGATCTACGCGAGACCGCCGACTGGGCCTGCGCGAGAGACTAGCGGTGCGGGCGGCCCGCTCGGGGGAGGCGTTTCCCTGCTCCGAGCCTCTGCTGACCCTCGACTATTGGGGAAGGTGGCTGGCGCCCAGGGCAGCTGGCGGAAGGCTGATCTGAGGTCCGGCGATTCCCGCTGGCCCGTGTGAAGAGTTGCGGCGCCAGCCCCTCGCCCCCGATCCTCGGTTGCATTGGAGCTCCCGTTGCGGGTCTTTGCCCCGGGTGAGTGCCTGCCTGATCCCTGGGGCTCTGCAGAACTGACGGAGGGCTGAGGCGGTGCGGCGACCAGGGGCTCCATACTAATCCTGCTGGAGCTGGTGGCCTTCGGAGCCCGACCCCGCACTGAGTGACCGTGCGGCCTGAGCGGGCTGCCCCTCTTGGTTTCCTTGCGGGTGTGGAGATTGCGGCCTCCGTCCCTCCCCTGGACGGTGGACTATAGCGGCCCTTCCACGGGGAGCCTGCGGTGACCTAAGGTGCTGTACCCCGGAGGACGCGAGTGGCTTGGCGCCACTCCCTTGCCCACACACAATTTTGCCCGGGTGCCGGGGCGTCTTTCTCCCTGCGCAGCAGCGGCGTACGGACTGTGATACCCCTGGCCCACGTGGGATCATACCTTTCAGGGCTTGGAGATTGTTCTGTCGCTCCTTGGAGGTGAGAGGGCTCGTCCCGGATGCACTGGTTGGCGGGGAAACCTGTTTGATTCTATCGACCAGATCGTCAGAGGCCCTCCCGCCAGGCCCGATGGGTGCACCGTGAACTGCTGGTTGCCAATTCCCCTCTCTCATGGAGGGAGTCGCCGTTCGGACCGCGCCTGCCTGGCGCCACGCACTGGGCTGCCATTTCTCCTGGTAATCCCGTCTTTGAACTACCGCTGTGCTCTATACCTAGCCAGTGGGACCTGGTGGGAACTTGCTGGGACGGTTTGAGAGGGCTCACGTTCTACCCCTCTAGATGGCGACCCGCAAGGATAGGACTGCAAAATCCTCCCAACCCAACACCATTGTGCAGTATACCACCCCACGGCTGCCATCGCAGAGGATCACGCGGCAGACGGGCCCGGAGGAGGGGGGGGATGGCCCGCAGGAGCCTTCCCGGGCGGAGATCCTGAAGGCTGTTCAGGGATCCCATTCTGTCTTGGAGAGGCAGATCGAGACTGTCTCTATAGATGTCAACCTGCTCCGGACGGATCTCCGTAAAGTGGCGGACAAGGTTTCAGACGCGGTGGGCAATATTGCCCAGTTACAGACTGAAGTGGCTTCCTTGCAAAAATCGGTCGCACACCTGACGTCCACTACCCGTGCACTGGAGAGACGAGCTGAGGACGCGGAAGGCAGGGCCCGTCGGAGTAACATCAGGGTCCTGGGCGTCCCGGAACGCCTGGAGGCGGGTAACGCTGAGCGCTTCTTGGAGACGTGGATCCGCACCCAGCTGTGCCCGACTGGCCTGTCCAGTGTCTTTGTCATTGAGCGGGCACATAGGGCCCTTGTCCCCCCTCCACAGCCAGGTGAGCCTCCTAGAGCCCTGATCGCAAAGATCCTGAACTATAAAGATCGTGATTGTATCCTGCGGGCCGCTAGAGAAATGGAGTCCCTCACAATTGAAAATAGCCATGTTTCCATCTATCCTGACTATACTCAACAGGTGCAGGAGCAGCGGAAGACCTACTTGGGAGTTAAGCAGAAATTCTGGGAAATGAAGCTACAATACATACTCCTTTACCCAGCCAAACTCAAGGTGCTCTCCCAAGGCCGCGCTCACTTCTTCGAGTCCCCAGCGGAGGTGTGGGAGTGGCTCGAGATACGGGGATGCGACCTACCCCCTGGTGAGCGGGGCGGCCCCCGCGAGACCTGGGGGACCCAGCCCCAGCGGCGCCGACGAGGCAGAGGAAGACGCAGATCCAGATCTCGGGGTTCTGCTGAGCCTCGGATAACCGTGGGGGAGGATGGAGTACTCCGCATGAGACCATCGTCAACGGGGGCCGCCCCGGAGTCCCCTGAGGCGCCTGCACCTGGCGAGATCCTGGTCCCAGATACCTTGCAGGAAACTTTGCCGGATACGCACTCCGCTGCTCCGGTGATACCGGAAACTGGCCTTTCTGAACCACAACTTGAGTGAGCTCTGATATAAGGTACTGTCTTGTTATAGCGTTGTTGTCCTCGGAGGTGGGGTGGGCCCCTCTTCCTGGATCTTTATCAGATCAATGCTGTCTCTACCTGGTGTTGGGGGCCCTGAATGGTTGGCTGAAGCAGAGGACTGGTGCCCCGTTGGACGGGGAGACGTGGTGTGGGGTCCACGAGTTTATGGCGAATTGTCGCCCAGCATCGGAACTGTCTTTTTTGGACATTCCCGGAGACTGTCCTGGAACTTTGGGTCCTCGGGGAGTTGGGGGGGAGGGTGGGCGGGTCTGGTTGGTTGTGTGTGAGTGTGGGGTGAGTGGGTTGTATGGGGTGGCTGTGCACGTCCTGGCACTGGCAGGGGAAGGGCAGGGTAGCGTTTTTGGTTGTTGCTGTCCTCTTGCTCGCGGGTGGGGGTAGGGAGACTGTTTTTGATGGGGTTCTGAGTTCCGCTGTCTTCGGATGGCACTGGCAGGGAGAGGGCGGGGTGGCATGTTTTCCTGTTGCACCACTCCTGCTCATGGGTGGGGGAGGGGAGGGAATTTCTTCAGAGGTTGTGTGGTTGGGGGAACTATGGGGTTGGGGGGGATTATGGGGGGAACTGTTTTTGGCATAGAGTGTACCGTTGTTCACGCCCCTGGGAGGCTGCTGGCAGATGCTAGACTTGGTTGCCCGGATGGGCAAGGCCAATGCTTATGGGATACAAATTTTTAACTTGGAACGTGCGTGGCCTGGGCACTTGCTCAAAGAGACACAGGGTACTGTCCTTTCTTCGCCGCCATGGAGTTTCTGTGGCGTGTTTGCAGGAAACACATATGAATGAGGAGGGTACTCTTAAGCTGGCGAAGAAGTGGAGGGGTCAGATGTTCCATTCCTCCTTCTCTACCTATGCTAGGGGGGTCCTGATCTGGGTGGCACCCGGGGTTCCCATGGCGGTCCAGTATGTCGAGGCAGATGTTGAGGGCAGATATGTTCTTATACGAGTGAAGCTGGATGGGAGGGACTTCCTGTTGGTGAACTCCTATGCACCCAATGTAGATGACCCGAGTTTCTTTACCGGCTTACAGGAGCTTATAGTGTCAGACTTAGATGCCCCCCTCCTCTGGTTTGGAGATTTTAATTGTGTACTGGATCCACTGCTGGACAGGCATCCTCCCCGCGCGGGCACGAAACCACGGATGACGGCGCGTCTCCGGGAGGTGATGGATAACCTGGGTGCTGTCGATGTGTGGCGCCTCGGTAATCCGGGACTGAAGCTTTACACTTGTTATACCCCCACGCACAATACACATAGTAGGCTCGATAGAGTCCTTGCTGCCAATGTCGGCACATCCCTGGTCTTATCGGTCACTCATCAGGCTCGGTTTTTATCCGATCATTCGCCTGTAACATGCGTGGTACAATGGGTGGACCAGTCCTCCCGCCCGAGGACCTGGAGGATGCCGGGGGATCTCCTGCAGGATCCGGTGGGACGGGACCATGTGGAGACGACCCTACGTATCTACTTGGGTTTGAACTGGGGAGTTGGTAACATGCCTTATGCGACCAAATGGGACGCCCTTAAGGCGGTTGTACGGGGCGCGTGTATGGGACTGACTTATGGAGTCCGGAGACAGTTGCTCAGTGAACTCAAGCATGCTGAGGAGCGCCTCAGCCACTGCCAATCCTTACCGGACCCGGATGGGTCGAACCTAGACTCTGAGCGGACGGCCCGAGAGGGCGTTCATGATATCCTCGACCGACTGGATAGGTTCACTCTTGGCCGATATCGACAGCGACTCCACCGTGAAGGGGACAAATCGGGCCGACTGCTGGCCTGGATTCTCCGTAGGGAATCGGCACCTGCACGGATCGTGGCGTTGAGGAACCCCGCTGGGGACCTGGTGCACTCAGAACTGGACCTCCTTGTGATGCTTCGTACTCATCTACAAAAGGTGTATACCGCAGACCCCCTAGTGACAGAGGCATCGTATCAGCCATACCTTCGCGGTTTGACTCTCCAGACCCTCTCTAAGGAGGATGCGGAGGAACTGGACGTTGCAGTAACACTTCATGAGGTCAGAGTGGCGTTGGCCGCCCTACCGACGGCTAAGACGCCGGGTGGAGATGGTTTCCCACCAGAGTTTTATCAGGCGTTTGCGGATACCCTCGCTCCCCGTCTCCTGCAGGTTTACCATGAAGCGTTAGAGCGTGCCACACTCCCGCCTACCATGCAACAAGGTGAGGTCTGCATGCTCCTGAAGCCGGGTGGGGATAGCTGTGATCCCGCGGCCTACCGACCAATCACTCTAATTAATACCGATGCAAAAATCCTCACTAAGATCTTGGCCACCCGGCTGGCGCCACATATGACACGCTTAGTCCATCAGGATCAGTGCGGGTTCATTACGGGCCGCAACACCGCCATGAATCTTCGGCGCTTAAACCACGTTCTCCATGAAGTGCGTGACAGGGAGGATCCTCAGGTCCTGGTCTCGATAGACCTGGCTAAAGCTTTCGATACTGTTAGCTGGGGGTACCTGTTGGAGGTGCTTCAGATGGCCGGGGTGGGCCCCTCTTCCGTGCCTGGATCCGTATTTTCTACCGTGCGCCTACGGCCAGGGTCAGACTCGGAGCGGCCTGCTCGGAGGAGTGGCAACTGGGCAGGGGCACCCGTCAGGGGTGCCCCCTGTCACCGCTCCTATTCGCTCTGGCGATTGAGCCCTTGGCGGTGTCACTCCGTGCGGAGATGGCCCCTTGGGGAATACGAGTGGGGAATGCGGTGCACTTAGTCTCGCTATACGCTGATGGCGCGCTGTTCTACCTGACCTCCCCCCAGGAGTCGCTGCCGCTCCTGTTACGACACTTGGATCGTTTTGGTGCAGCTTCTGGGCTGCGCCTTAATCCTGAGAAGTCCCTGATCTTTCCCCTAGCGGGTTGTGGTGAAGATGCTAGAGTGGGTTTCCCGCCCCTGGGGCTGAGGTGGGAGATGGAGGCCTTCCGCTATCTGGGAATCCAAGTGGCCGTCTCTGATGAGCAGTTGCTGGCCCGGAACGCCGACCGAGTGCTCAGTTCCCTACAACAGTCCGTATCCTTCTGGAATACGCTCCCACTCTCTCTCATGGGACGGTTGGCCGTCTCGAAGATGGTGATGTTGCCAAGAGTATTGTATACCCTACAGAATACCCTGTGTCCTCTCCCTCCTCGTATTTTTAACAAACTTAATACGCTGCTCACCTCCCTACTTTGGGCGGGTAGGCACAGCAGAGTTGCATTGCGCACGGTGGTTAGACGCTGGGAGGAGGGGGGCCTAGAGGCCCCGCGTTTTGATCTATACTACTATGCGGCCCAACTTCTGCCGGCTGAGCGCTGGTTCGCGGGTACGGACAATTGGGAGTTGCGACTTCTGGCGGGTAGCGCGGATGAGAGGACGTTACAGGTGGCCCTGATGCGGGGTAGAGGAGCGGATGACTCCCTGCCGTATATTGTCCGACACACTGCGGGACTTTGGCAGCGAGTTGTGGAAAGGGTGCTGAGACGGGCCCCTTTTCATAGGGAGCTGCCAGTGTGGATATTGGGACCGGTCACGTTAATGGAGGAACACATGTGGTTCCGAGAATGGCGTGAGGGCGGCTGTGAAACCTTGGCAGACCTATATCCGGACGAATCCTTCGTGACCCTGGAAAGGGCTACAGAGGCCTTTAGTCTCACTGGGGGTCAGTATCTTCACTACAGAGGCCTGCAGGACATGGCGAGGGCAACCTGGCCACAATACCTGGAGGCGCCCCAGGTGTCCCATACTCTGAATATCCTATTATCGTGCGGCACGGGACGGTGACTGATAACGCTGTTGTATACAGCGATGAGATGTGACTCGGCCCCCCCGATATCCCCGTCCTGGGCGGCGTGGGAGGCGGATCTAGGGGTCGCTTTAGACCCAGGGTAACGAAAGCGAATAGGGACACTTACCAGGAAGGTGTCGTGTAACGCACGTTTCAAACTAATCCATTTTAATTTTATGCACCGCACTTACATGACCCCAGTTGCCTTGCACCGCATTGCCGCGGATAAATCGGATGCCTGTCCTAGATGTGGTACAGTCGGAGCCGGATTTCTCCATCTGGCTTGGGAGTGCCCGCTGGTCGGGGACTTCTGGAGGGCAGTAGTAGTCCACATCCGGAAAGTCACGAGCCTGCATCTTGACCTGACCCCACTGCACTGCTTGTTGGCCCTCGTCCCCAAACCTAGGAAGAGGAATCTGTCATATAAAATGCTGCAGTTGCTTTTGGTGCTGGCTAGGAGATGGGTGGCTATTACCTGGATGGGACAGAGGGCTCCAGACATGTCATTGTGGCTTCGGGATGTCGGGGAATGGACATTGGCTGAGGAGACGCACATGCAGCATACGCGTAAAGATGAACGGCTGCAGGAGGACTTGCTCGCATGGCGTATGATGTGCGCTGTGGGGTCGGTTGACAGCGAGTCCGATGCAACTAGTGCTGAATTGTTCTCCTCTGAGGAATCGGGACCTGAGGAAGGGGAGGCGGGCGGTGGGGAGGGAGGGTTGGTGGTGGGGTAATGCCCTGATGACTGCGCACAAGGTTCCTTACTGTCAGTTTCTATACTTGCATGGTATCCCGAGGATTTGACTCTTGTATCTCCTGTTATATCTGCAACTGTTGGAGCCATACTAGGACTGTGAACTGTGTACACCTGTGTTTATCTCTACTGATCCCAATTTGGGGGGGACTATGTTGTTTATCTTGCTGAAAAAATAAAGTTTTTAAAAAAAAAAAGATAAATCGGGACAAAAGTGAAGTGTTACCTATTTCAATAGGCACTGCGAAATCGGAGATTTCTGATTTCCCTTTTCATTGGCAATCTTCACACCTGAAGTATTTGGGAATTTTGATTAATAGAGGTTTAGACAATATGGTTGTGGATAATCTAGCTCCTGTATTCTCTCAAATGCAGAGGGACTTTGACAAATGGAAAGCTTTAGGTTTATCTTTATTGGGTAGAGCTCAAGCGATCAAGATGGTTACCTTACCAAGATTTATTTAGGTTTTAGGTATGCTACCTCTTCAAATACCTCTAGCTACTCTTAGATCCATTGACTCCAAGATAAAGCTTTTTATTTGGGGTACGGCCAAACCGCTTCTTGCTGCTGCTAAATTAAAGGCCCACCAGCTATATGGAGGCATGGGTCTTCCCTCTATTGAACATTATTCACTTGCCCTACATCTTTCTCAACTTTCATTTTACCTACCCAAATCTAAAGACATCCCACAATGGGTATCAATTGAACGTCATCTTTTATCTTAAGATCCGGGTTTATCCCTTTATTATGGTACAGGTACTATTTCTTCTGATCCTAAAAACCCTATCTTATCAGCAATGCATAAATCTTGGCAAAGAAGTCATCACATATTAAGTTTGAATACGCGAATTCATATTAAAGCTCCATTATGGAATAATTCCGCTATTCGTATCAATGGTCGTACCTTGTCCTTGCCTTTGTGGAGAGAAGCCGGCATTTATTCTATTGATCAACTTCTCCATGATGGAGATTTTAAAACTTTTTCCCAACTTTGTGAGGAATTCCATCTCCCGCTTCTACACTCCTTTAAATACGTTCAACTTCAACATTGTCTTAAAAAACAGTTTGGCTCTCCACCTTGGTTGCTTCAGGTTTCTCCAATTTTATCTTATCTGCAATTATGGGAGAAATTCAAGGGAGTGACTTCTGGTCTCTATAAAATGTTTTTGCACCCTATTTTTTCACCGCGCCTTTCACATACTCTTCAGACTAAATGGCAATCTCGTTTGTCTCTTATGTACTCCAATTCTCAATGGGATCAAATTTTAGAGGGGTTGCACAAAGGTGTCCGAGAAGTTCTTCTCAAATTCTGTATTTTTAAAATCCTTCATAATTGGCACTGGTCACCAGTTAAATTACATCAAGCTGGGTTATTATCACATACTTCTTGCTGGAGATGTTCTAATCCCGGTTGTGACATAACACATATCCTTTGCGAATGTCCACTCACTAGACCCTTCTGGCTCTTTGTTGGGAAACTTTGAACTCTACAATGGAACTAATCTTACCTCTCACACCTGCCGCCATTATTCTACATGATTTCCGCAGTTTTCTGAAACTTTCTAAGCCACAGACTCGCCTTCTCCAGACTGCTTTGGCTACAGCCAAGATCTGCATATTACGTCATTGGAAGTCTTCCTCTGCTCCTTCCCAGGAAGAATGGTTGGTGGCAATGATGAAGACGGCCTTGCATAAACGCACAATTTACAACCTTCAGGACCAAGCTGACATCTTTCTCCAAGTTTGGTCCCCCTTTTTGGAAACTACATTAGATGATGATTTTAACCCAACTCCCTCGTCTACTGCACACGCTTTACCTAATTAATTATATTATTCTATGTGTTTTCCCTATACTATTTCATTCTGGTTACCCTTTTTCTTTCCTTTTCCCCACTTCTCCACCCTACCCCCCTCCTGTTACTCTGATTCTCCTTTTCTTTCTGATTATCTTTACCTAATTATTCTAGTACTACAATATAAGATATGTCCATACCTTTTGTATTCTTCCTACATAATAGGTTATGGAGATTGTACTGTTAGTTTTTCCTTTCACTTCCTACTTGGGAATATCTTTCATAATCTATTACTGTATTATTCCTTTTAATATTCTGCAATTAAGATACATTATTATTTTTTCTTTTTGCTGCTCTGATGTTTTATGAACTTGATACTTGTTATGTATTTTATTGCATAATTCAATAAAAAAAAATCAACACAAAAAGAATCTGGTGCAGCAGATAAAACGTTTGATTCCATTAATTACTTTTGAAAGCATTTCCAGATTTAGCAAAAAAGTTAATGAACACTTGACTCAAGTTTGGACCTGCAAAAAACTGATGCACCTCATTTAATGTACACAGGCTTTTAGTGTTTGTAGTAGACCTGTGCCTAATGCCTGGTAGTGTTACACACAGACTTACTTACCTGATATCTTTTAAGTGAAGTAGTAGTCTAGATTGAGAGTTTAAGTGTCTGCAATTTCTAGAGGGACTGGTGGATAATCGACAATTCCTGAGGGCTGTGAGATGGTTTGAAGTAGAAAGAAGTTAGTTTTGATAAGGCTCCTCTATTACTTAGGGAAATAGATGGCTTTTGTTGAGTGGGTGCTTCAATCAGAGCTTGGATAGTGTGCCAGGTGGCCCACTGGGAGCCCAAGGTTTGCGTGACTGGGGTATCTGTGTTTGAAAAGTGAGAGATCATGTGCAGAAATGTGGTGTCTGTAATGATTGAATCAGGTCACTGGGAGTTGGAGTCAAAATGAGGTGCATCAGTTCTTGCAGGACCAAACTTGTGTCAAGTGAGATTTAAACAGGCAGGTCCCAGTGTGGGCAGTATTAGGCACCTGGAAGTAGTAGTGAAGAGGTGGTTTATCATTTATATCAGTGATGGGTAGGATCTGAGTTATATCCAGACAAACGTCGAATGGAGGGGCATCTGTTCTGTCATTGTTAGGTAACTGGGCGCTACGGAATATATTCGGCCCTTTTAGGCTTGATGAGTTTGGCAAGTGTGAACTTGTGTCAAGTGAAGAGGCATCTTGGGTTTCATGGTTAAGGGGGCTTGTGTTGAAAATTAGTACGTTTTGGTGAACATTATCTGCGCCATCTTGCCTCTTCCCCTGATGCCACACTTTTGTCGTGCGCGCCCGCCATTTTCTAAGATGCCCCGATCAGAACGAACCCTTTTGCATGCCGCTGGCCCCTGACATAGCCCTTCGCCTTCACTAAGCCTGCACGCTATCCACCCCCCTGCTTGCACCTGCCTTGAGTCATAAACCCCTCTTCGGCGCTGCTCTGCCCCAGGCCCTCATCCTGTTCCCAGCGCGACACCTCCCTGCTTTCCTTTCATGATCTCCGGCCCTTAGATGCAAAACCCTTTCTCCCCGTGTGCCCGTTTTGTCCTCCCCGTTCCCAAGCCGACACCCAGCTCTGCCGATACCATCCTTGCCCCTCCCCGTACAATAGAAAGCTTCCCCCATCAAAGAATCCCCGGGTTGATCAAAGCCCCCACCCCATGAGATCCGATCAAACCCCCCACATTCCGTGAATCGGCGGATTATCCAGCTGCGCGATGCTCATCACCTGTTGTGACTAGGGTGGGGACTTCAACTGTAAATGTGTGTGGGAACGGGCCCAAAGGGGAGTTCCGAGAATGTCTTTTCCGTACATCAAAGCTTTAACATGTATGTGTAATCTACAATAAAGTCATAAATGTGTGTATAAGAGGCCAGGCCTCAGGAATACAGTTAGAGCACCTCAGAACGATACCTTCTGTCCGTTTCGTTGTGTTCTCCTCCGGAGAGAATAAAAGCCCTTGTTTCCTGCTTTCCAGTCTCCAGCGCCTGCCTCTTCATTGATTTAAATAACTAGAGGGTCACAGAGGCAATACTGCCGGGCAAATATCGATTGTCCCTGACCCGATTGAACTTTTTACAATTGGCGTCCCAAGCGTGGGGCCCATCAGCGACTCGTGGATCCAGTGGGAGAGGTCCCGACGACAGAGTGAACGACTGCAACGATCGGGAGAGCTCTTGCCCAATAGACCCTCGTCTGGCAGCCGATCATCCGAACTTCACTAATTCCGAACAGACCTCTCTCGAGTGATCTACGGTCCTGACTGGGAACCATCAGGAGTGCCGTGAGAAATACGAGAAAAAGAGGACGATCGGGTGCTGGATTCGGAAGACAAGAAACTGTCCATGCGGTCCGGGTAAGGTCGTGTTACCACGACAAGTTGCGAAAAATTTGCTTGATTGTTTGTTTGTTCAAAAATACTAGTATTGCTCTGTTTATTTTTATTTGGAGATTCACTGTCTGCAAACGGAGAAACAACAGGCTCTCTCTCTCTTTGCAAACAGTGGAGGATAGGTAGGGTAGCAGCCGTGCTTATTTTTTTTCTCCCCCACTCAATAATTGCTTGAAACTGAACTGTTGTTCGCAAACTATTGTTTCCTGGAGATTCCCTGTCTGCAAGCAGGGAAGAGACCACCCTTTTTGCAGATAGTGAAAAGGGTAGGTAACGCAGATCTTTGCGGACCTACTCATTCTCCCCATTGTTATTTATTGGTCGTTTGGTTTTATATTTTTTTTTGATCCATGAGGTATTCACTGCCTGCAAACAACGTTGAATAGAAATATTCTGTACGGTCTTTGCACCTAGTGATAAGATAGGCAGTGCTGACTTTTTAGTCCCTCGTTACGAGCCGTCATGTCTGTCTTCTCCCCACTGATAAATAGCCTGTTTAGTCCGGACCGCGTATTAGAGGTGGACCATATAGCTCCATTAGAAGGCACCCCTAATAAGGACATGTTCATAAACTATGGGTTAGTCACCATAGCCTATAATAAATTATGGCACAGGTATACCGAAGAGAGTCAAGACAAACAGTGGCCACTGGCAGGATCCTTTGACCTTGATAAAATAGAAACGTTAGAAATAGCCCTTCGAAATAATAAGACAACGCCAATTATGCTCGACAGTCTCGGTATGTGGCGCAGAGAGGCTACGAAACGACAGAGAAAAGACGAGGATAAACCAAGTAGGGAAATATACCGACAGGACAACCCCAGGACACCGCTACCCACAACTTATCCCCCGACACTATGCAAAGGACGACCAGACTTAGGGTCAGACCAATGCGCTTTTTGTAGGTATGTCGGACACTGGAAAGCCCAATGCCCGACTCTACTGAGCGTGAGTAAAGGCAAAGGGCCGACAAGAACGACAGACCGACAGTACGAGAAAAGGCGCGAGACAAAGAAGAACCCGACTTACATAGACAGACCAGACAGAACCACCACGTTTGATTATGCCCGATGGCACAGATTTCGCTCACGTTCTCCTAGGTCGGGCAATGTCAAGACGGGAACCCAGCCTCGTTTAAAATTCACAGACGGAAAGAGATAATTATGACCAATAACTGTTTTTATATTTGTCTTGGGTCTTTGTATGTCGTACTTGTACTGTCCCCCGTCTGAGTTTGTGTGTATGTAATGTGCAAATCTGCGTCATCCCTCTACACGTGTTTCCGTGTTACTCGACCTCTGTTAGCAGAAACTTAGCATAAAAGCAACCTGGAAAGAAAGAAATGGTAAAACAAAATCCGTAGACCATTAATGAACTTGAACTTTTAATTTAACACAACAAACAAGGAATAATAACGATAAACTGTAGAAAATGAAAGTCAAACAGAACATTCGCCCCCCCCCCATTCTGGAACCTTCCAAAGTAGGGCAGGGTTACGGCTACGCCCAACCAACGGCAACCCATATAAGGCGAGCCCGGCCGCCAACTCTTGGTCAGGAAATCTTAACGTATGGGGGAGCCGGAGGAGAGGCAGGAGCCCGCAGCCTGGGCATTTGCAGGTAGTCCCGCCACATGTCTCCTTGGCCGGCCGCAACGGGCCTGGAAAGACTAAGGTAGTCCCGCCACATGTCCAGAGGAGAACGAGGCACCTCTTCCTTTTCTCTTCCGTCACAGCCGCAGCAGTCCTGGACGGCGGGATGTCCTGCACGTACCTCCACAACAATTTGTCCAAGTTGGGCTGGGAGGGAGAGGCGACGCGGACGAGCCTCTCCCACCTCCACCGGTAGGAGGTTTCCCAGCCCCCAGCCCGACGCCGAACACCCCCAGTCAGGCGATGGTGCCAATACTTCCACAGCACCGAACGTACAATGGTGGCACCCCAATACTTCCACAGCACCGAACGTACAATGGTGGCACCCCAGTACTTGCGCAGCACCGAACGTACAATGGTGGCACCCCAGTACTTGCGCAGCACCGAACGTACAATGGTGGCACTTGGGGAACACCGGATGTGGAGAGGCCTTCATGCGGGGCGATGAAAAGGAGCGGCATGGAGTACACCGGGAGAAGGAGACGAGGCGAACGAGTCTCCCTTGCCCCCAGGTGGGGGCATCACAGCCGCACCCCAGCCGAACGTCCCGCTTTCACAAAACAGGGACCTCTTCCTTTCACTCCGAAGGGTCTCTTCCACTCTTGCAAACTCGACGAGAGTGGCCCCGGTAGGGCCTCAAAATGGCGTCTGGGTCCGCTGGAAGGTGGGCCCCGGCCACTAGAGTAACTTTGACCAGCAATATAACTCGAACATTTGCCCTCTGGAGCACGAGCCCCCATCTCCGACAGCATCTCCGCAGCCTTGAAGATCCTACAAGGGTCCCCGGCGGAACCTTCGGCCTTTGCAGGTTTCCGGTAAGGGACGGCTGCCTTGATCGCCAACGAAACAAACATGACATTGCCACACCTTCTGTTAGCGTGAATTCTAGAACTGCCGAAAAGGACTCTGGTCCAAACTGCCAGTAATGGAAACATTTCCCCCTGATGCTGCTTCCGGACTGAGCCGGCCCCGCCCAAAATGGCGCTGGTATCAATCGGAACTTACGAACACCTCGTGGTGTTCCTTCGCACTAATAAAAACTTGATGTTCTGAGATTTTATATGATCCTTTGTACACTTGGCTAGAAAAGACAAGGAGAACTTACTCGACGAACAGTATGAAAAGATCCCCGTTACAAATGTTGATTACGAATGTACAATGTATTATATTTTTATAACTGATGTAAACCCCATTTACGACGCACACGTACGGTATGCATATAGGAAATCTGATTACAACTGTTATGATTATGCTTCTAAATTATGAAAATATATGCCCCCGAACCCCCAGCCAATTAATAGACGTTTTAGTCTCTTACAAATGAATGAGTAAAACTTTCCGATGTTTTTATTGCTGCAAACGACACCCCCCACTGTACGCACTTTAGCCATTGCCACGACCGGCCAAATACGACCGCACCCTCATAATCCATATGCTGAAATGATTTTGCAAAATAAAGTCTTTGAAACTATGGACGGGTATTGCATGCTTTATTTAAAAAAAAATATGGGATGGGTGGGAAAGTTCTTTTCTGTGCACCCTACTCTGCTCTCTCTTTAAGGTTAAAAGAAGATGGTTGCCCAGCCCTGGAGGACGGATCGGATCAACAACACGACACTCCGCCTTCAAGGTACGCGTCTGACTCATGAACTCTCGCGTAGAGGAAGACCTTGACTTCCAAGGATGGGTAAAACGAATGGTGTAAATGAGGGAATGTAAAAGGAGGGTGAAATGAAATAATGTAAATATTATAAAGTACAACGTTCCAAAGTAGCAGGGACCCAAGAACCGAAGAACCTTAGAACGCCACAGCGTTGAAAGAGGTTTAAGGACCCCGATAGTGAGATACATCCTTTGACTAGATACCTCGCACTAGGCACCTCTGGTTTCCTTTTTATGTTTCCCCGCACACGCCCTACATGAACACACTACCCCCCCCCCCCGACTCCAGAAACCATATCCCCGGGGACCCTGCCCCAAGGAGGAAAGACGAGTAAGAGGTAAGTAAAGGACTTATGAATCCATGTATTTGAATGCGCGCGAATGCTGTCTCCCCCACCCCCCCCCCCTTTTTCCTCCTTCTGCAGGTTACATCAGAGATTACAGCCGAGGTGTGGCGAAGATCTGAAGCCTTGCCACGTCTAATACACGAAGCGGACTAGCGCCGCAAGGTGGTGTCTAAGCACGCCTGCAGACTACTCACGTACCGAACAAACCCGAAAAATTAGCACAACCTGATAAAAAGTGATCACCCTTAAACCAGACCGGACGAATGAACCCATGTCACGTATGATGCGAAACTATGAGGGAATGTGTGTATGTGTGACTGAGGCGTTGGCCCAACTGGTCGAAGGACCGAGAATGCGAGAAAGTGCGACAACATGGTACCTCCTTTCTTCTTTCCTTTTTCTCAAGGCACGTCCCCTCTACCCTGTCTAATGCTCAAACTGCATGATTACAAGATTCTAACGCAGACTCGTGAATGCCCTTTACTGTGTAATGCACTAAATAGCCTTTCTTGAATACACTGCCACCCTCTCTGTTGCACGTGTACTATTTAGCCTGCCGTTGCACTCTCTCTCTCTCTCTCTCTCCCTCTATTTTTGCACTCCCACTCTTCCGAGTGGTTAGCCCCGAAATTGGCAGACTGCCACCCCTAGCACCCCACCTAATTGGCTTCAAATACCGTCAGTATTTGCACAAAAACTTGTCTTTAATACAATCACCCTGAGACCGCGTCATTACCTCTCCTTTTCCGCTAGAAGTCAATGAACCCAGGTTGGGCCGTAAGGGAAAGGACAGGTAAAACGACAGAGGTTCCCTAATCTGACCCGAAAATAAGGGAACTACATGTCAACGGCTCCTATAGTATAAGACAAGGACCTCAGAATACGCGACCCTCCCCTCCCCGAATTGTCGCAATACCCAAACCGGAAAAATGACCACCCCCGTTACCTCCCCTGTATATGTCCCTGGTTGTTTCCCATAAAACCCCTGTCCTTCCTAATTAAGTAATCGGGCTGTAAAAGGTTACGTAGGACCCAGAATGATGTTTTACAAGGTTAACAGACTAGTTCAAGGTAAAGAAATCATCGAAATGAACCCCGCAGTAGTTGCAAAACAGGATGCACCGATAGAAAGGAAATGTTTAGCCATGTTCGTCTCTCAGCAAAATACCTGTGTAGTACCATGTTGACGACTCACTGCACCCTTTTGTAAATGTAAAACTCTAGAGAACGGCATATCTTCGCCAGATTTGTCTCACAAGGGTGGGTTACCATCAGATGAACTGCCATGCCTGTAATAAATAATTATGAAGGAAAGTCATAGTAAATCCAACAGAACCCGTCACCGGTCATTCATATGCCAGTTGTGAACACTAAAATAACGGGCATTTTTCATTCTTTGCCTGGAGCTGGGAGGGAAATAGACTTTTTGATTATCTTCATCTGCAAATTTTCTAAAGACTGTCTTTTCAAACTTGTTTAAGGGTACCGCTGTTGGAGGAGAAAAGGACCGGATGTGGGAGCACGAGGCCCGACTGCAGACTAAGGAACACCTGCGACATTAGCCAAGGCGAGACCACGACTGAAAAGAGCTGCAGGACGAGGCACTGTTTTCGACAACATGAGAAGAAAGGGTCGACCTGATGCCCCTGCTCGATGTCCAATGCCTGTCGACAAGTCCCCGCTCTCTGAATTCGGTCACACGCCCGCCTATTTGAAGTCTCTCGTTCCCCTAGTTTGTTCCTAATTTGGCCTTGCTCCATCCCCCTTTCCCTCTGACCTACCCTATGGACTGTTTTGTACGCTCTTCTTCCATCCGAACTTTCTGACAATCACCTCAAAGGACACAGGGCGAAAAGGACCTTTCCGACCAGAAACGCGAGGAAAGGGTCGTGCCCTGCAACGCAGAACTTAGAACAGAGCTGGACTTGTAGCTCCACCGCCGGTGCTCAACAGCGCCAACGAAAGACCACAAAGAACAATGAGAACTCGTAAAACTTCGAACATTTGACATCCTCAATCACCGTTTTTTTATGCCTCATTTCTCTCCCAGCCGCCATTGTATTGATCCTGCTCCAAGCCGAATCTGAAATATGTATTAACCTGCCAGTTCACGTTATGATATGTACTTGCTGCTCGCCGTTTTTGTATTACATTCCTATGACTTTCCTGCTGAACAAGTTTATCAAAGTTTATCAAATAGGCCCGCCTCCTGAAAACTAGAAAAGTTAAAATGTATCGTTTACAACTCTTTTTATCTAGGGTTCCTACCATTTTCCTTCTCATGCCCACCACAATAGAACCGAGTAGAAAATGAACCAGCAAGATGTCTTGAATATGTTAAAGGGAGGACTGTTGAAAATTAGTACGTTTTGGTGAACATTATCTGCGCCATCTTGCCTCTTCCCCTGATGCCACACTTTTGTCGTGCGCGCCCGCCATTTTCTAAGATGCCCCGATCAGAACGAACCCTTTTGCATGCCGCTGGCCCCTGACATAGCCCTTCGCCTTCACTAAGCCTGCACGCTATCCACCCCCCTGCTTGCACCTGCCTTGAGTCATAAACCCCTCTTCGGCGCTGCTCTGCCCCAGGCCCTCATCCTGTTCCCAGCGCGACACCTCCCTGCTTTCCTTTCATGATCTCCGGCCCTTAGATGCAAAACCCTTTCTCCCCGTGTGCCCGTTTTGTCCTCCCCGTTCCCAAGCCGACACCCAGCTCTGCCGATACCATCCTTGCCCCTCCCCGTACAATAGAAAGCTTCCCCCATCAAAGAATCCCCGGGTTGATCAAAGCCCCCACCCCATGAGATCCGATCAAACCCCCCACATTCCGTGAATCGGCGGATTATCCAGCTGCGCGATGCTCATCACCTGTTGTGACTAGGGTGGGGACTTCAACTGTAAATGTGTGTGGGAACGGGCCCAAAGGGGAGTTCCGAGAATGTCTTTTCCGTACATCAAAGCTTTAACATGTATGTGTAATCTACAATAAAGTCATAAATGTGTGTATAAGAGGCCAGGCCTCAGGAATACAGTTAGAGCACCTCAGAACGATACCTTCTGTCCGTTTCGTTGTGTTCTCCTCCGGAGAGAATAAAAGCCCTTGTTTCCTGCTTTCCAGTCTCCAGCGCCTGCCTCTTCATTGATTTAAATAACTAGAGGGTCACAGAGGCAATACTGCCGGGCAAATATCGATTGTCCCTGACCCGATTGAACTTTTTACACTTGGCCTAGCTTTTAGAGGTGGTATTTCTGGTGTATCATGATTAATCAGGGTATCTAGGTCCAGAGAAAGTCCACACTGTGTAATGTATACTTCAACGCAAGAGTGATCAATTTCCTGTGTCAGTTGACCTATGGGTCCATTTACAGAGACTAGATGTAAAGTTCAAATAGCCGGAGGTTTAGATCATTTCATTTTATCATAACCTTGACATTGTTGTTTCTGTAGTTTCCGTTGTCTGTCTTGAGATAATGAGTTTAGTACTATGAACAATAACTGGATTTGGAGACAATAAAAAAAGGAATGATTGAATGATATCTATTCAAGCAAGGGCACTGTAGCTGTATGAAGGATGGCCAGTTGGTATCTCCTTTAGTGACACTGAAATAACGATCTGCGATGACCACTTCAGTATTGTCATGCAAGATTGTGTGCTTAGATGTTGTACCGGCATTCTTAGGTTGATGGGAAAATGTTGTGTAAAGAAAGCCATTTAGTTTGTGTAGTTTAGAATGCAACCTGGCAGCATGATTGAAGGCAGGGTATTATGCTTTCAAATATTATGTAAATAAGACCTGGTAGAATTCTCATGGCCCTTTGGCAAGCGCAGAAATGGACCAACTTACAAATTCTAGGCAGAGGGAACAGACATGTAATGACTAACGCATCTCCTTCAACTCACCTGGATGTATTGCATTTCAGGTATGTAAAACTGGTGCAGACTGTGAGGCATTTATATTTATTCTTGTTGCGATTTCTGGCATCCTTTTGCCACAGGTGGGCACACACAAGTAATCCACACTGCTATGTTTAAAATCTTTACTTTAAGCCAATTCTAATGCTGAATAAATATTATAAATAATTGCAGAATTCAGTAAAATAGTAAGCAATAAATGTAAGTATTTGAGAAGTACTGGGGAAATCAATATTATAATCAAATAGATTCTCTTTAGAATCACTACATGCCTAATCTTAAAGCATCAAACTTGATAGTCAGTATTTCAATAGAATGAATACAATTTTGTCACCATACTTTATTTATGTTTTTCCAGTTTCAGGGTTGTCTGGAAAACAAGGTCTGTCTCTGCTGGAAAAAAAAATTGTTATAAAGGCAACAGTCTTAGGTGGCCTTGGATAGGTCGCCTCGGAACCGCTGCTCATCTAGCTGGAGTATACAAATCTCTCTGGTCGAGAGGCATGTGACAGCTTTTATATACAATTCAGAATGTTTATTTTGAGAAAAATAAACCTTGTGATCAATGATAAAAGGTGAGAGAAATAATGTGAGAAATTCTTTGAATACTCATGGTAACATTTACAGCTGTTCTGCTTTCTCTTAAGCGCATTCTAAGCAAATGAACTAGAAACATATTTTCAAATACCCAGGCTAAATGTATTGTATGTAATGCACATTGTTGTCCAACAATAAAAATAAATGTATCAGCTATTGCAAATGAATAACAAAGTGTATGCCAAAAGCAAAATGAGCAAATGCACGACAAAGGAGGGCCTCTGAAAGACATATGAAGCAGACTATATGGCTAGAGACCAAGCTAGAGTGTATGCTTTGAGGAGGCATGGTCAGGTGTAATGCAAGCACAGAGTTTCAGCTCTTTCCATGGAAAGGTGAGCAGTTACCACAAGGAGAATAATTTTAAGGCAAGATTTTAATAAAGGGCAAAAGTGACAGAACATAAGAAAGCTGCAAGAGTAACATCAGCGAAATAGCCCAACATTAAGATCGAAAGCAGTTATGTACCAACATGGCTAGCATTTGTCAACAGAATATTTATTATTTTGGAGAATTAATATAAATAATATAGTCAATCCAGGTGCACAAAGGGGATGTGAAGTAATCACTCCTAGTAAAGGTGAAAGCACAATAAATTCAACATCACCATGTAGGCATATAAACCAGATCTCAAAAGAATGTACTCACTTGCAATAGTATTTCAACAACAAATAGGTTAATCGACACAGAGGTGGAGTAAAAAGTAGTTGAAAACGAAGGTATAGCGTAAGCTCGCCCTTTCTTTGGAGAAAAGCAGATCCAAAGTAGCATTTGTGCAATACTTGATCAGGATAACTCCCTTAAACTGTAAATCTCCAGTCTGGGGGAAAAACACAGCCTGATTTAAAGACCGTCACATGCGAAACACTAAAACTACAGTCAGAAATTATGTCAGCTCAGCACTGGTACTTGGTGTCCCTGAAAACATGAGTTATCTGTTTAATAATGGTGAGGAGGCAGTGAATTAAATGTCTGTGTTTGGCTAGTTCGCCTGAGGAGGAATAGTGTTTGATTCTACAGGTGGTAAGCCCACTTATGCGTCAAACACTGTGCACTGGCAAAAAAAAACCTCTTTTGGTGAAATGATTGCACTCTGACTGCATGGTGCTTTGAAGGTGCAGAACATTGTCAAGGAGTTAGCATCAACCATGTGATCTTTGGCAGGTCATTTTGCAGGTCATACATTAATGGCAGTGCAAGCACATATACCAACTGTAGCTAACTTTTGAAGTGCCGCAGTGCAGCGAATGCTCAAGCTACAAGAGAAAGTGTGATAAGCAGGCACTTCCCCATCCTTGCACCTTAAGGCGTTGGTCCTACGGACTGACATGGACTGGTTTTGGGGTGGTAGTATTGGACTATGTCAATGTTTGTTATGTTTTCAGAAGTTTCAATCTACACATACTGGATGCTGCCATCATTGTATGTGCGAGACGTTTCATCAGATGTCTGTTCTGCTTGTAGACTGTGTGGTGGTTTGTGAAGATGTAGGTGCTTTCTTAGGCCTGGCATTGGTTTGGCCAGCTTGGGTTACTGGGTGTTAGACATGATGGAATCTTGGGTTACTTTTTGTGTGTGTGCAAAAGAGTTGTTCTTGTGGGCACGTGTGTGTTACTTGTGGACAATCTAAAACGTTTTTGTTTGTCTTGTTGTCTTTGGGACATTGTTGCATTGGTTTGCTGTTAGTCCTGTGTGTAATGAAAGGGTATGATGCAGTGATGTTGCATGTCTGATTTCTCCCGTGTGTAAGAAAAGGGGGTGATATTCTAAAGTCATGTGTCTGTGTATGCACGAACTGAGTGGACATGATGTAGAATTGTGATTGCGGGTGCCAGTGCTTAATTTGCAAACAAATATGTGACAGGGCTCTTGTCAGGAGGCCACTGCAGCTTGTACCACACATTTCCCCTGCCATGCTGCCAGTGATAGTAACAACAAAAGTACTAACATTCACACTCCAACAAGTGTGACAATTCGGACTATTTCAGGCCCTCAACGCTAACAGAATGGCTTGGGCAGCAGGTAATATTTATTTTAATGTATATTGAGTTACTAATTCACTGATGTTGTGGTCACCCCTAAATTAGCCAGACAGCGCCACCTTGTGACAAACTTTCACAGGCCCCAGTGCTGACAATTAAGTGCTGGTGCCGAGCACCGGAAACAACTGGCTCAAATTAAGCACTGGTGGGCGCTGTGAGAATGTGATGATGCATGGAATGTGGGTATGCGTGTGCTGGGGAAAGCACACATTCATGTGAAGAGAGAATGGAGCCCTATCAGGCTTCGGCTGCAACTTAAGGAGCTAACAGGGCTTAATATTACATACAGAATTTACCTCCTACCTGAGCGGCTCTTTGCCCTTCTATGAAGACTGTGCCCTCCAACTACAAAAGGATACATGGTGTAAAAATTATAAAAAGCTCTGGGGCTCTTCCCTTCATTGTGGTGGGGACCCAGTGCCCCATATTTCCGCATGATAGGGTCAACTGTACCCGCAGAAGGGTTTGCATGGAGGAAGGTATTCTGCTCAAAATCTGCACCATATGTGAGTTGGAAAAGGGCATCCCAGAACTGAAAATGTGCTGTGCTATGAAGAGGATAAGAAAAAGCACCTTAGTGGACAAGAGCATGTGAGTAAGCGGAGGGAATGGAGCACCTTAGAGGGAGAGAAGACCCAGGAATGGGAGGATGAAGGCACAACTTCTGGGAGTAAGGGCGGAGGATAGAAGGGAGAACCTAATAGCGAGTGAGAACCCAAGTATAAGTGAAAAGGAAAGCAACCGAGGATGACGAAGAGAAGGGACCACCTTCGAGGAATAAGGTTCCTGAGAAGAGGCGTTTGAAAACAGCACAAGAGACGAGTGGGGAGGAGGGCACCCTACCTGAAGATGGGGAGGAAGGAAAGCACCAGCCATGAGGCAGAGCATCCTAGGGCCAAGAGTAAGGGAATGCCATTGAGAAGGAGAAGCCCCAGACTGTGTGTGAGTGAAGCAAGATGGGACTTATAGAGGAAAGCATGGGCCACTGAATAAAACGGGAGAATCCGGGGTGGAGTGTATGGAATGCACATGACCAGGAGTGTAGAGTCTGACTTTAAGACCTGACGCACAGGGGAAGGAGGAAACTGTGAAGTGGTCTGGGCCGGGGGAGGATCGAGAAAGCGGCAGAGTTTGGTGGAGGTCTGCTGAGGACAAGAGACGCGTCATATGCTCTCGGTGCAATTGGGGAAAGCGTTAGTAAAGAAACTCTAAAACAGACATCTTGTGTCGTGTCTTCTTTAGAGGTGCCTCCCCTGACACGACACGTGGCGACGAGGCACCTGAATGTGCGTCTATCTGACCAGCCACCAAATCCTGCGGTGTGTCAAACCTGATGTCCCCAAGCAGGATTTCACACACTGAAAAGCCAGAGGTGATATTCAGGTGGCAGACAGGCGCTGACTATTCAGTCCATGCAACGTGTGGTGAGTCCAGCCCATGAGACCCCCCAAAGCTCTTGGACCTACCTGGTTGCTCACTTCGGCGGCAGCCATCTTGGATTGGGCCGAGTAAAACCGCCTCTACATTGGTGTCAATTGGTTTGGGGTGAGTGCACCAGTTCCCTTCACTCCAGTGGTGGCCATCTGGGACTGGGCCAAGTAAATCTGCCTATATCAACTGTGTTGGTCATCTTGAATTGGGCTAGTACTGCATGATCAACAGCAGCTCATCCTACCTGAGGCAGCAAACTGCCCATAGCAGCACCTTTCAGACTGCAAATGCAGCATCGCCTTCTAAGTCCTGGAGATCCTGTGGGCCCCCAATGATCATGCCTCAGAACAGATGAAACAAGTAAGATGCAGCTATGTTCCTGGAGCCACCACCCCCTTTTGATACTAGAAAAAAGAACATTGGCACAGGATGGGCCAACTGAATCGAAAGATTTGACAACTTCATTGCCGCCCTGGAGCTATCCAATGAGGCAAACCTCATCCCATACCTTAAGAACCTTGCGGGTGATGGAGTAAAAGAAATCATCAAGAAGATCACAATGAAAGTGTCGGGTTTGCTCCACCTCCAGCCGGTCGTGTGGTGAAGGCCGAGCAGTGTAGGCATAAAGCTGTCCCGTTCCAGCATAAGAGCGATTTGCGTTCTAGTTTGACGCATGCGTCTCTTCCACTTCCTGTTCACCTACCTACTCCTTACGGGTCACGACCCACCGCAGGCAACTTCGTTGGGCTCACTGTTGGCTGCTTCATCTGGTTCCTGTGCTTCGGTTTTCTGGCCAAACTTCATGACTCTATTCATCTTATCGGATGGCATTCGGCAAAAAAAGGAAAGGCAGTAATGGGGTAACGCACTGTTGAAATTAGAACTAAATATATATTCAGAGTATTACTAATCTGATAATAGTCCTCATGGCTTTTGAAGACCCATTTTATTTTTGTGTGCATTGTAGATGATGCTGTAATACAGAAAACAGCTTATTGCTTTCTTTTGTTTAAAATAGGAGGATTTTCTCAAGGACTTTTTACCATCTTCTGTTCCTCTTAAAGATTTGTTGACCTTTTTGGGCTATTTTTGTTTCTCTTCTGTATCCTGATTTTAGGTGGGTGTTTACACTGTTACATGTCTATCCTCCCCTCTATTGAATCTGTTGAGCTTAGGTACATACCATATTTCTCTTTTTATAGATTGCACACTGCTCCTGTACATGCAGTCACTGAATTAAATGTGGAAGGGGGGAATTTAACAGGTAGTGAATGCAATTACTACAAAGATACCCAGATGTTATATTGGTTGTTTAAAAGAATACAGGTGCACAACCGAAACATTCTTATTTTCTTCTTAGGTACAGGGAATACATAGGACCATACTTACCTTCTACATAGGACCACTTACCTTCTTTAATTAAATACTTTGTGGGACATTTGTCTTCTCTTCCCTAGTTTCCCTTCTCCCATCATTCTTACAATCCTTGCTTTGACCTTGTTGGCCAGCTTTGTTGGGTGTTGGAAAGTTGGGAACTTTTCTTCAGACCTTGCATATCACTCCTGCGGAAACTACAGGTGAGAATTAACAGGAAGGTTCCAACACCTACCAGAAAGAAAAAGATGCACTTGCCAAGAAATTTGATACTGCCACCAACGTGGATTATGAATGGTACACTTTCAACAAGGCCCGACAACAATTGGTAGAGACCATGGACAAATTTGTCTAGCGCTTGGAAGCCCTCCGGCAAGTACTGCCATTTCAACAAACAGGTCCAGGAGGATGAGGGCCGCTGTTTCTCCATTGTCAAGCAGGGTTCTGATGTTGTCGGTGGCGGCAATGAGGGTGGTTTCGGTGCTGTGGTTGCTGCGGAACCCGGACTAGGACGGGTCCAGGATGCTGTTCTCCTCGAGGTAGCGGGTCAGTTGTTTGTTGACGATTTTCTCAGTGACCTTCGCCGGGAATTGGAGCAAGGAGATGGGTCGGAAGTTCTAGAGGTCCTTGGGGTCTGCCTTGGGTTTCTTGAGTAAGGCGCTGATCTCGGCGTGCTTCCAGCTTTCCGGGAAGGTTGCTGTCTCGAAGGAGATGTTGATTACTTTCCAGAGATGACTGTGTAGGGCTTTGTTGAAGATGTGGTGAGGGCATGGGTCTAACGGTGATCCAGAGTGGATGGTGTTCATGATCTCGCTGGTGTCCTCATCGTTGATGCTGGTCCAGGAGAGCAGGCGGTTGGTGCACATGGTGGTCGTGGGGGCGGTGGCTGTCCGGGCGGTCGTGGTGTTGAAGCTGTCATGGATGTCGGCGATCTTACAGTGGAAGAAGGTGGCCAGCGAGTCGCACATGTCTTGTGAAGGCGGGATGTTGTTGGTGTTGGAGCTGGGGTTGGAGAGTTCCTTCATGATGTTGAAGAGCTCTTTGCTGTTGTGTGCGTTGTTATCTAGGTGGTCTTTGAATGAGGCCCTCTTGACGGCTCTGATGAGTTGATGTCTGCGGGTGGCGTTTTTGTGGGCTGCGTGGCTGTCCGGTGTTTGTTCACAGAGCCAGTTCTTCTCCAGTTTTCGGCATGTTCGCTTGGAGGCCTGGAGGCCTTCGGTGAACCAGGTGTCTTTCTTGCTGATGTGGCTGTTGGAGGGTGTCTTGAGTGGGGCAAAGGTGTTGGTGCAGTTCTCGATCCATTTTCTGAGGTTGCGATGTTCGGGTCGGTGGAGTCGGCTGGTGGGCTCTGGGCGAGGGTGGTGGTTAGTTGGTCTGCGGTGACCTTGCTCCAGCAGCGTTGAGGCATCTGTTGGGTGCGGTGGTGCATGGTGGGCTTCCTGAAGGTGAAGTGGATGCAGTGGTGGTCGGTCCAGTGGGGTTCGGTGGTGTGGTTAAAGGTGACGTGGGGGCTTGCGGTGAAGATGGGGTCGAGCATGTGGCCGGCGGCGTGGGTGGGTGTTGTCACAAGCTGTCTGAGTCCGAGGTTGGCGAGGTTGTCGATCAGGGTGGTGGAGTTGGTGTCGTTGTTGTGCTCGAGTTGGAAGTTCAGGTCCCCGAGGAGGATGTAGTCCATGGAGGCGAGGGCGTGTGAGCTGATGAAGTCGGCGATGGAGTCGCTGAACTGTGGTCGGGGGACGGGGGGTCTGTAGACAAGGGTTCCTCTGAGGGTGGTGTTGGGGTCGGTGTGGATCTGAAGGGCATGTGTTCGGCGGTGCTAAGGGTGTCGTCGGTGTTGGTTGAGACTCTGAGGGTGTTCCTGTGAATGATAGCGATTCCTCCATCTACGCCGTTGGAACGTGCCATGTACTGTGCCAGATATATACCCATGTTATGTTCCAGATAGGTACTCAATATAGGCTCACATAGTCACAAAACCTTTCACCTACATTCTCCCTACCATTACACTACATAACGTTTCTTAGTACTGACCTTTTACCTAGTTACGGAAATGTCTAAGATGACATGTTTTTTTTCTATGAAAAGCTTAAGCCTCATTCCTTATGCATGAGGATTCTCAGAATCACCGCAGGACAGCGGGCCTACCATCTCCTGCATAATAACTCTGTATAAGGGTCATTCCTTCCGTCATCCTAGTCCGACATGGCACAGCAAGATATGTCCCCAGGGGGTACCACTTTGGGTATATATACACCATATCTTGCAGAGGTAATCAGAGGAGAAAAGGACTTCCATGCTGACACACTGACGCGAGACGCTGAGGCTCTTGCATGCAGAAACGCCTGCTCGCAGTGGTCTGACATCCCTTGCGGGGTGTCCATCTCAAGACCAAGACGGGGTCCCACAGTCTCTCACTTCAGGTAATAGGGTCGACTTTATCCTAGAGGTATTCGTGGCTTCTAGTACGACATACATGCTAGGAATATTCAGGTACATCTAGTTAGGGTCGCATCGTATGAGTACGCATTATACTGTCATGTGTTTTATATAATTGCCTGTTTTCATTGTTTTAGCACAATGGTAGAAATCTACCATCCTTTGACTCTGTTAGTGCTTATAATCATTTATATCTGTTACTGTTTAATGTTTGTTTCAGCACACCTATTTGACACTAGAATGATGCAGGTTCAATAAATGCTTATTGAAAAATGTCCCCACCTTTTATTCTGCGTATCACTCTGAGACAAAGGGAGCACGAGTGACTGAGCGAAAAGTAGTACACTGTTTCCACGATCCCTGATGGGCAGAGTTGTCATGTTTGATAGTTGCCAAGGACTATTCTCTCCTTGGTAAGAGGAGTTTCTAGTGGCACTGTGAGCTGGCTGGTACACAGGCTAACATATTCGGTAGGGGTGTCTAGAATCAGCCAATACTACAGTATATGTTGTCGAAACGTGCAGATCCTATAAAGGTTTGTAGGAAATACACGACACAGGACTTTAATCTAACATCACAAACAGACCACCCTGGTTTAAAACAAATAGCAGCCGAGTGTGGGGGATTCCCTTTTATAAGACAAATTCCCTCACCCACCTGTGGGTGGTATGCTTCATCATCGGGAACCTCCTCACACTGCGATCCTGGTCAAACTGCGGTCTACAACCCCCTCACTGTGAGGGAGGAGCTCAGGGATGTTTTAAGTGTTGTTGGAAAGAGGTAACTAAAACCTTAAGATAAGCCTGGTGTGAAGGGAACATGTGAGGGTAGTGAAAGTGAAGTTAAAACTAACTCCCTGGTATGTTAAAATGTATTGGAACATCCAGGGGTCAGGATTAAAAGAAGTATACGAGCCATGACAGGAAAATTTAACCTTGCATGATTCCGTGTGGTCAAAAGCTTGACATGTTTCAGGCTGGGTGCCCTCTGCAGAGGTGACGTGGCTTTCTTCAGGACCAAATGAAAGGGATTTGAGTGAATCTAATCACAATACCATTTCAGTCGGTGTGAAAAGGATACAGACAACTGATGAATCAATATACCAGTTGTGGTGGACTGATGTTCAACGTCGTCCCTATAAATAAAAAATGTGTTAATGAAGAGCATAGAAAATATTTCCACAACACTCCGTCTGTGCCACTTAATGTAGAACTAGAACTAATAATGTGTCTACGGTAACATATGCGGGAAAATATTCCAAAGCTTACCCGTCTAGTGGGGGGAGCTGGTGGCAACTCATCCTCGGCGCACGCACTCGAGGAGGTTTCCAAAACCTAAAATATTTAGAAAGAGGGCAAATTTGGCTGTCATTTACAGTCATTGGTGCATAGAACATACAGTGGACTCCAAATGCTCAGCATGATTAAAGAATTGTATATATATCCTATATACAGACTAGTCCTCGCAATACATCATGTGCAGAACTAGCAATTTAATAGTCCATAACAATTGAACACAGAGAAGAAACATATGTATGTGGAATCTGTACACAAGAATAACCCAGGTCAGCAAAGGACAACCAGTGCTAGGCGTAAAAGGATTGGAACAACAGGCTGCACACACACAAGAATGTCACTGGTTGCTCAAAACAGTGTAATCACCTGTTAAAAAGTCCAGAGGGCCTCCCGGTTGGATCGGTCAGCAAGAAACTCCTGCCCGAGTGGAACTGCGAGGCAGAGCCACGTGGCCCTGGAATGGCCTAATGGTGACAGACAGATCATTAATGAAAAATGACCCATCGGGTAATACAGAATAGAGGTACACCTCGGGTGCTGGCACAAAACAACTTGGGGTTGGCTGCCCCCCTGTGAGGGTGCTCAAGGGACTGAAAAGGGCTGAGGTGGGGTCAAGGAATCAAGCATCATATGCAGCTGGACCTCGACCTGCCGGTGTAGAGTGTGACTACACCTTGGGTGTAGTCGCCGAGTACAGCCCCCATGGGACAAGGACACACTAAGGGGCCAAAAGTACCAAGACAGGGATCAATCTAAAGGGGGGGTGATCCAGCGGTACTCCAAAAATAATCCCTGAAACCATTTCACTTATCCCTGAAACACCAGAACACACATATACTCAGCAGTGGGGCCCATATCACTGAGAGCTGCTCATGCACACTTTCTCATTATTCCAGGGATCAGCGAATTTAATGGAGAACTGCTGTATCATTTAGCGAGATGTCTAATTTAAACTGAACATTTCACTATTTACATTTGCAGTTTTTAGAATCTTACCATGGTTTTGTCTTCAGAAAAATATACATTTAGACATATCGCCATATGGGTCGACGGGTCTGCTAGTACGAAATTAGGCGTAGGAAGACTCAAGACCAGCTTAAATTTCCTTTGATCTAACTTTATTCAAGCAGATATAACATGTCTATAACTTTTCTTTTATTTATTTAACTCTCAAAATAACATTTAAACGGAAATTTAGATCAAAGCAGTTAATATCATTTTATTTAGCAATATATCAGAAAGAAACATTAGGAATTTAGGTTCAGAACGCAGGTTTTAGCAAAGATTGATAGTTCTCAAAGTCCATTTTTTCTCCTAAACATCCCTAACTAAAATCCCTCATCAAAAGTGCATTTGCTGAAAAGGAAAAGTTAAAGTTCCTAAAACTAAGTTCGTACGTGTCCAAGTCAATCGACAGTCCGACAGCATGCCAGCAGGAAATTGAAGAGGCGTTTTTTACTTGACAAAATCAGCACTTTTTATACCTTTTTCACTAGCTCTATCTAAAATAAAGAGTAACTTTCGGAGAAAAGTCGAGTCCTCATTGGTCAATTTAGGGTCGGATGAGCATAACCTCATCTATAAATTATATTTTTCTTCCTGTCATGAGTTTTTTAAATGATCCCATTGTTTCCACTGTCCGGCGTGGTCAAGTTCTTCAGCTTGCAACGTTACACGATTTTTACATGTTCAGAACCATTGCTCTCAGCCCTTGGCAGCCACCTAGACTTCCAGGCCACCACGACCTTGAACTTGCCTTCCACACAGGCACAGGCCGCTCGCATTCATTCTGGTCAGTCATTAATGCGCATGCATCTTGTCTTTCACTGTCAAAGCAGCCCATGACTCCATCTTGCCTCAGGCCTCACGAGCCGGAATGAGAACTATCATAGAAACAAACACAAATAAACGTCTGTTTACCTTCCCCCCTTGCTAGGGTTTCCCTATTAGTAGTTACCTAGCAACAAGCTACATATATGCATTCTATACTTACTTTTGACCATTATTTCAGCCACACGTACATGAACAGAAGCACATTTATGCTTCATTCCATTATTTTAAAGCAGCATATTAATACCAAACACGACAAAATAACACAGTTAATAAATTATGTTTGCAACACAAGCAAGAATTAATTTCCCACGTGTTGATGTGTGCGTAACAATTTATTCTAAGTTGGTTTGTCCATGCAACACTCCATTAGTTCAGATTACACGTTATTGAAGTGTGATTTCGCAAGGGGTACACAACATTTATTTTCTCCTCCTTGCTCCATCAGGGGCACCCCTTATCTAGTCCGAGGGAAAAGCCCTCATAGTCAAAAATTCACAAGCTGAGGCACCGATGAGGAATGGTGCCAGATGTGGCAAGGAGTAGCAGCTCTTACAATGTGGCCTGGGCAATCAGCTGACTGCCAGGCCTCCCCCTCATGTATCGTGGAAAACAAATTGCTGCCAGTTACCTCCGTACCGAGTCCTGCTGACCCGCATGTACGGCTGAGACGGGGAAGGTGGATCATTGCTACAGAAGCAGCCCTTATAGTGTAGGGGCAGAGACTCCGCCTACCTGGAAGGTGTCCATCAAGCTTAGAGACAGATGGCAGACTGAAACAAAGTACTTCCGGAGAGTGAATATGGCGGCCATCTTGAAGTGGTCAAGATCGGCTGAGCGAAGCACAAAGATGTAACTGTACCCCAAACACATGGGGTGGCAAGCTGGAGGCCACCACAAAGTAGCATGGGACAGGGAAGGGTTATCACTGACACCGCAGCAGCGCTTGTAGTGTAGGGGGCAGTAACTCCGTCTACCTGGACGGTATCCGTCGAGCTTGGATACAGATGGCAGACCGTAAAAGGGTCCTTATGGAGGGAGAAAGTGGAAGACCTCTTGAAAGTGATGAAGATGGGCTGAGCAAACTACTAAAATTTAACTGTACCCCAAACACAGGGGGTGGTAAGCTGGAGGCCACCACAAAGTAGCTTGTTGTGAAGGGGACACAGCTAGACCGCTGGGTCTGGCTGGGAAATGCAGCCAACCAAACTAGTTGCGCTGAAGGGAGGGAAGAAAAGTAATGACCCGGGAGCAGGATGAGCCCTCAAAGCGGTTACCCTAGGAGGGGGGCAGCCCTCCTGATGCAGTACCTCACCACAGGTGGTGGCAAGCTGGTGGCCACCACAGAATGGTGTGTTGTGGGAAAACCAGCTAAACCACTGGGTCTGACTGGGAAATATGGGCAACCTGACTGGTGACGCTAGGGGAAGGGAGTAGTGTCCAGTAGGAGAGGGACAGTGGGAAAAGACTATGAGTTCAGGCTAAACCAGGGAATCTCATCATTCAGACCGTTGGTATCAGTATGCAGCCTGAGAACCCAGCATGGTTCTTTCCTAAAAAAGAAACTGTGTAATGTTGGTAATGGGCTGGGTAATGTTGGGTTTGTCCAGAACTACCCACCCAAAATCATTAGCATCATGTCCTGCTTCCCAGAAATGTGGGGAGAGCCTGTTGATCTACTTCATGCATCTTATGGTACTCTTGTGTTCAGGAATGCATGTTTTTACCTTTCTTGTAGTCATGCCAACATACCTGAGGCAACAGGGGCAGGTGATTAGCTATATCAGGACCTCAGAGTTGCAGTTGATATGTTGTCTTAATTCCCAATCACGGCCTGCAGCTATATCTATTCATGTTGTGCATGATGTCTTTCCACACATACTGCAATTGCTACTGGGAAAGTGCCCCTTGATTGGCGGGAGGTTCCACAGTGTATTTTCTTGGGATACCTGTTTCATGTGTGGTCTTGTGTGAACTAAGTGGTCCCTGAGGTTGGTGCTGCGTTTAAAGGCAAACATTGGTTTGGTAAGACTGCCACAGCCTTTATTCAGAATGTGCCATTTCTTATTTTATGCTTTTTGCAAGAAACTGGATTTACTGCTAAAAGTGCTGATACAGATAAGTCTTTCAGTGTTTTCTTTTGCAGGATGTGGCTCAAGCAGGGTTTCACGATGGTTGGGGCGCGCTATCTTCAATGATATTTTAACCAAAGAGTGGGGGTATTGTTGTTCCAAAAGGTGACCTGCCAAGGTGGAGGCATGTTTTTTTGTATTTAGCCACTTCGTAGCAGTTACACTGGATCCTCAAAAATTGGCAAAACAGTAAATTATACCGTAGGGATTTTGGGTGGTAGCTTGAATTGGAATGAAGAGAGTTCTTTGCCATGGGTTTGGTACACAGTTCTGTACTTAAACCATCCTCTGTTGTGTAGATGAAGAGATCCAGAAGGGGAGTTGATCTTTGCTGAATTAGCAAGTGAATTTCAGTAATTCATTACAAGAATTGAGATAGTTGTGGAAGCTCTCAATCTCTTCAGCATTGCCTCGCCATATCACAAGAACGTCGTCGATATAACGTTTCCAGATACGGATATTAGACTACAAGGGGTTAATCAACGTCAAGATAGTGTCTTCTTCAATTGAGTGGAAATACAAATTCGCCAGGCTGTGGAGAAGGTGCTGCCCATTGAAGTGCCCGAGATCTGCAGGAATAGCGTGTCCTCATACTGAAAAAAGTTTTCTTTCATGGCCAGGGTGGCGCATGTCATGATGAAGGACACAGGGGCAATGGTATCCAGATCTGTATTATTAAGTAGCGTCTCAACTGTACGTAGTGTCTGGTCTTGTGGTATGCAGGTGTATAATGATTCTACGTCAAAAGAGACTAGGAAATTGGTGTTCTTGTTGAACTCCAGACCTTCTAATGTTCGAAGGATATCCTTGGTGTCTTGAAGGTCTGCCGACATTCTATTCACAATTAGTCAAAGAAAAAAAGTCGACGAACTGGGACAGTGGCTCCAAGAGGGAGCCAATCCCTGAGATGATGGGTCTCACAGGGGGAGGTCTGCGTGGTTTATGAATCTTTGGAAGGGTGTAAAAATACGGAATCACAGGATTTGTATTAACCAAAAAGTCAGCCTCTTTCGGAGTGATCGACCCTTCTTCCTTGCTCTCATTAACCATGTGGACTATGGTATTGAGTATAATTAACAACAAAGGAGTGACTAGAAAAGAAAACACAAATTTTTTTTAATTTTTTTTTAAATTTTTTAAGTGAGGTAAAGTGTGAAAAAAATATAACAATTATTTTATATATTACCCTCACTCACCCAACTATTGGGTGACATGCTTCATCATTGGGTAGTTTTCACCAGGCAGGTAAAAGACCTATCTGGTGTGCTACGACACCTGCATCTGCAGTGGAGCTGGATTCAGTAAAAACAGTGAATAAAGTGAAAAAGTGATAAAGGTAAAAAGTGCGAACGCTGATCCAAACCAAACTTTATTAAAGATCGGCGTGAGCATCTGGTTAAAAAGGGTGGAATGGATAATGTAGACCTTAAATTGGAGTCGTATCATCCAAATCACTGGGTCCCAGTGATTTGGATGATACGACTCCAATTATATTTCGATTGGGGTATAGGAGTGTCCTTTGAGCCCTAACTCTCTTGTTGTTGTTACATATGGTATTGAGTAGTCTTTTTATTGGATACATCTTGAGTGGTTTGTATGCACTGGAAACTGCCAATTGTCTCAAACATTTCTCCAGATAGACAGTAATGTCCATCGGAACAATGCCACCTCGCTTGTCGTCTGGCTTGATGGTTATAGAATAATTTTTAGTAATCCTTTCCAGAGCTTTTTGTTCCAATCTTGAGAGGTTCTTAAAAATAAGATTTTGGTTTGTTCGGCCTTTGTTAAAGTCTTGTCGGACTGCCTTCTCAAAACTAATGACTTCTGCAGGGATCATATGGGGCAGTGGCATAAAAGTAGAATTTTTGCTAAGATTAGCGATGGGCTGGGTATCCCCAATGGTGGAGTTGGAGTCAGCAGAAAGGGAATATTTAGTCTAACTTTCCTGAAAAATTGGGCGATATCCTGGTTCAGCAAAAAGGGGTCACCCTCATAGGTGGGGACATAGCCCAGTCCTCTGTTGAGGAGCTCTGTCTCAATAGGATCCAACCTACGCTGACCCAGGTTCACATTTAGATCTTCTTCTTTCTTGTTGTTCTTGGGTGTGAGATTCACTCACATCCCTTTCATTTGGTCCTAAAGAAAGCCAGGTCACCTCTGTGGCGGTCACCCAGGCTGAAAAATGTCGACCTTTTGACCACACTGAACCATGCTAGGTTAAATTTTCCTGTCATGACTCGTATGCTTCGTTTAATCCTGACCCCGTATGTTCCAACAAAATTACATTTTATCATACCAGGGAGTTAGTTTTATCTTCACTTTCACTACCGTCACATACTCCCTAAACACCAGGCTCATCTTAAGGTTTTAGTATACCTCTTTCTAACAACACTTAAAACATCCCTGAGCTCCTCCCTCACAGTGATGGGGTTGTAGCCCGCACTGCGACCAGGAGAGCTGTGCGAGGAGGTTCCCGATGATGAAGCATGCCACCCACGGGTGGGTGAGGAATTCATATTATAAAAGGGAATCCCCCACACTCCGCTGCTATTTGTGTTGACCCAGGGTGGTCTGTTTGTGCTGTTAGATTAAATAGGAGGGGAGTTGCCCCCTGCTGATCGTTAAATATCCTCAGGCCTTTTTTGTGTGTACATTTACAGGACTCTGCCATCATCAGCACTCCCCTGCACAACCTCATGAGACAAAACATGGGCTTCCAATGGTTGCCAGCGTATGACCGAGCTTTCACCTAATAAAAGCCGCAATTGAATGGGCGAGGTGACTGTTGATGCCAGCCCGATTGAGCTGGGGGCCCTCTTGGCACAGCACATGGTAGGAGCTGAAAACCAACGACAAGTGGTTGCCTACACCAGCAAGAGTCTCTCAGGCACAGAGAGAATCTATTCCCAACTGGAGAAAGAGAGTATAGAGGTAGTCTAGGCTTGCAAACATTTCCATATAGTCCTATATGGCAAGCAGTTTACCATTGTGACTGATCATCAAGCTCTCCATACAATCTTTGGAAACCCTAGAGCACAAATGCCACCTAGGATTGAAAGATTGGGAGTACATCTCCAGGAATATGACTATGTCATAGTCCACAAGCCTGGAAAGGACCACAATCCCGCTGATTACTTTTCAAGACACCCTGGGCAACAAGTGAAACAGCATAGTTCATAACCAAAGAATACCTCCACTTTCTAGTCGACACAAACATACCCCCTGCTCTCTCGGTTTCACAAATAGTCATTGCCATCACAGAAGCTAGTCAAGCATCTCCTTGAGACATATAAGTGGAAGCACAGTAAAATCTGGGGTGATACCTCGGAGAAGATCAAGGCTTTCCACAGTGTCAAGGAGGAGTTGGTAGTAACTCAGAAGGAACTCATACTAAGAAGGTTGCGAATTTTAATTCCCAAGAGCCTTCGCAAACAAGTAATCAACCTTGACCACGAAGGGCATAGGGGAATAGTCGTCACCAAGAGGGCCTTACATGAGAGAGGGTTGTTTCCAAAGCTAGACGCCATGGTAGAAACTGAACTGCAAGAATGGCACATGTGTGCATGCCTGTCACTGAGTCCAAACCAGCTGTTGAAGAGATGTCAGACCTTCCCAATGCTGCATGGGATCGAGTGGCGGTTGACCTTTCTGTCCCCTTGCCACTAGCAAATACCTACTGGTGGTTACAGAAGAATACACCTGATTCTCATTGGCCAAAATGATCTCATCCACCGGAGTTGCCAAGATAATTTGAACATTGTATGATGCAAACAGGGGGCTTCCAAAAACACTGAGGTCTGACAACGGACCCCTATTCATCATTAGAGACTTTAATGACTTCATGATTCTAATGGCAATCGAACATCGTCCGAACTTCCCGTTGTGGCACCAAGCCAACGGTGTGGTGGAATGATTCATGGACGCTCTCGAGAGGGCAGTTCAGAGAGCTGCCAAGGAAGGCCTTGCACTTGAGGAGGCCCTGTGCCAGGTCCTTCGTTCATACTGCACCGCCCCTCACTTGACTATGGGCGAAAGCCTTGCCACCCTCATGTTTCGGAGATCCATCCAAACCAATCTTCCACAGTGGAGCTCAACTCACTCTGTCAATCTTGACCAAGTCAAGGCCATAGATGGCAAGAGGATGAACAAGGATGTTGACATCAAGAGATGTGTACAAACCACAATCCCCAAAGTATACAAATGGGTGGTAGTTATGCGACAACAGAGGAAATAGTCAGTCATTCCATATGACATCAAACCACTCCAGGTAACGGAGTAGAAAGGACGCAAGGTCACCGTGGCACACTTGGGGAAATCCATCACATGGAATGCCTCAGACTTTAAGGCAGCCTCCTTACTGCGCAAGGAAAGCACCTGCTGCGGAGACGCTGTGAAACTTGAGGTGCAGACAGACTCCTCGAGAGGACTGAAGGTGAACAAGGAATCCCCAGTGAAGAAAACAAATCGCTCTGGCCATCACACAACAAAGCCTCTGAGGCTCATTGAGGAAATATAGTCCAGCAAGTAAAGGGCCAGGTTTTTGTTTAAAATGGGGGGAGGTCTAGAGTTGGGCTTAAGGACCTGCAGCACAGTGGAAGGAGGAGACTGTGACATGGTCAGGGCAGAGGGAGGATCAGGACGAGAGGCCTGTCAGAAGCTCTCGGTGCAATTGGGGAAAGCGCTAATAAAGAATGTCTAAAGCATCCATATCATGTTGTGTCTTCTTTAGGAGATGCCTCCTGTAGCGTCTTGCCAGCCGGGGTACCCGCCAATGGCTACCCCACACACGATGCTTAGTAATACATGTCTTTATTCTTCTACATGTAACAACAAAGTCAACATTCTAAAGCAACCTTCACTGCAAAACATTCTAGCCATTACATCATAGCTGTACGGAGTTCTTTAGAAAGCGAAAAGTTCCATCATTGTTAACTCGCAAGACACTATGTCTCCCCCTCTGTTAAATGAAAACTTACCAATTTTACAAAATATATACACATATATATATTTAAATCTCTTTAATTAATCTCTTCTGTGCTGTAATAGTACGACGAACGTGTCATGGGAAGTTGAGACCTGCCACCATCATGATCCAAGATCTGCTGGGATGGCGAAGCAGCAGTCATTGGTGCTTCAGTCATTCCCTCCGTCACCATAGAGATTGGATGAACAATGAATCAAACACCGAAAGGGAGAGGAGTCTCTGGTAATAGACCTTCCAGGGCACTAGGCAGTCACCATATGTCCCTTGGTCGACACCACTTGAAAAAGTTCTGCATCAAAGGGAGCATCCACATCTGGGACTGATAACAGCGAAGCGCCTCATTACCAGACGATGGAAAATTGACACCCCCCCCGCGGGCGCTGCACTGGCGTACGTCCTTTGACAACTGGGCACGAGCGGAAAGCACAGCGCTACACAGCGAAGAAACGGCGGGGCTCCGCAAGTACCCCATAGCGCAAGACTGGGATGACCTATTAGTGGCCTTTCACCGAGAGTGCTTGCGTAGCGGCATTGTTTAGTCCCGACTACCTGTCGCTGCGAGTCCCTGTTGCTACCTTCTCCCCTCTCCCCCTCTTCCGCCCGACTCGATGCCCCCCTGCCCTCCTTGCCTCCCCCCGTCTCCCCCCTCCCCCTCCCGCCCAGCTGTACATATGCCGAACATTATATTCCACACCCCACTGCCATTGGTGCGGGGCGCGTGCCCGCATCCGTTCGCCTAACCCACACACTTCACATCGAAGCACACACGCTGTGACAGGCAACCACCCGATTTCTGGTTCTACCACCCCCCTTTTCAGGTTGTTCCTTATGTTTACCTGTTTAGTACTAAAGATTTGAATGTCTATTGCATACCAGGCAGTGATCCTCCTTGATCTAAGTGCCGCCTTCGATACGGTCAGCTATGCCATCTTGCTGAACCGTCTCTATAACATCGGAGTCTCGGGTGATGCACTAAGGTGGTTCGACTCTTTCCTGTCTGACAGATCTTTTCAGATCTTCGACGGCGATACAATGTCACCCAGTAAGCCTCTCAGCTGCGGAGTACCGCAGGGCTCTTCGCTGAGCCCTGTGCTGTTTAATGTATACATGAAACCACTGGCTGGGGTAGTCGAACCGTACGGCATTAAAATCGTGTCGTACGCCGACGACACTCAGCTAGTGGTTTCATTGGCGCAAGAGAGCAACAGGCAATCCCCGGCAGGTCTGTTGAAATGTTTAGAGGACGTGAAGGAGTGGATGACCAACTCCTCCCTTAAGCTGAACGGAGAAAAAACAGAGCTCATGCTCCTAGGCCCAGCATCGCCAGTACCATTTACCTCCTTGTGGCCCTGCGGTCTGGGCACTCCCCCCACCCCCAAGGAAAGTGTCAAGAGCCTGGGAGTATGGTTGGACAAAAAGCTCTCCTTCTCCACCCAGGCCACTAAGTTATCCGCCACCTGTTTTGGCCTACTTAGAGTCCTGAGGAAGGTCCTCCCACTTCTGCCTCTGGAGGCCAAAAAGGTGGCAGTACAAGGCCTCATCCAGTCCCGCCTAGACTCAAACAATGCTCTATACGTTGGGGCCCCTGAGATGACCCTTAGGAAGCTGCAAGTGGTACAAAACTGCGCCGCACGAACCTTACTCCAGATTCCGCTAACCCAGTCAGCTAGACCTGGACTGAAAAGCCTGCACTGGCTGCCAGTAAGGCTAAGAGTGACATTCAAGGCGCTGTGTATTGCGCACCGGGCCTTTTGGAAAACGGGATCAACAATAAATAACAACCTTGTTATCCCCTACCACCCAAATAGGAACCTTCGATCTACAGATGCTTTCCTTGCAGTAGTTCCTAGAGTGAAAAGAGCCAGGACCGGGGGTAGGCTGTTCTCGCTGAACACCGCCAAGCTCTGGAATGCTCTCCCCCTCTCTCTTCGCTCCAACCCTGACCTGCTCTCATTCCGGAAAAAGCTGAAAACATTATTGTTCGCCAAACCCCTTTAGTCCTAATCTCCCTCTTCCGTCACATCTCTGCTCTACTCAGCGCTTGGACGCCCGTGGGCAGCAACCGCGCTTAACAAATCCATTTCCATTCCAGGCGGTCTTGTCCCACCTTGGGCTATTTTCACTGTACATCCTCTGATCCGGACTGAATAACGAGCTGAGAGGATGCCGAGAAGTAACGCTTGCTCCACTACCGCCCATGTTACTTCATGCCTACTGTTGCTATGCCGATAGTTTGTGGGATTGAAATGCTGCTTTGCTACCTTGAGTATATGCAGGCCTGCACGGCCCTACTGAATACTGTACGTGATTGACTATGGTGGCTACAGCTCTGTGGTTTATAATTGAGCATTACTAATTATTTATCATTGCTTTGTCTTGTAACACTGTGATGGGATGTATGATCTGACAAAACAAAAATGCAATAAACATATAAAAAAAAAAAAAAAAAAGGGACCATCCAATTTTCTTTTCTGAATCTGACGTGCTAGCACAGTACCTTTATGTATGGTCTTACCAACAGATATTCGACCAACAACGTGTAGATTCACTGTAAAGGCTTTCATTTTCAACTACTTCACAGTGGCTGGAACTGCGCTTTGATGCCACATACAGCACAAAACAATACAATCTCATTTATAAAGCATGCAGACACCTCTGATCCCGCATTCTGATGCTAGTAATAAAGATCACCCATAGAAGGGGGCAGAAAGGGGCTGGCAGCAGCCTTAACAAGAGTCAAAATGAAAAGCTTTTAACGACTTTCTAAAGCAGCTTCAGACTGGATATTTCTCAAATTAAGAGGAAGAGTATTTCACAGCTTAGCTGTCAGAAAGGTAAAGGTTATGCCTCCTCCTCTTCTGCAACTATTGTTTAAAATGGCTCCTAAGGTAAAGAGGACCCTTATGATGGTAGGCTCTGAAAGCTAAGGTCAGAGCTTTGAAATGGATTCTCTTATTGACCGGAAGCCAATGAAGGGCATTTAAGTGAACTGACACTGAAAATCAATGTGGGATCTGCAAAATCAGCCGGGCAGCAGCGTTTTGAATGGTCTGAAGACACCGAATCAAAAAGGCCGGAAGGCCCAAATACAAACTATAAGCAGGGCCACTGGAATTATGCGACAGGAGAGTGCTAAATTATGCCCCAGGGTTGCGTACATTATGTGGCAAGAAAAGGCAGATTATGCGGCATGATGCAGCACATTTTGTAAGAGTGTTTCGTCAATATTTCGTCATTTTTAAACTTGGTAACACTGTATGGGCATTAGTTGCACCTCACTAGTACTAGTTTGACACCTAAATTTAGCAATAGGCAACAGAATGTTGACCAATCCAACTTTGCAAAGAGCCTTCTACTGTGCAGCTACATGTGTCGCTGCACTTTTAGAACTTTTTTAACCATTTTAGTTAAAAAAAATGTTTTTTTGTTAAAATCTGCAGGTTATTTGGCAGATGATTGATTATGTGGCAAATGCGCCAAATCTATAATTTTGTGAAAATCGTCCTGACTGCTCAATCGCATAATTTTAGTAGCCCTACCTATCAATCAATCAATCAATCATAGCATTTGTATAGCGCGCTACTCACCCGGAAGGGTCTCAAGGCGCTTGGGGGAGGGGGTCCGCTACTGCTCGGACAGCCAGGTCTTGAGTTGTCTCCTGAAGGCAAGGTGGTCCTGGGTCAGCCGAAGGTGGATGGGGAGGGAGTTCCATGTCTTGGCCGCCAGGTAGGAGAAGCAGAATAGTCCAGCCTGAAGGTTAGTGAGGCGTGGACAATCATTTTGTGTTACTCTGTTGGGATGCAATGCAGCATCCTTCTCAAAAACCTCAGGGTGAAAAAACAGGAAGAGGATAAAGGCTTAAGGTGGGTCTCAAAGGTCAAGCCTGAATCAAATTTCACCCCAAGGTTTCTAACCACCTTAGCAGGGTTGGGGGAGGCCCCCAGCTCTGATGGCAAATTAAAGACTGAGTGAAGGGGGGACTTAGTACCGAGGAAGAGCACCTCAGTCATGTCTGATTTAAGTTTCAGACAGCTTGTGTTCATCCAGACCACCACGGATTTCAGACAGAGATTAAAGGAGTCAAGGGGCATGGACATGTTTTCCTGGAAAGCCAAAAGGAGTTGAGTATCCTTAGTGCAGGATTTAACCCTCACTCCCCAGGATTAAACTAACTTAGCCAGAGGCTCCAGATAAACATTAAAATGTCTTGGGCTGAGCCCTGTGGAACCCCACATACTAAGGGTTTAGCCTCATCAGTTAGAGGGGGGAGAAAAACAGCCTGAGATTGCCGACTAATAAAGTATTTGAGCCAGCATAGCACTCAGCCTCTGACACCGATCATGTCCAGTCTCTCCAGCAAAATAGCTTGGAAGACCGAGTCAAATGCCGCAGAAAGAGTCCAAAGCAGCACCATGACCGGAGTATTTAAATCAAGGTTAGCTTTAATGTATTCCAAGACTTCAAGTAAAGCAGTCTTGGTGTTATATTCAGCACGGATCCTGATTGGGAATCATGGAGTATGTTGTTTGCGTCGAGAAACGTACATTGCTGCCCATTTATATTCTTCTTAAGATGTTTACCTACTGTGGGCAGGAGAGAAATAGGTAAACAATTGTCAAAGACCTTTGATCAGCAGGCTTCTTCAACAAGGTGCAACACATGAATTCAGCGTTGATTCTGTACCTGGATGACGGCACACGTGGTTCGCACAAACAGTTTTCTGGACCATGGCAAACTCTCTGAGAGAACACCGTCAATCTTTGGGTTACTTATCCCATATCTCGGCGCCATTTGTAGCGTCTTCCCAGCCGGGGTAACCACCAGTGACTATGCCACACACGGAGCTTAATAATACAGGTCTTTATTCTTCTGCGTTTAAATTCGAACTCAACATTCAAAAGCAACTTTCACTGGAATACACTCTAGCCATTACGTCACAGCTCTACAGAGTTCATTAAGAACCCTAAGTGTTCCGTCATTGTTAACTCGCAAGACAATACACCTCCTCCGACATGACTAAAGAAGTGGGCTTTGAATAAGAAAAGCCCCTTCAGTTGCCTGACAACCTTCGATAATTAGAACTATTTAAACAAAAGCAAGAGGCATTTTAGTGTTTTAGGGGCGTTAATTATGGCTTGTACTATCCGTCACAAACATGATGGATATCCCGTCCGGCTTGTGACAAGTGCCATCAGATATCATTTGTTTGTAATAAGCTGGACAGGATATCCCACACATTTGTGAGGAAGTAACGCTTCTGCCAAACACTAAATCAGGCCCTCTGTCAGATTTTAAGGCTTTTTTATGTTTGATTATTGCAGGTTGGGACAGGGGCTCCTGTAAGGCTTCTGAGACAACAAACTGGTTTATCAGGAGGTAAGGGCTAATTTACAGAGGCAGGGGCCTACCTACCTCTAACAGCTTATGTCACCTGCCTCAAAAATACGCGGACTACAGAAGGCTACCTACCGCCCCACCCCACACCCTAGCTTTATATCAAGAGGAGACCAGGCCTTGCCACACTCATCACAACACCGCTCTTTTATCTGACCTTTGTGTAGGCAGGAGACAGGTAGCACCTAAGGCTGCAACGTTCAAAGTCCAGATATTGAGTTTACCAGCTGTGCGTGCTACAATATTGAATATAACAGTTTTTCTGAGGGTGCTCGCATCCACAACGACTTTAATCCCTTTTTTCTTTATCTAGATTCACTTCTCTGTGTAATACCTGGTTTTGTTACTTTTTCCCATTCCTAAACAAATTGTTCGTGGATATGCCTATATACGTATTGTTGGAGATGTGCACTGGGCTTGCGGTGTTTAACCTGAGTGGTGCTGTGTCTTTGTCACGTTTCAAACTCATTCTCTCTTTTTTTTAACGAGGGAAAAACATTCTTTACTGTCTAACCGTGTGCACAAGTTTACACTAGATGCACAGGGAGTGGTGGAAGTCATTGGTTGTGTCAGTGTTTAACTTATAAAATAGGTAAGTCCAGGGGCTTACTTAGGAGCCTACCACCACTACTGCCGAATGCCGGGTTCGCTGAATTCCAAGGCCATCCAATCTTGATACCACCTCATTCCTCTTTCTTCCACCAACCTCGTTTTCCTTCTCTTTATCTCACTCTTGCAGATAGATTATTCTTCATCCCTGCCCCCTTCCCATTGTCACTCTTTTATTGTTCTTCTCTTACTCTTTTTTTCTTCCTTTTCTGCCTTTCTCACGTGCTCTGGGTCAAAACCTGATGAGGAAAAGTAAGTGCTGGTCTCCAAAAATGAGTGTTAAGGCCCACCAACCACAGCCATTGGCACACATAAATCACCTGCTGTGTCTCCCATCACTGACATTGCTACCAGTGAAATTCACCCAAACATCCTAAACACAAGACATGTATTGTGTCTGGACGGAGACAATGAAATCAAGAAAAATATGTTTAATGTTCCTCTGCACACTTTGTACTCAAGAACTGTGGCATTCTCCTGAAACAGTGCACAATCAGGTGTAACTCTACCACCTACTGATAAAAGCGGGGTAAAGAAAAGTGGGAAGGGGGTCTCTGAAGGTGGTGTTCTAGGAAAGATACTCCCACCAGATCATATTTGAAATGTTTCAATTGTGGGACTACGGGATATGAGTTAAAATAAGAAGTATAGGCTATACTTGCCAGAAGCCCTGCAGTTATCCCATTGGCACTTGCTATGGAGGGTGGAATTTCTGGAGCCACTAATATATGGCGCATCCATATCCACAGGCGACGCGCTGTGTTTCATTCACCACCTGGAAGTAAGCCTGAAGCCACTGAACAGCTCATGTTCCAGAATCAATTAAATGCAGTACAAGCAACCAGAAGCCACTAAGTGTCCTGCAACAAAAGACACATCCATCTTGGAAACGAGGTAGCTTTCTTTCACTCAAGCTTGTTGTACATTCACTCAAAACAGGGATGAATAAATCACAGCAACTTACCTTTCACTGGTGTTCCAGCTAAGGTCAAGAACAAACTCCCGTCCTCACAGTGTGATTTCATACCACTAAAATAGCACGCCTCAAAACAACTCATACACCTTGGAAACAAGGTACATCTTGTACCCCTACTGCTCAAGGTACTGTTGTTGTGCCCAGAACTGGGATGCACAAATAATACCAACACCCCACTTTCTTTTTGTATTCAGCTTGGCCATCAACTACTACTCGTGTCTCAAAAAGTGAGACTCAAACCACTTCATATTGTAAGCAAGAGGGCGAAGTCCAGTTGTAATAGCGCACACTATTATCCCTACCTCAGACAAGGGCTCTCAGAGTATGAACATATAAACTAACACTTGACACAAAGGTAAAATTGTATATGCAACTTACGTTTTTTTGATGATGTCTTTATTTATGTTTAGTTTCCTAATATCTAAAGTATCACCCTGAGGAAGACCTTCTGTTAAGGTATTAGTCCCACAGTTGAAGGTTGAAACATGTAGGCGTATGCAGAAGGTTGAGAAGAGTGAGGTTCATTTACGGAATGATCCCTCTATGCAAAAAGTAATTCTAGCGTCAACTCTTTAGGCGGGACAGAATTGAAACTTTACACCCCAACCTAATGGGACTACTGATTGCTCTGATAAATATGAATTTAACATTTATAGATGTATTTATATAGGTTGGACACATTTGAATGTTCTTTTTGAAAAACAGTTTTTGATTTCTTTGTCAATTCATTTTCTGCGGTTGCTTAAAGTGTTCAATTGTTCATGTACTGCTTTGTATAATGTTTGTCTTCACGTGTTAAACATAAGAAACATAAGGTGTGTACTCTATTAGATGTGTTGATGTGATATCAAATACAGTAACCAAGTTAACTTAAGAAATGAAAATGTGCACTCTGACTCAAACCTCTGAGTACTCTTAAATGAAAGGTTATTGTGGTTATTGGAGGTTCTTATTCTGCTTCTTCCTGAAATGCCTTCATCTACAGATCTCACATTTCATCTCCTCCCTCTTCAATACTGTCTTCTCACTTTGTCCTTCTGTATGTACCTTATATTACCTGACCCTCTGTATCCTTTTGCACACACACATACATTTATCTCATTTAAAAAACATTTTTTTTCCTTTGGCACTGCCAGTACATCTACAGCTGTGTTACCTCATTCACATACTTTCACCCAGAATAGCAAATAGAATTGGCAAATAAGTTGCCATTGTTCTGCAGAGAGGCTAAGGGTTGTATGAGCATATAGTCTGAAACCTTTATGGCCCTCTGACAGGCATGTTGAAAAACTCCCACTGCCTTCTACCTCAGTTGCAACTTTCAATCGTGCTCATCATGAACACACCCCAAAACTTGAACCTCACCAATACACTTTGAGGTGACAAACAGTCAGCTGTACAAAGCACTGCTATAGCTGCAAACAACTGATTCACAGTTTGTGGCCGCAAAAATGCTTTTTATAATGTACCAATCCCATTTTAGGAGTCAATACAATTTTAATCGACCTCAAAACGTTACCATTCCCCTTGGGATCCCTCCCCCTATGTGAATGTAAAAGAAAAACTTTGTTGAAGACCCAACTGTCAAATACACATTAAAAAAAAGGTACACTTTTTTTTAATGCAACACTGTTTCCTTTGAGGAAAATGGGCTGCGCGTTTTACAAAACATTTCCTTTATTTAAAAGTGATCACAGAGATGTTAGTCTGCTGTCCTTAACAGGCCCCCATCCCAGAAATGGCCGTCAACCGAAGTGTGTTGTAATTTACAACTTATCTCATTAATAGTCATAAAGTAGGTGGGATTACGGCCCACTTGGATTTGGAATGTTATGCACTGATGTATTAGTACATAGATTTGTTAGCAAAATTCTATACTGGTCACATAAAAACTGGCCACAAATCGGGACCAGTGTTTTGGGACCAGTATTTAGTACATCTGGCACTCTGTTCCCATTATCAATTATACTAGACTGTTATGTTGAAAGGAAAAACAAACTACAGAAACATATCTAGAAAAAGCAAATGCTGTTATGGAATGCAAGAAAGAATAAAATGTTAAAACTAGGTCTGCGTGCCTGACATGTATTACTTTCTTTTTATTATTAATGTAGTTATTAGGTTTTGCAAACATAATACTTAAACACTAGCATTGTGGTCAATACAGTAACACATCTGCGGCATTTCAAATCAATCCTTCGTACAGTGATTGCAGTGTGCTGTAACTTTGAACTTGACATATCCACATCCAGGATGTCCATCAATTTCTTCAACTCTCCTTCATCTCTACATGTTTCTTCTAGCGTTCAACCCCACGTCACCATGGAAGACCGCTCTCCACCCCAACTATATAATTTACTTCAAAATGCCTGTCGATATCTTCGTTTCCTGTATGACCTGCAGGGCTATACTAATTCTTCCATCATGCCAGTCTCTTAAGAATTGCTTGTGGGACTCAACATGTAGCCCAATGAATTGCAATCCATCTTTTAGGTATAATGATTTCTAAAATGACAAATCTGTATTTCATTCTGTTTTCCTTCCTTTTGGCGTATTTCCCCAATAAACCCTGTTCCAGAGTATTCTTGGCTAAAGACCCCATAGTGTGACATAATCCTGAAAAGGGAACCATTCTTTTTCCCAGTTTAAGTACACACATTTAACAGAATACCTTGTGTCCATCAAAAACCAAATAACAAAGAGTCCCCGAACTCGTGGGAGCCATGCATTTGGCGGCTTACGGTGGGCCTTGCCTGAGTGGTGTAAATGCAGTGCACCGCCACCCCACAATAGGGTAAGTGGTAATTGAACTCTTGCGGGGTTACGGCACCAGAAGCACTTGCTTCTGGGTCGTAGGTGGCGCGAGGCATGCCACGCGGCACCCCGCCCACAAAAGGGGCTGCAAGGCTCGAGCAGGCCTTTGTCCTGGCCGTCGCCACAAGAAGACGCTGCTCACCCCTCCTGATACCACCCACATCAAGATTTCGTTTTTAGGTTCAGCCTGAGCCAACGCGCAAGCGATGCTCTGCGAGGCTTCTTGTAGTTACTCCGTGTGGGTCTGACTCCTCCCATACGTTGGATTGGCTTTTGCATGTGTCTTTCAATAATTAAAGCATGCAAATGGCTAAAGGCAGGAGCATGTCCCACCTCTTTTTAAATGTTCTCTCCCACTACGTTTTGCTCTATGGTGGCAGCTGCATTCCTCGTTTTTTTTTATCTCTAGGCTGTTCGGGAACGTTTAGCATTCCAGTGCGCTTCTTCCCTACCCCCACCGCCACATCCGGGGCACGCTCCCTTGCTGACTGCTGGGGTTTTTGAGTAGTCTGAGCTCGGAGAAGATTAACTGGTTGAGCTGGTTCAACGCTACTTACACCCATTACTCACTCAAGCTAAAAGGCAGGTTAATGACATTGTGGCCACAAGAAGTCCCTCTCTCACTTATGGTGTACCAGAGTGTTCAATGAATAATCTTCTCCAGAGTGCAGTATTTTTGGTGGAGCCTGGACGAGGGGCAGCGTGGGTTTCAAGGCTACAGTGCTGAAGCAGGCATTCGGCTTTAGAGGCACGCAGGTACTCTGATTTCATTCCGTTCTTTGTCGAGTGCTGCATGGCATCTCGTTCTTCTTGCCTTTTGTTGTGCACAGAAGGGCATTATAGGGATGTACACAGCGTCACAAAACACAGAGAGTGTGTGCCCACTCAGGTCATTGCCCCCCAATTTGCTGCTATTTTGCTTTGTGAAGCATGTGGTGGCGCTATCTTTACTTTGTATCAGCGCAGTGACTCTGCCAGGCTGCCCCGGGCCTCCGAAGGGGGCCACCTAAGAGGGCAGCCACCCTTAGTGCCACATGATGGCACAGACCACAGGAGCGGTCTAGTGTCGGTGACCTGGAGGGTCCCCAGTGACGTCACTTCCGGCGGGGAAAGGGGGGGCGTAAGGTATATGACATGGGGTCGCCTGCCTGGCGCCCTCTTTGGTTCCTGATTGGCAGCTCACCAACCGATTTATTGGTAATACACCTAGGAGGTGATGAGATGGTTCACCTGGGGCGCAGGGGCCTGCTGCACTTGATGAGGAGCACTTTGGGCGAATTGAGCAACTTGCTGGGGACCTGTGAGATATGGTGGTCCGAAATTACCCCGAGGCTATCTTGGCGGGGTGCAAGGTCATGGGAGGCAATGGAGGCCTCGCACAGGCGGGTGAACAGCGCAACGCGCAAATTCACCGAGCAAAGAGGATTTGGTTTTGTCAGGCATGGGTTTCTACATGCGAAATGCACAGGGTGCTTTGAAGAGGACGGCATACACCTATCCAAAGTGGGGATGGACCTCGTCCTGCTAGATTTAGCATAGGCATTGGTAGCGGCAGGTTGTAAGTGAAAGAACAATATACGGTGGGGGGGCTCTGGGGCGGCGGGGGCCACACCCAGAGCCATGGCGGAGTTACAGGGCGATCCAATGCTGGAAGGTACAGAAGGGTACCCTCTACAGGAGCACAGTAAGGGTGCGAGAGCCAATTATCCCCAGGGAGGTCCTCGCGTGGGACCTGAGCAACCGGGGCTTGCCTGAAACGCTCCGCCCCCCGTAGTGGGGAGGAGCGTGAGTAAGGGATGGACTGGAGGTCCGCCGGGGGAGGGGCTAGCCCTTCCCCCAAATTGACAACACCCCTGCAGTTAACACCACTTGGGTTTATGGCTCATCAGGTGGGCAGGTGGCGAGGGGCTGCCTGACCCTGGATCGCCCGTAAGATAACCCAACATGTTGGCATAATGTTTATGCAAATAAAGCTTTCTCCAACAAAACAATGTGTTGTGTCTGTTATTGTGAGAAATTGTTGTGAGCGGGCTTGGGTATGGGCCGATGTTGGCACTAAGGGTGGCTGTGTTGTAGGATGCGCATGGGAAACTCCGGCACCATTGAGGCGTTTTGCACTTTTCCCTCCTCCCTCAAGATTTATATAGCACAGACTCTACCCAAAGGTCTTGGAGCGCTTTACATGAGCACCAGTTATGTTACACAAGGACACATTCATGTTTTTTTGGCAGGGGGGCATGGGGAGATGATTTGTTGTATCCGTCTCCTGCCTAAATAATTGGGGGAATGTAGTTTACCAACTGACATATATTGAAGCAGAGACTTTTTAGGCAGGATGTGTGAGGATTCAATCTTCCAATAAGATTTTGATTTTCCACCTACACATTTTTCGTATAATTCTCTCTCTCCTTCAATAGGAACAGTTACCCTTATTTTGTATTGATAAATGTTTGTGAACTAGGCAGAACCTAGTCAGCACTGGTGATCTGTTGGGCAAATTAATTGTTATAAGTGTGTCAGACGGTGGTGCTCAATCAGGGCGTTTTTCAACTCCTGTAGTTTAGGGCAATTTGTCTGAGCTGGAGTATTGTGGTGTTGCGTGGCAAGGCCTATTTTTATGTTGTGTTGGTGAGTAGTCACCTAGCAGGTCGGGCAGCGATATCTGGAGGGGAGTGAAAAGGTGCTAGATCACTGAGGTGCTCTTGGTAGCATTGATGCGTAAGGTGGGTGTCATGGATGAGGCTATGGCCTTGATGCGGTCGCTTTCCCCTGGAGGTCAGAGTAGCGTGCCCTCTAAAACAGAGGAGCGACCTCGAAGGGTGGGGGTGTATCCTAGGGTGGCATTTCCCCCAGTCCCTAAGAGGGCCCAGTGCAGGCAGCACAGAAGAGAGATGGACAGGTAGGGGCTAACTCAGTTTCGGTGGGGGTCAAGGCTGTATCCTCGAGGCGACAGTGGTGGGTAACTGTGGCCCAGTGGTGTCTCAGAGTGAGGTCACGGCAGTAATAGAGCCCAAGACTAGCAGGATTATTCTGCAGAATGGTGATAGGTGTACAGCAATAGGGGTTTCGGTGGCAGGGGCTTCTGGCCAGACCAAATTGATGACCAATTTAGCTAGTGTGTTGCCTTGGCTGTCTACGGTGGGGAACATGTCTGCCCCTCTGGTTGGAGGGGCCCTGGCTGGTGATGATCTCGAATGGGCAGGGTGATCAGTGACGCTCCTTGATGGTTCAGTTGCTGGTCAGGGTGCATGAGGAAGTTCTTCTCCCACTGGGGGCGCTGTGAGTGCGAGTAGTGTGGCACCAGTTATGGTTGAGGTTCCTGTAGAGGGTGCTGGGACCGTGTTGGCAGGCTGTGGGGTGACACCAGTTACGGTGGCAGCCCCATTTGTGAGTAAAGTGGGATCCAGAACCCTCACTGCGGCAGGGGTGAATGGTACCACTCAGCATGCAGGCCAGGTACCCTTGGCGCCAGTTGTTTCTTTGACAGGCAGTGCAGCATGGGGCTCTGCTGCGATGGTGATGTCGACGACCCTCCCTGCTCAAGGACCCGTGATTTCAGGTATGGGGGTGCTTCCTGCCAAAGGTGGGGTTGGGTGATGTAAGGTTTGAGAAGGAGCAGCTGGGCAGGAATGTCACAATGGAGGTAAAAGAAAACATTTGGAAAGGGGCATTTGTAGACATCTTTGATTTGCTGGTGGGTAGGCCTGATTGGGAGGAGGCTAAGCTCTGCAAGGAGTGTTCTCACTCCAGGGATTGTGGTCATTGGCACTATAAGAAGAAAATTGAGGAAACCCTGGAGAATTGGGTACGAGGTTTCTCAATTTACCAGGCAATTTTGGTGAAATGTTTTACCAATCTGACTGCACAGCCTGTGTGCTATCAGAATTGGATAGTGTGCTCCCATGATAAGTATGACGGCTCTGCTGGAAGGAATATGACATGGAGTTCAGGAGGATTAAGGACAGTAAGCCCACCCTGGGCTGGAATCAGATAGATGTCTGCGCTATATGAAGCACCCCCATGCCGATGATACAGCTAGCCAGCCCTTTTGTACGAGTGCGGGTACCTCTGGAAGCCCAGGAACGGGGACTAGGAATGGTGCCCATTGGGAATTCAATAGGCGGGCCTGTACCCACCCGGCAGGCTCCTAAAAATTTAAGCATGGCTGCTCATTTTGTGACCTCCCATCTTAGCTTGAATTTAAGTTCTTTAAGAAGTCCAAAGAGAGAGGAGAGGAGCCAAGAAGCAGGAATGATTCCTCCTTTTGGTGAACGCTTCATCACTGGTGAATTTGTCAGCAATGACCCCATGGTTCAATGTATATTAGAATCAGGTGAAAGCTCAGGCATTGTATGAGGGTTTCAAGGAAGGTTTCAGGATTCCAGCGAAAGAATGTGAGGGTGTCCCCACTGTAGGAAGCAGCATCACTAAGGGGCTACCCTGGGGTAGCCAGTCTTAAGATCCAGAAAGAGTTGAATTTGAGGAGGTTGGCTGGCCATTTCATCTCGATCCCAATGGAGGATTTTGTCTGCTTGCCCCTGGGAGTGGTTCCCAAGAAGGAACCTGGAGAATTTAGACTCAAACACAACTTATCAGCTTCCGGGGTCTGTCTGTGAATGAGGCAATTGATGTTCCTTTATGCTCTGTCAAATATGCTTCCCTTGACCAGGCTATTCAGATCCTGCAAGTGCCTGGCCCTGGTATGTTGTTGACAAAATGTGACATTGAGCCTGCCTTCTGCTTGTTTCCCGTACATTTGCATAAAATCCATCTGCTGGCACTCCAATTTGAGGCACAGGGTCAAGACTGATTTGCATATGGCTGGGTTCAAACTGGAATGGCATGGTGAGCAAAAAAACGATGGATTTAGGCATAGATCTCTGTACTGGGGTGCATGTATGACATTGCTCTGCATTCTGTTGTTGTTTTTGCATTTGTCACCCAGAGTGGGACGGGTATGCCCAGACATGGGTCTCGTGCTCTCCATGCCACTGGAATCAAGCTATCCTGGCTCAAGAGGGTGAAACCCCAAAACCGGTCCTAGGATTCTTGTTTCCAGTCCAGGGAGGACCTGGCTTGGCATTTAGGGCTGGACTTTTCCCATGAGGCACAGGGTAAAGACTGATTTGCATATGGCTGAGTTCAAACTGGAATGGCATGGTGAGCAAAGAAACAATGGATTTAGGCCCAGATCTCTGTACTGGGGTGAATGTATGACATTGTTCTGCATTCTGTCCATCAACTGTTGTTAGGTTTCGTCCTGGCGTTGCAACTGCGCAGCAGTTGCTCCGCCCAGGCGAAATCTAATGTTAGCTCTATAGTGGGGACTTGAAACCGCCCCTTCTTCCATTGGCTAGCTCCATAAATGGAGGCTAGCCATTGGAAGAGATTGGCCGTCAATCACGTTTTCCAGAGAAAACGCGATTCGGGGGCGTTTCTGGGTCTTTTTTTAAGCCCCGCCCCTTGTTGCCGTGTGTCCCGGGCCGCGCTGTGATTGGCTGCTGGCCCGGGACACCCCAGTGACGTCATTTCCCGGGCCGCGCTGTGATTGGCTGCCGGCCCGGGACACCCCCGTGACGTCAGCCAATCACAGCACGGCCCGGGACCTGACTTGTTTTTTTAGAAATCAACTCACGGACTCGGCAAAGGTGCCCGTGGCTTCTGCTTGATGCTCTGCGCAGCGCCCTCCTGGCAGCCACATGCCCCCAAGGCCCATCACATACAGTAAAACCCTGTTCAGGTGGTACTTACGCGAGGGTGGGTCCGTCTGGGTAAGGATGCTCTCTCAGCCGCGGGTCTCCTCAAAGTGGCCAGTCTGAGGATGGATGGGCAGCTAAAAGGGAGGCTTCTGGGGGGGTGACATCACCCGCCCCTGCCCCCTCCACTCCTCCCCTGGCAGGGAGGAGACTGGGCCTTCTCGGGCCAGCGGCTCTGGAGGCAGACACCTTATTTGGGGAAAGGAAGAAGTTGGGAGACAGTGACTGAAAGCCAGTTATTCCCTCTCGGCTAGAACATTCCCCAGATGTTTGCAGGAAGGAGCTGCTGGCAGCCTCAAGGAGCCCCGATCCGCCGCTGCAAGTCCTTTTATAGACAGAGGCGCGACTCCGACTCTGCCGGCGGTGCCAGGGGTCCCCACCCTGCCTCTGTGTCAGCGCGCCCTGCCAAGGGATGCTGATGTGCTCCCGGCCCCAGCATCCCCTGTCAGGGGTCTCGCGCCAGCTGCTGTAAACTCCTCCCTGTTCATGTATGTTGTGCTCATTTGTATTCGTTAGGCGAACTTACGACTCGGCTTCGTGGCGCTATAGAAACACCACACAGGTCTCCACCCGGCCTCCGTGTCAGCGCGCCCTGTCAAGGAATGCTCCCGGCCTCAGCATCCCCCGTCAGGGGTCTCGCGCCAGCCGCTGTAAACTCCTCCCTGTTCATGTATGTTATGCTCATTCATTTGTATTCGTTAGGCGAACTTACGACTCGGCTTCGTGGCGCTATAGAAACACAACACAGTAGACAACTCATTAGTTCCACTCAAAACTTGGGTGAGATAAACTACCGAATTAGCCATCATCCGCTATGACGAAAAGAAGACAAAATAATTCACGTAGGCGCAAGCTCCGAGACAGTCATCATTAAAAACAGATGTGTGTCGAAATGTCTTGCCTTTACGAGTTCCCATGCCCCCTGCTTCACCATCAACTGCCAGGGGTCCCCTTTCTGTTTCCACACCCTCGACCAGGGGTTACTTCTCTTCCTCCCCGTTCGTAGCTGTAACCTCTGCCAGGTAGGCCCTGCCAGCCCGGCACCCCTCCAGCGGTGCCCCCTTCCTTGCCTCCCTGTGGCTGGCACGGTACTTTCCCCGACCCTGCATTCCCCTACCACTCATAAACCTGCATTCCATGCCAAGGGACGAGTCTATCCCAGGGCTAGGATGCCCTCTCCCGCCCCCGTGCCCCTGCACGCCATAGAGAAACAGAGGTGCCCCTCGGAAGGGATGCTTGGGCAGTGAAGCCTGGGGGTGGGGGGAGCTTGCACTCGGCTCCTGTACGGCAGAAGAGACCCCAGTGGCCTCACTTCCCCCAAAAGGAAAACCGCCCCCGAAGCTGGTATTGACTCGGCCAAGAGGGGAAGCGGGTCTGAGCCAAGGCAAGAAATAAAGACCTCATACCCGGGGAATGCTTCAACCCAGTATCTCTCCGGAAAGAGCCATGTAAGGCGCGGATTCCAAGACTTTGGGATCCCGGGGCATCAACTCATAGGTAACATGTGCACGTAAGCCCAGAAGGACCCTCAGACCTGTCCATGTGTATTGTAAACCCGAACCCGCGGCTCCGGGGCTCTAGTAACACGCAGAGCCCTTCTAAGGCACAGGTAAACGGGGCAACTGCCGAGGGCCCCGCCTTCCAAGGCCCCACCCTGGAGAAGGCCCCTCGCCCTCTTTTTGTTTACATCTACAGCTATGTGTCCATCTTAACCCCCACCTTTCTACCTCTTTCTCACCTACCTCGTTCCACCTCTTCTCGCTTTACCCCTCACTCTACTTACCTGTATACATCTAGCTTACCTCTGCCCTCTTTCTACCTCACATCTTTTTCTCTACTTCGCCTGTCTCTACCTCTCTATCTTGGTGCCTCTCGTCTGGCAGCAAACCCCAAATCCTCGCCCCTCTCCCAGCCTCACTTCTATCTACCCTTCCCATCTAATACTTCGTTTACCGCCATCATTCATTTTCTGACTCAGGTCTCTTCATACTTTACCTCACCTCTGGTACCTCAGCCCTCTGTCTTTACCCCCCTGTATACCCACCTCTGGCTGCGCCATAGCCCTCTATCACTACTCTTTAGACCACCACACCTCGCTTCAAAAAACCTCTCCCTCCCCTCTCACCACCGTGCGCTTCTATACCTCAGAGCTCTTTTCAGCTGACCTCCCTGTATGTCACCTCTGTGTGCTTCACCCCTTCCATCACACCTCCTTACTTCACTTATTTGTCCCTCTTTACATCTCTCTATACCTCACCTTAAACTCCCCCCTTTTACCCGCATCGCTCTCTACCTCACCTCTTACTCATTTCTCTCTAGCTCACATCTCTCACTTTCTACCCACCTGTCTCTCTCACTATACAACCTTCAAGTTTAGCTCGCCATTCGTTTGCTACTTCACCTCACCCCACTCCATTTTGTCTTTCCATCTCTTCCCTCTCACTGCTGTTCTCTCACGACCTTTCACCTTTCTCACTGCCTCTCTTTCTCTACCTCCTTGTCTTTATCATTTACATTCTATCTAATTTCTATGCACATCTTCTCTGTCATCATCCCCTCTCTATTTCATCTCTCTATCTCCCTGTACCTACTTCTGTCTCTACCTCTCCGCCACACCCATCTCTCTGTATCTACCTCTTCTTCTCGTAAGTGAATGGTGCTGAGAGGTTTTAACCACATATCTGTGGAAGTCCACAAATGGTGTGATGGCTTCTTGATTTCTGCTTGAAGTGGTTCCATAGTGGAAAAAGGTCTGGGCAGCTACTTTGGGAAAGGCTAGTGTGAATCACAAACAACCCAAATGAAGGGGCTCCCTCCATCTACCCGTAGCTACATTGCTTATTTGACCTAATGGCCATGGCTTGGTGAAAATACAACTCTTAAAGTTCCAAGGAGCTTGTGTAGTTTATCGGATCCAGGTTATTAATCTGCATTGTGAGGCTTGTAGTCCGGTGTAACTCATCATAAACCAGAAGCAAGACTAAAAGTCCCAGAATGCAAAGCAAAACCATGAGCTCTCTAAGACACCCTTTGGAAAAGTTAGAGCTTTTGGCATTGTAAATGACAACATTTGTATTTATGTGTTGGTTTTGAAAACAGATAAATAAATGGCATTGTCATTTACAATGCCAATAGCTTAATCTCTCGCAAATGTGAGAACTATTGTACCCTACGGACGAGCTCAGCAGACAGCAATTACTACCACACACACACACACACACACCCAGAGCCACACACACACACCCAGAGCCAGCCCCACACACCCAGAGCCAGCCACACACACCCAGTGCCAGCCACACCCAGAGCCACGCACACACACCCAGAGCCCCACACACACACACAACCAGAGCAGTCACATACACACACCCACTGGAGCAGTCACACACACACACACACACACTGGAGCAGTCACACACACACACACACTGGAGCAGTCACATACACACACACACTGGAGCAGTCACATACACACACACACACACTCTGGAGCAGTCACATACACACACACACACTCTGGAGCCGTCACATACACACACACAAACACTCTGGAGCAGACACATACACACACACCCTGGAACAGTCACACACACACACACACACCCAGGAGCAGTCACACACACACACACTCTGGAGCAGTCACATGCACGCACACACTGGAGCAGTCACACACGCACACACTCTGGACCAGTGCGCACATGCGCGGCTCTTAACCATATGTCAGACTGTTGAAAGGTAGGGCCGAATTCGACCAAGAACCCTTCAGTATTTGCCCGGCGTTAGCCGCCTCTCATACCATTCGAGATTACCAAACAAAGAGGCAGGCGCTGGAGACAGAAGGCAGGAAACAGGAGTTTATTCCGACGGAGCAGAACACGTCAAATCAGACAACAGGGTATCTTCTCGAGGTGCTCTAAACGCATCCTTGAGGCCTGGCCTCTTGTACACAGGTTTATTGCTTTATTACATGAAACACATTCTTGTCAATACTTGATGTACGGAAAGACATCCTCGGAATCCCCGCTTCACCCCCGTTCCCACACATATTTACAGTAGAGTTCCCACCTCAACCTCAGCATGTGGTGGTTGTCGCACAGCTGGACATTCTGCTGGGAACGGGAAAGTGGGCGATCGGTCGGATCTGGAGGTGTGAGGGTATTGATTAACCACCGCTCCTTTGATGTGAGGCGAGGTCCTACTGTAGGGGGCAATAAACTGCATCTGTCGGGCTAGGTGATGGCCTGGGATCGGGCTGGACAATCGGGCAGGGAGGAAGAGGTTATCAAAAAGGGGCATGTTCTTTGAATGAGATGAAAGAGCGAGGGGGTTCAGCACGGGATGTGGCTCGGAGACAGGGTCGCGCTAGAGGTGCGCTAATGGCCCAAGCAGGAGAAACCGGGGGCTGTCGGGGCGCGGGGGAATGCTTGCGAGGCTGGGGTGTGAGGGGGAGAGGCGCGCAGGCTATTGGCAGTGGGCAGAGAGGTCGTGACAAAAAAATGGCCGCCACCTACTTTCGCGATGGGGCCTAAAAGGGACAAGATGGCGTGGCTACTGTTTTCATGGTTGTCGCTCTACTTTCAACAGTGGCTGTGGTGAACATAAATGAACGCCGCTTATGTATACCGATTTTAGTCATTTTCCACAGTCCCCAGTTTTTATCATGAGTTAGTTCATTTCTGTTTATGTCTGAGGTAAGGACGTACAAGCTGACATCTAGTTATACTAATAAGGGAAGCATGTGGCTGTGCTGTCTATCGAGGTCTTTGGTAGCCCATATGCATTACGGGCAGATGGAAATAATCCTGCTATCAATGTTAACAGAATCGTACATAACCACATGTAGTCGATGCGATAGGCGAGGAGGCAGTGCATACAAAATTACATTAGCTGTGTCATATGTTAGACCTTGGAGACGGGGATATTATTTAGACGAAGTAGGAAATTCGTTCGAATACAAACATGATGTCATACAAAAATGTTCCGGCCAAATAAGGGCTATTAAGTATATTTCTTGAGGTCTGGACTTCATGGGGCTCAAAACTAGACGGTATGCTTATGTGTATAACTGGTGTTCTACAATCATCATGATACAGAGTTAACGCTTTCTTAGTTTTCCATGTACAGTTGAAAGTGACCGATGTAAGGTTTCGAAAGCTCAATTGGGTGATAATCAATACAAGTGGTTGGGAGAGGAATTCAACTTAATACAAGGGACAGTCAAGGGGTGGCAATGTTCAAAAAGGGTTCGTCTGTCCAGTGTCTTTTTACAGCGAGCCATCACTGGTAGGCTCTCATTGTTTTTTTTTCTTTCGTTGGCACTGTTGAGCACCGGCGGTGGAGCTATGCGTCCAGCTCTACTTCAGATCTCGCGTTGCAGGGTGTGGCCATTCTTTGCTCTTGGACCACAGTCCTGTGTTTGTCCTGTTCCTTAACTAACCTATCATAGGTACCTTAGGCGGGGTACCCGCATTCCGTTCTTCCTTCATGACAAACCCTATTCTATCTTTTGTGCTGTCTTTCGTCTCAGAGTCAAGTTAAAAAATTCCATATGAAAAAAGGGGGGTGATGGGGGCGTGCTTTGGGAGGCCGAGGGAAGAGAGGGTGGAGTGGGATCAGATCTGAAACGGACCAAGGAGGGCAGAAATTTCAAGCAAGTGGGCCAATCAATCGGGCACAATGGGCTGGGACTTTCGGCACGAGCTCATCAATGTGCAGGGGCTTCTGGGCGGCCCTTCTTTCCTTCACTTTCCACGCTGAGAACGGTGCCTTGTCCCGCAACTCTTTGCTCTGTGGCTCCACCTTGGTCGAGGTCATAGATATTCCCCGATCTGCAGCCAGGCTGTGCGTCACATCCGGCCCCTCTCCTCCGACGACTGCACGTTATCCTTAAATGAGTACAAAAAACAGTTTTTTTTAGAGAATTGGCAGGGGAAGACGTTTACACACTTTAATTTCTCTCCCAACCCCAAGTAGTTGGGGAAACGTTCATTGGTCACGATAGGGTGGATGCTTAGTAATCCTTACATCGGTGTATGTTGTTAACTCATGCATCATTGCTGTAGTGCAGGTCGGCAAGCATTTTTTATTTTTTTTTATTTTCAAACAACATGTCTGTCTGGCGTTTTACTCTTGTTATATTTGCGAACGTGGCAAGAAGTCTGATATCTAAAAATTACATAGTTTATCGAATTCAAACCGGCTCCTTCAGTAGAGACTCGCGTTTGTCTAAAACAAATCCTGTTGAGCTATATGTTTCTTCAAGGTCTGTTAATTTATAAAAAATGTGAAATGCTGTTATCATGGGACTATAGCTACAGTCTTTAAGATTTTCTGGGACGGCTGGTACAGAACTGGGACCATTCTGGAGGAACGGGGACGTATCGGACATTCTATTTTTGTACAATGGGCGGTGGTAATCCGAACGATGAGGGTGGTGTTACCAAAGTACTTAAGACAAAAGCCACTGACATATAGTTCCCTTTTTAAGGGTCAGATTAGGGGACATCAGTCGTCTCACCTGTCCTTTCTTTCTCAGCCAATTAAGTTTCATCATTTTACAGAAAGGAGAGGCAGTAATATGGCAAAATACGATCGTTTTGTTTCTGTCAATTTGTTCAAACACTGTCGTGTCTAAAAGCCAATTATCCCCGTACCGGCGAGGTACAGTGTCGTCATTTATTCAAAAGGGAGCGAGGGAGCCCTCAGAGGGAGAGAGCGTCGTGCGTACCAAATAGGCTATTAGTACACGTACAACATAAAAAGAGGGAGAGAGAGAGAGAGAGAGACGTGTACAATAATAGGCTATTCAGTGCACACACATATAGATCTGTACGGGTCAGTTTCACGTATAAAACACAAGCTGAGGGAAAACATAAATTCATAGTTTACGTATACACAAATACCAGATAGGGTGCGACAGTACATACATCAAGTACGAAAACTTAAGATAAAACAGAGGGCTATTTTTGGCGAAAGAGCCTTTTCATGCGTGTTGCATATTTTCAGTACTCCATTTAATTCATTTGGGGGTCGAGTTCTTCGTTCTCCTTCCTTCCTAATAGCAGACAATTTCTGTTGGTAACCTCGCTTCAATAAATACTTACTCCTTTTAATTGGTCGGACACTGGTCCAGTCGTGCTTATACTCACGGTGGGGTCTTCCAACATCTAACAAATGACGATCCAAGTTGAGGTAAAGGAGGGGTGTCTGTCGGATGTGCGATGGTGCAATTCTGACTTTTCTATGAGGATGGAAGAAGATGGGGTGAATCTAAAACATGACAATATCCCTAATTTCTGGGCTGAGGGGGGATTTTGGATGAACCCCAACCCGGGGTATCCTTAACTTTTCTCATCTAGTCTGCACATTAAGTTGACTCACTGGTGCGCGTCATTTAGGGCGTTCATTTGGGATATCGGTTGGGGTCCGAGGTACTACAATAGCCTTTCAAGTTTCTGGCGTTGGCCACTCTCCCATTCACTAGCTCAAGAGAGGGAGAGAGTCGTTCCTAGGTAAGGTAAGTGCTATATTCTTTTTCGTCCTTCACATGCAGGTATCATGTTCGGGCTCGTTTTTCTTATTCCATTAACCGCTCGATCCATACCTCAGTCATACAAAAAAAAAAAGCATTCGTCCATCAACCCAGACGTGCGCCACACATGAGTATTCATACAACACAAATCGGGGCCCACGCGCGCATTCATACCATACAATTCTTCTTCTTTCTGCGTGTAACACGGTGCATTCTGGGTCTTCTCCATACTCCAGCTGAAATTCCGATATTAACCTGCAGAGAAAGAGAAGAGGGGGGGGGGTGACAGCGTACAAAGCACATCAGCGCGCAAAAACACGAAAATGTTTTTACCTACCACGTGCCTAACTTATCTTCTTTGGGAAGCAGTACCTTGCATCTCGGCATTGCAGCCCAGAGGAACTGGTCTATTGTCCTATTCATAGATATATCTAAATATCCGGATCCTTTACCTATTGCTTATGCTGCAGGAATGCAAAAATACGACAGATCTTGACTATTCTTTTCGCATTGTTCGTATGTACCATGCCTTTCTAATTTTTCATAACCAAAATTGCTTCATTTTACTTGTCCTTTATTTATTTTGAACATAGTAGCCTTTATCCGAGAACCTACCAATCTAAGTGACTGATATGAGGCTAGTTCTACATATCTTATTTTTTTTTCTTTTAAAACCTTGATTGAAAAAGATGTCAGCATAAAAATACGGGCCTACAACCACGTGGGCCGGACACGGAGCAAACTGGAATCGTATATGACGAGGGGACATTTACACTGTAGAAAAAAACGTAACGGGCGGGCCATTAGGTTGCAGGAACTAAGGTGTCTAACAGTTGCGGAATCGGTGGACGTTAATTTTATAATCAAGGTACGACAGGACCAGTTACAATGAAATTATCTAGCTATACATTTGCGGGCAAGTACCATGAGTAACGTTAATTTGAACTTTCAATAGTACAGTAATCAATAATACATCAGAACTTAATATCAATAGGGATGTCCAAATGTTCAATCAGTACCCGTCCCCACCCGCCATGTGCTCCAAAACTGCATACATATCTCATGATATCAAGGCTGAGCAACCAGTACACATCAAGGAGTTGCGAGTCTCATTTATACCGGCGCCATTTTGGGCGAGGCCGGGCAGGTCCAGGATATAGTCAAAATGTCTCCACCAACCAGCGGTCGGACCAGAACCCCTTTCGACAGTCCAAAAAAGTTCCGTTAAATGACAACAGAAGGGACAGGCAACAAGAACCATCAGTCAAAGAGGGGAGGGCAAGTTCTTCCCTACCGGGTCACGCTGGGGCTCCACCGGAACTGATCGAATTGGTAGTCTACAGTGTTTCTGGATGTTTCAGACTGAAGCTGGCGTCAGTATGAGAGCACCACCATCCCGTGGCTACGTCGTGGCCATTCCGCGAGCAATCATGGCAGTCGCTCCCCACCGGAAGTCTGCGGGAGTCGGGGGCCCCGGTGACTCTTGTAGAATCTTCAAGGCTGAGGGGACGCTTTCGGGAATGGGGCCCATGCCCTAGCAGTCAAGCGTCCGAGTTCCAGGGTTGCCCAGAGCCATCCTTGCAGGCCAGGCCCAAGTCTGTGGAGCCGACCGCCATTTCGTGAGCTCCGTGGCAGCCGCCTGTCGCTGTACCGCAAGAGCGGGTGCAATTCAGCCGGATGGTGGGTGAGACGCTGTAGCCGCAAGAGTAGGCGAAACTCAACCGGCCGAGTGAGGCACTGTGCCGCAAGAGCGGGTGAGACTCAGCTGGCCGAGCGAGGCACTGTGCCACAAGAGCGGGCGCAACTCAGCTGGCCGAGTGAAGCGCTGGGGTGCAGCTGAGGAACCTCCACCTGGGGAGGTGGGGGAGGCTCATTTGCGCCGCCTCTCGCTCCCAGTGCACCCCACGCCGTCTCCTGGCGCAGGTATATGTGATGGTCGGACCAGGCAATAAGAGGGGGGGGTCATCAGCGAGGCATTCACCCCCCCCCACTCGTGGCTCGCTGGATGCCACCTCAGGGTGGACGAATGGGAAGGCCAGTACAACAACATCGTGGCCGTGGTGCTTCCGGGCCATCCACCCAACGACCTCTTCGGCCGATGGCTGCCAGCAAGGCCCCGCCCTATACGTGCCGGGGGCCTCGCCTTCCGGATGGGCGTAGCTGCGGACCTGCTGCACTTCGGGAGTTTCCGGAATGGGGGTAGGTATCTGTTAACTTTTATCTGTATCATGTTGCCGTTATTGGGCGTGGTGGGCGGTGGGGCAGACATGTTTGGGCAGCGGGGACGGAGGAGTCGAGCTGCCTTGCGTCCATCGCGGCTTCGAACTTGGCTCCTCCCACTAGTTTCATATTTCTCGTGTGGGGCTATCCTTAGTACTTCTATTTTAGCGGGGTAAAAAGGATCTCATCAGTGGCCTACTGATTTTGTTCGATTTCTTTCGTCTTTCTTAGCGATTTTTATGTTTTTGTTTGCTAGCACGATACAGCGGCTAACCCGCAATTTTTTTTAAATATATATTTATGTCCTTTTTATTAGGGGCGTCTTCCGGTGGAGCCGGATGATCTACCTCTAATAAACGGTCCGGACTGAACCAACTACCAACAAACGGGGCAAAGATAGGCATGACGGGTTACAAAGGGGACAAAAGTCTGCACTACCTATCCTTCACTATTCACAAAGACTAAACAGAGCATGGCGACCCTGTGCTTATTTGTAAATAGAGGATAACCCAAAGAGAACCAATTCCGAACGATCAATGTTCGGTCAAACAATCAATCAAATGAGGGATAAAAATAGGCACGACGTATTACAACGGGGGCAAAAGCCTGCGTTGCCTATCCTTCACTATTCACAAGGACTAAACAGAGTATTGTGACTCTGTGATTTTATGTAAATAGAGAATGATCCAAAGAGAACCAATTCCAAAACAGTAAATGCTTGGATAACAATCAATCAAATGGATAGGGAAGTAGGCACGACGGATTACAACGGGGGCAAAGGCCTGCGTTACCTACCCTTCACTATCTGCAAAGACTAAACAGAGTATGGCGACTCTGTGCTTGTTTGCAAATAGAGAATCTCTCAGAAACAATCAAATGAGTAATACTAGTATTTTCAAACAATCAAACAATCAATTCGCAATTCGTCGTGTTTACACGACCTTACCCGGACCGCATGGACAGTTTCTCGTCTTCCGCTTCCAGCGCCTGATCGTCCTCTATTCTCCGTAATTGCTGTGGCACTCCTGATGGTTCCCAGTCAGGACCGTAGATCACTCGAGAGAGGTCTGCTCGGAACCGGTGAAGTTCGGATGATCGGCTGCCAGACGAGGGTCTATCGGGCAGGTACACTTCCCGATCGTTGCAGTCATTCACTCTGTCGTTGGGACCTCTCTCACTGGATCCACGCGTCGCTGATGGGCCCCACGTTTGGGACGCCAATTGTTGAAAGGTAGGGCCGAATTCGACCAAGAACCCTTCAGTATTTGCCCGGCGTTAGCCGCCTCTCATACCATTCGAGATTACCAAACAAAGAGGCAGGCGCTGGAGACAGAAGGCAGGAAACAGGAGTTTATTCCGACGGAGCAGAACACGTCAAATCAGACAACAGGGTATCTTCTCGAGGTGCTCTAAACGCATCCTTGAGGCCTGGCCTCTTATACACAGGTTTATTGCTTTATTACATGAAACACATTCTTTTCAATACTTGATGTACGGAAAGACATCCTCGGAATCCCCGCTTCACCCCCGTTCCCACACATGTTTACAGTAGAGTTCCCACCTCAACCTCAACATGTGGTGGTTGTCGCGCAGCTGGACATTCTGCTGGGAACGGGAAAGTGGGCGATCGGTCGGATCTGGAGGTGTGAGGGTATTGATTAACCACCGCTCCTTTGATGTGAGGCGAGGTCCTACTGTAGGGGGCAATAAACTGCATCTGTCGGGCTAGGTGATGGCCTGGGATCGGGCTGGACAATCGGGCAGGGAGGAAGAGGTTATCAAAAAGGGGCCTGTTCTTTGAATGAGATGAAAGAGCGAGGGGGTTCAGCACGGGATGTGGCTCGGAGACAGGGTCGCGCTAGAGGTGCGCTTATGGCCCAAGCAGGAGAAACCAGGGGCTGTCGGGGCGCGGGGGAATGCTTGCGAGGCTGGGGTGTGAGGGGCAGAGGCGCGCAGGCTATTGGCAGTGGGCAGAGAGGTCGTGACAAAAAATGGCCGCCACCTACTTTCGCGATGGGGCCTAAAAGGGACAAGATGGCGTGGCTACTGTTTTCATGGTTGTCGCTCTACTTTCAACAGTGGCTGTGGTGAACATAAATGAACGCCGCTTATGTATACCGATTTTAGTCATTTTCCACAAGAGAGCAGGCGGCAGCTTGTCATGCGCCCCCCTACCCCGCACAGCGCGCCCCTCCAGTAACCCACCGAGCTAATGAAGGTCAGTGGAGTGACGCTGACCGCCCCTCGTTAACACATTGTAAAGTTGTATCCGGCCTCATTGAAGCCAGGGCGTCTACAGTAGAGTGTGAAAAACAATCTACTGACTGACACAGAAGACAAAGGATGTTAGGTGAGAAAATTCGGGATCACCGCAGATGGGGTTTCCCCTCCAACCCACAGGGTCAGCGGACAGAAGGGAACAAAGGTGTGTGTGTGACTGATTCAGTGGGTGTGTGTATGTGACTGCTCTGGTTGTGTGTGTGTGGGGGGCTCTGGGTTGTGTGTGTGGCTGGCACTGGGTTGTGTGGCTGGCTCTGGGTGTGTGGGGCTGGCTCTGGGTGTGTGTGTGTGGCTCTGGGTGTGTGTGTGTGTGGTAGTAATTGCTGTCTGCTGAGCTCGTCCGTAGGGTACAATAGTTCTCACATTTGAGAGAGATTAAGCTATTGGCAATTGTTCTGCTTGGGTTCTCAGATTAGATAGAACCGGCTCATCAGAGCCTCACCAACCCAGCCAGAACATTACTCTCCGCCCCTCCCTAGGACCTATTCACAACAGGTATCTACCCCCTAAGGACAGGGAATTCCTAAGAAACATACCATGTACCTCCTATAATATCAGCAATCGGCGATCTCGCGGTCCCATACGAACCCAGACAACCTACCCAGACGGCAGCGTTAGAATCGACGATCTCGCGGTCCCATACGAACCCAGACAACCTACCCAAACGGCAGCATTAGAATCGGCGATCTCGCGGTCCCATACGAACCCAGACAACCTACCCAGACGGCAGCGTTACAATCGACGATCTCGCGGTCCCATACGAACCCAGACAACCTACCCAAACGGCAGCATTAGAATCGGCGATCTCGCGGTCCCATACGAACCCAGACAACCTACCCAGACGGCAGCGTTAGAATCGACGATCTCGCGGTCCCTTACGAACCCAGACAACCTCCCCAAACGGCAGCGTTAGAATCGACGATCTCGCGGTCCCATACGAACCCAGACAACCTACCCAAACGGCAGCATTAGAATCGGCGATCTCGCGGTCCCATACGAACCCAGACAACCTACCCAGTCGGCAGCGTTAGAATCGGCGATCTCGCGGTCCCATACGAACCCAGACAACCTACCCAGTCGGCAGCGTTAGAATCGACGATCTCGCGGTCCCATACGAACCCAGACAACCTACCCAAACGGCAGCATTAGAATCGACGATCTCGCGGTCCCATACGAACCCAGACAACCTACCCAGTTGGCAGCGTTAGAATCGGCGATCTCGCGGTCCCATACGAACCCAGACAACCTACCCAGTCGGCAGCGTTAGAATCGACGATCTCACGGTCCCATACGAACCCAGACAACCTACCCAAACGGCAGCATTAGAATCGACGATCTCGCGGTCCCATACGAACCCAGACAACCTACCCAGTCGGCAGCGTTAGAATCGGCGATCTCGCGGTCCCATACGAACCCAGACAACCTACCCAGTCGGCAGCGTTAGAATCGGCGATCTCGCGGTCCCATACGAACCCAGACAACCTACCCAGTCGGCAGCGTTAGAATCGGCGATCTCGCGGTCCCATACGAACCCAGACAACCTACCCAGGCGGCAGCTTATCCTATGATTACCATTAGACAAAGGGGTCAGTCTCACTATTCATCAGGGGTATAGAACCATAGTATTCCCGATCACACAACGGTTACCAATTTGGATACTATGCAGTATGGTCGTTAATTCAAGGGGCTCCTCTCTCCCTTATTCAGTTACCACTTACCTGATCAGGGTTAGAATCTGTTCACATAGCAGCATCTGACTAGAAGAATAGGTTACCCTCTCATACAAGAACACACGGCACATGTCTGTTCACTAAGAACGGGGGTACTTTATTTCCCATTATCACAAATAAACATATAACACCATACTACAACACATAGCCTGCAAAGAAAAGTAAAAGATTAGGTCGTACACTCTAATGAGAAAGGGTCGACATCACCTTATTAATATGGGGTCCACAGTCAGCAGTCATCTAGGTTCCCTTCTCGTCTGGGCCTTGGCTCGTCTGGGGGTCACCCCTCCGCAATCACGAATACACGGCTGCACCGCTATGCGCTGTCTCCTTCACCCTCCTCCAAGCCCCTGGGACCTTCCTCTCGTCAGCTACTCTCCTTCCCTGGCTGTTCTGCTAGGAGAGTATATATTTCTCGATCATCCTTCGCTTTTAAGATGGCGTCTGTCTTCCCCTAGAATAAGTAATAGGTTTGCTACTAACGGCTAGATGCCGCCTACGAACTGACTTCGCAACTATCTCGGGCTTTCACTAATATAGAAGCGTGTTTCTTCATGGAAAATTCCAGCCAGTAACCTGCCGCCCACCAAATTCTTGTCCCTCCCCGTACCAAGGACACGTTCTCAGCCGGCCGGCCTGATGTTGTGTCTTCGGCATGAAGAAAAATACAATCCTTCGACAAGGGCCGGCCTAAACCGGTTCTCTCCAAGCGAACAACACCTCGTAACTAAAACATTACACTTGACCTAGAAGCATCCCAAGCTGCCGGGGCAGAAAGAAAGATGGAGTCTCTCCCGTTTGAGGCCTACCAGGCCCGAATCCAGCATAACTCCATGGAAAGTATACTAATACCCTAACTAAAGGGCGAATTATCCCTAATACTAGCGAATCTATCCCCTAGCCTATATGTATAAGCCCTAATCTAGGGAGGAGAATACAGAATCATGTCAAAGTGCCTTGTGAATAGGCTCTATCCACTACTCTAACCCTTGCACTGGAATGATAAGAGACTGAAGTCACCATCAATCACCTTTCCTCCAAAGAGGGCCGGGAAAATCAAGCAGAACATTTCACCCTTGACTTCAGTCTATTATACATTCATCAAACAGAACTAACATCTGTGGACGAATAATATGAAACAAAACTAACAGATCTATGTCTAGTACCGGGTTTGCAGTATTGAAGTAGGGAAGGAATACACTGAATAAAGCAACAGATAGCAATCAGAATGCTAATAGTAATCAAAATGCCCCCTAAAATTTGGCGCAACATATGTAGATCAGGTAGCCAATTAAAGAGCCAGTCAAACCAGCCCTGGTCAATGTGTTTTCTAACCTCTTCCGTCAAGTCGTGAAGTTTATCTATGTGAGCCTGAATGGATTTCGTATGGTCAGACAGGTTAAAACAGCAAAGACCCTCAAAATCAGAACAATCATGTCCATGTTTAAGCAAGAGATAATCAATAGCCGCCCGGTTCTGCAAGATAGCTCTACGTTCACCCTGGGCGTCCAATAGTATGTCAGACAAAATCGTAGAAGTATGATTAATGGATTTTACCATCCAGCAGGCCATTTTCCCAATAGACTTGGCATTATAGACCGCCAAGGCAGGAACACCAACAATTGAGAAAGCTAAGCTAAGGTATTCAGATTTGGAATATAAATGCATAGACGAATCACAGTCCTCTTGTAGCATCACAGCATCTCGGATCACATGGGAATTAGCATTGGGGATGTGAGGAAAACATCAACAAACTCAGTCTAGTAATGGCACAAGGGCCTCCAGAAATGTTCGCAGGGATATATGGCCAGGACGTATTACCACAAGAGAAGAGCCAACCAGAGGGTAGCAGCATTGTACGGTAATGACTTGAGGTCACCACTAAACTCTTACAAGTCATATTATTTTGAACAGAAGTACATGATTTCGGTGATCTTCGGAAGCATAGAGTCCTTTCATGAGCTGTGAATGACGTAGCACCCTTCAATTTTAAACACACACACTCAGAAATAGCATTAGGGTCACAAGTAAGAAAGAAGCATAAATCACCCTGCGTAATATTATAAGTTATTATCTGGGACTGGATCAAGGGTGTTGAATCGGACACCTCAGTACATAAAGGGCAGTATTCATGTGTGGCGACATCTCCCAAAAGAACATTAGGACGGGCATTCGATACATTGAAAATATGGGCCAAAGTCTCCAATGAAGCAGGGACAGCAACCAGACAAGTCGCCAGAATGTCAGTCACCGACCGCATCGGTGTTAAGCAAAAATGAGGGGCATTGGTCACCCGCTTGGCTAAAGTAGTCCAAAAGTTCGATGACGAATCCCACGCAGCAAAGGAACGCGGCATCCGGGGTCTCAAATCAGCCCGGGTCGATGGGTTCCCGCCTCTCCCGTCGTAGCAGTCCAAAAGGAGTCCAACGCCGACACATCCTGCAGCAACAGTCCAGAGAATGATCTGAAAGAGAATCAAAAACAGGCATTATTCATTCTCGTAGGTAACATTTGTCAGCTGGGACAGCTTCCCAGCTATCTTTCCCTGGTCTCATAACAAGAACGGTATTGTCGTGACCGGTTGCAACGATTTCAGCTTGTTCAAGGGGATTCTTAGGCGATTGCACCCAAACTCTAGCTCCAGGATTATCAGTGGAGCCGAAACCTTTTTGTCCTCGTACAGTTAGCAACGTCGGGGCAGTGCCTTTTGTGATCTCACCACTGAAAACAGGCATTATCAACAATTGAGCAATCCGGTCAGTTTTATAAATCGGTAAATCAATCTCACTGCTATTCAGCAGGAGCACCTTAATCTCTCCCTGATAGTCACTGTCAATGACTCCTCCAAGCACTTGAACACCTTTTACAGCCAGCCCCGATCTAGGGGCTATTAATCCAAAATTTCCAGTGGGTATACAGACACCAACACCGGTTTCAATGATGACTCGATCCTTACTCTTTAGAATAGTATCAGTCATGGCATGCAGGTCTAGTCCTGCCGACCCCGGGGTCGCTCTACATGGAGCCAGTGCTCCGGGGGTAATTTCCCAGTATATCACAGGGTCACTAATTTGATTGGGCTTTGCATCAACATTTGGAGGAAACAAACGCATCAATGGAGATTCAGCATTTAGGAAGGGACGATTATTCAAAATTAACAAGGCCTGGAACAAATAATCCCTCCAATTCTTATATCTGTCATCGGTCAGTTTACGCAGTTGATTTTTCAGCAAACCATTCAACCTTTCAATCAGGCCCGAGGCCTGCGGATAATATGGTATATGAAATACCCATTCAATATTATTCTCCACACAAAATTCCTGTACCAATCTTCCACGAAAATGGGATGCATTATCAGATTGAATTTGGAAGGGGACACCATAATAGAGCATAATCAATTCCAATGTCTTAATTGTATTCACTTGGGTAGCTTGTTTACAGGTGAGGGCCACTAACAGACCACTATATGTATCCACAATGGTGCAAATGTATTGACAGTTTTTACTCATAGGAAGCGGACCAATATAGTCAATTTGCCAAATTTGAGCGGGCAGTTTCCCGCGATGTAAATGACCTTTAACAATCTGAGGCACTTTTCGCTGCCTAGCATGCTGACAAATGGGACAATGCAAAATAATGTCTTTGATTAAATCTAAAGGAATATAAATCCCTCGATCAGCAGCCCACCTGCTAGTGGCTTTCTCTCCATAATGTCCTGCTTTCTGGTGGGCCCATTTCGCCAATCCTTCCATATCAGAATCCTGCATGTCCACCATAGCCTCAGCAATTTTAGATTGTTCATCTGCAATATTATGAAAAAATTTGTCAAGGGAGTCTATTGGGGTATGAGCATCCACGTGAAAGATTGTAACAGTACTCTGCGGGAGCATGTCCCAAATCTCTTGCCATAATTCTTTCCCCCACAGTTCTTTTGAATGTAATTCCCAATTATGGGAATGCCAAGTCGGTAACCAAACTGCCAATCCATTGGCAGTAGACCAGGAATCAGTAAAAATATGACATGTGCCAGGTAACTCTTGCTTCAAAACTTGATAAACAGCATAAAGCTCAGCAAATTGGCTACTTTTTCCCTCACCAGTTGTACTCAGCAACCTTTGTGTGATCGGGTTATAGGACACTGCCTTCCAATGTCTTTTTGTCCCTATGAACTTTGCTGAACCATCAGTAAACCAAACGTGGTTTCTGTCCTCCGGGGACAAATCATCAAATGGCTTACCCCACGTGACAGGGGATTCCTGTACTAAAGGTACGGTGCATTCACTCTCTGTCTCAACCAACGGTGCCCGCGCCACTTGCTCATGCAAGGATGCAACTCCCTTTGGTCCCACACGTGCCCTGTCCTGTATGTACCATTTCCATTTAATCACACTCGCCTCCTGAGCATGTCCAATTCTGTGATTTTTCGGCGAACTCAAAACCCACTGCATGATAGGAATTTCAGGTCGCAGGACCACATCATGTCCCAAAGTTAATTGCTCGGTATCCACCAGAGCCCAATAACATGCAAGCAACTGTTTCTCAAAAGGTGTATAACGCTCACCAGCATCAGGTAACTTTTTAGTCCAAAAACCTAACGGTACTTTACTTCTGCCTTGTTTCTGCCACAAACTCCAATTTGCATAAAGACCTTGTACAGACACATTCA